>NC_045558.1:38436637-39142887 GCF_009769535.1 Thamnophis elegans
AATGGTGGAAATACAATCAAGGCCATAAATACCTGGGCAATACCAGTTATAAGATACACAGCTGGTATAGTTAACTGGACACAAGCTGATTTGGACATTTTGGACCGAAAAACCAGGAAACTAATGACAATGCACTACAGTTTACATCCACGTGGTGATATTGATAGACTATACCTGCCCCGAAAATCAGGTGGCACAGGATTATTACAAGTGAAGCAAACAGTTGAAGAAGAAAAACATGCACTGGCTGATTATTTAAAAGAAAGTCAAGAACATCTATTAATCGAAGTAAAGAACAAAAATCTACTGAAGGCCCAACAGACGAAACAAGAATACAGAAAAGATGTGATAAAATCAAGAATGGAGAGTTGGCAGAACAAAGCACTGCATGGCCAATTTCTGGAAAAAATAAAAGATAAAGTGGACAGTGAACAAACTTGGTTATGGTTAACAACAGGTACATTAAAGAAAGAAACAGAGTCACTAATCCTGGCTGCGCAAGAACAAGCTATCCGCACAAATGCCATTAAGGCCAAAATTGAAAAATCCTCTAATGATGCCAAATGCAGACTTTGCAAAGAAGCTGATGAAACTGTTGATCACATACTCAGCTGCTGTAAAAAAATCACGCAGATTGATTATAAATTGCGGCACAATTCAGTAGCACAAATGATCCATTGGAATTTATGCAAAAATTATAATATTAAAACAGCAACAAACTGGTGGGAACATCAGCCTGAAAAAGTCACCGAAAATCAGATGGTCAAGATCTTGTGGGATTTCCGTATACAAACCGACAAAATACTGGCGCATAATACACCAGACATCACACTGGTTGAGAAAAATAAGGTCACAATCATAGACATCGCAATACCAGGTGATAGCAGGGTCGCCGAGAAGGAACATGAAAAAATCGCAAGATACCAGGACTTAAAAATCGAAATTCAACGACTATGGCACAAACCAGCAGTGGTAATTCCAGTGGTAATTGGCACACTGGGTGCTATTCCAAAAGCACTGGAATTACATTTAAAACAGTTAAAAATTGACAAAATCACCATCAGTCAAATGCAAAAAGCCGCACTGCTTGGATCTGCACGCATATTAAGAAAATACGTTACGACGTCCTAGGCCCCTGGGTGGGGCCCGACTAGTAACCAATGCCAAATCCGGCGAAACAACTGGCCGCTATGATACAATTGTATAATAATAATAATAATAATAATAATAATAATAATAATAATAATAATAATAATAATAATAATAATAATATTATAGTAGAACTCCCAGAAGAAGCTCTCGGGGAGGAAATAACATCACCACCACTAGAACCAGTTATCACTGAACCAACTGATGAACTAACTCAAAAACAAAAAGAATTGAAGGATAAGATCATGGAGCATTTTCTGCTTAATGAGGAAAGGCAACGTTTACCATCACTAAAAACTGTGCCTAAGAAAATTTTGGCCCCTATCATGAAAATGGTTAATGCAGTGTTTTCAACAATTGAACCGGGATCCATCTTGGAAACAAACCAGTTAATGTACAACGCAGCTGTAATAGTCACTAATGAACTAGGCATTAAAATTAAAGTACCTAGTCACACAACAGAAAAAGCATCAAAGCCAAAGTGGAAAATCCGTTTAGAACAAAAAATCAAAAAATTAAGGGCAGATGCTAGTAACTTAAAGAACATGCATGAGCAACGGCTTAAAAACAACAAAATCATAGATCGGCTAATCAGAAGATATAGATTGGATACAAGAAACATCAATGAAGCTGTAGAGATTGTAAAACAGCAGATAACAGCAACAGCTAGAAAAATTGAAAGATATGAGGCACGAATCATCCAATATAAACAAAATCAGCAATTTCGATCAGACCAACGGCGTTTTTATCAAAGTCTTAATGTAAATGGTGACACCAAAAGTGAAAAACCAGAAAAACAGGCCACAGTTGAATTCTGGAAAGAATTGTGGGAAAATGCAAAGGACTACAACAAGGAAGCAAAGTGGATACATGACTTTGAGAAAAGCATTGGCAAAAAGCAAATGCAAGTATTAGAAATAACAACTGAGATGGTCAAAAATCGAGTTAAAAAGGTAAAGAATTGGACATCACCTGGAAAGGACCAATTACATGGTTTCTGGCTCAAATATCTGACCAGTTTACATGCAATATTGGCCAGGCAACTGAATGAAATTTTACAAAAGGGCCAAATTGATGAATGGTTGACAACTGGAAAAACCTACTTGATTCAGAAAGATGCAGCTAAAGGAACAACACCTGAAAACTACAGACCAATAACATGCTTGCCAACAACCTTCAAATTACTCACAGGCATTATTGCAGATAACATGATGGATTATTTGGAAACAAACAACATCTTGCCAGTAGAGCAAAAAGGCAACAAAAGAAGGAGCAGGGGCACCAAAGATCAGCTTCTAATTGATAAAATGATATTAGAAAATTGTAAGAACAGAAAAACGAACTTGAATATGGTCTGGATTGATTACAAAAAGGCATTTGACTCACTGCCACATAGTTGGATCATAAAATGCTTAGAAACAACTGGTATTAGCAAAAATATTACATCCTTTACTGAAAAGGCGATGAAACAATGGAGAACTGAGTTGGCAGTAGGGAATGAGATCTACGGAATAGTTAATATCAAGCGAGGAATTTTCCAGGGTGATTCACTTTCACCTCTTCTCTTCATCATCGCAATGATCCCACTATCAGTAATCTTGAAAAAAATGAAATTAGGCTACCAAACAGCCAAAGAAGCTGAAAAAATTTCACATTTACTATATATGGATGATTTGAAACTCTATGGAAAGTCAGAAATAGAAATCCAATCATTGACAAACACAGTCCGAGTATTCAGCACCGATATTTCAATGCAGTTTGGCATGGAAAAATGCGCCACTGTATCCATAAAAAGGGGCAAAATCACTGCATGTGAGGGAATTGAAATGCCCAATGGCCAATTAATTAAATGCAAAGAAAATGAAGCCTACAAATACTTAGGCATTCTGCAGTTGGATAACATCAAGCATGGAGAAGTAAAAACTATTGTCAGGCGAGAGTACCCCAACAGAGTTAGGAAAATTTTGAAATCTAAATTGAATGGTGGAAATACAATCAAGGCCATAAATACCTGGGCAATACCAGTTATAAGATACACAGCTGGTATAGTTAACTGGACACAAGCTGATTTGGACCTTTTGGACCGAAAAACCAGGAAACTAATGACAATGCACTACAGTTTACATCCACGTGGTGATACTGATAGACTGTACCTGCCCCGAAAATCAGGTGGCAGAGGATTATTACAAGTGAAGCAAACAGTTGAAGAAGAAAAACATGCACTGGCTGATTATTTAAAAGAAAGTCAAGAACATCTATTAATCGAAGTAAAGAACAAAAATCTACTGAAGGCCCAACAGACGAAACAAGAATACAGAAAAGATGTGATAAAATCAAGAATGGAGAGTTGGCAGAACAAAGCACTGCATGGCCAATTTCTGGAAAAAATAAAAGATAAAGTGGACAGTGAACAAACTTGGTTATGGCTAACAACAGGTACATTAAAGAAAGAAACAGAGTCACTAATCCTGGCTGCGCAAGAACAAGCTATCCGCACAAATGCCATTAAGGCCAAAATCGAAAAATCCTCTGATGATGCCAAATGCAGACTTTGCAAAGAAGCTGATGAAACTGTTGATCACATACTCAGCTGCTGTAAAAAAATCGCGCAGACTGATTATAAATTGCGGCACAATTCAGTAGCACAAATGATCCATTGGAATTTGTGCAAAAATTATAATATTAAAACAGCAACAAACTGGTGGGAACATCAGCCTGAAAAAGTCACCGAAAAACAGATGGTCAAGATCTTGTGGGATTTCCGTATACAAACCGACAAAATACTGGCGCATAATACACCAGACATCACACTGGTTGAGAAAAATAAGGTCACAATCATAGACATCGCAATACCAGGTGATAGCAGGGTCGCCGAGAAGGAACATGAAAAAATCGCAAGATACCAGGACTTAAAAATCGAAATTCAACGACTATGGCACAAACCAGCAGTGGTAATTCCAGTGGTAATTGGCACACTGGGTGCTATTCCAAAAGCACTGGAATTACATTTAAAACAGTTAAAAATTGACAAAATCACCATCAGTCAAATGCAAAAAGCCGCACTGCTTGGATCTGCACGCATATTACGAAAATACGTTACGACGTCCTAGGCCCCTGGGTGGGGCCCGACTAGTAACCAATGCCAAATCCGGCGAAACAACTGGCCGCTGTGATACAATTGTACAATAATAATAATAATAATAATAATAATAAACTTTTTGTTCCTGAAGTTGTTGTATTAAAATGATAGACATATCTGAAGTATTTATTCAGAAATGCAGTGTATTCACTGTGTTCGGACATTTTGATTTCTATTCCACATATAAAAATGTTTCCCAAAGTGATACAAATCTCCTTATCAGTGAAGATGAACTCCTGAAATGCAAATTCTGCTTCCAAATACAATTCTCCATTTGGGCAATGATTTGGGAAAGGTTTTTGATTATCATTATGTCTATATTTTTTAGCTTTATTTTGCTCAAATTTCAGAACTCTTCAAATTAAGCTAGCTAATGTATCCTACCTTAAAATGCTCCAAGATTTTTACAGGTAGGCCTCATACAATTCATTACAGTTTTGGGAGATGATGGATAAGTAATATTCAACTCATCATTTCAAACAAATTTAGAAGAACATAATACAAGAAATGTACTGAAAATCATTCTCCGAACGTTTCCCCTCCATTTCCCTTGTAGCCTTCTTTCTCACACTATTTTCCAACACACCGAATAAATTGACGTGCGTATTGGACCTTTGCGGCTTGGGGCAAAGAATGGAAAAATTATTTACAAAAGCTTGAAAATATTTAATCACAAGAGGCAGGGGGCAACAATGTTTTAATTATCAGTACCTTAGGCATTGGCTGACTGGAGGCTTTTTCAAAAAACCAAATGCACTGAATAGCTGTTTGCCAGCCTTAGGGTCAGGCTGAGATGAAACAGATAAGATAATTGGCTCTAATGAAATCCAGAAGGCCTTGGCTTTCTTCTTTGAGCTTGGATTTGAAAAGTGCTGTGGAAGTGAGCCTTAATTCAAACCAGTCCTGAACTAGGCCCATTTCTCAATGACTTTGATATTGTTTGAAGTTCTAAAAGTGTTCGCCACACCACTGGCCTGCTGGGCCGGGCCTCCCCGGTCACCTTAATTACTAAGCTTTATTGCTGACTTTACTGCACAGGAAAGGAGCCATTATATGTTCCATCAACATCAGCTCTTCTCAGATTGGAGGAAAGGGCAGGGTGAAAGGCCACTGTAGGAAGGCAAAAACTTCACTTTGAGGTAGTCAGATCATTTACCAGTGTTAAATTTCACTGGGTTATGTGTGGACATTCCTAGCAACACAGAAGTCAAATTTCTATTATTTTTTTTAAAGTGATTACATTTCAAAACATTTTGTTTGCCAGTGATTTGTGAAGAAAGCCTTTGTTTTTAGAAGTGGATCCCAACAAAGAGCTAATTAATCAGATACCACACGTTAAACTGGATTAAAAAGAAAATTTCTGTCAATATTTTTTGATATTTTTGAATAGGAAATTAAGACAACATAATGGCCTGGGGAACCATCCCTACCCTGAAATCAGTCCCCTTATATCTACCAGGATATCTTTGAGTGTAATCGGTGTAAAAGCAGGGTATTTTGTGAAAACATAATTCTGTAAGAGTTTCTGTAGTACATATACACTATATTTGTAGTACACTGTATCTAACAACATTTACAAAACGGATTATTAGTGTATGAACTTTTATCAACAACAATGCTCATTTTTTAAATCCCAGATTCATTCTTTTTATAATCTTGCAAATCTTTCAGTTATTATTTCACTCTCTAGAGCTAATTTAATAAAGAGTTTAAAAATAGAAGCATGGAGAAAACTCAAAGTAAAACAAGAAACAATGTAGTTGCTGTCATTTTGAGGAGCAAAAAAAATGGGGTCTGCATCCAGATTTCACTGTTCTGTTACATGCCATATACAGAAGTAGTAATTCTATTTCCAATTCTGGAATTCAAACAACTTTACATAGGAAAAAGGAAAACGTCTTTCCCTGTTTCAACACCTAAATATTGTGAGTGTTTTGCTTTAAATTTGTTTAATAGCATAGTAGTATAGTTAGAATGGGAGAAAAAAGATAATATACCTTTCCCTGACTACCCCTCCCTTGGCTGAAATTCAAAAGCAGGGGATGGGGGGTGGGGGAAGGAGAGGAAATGGATATTAAAACAATGTTCTCATATTTTTTGAGGGGTTGGGTTAAAGCGATTGTGTTGATTTCCAGAACGAGCGATACGGTACGGAAAGAAATAGTAATTTGTGTAGGCCCTATCCAGTTGAAAATGGCATTAAAGAGATTTATATGATTGAATAGGTGTGCCAATTGATTTACTCTCAGAATGTGGAGGATGGGGGTTGAGAATAGATGAAAAAGCAAGGCATAGGAGGAAAATGTCTTATTCATCGTGGAACGACAAAACCGCGCTCATCAAAATAGGGGTGATAAAACCGTGTCGCTAAAGCCGCGACGTCATCACTGCGACGTCATCACCGCTGCGACAACAGCGCGGTGGCAGAAGGGCACTTTAAAACAGCGCGGCGGCAGAAGGGCGCTTTAAAACAGCGCGGCGGCAGAAAGCCGATTTAAATTAAGGTAAGGGTTAGGATTAGGTTTAGGGGTTTGCTTTAGGGTTAGGTTTAGGGTTAGGGTTAGGTTTAGAGTTAGGTTTAGGGTTAGGTTTAGGGTTCGGTTTAGGGTTAGGTTTAGGGTGCTGAGTGCTTCGGAAGGCGCGGATTTGCCCTCCGCGGTTATGTCATCGCGGTAGGGTCACGTTTTTCCTTGGCGCTTCAGACAGCTCTGATTTGCCCTCCGCACTTATGTCGGCGCGGATAAGGGCTTCACGGTTTTGTGGTGGAACCCTTATTCATAATTCCCTGTAAGAATGGAGGAGATCAAGTTTGTTGTATTTCCTAGAGTAGAGGTATCCTAAAACTGGTGCCATGAATGATAGAAATCCTTGTGATGGCTTGCTTTACAAATCAATCAATCAGTTTCTAACTGCTTTTATAAGTAGATTTCATTGTGCAGCTAGCCTATCTTCTTCATAAAAAATTATAAAGTGTAAACATAGATGTTTTCAAAAGGTGTCCCTCTTTACACACACATCCCATTGTCCTCTATTAAGAGGACAATGAAATAGTTGATAACAGTATCATGTTCTGTTCCTCCCACAAAATTGACTTATTTATTCTAATGGAAGGGGGGGGGAGATTTAATTGGAAATATGTTAGCTTCAGCTGTACTACGATTGGTATTAATTTGTTCCATGAGGAAGGAGCAAGTTTAATAAATATTCAGAAGAAGACTAAGCAGGGTAAGCCATCTGTGCTATTGGCTGCATGCACCTGCAGCATTTGCAGTGCCTAAAGGACCTTGAGATCACGTAATTAACATTGGGGGCAAAATGCCCAAATTTTAAAGAGGTGAGAATGGAAGTCTAAGAATGTTCAAATTCTTATCCTTGATCTCTTCTCAAAATCTATTTTAAAATGCGACGGAGTCATTTACTGGGAGATTGGCAGATTTAGAAGTTCAGCTATGGCCTCCAAATAATTGAGAAATTGCTAATCATGAACTAAAATATTTTATTTTATACACTGAAGTAGAAATATGACCAAACAGCCTTAAGGGTTGTGCAGGGTCGCCTTAACAGTATTATGGGCCCTGGGCAAGCAGCGTACTGGGGCCCATATGACAACTCACAAGAAAATGGTCAATAAAATTAAACATATTTATTTTATGGGCACGTCCAACAAAAGTCCAACAAAAACACAATAATACACAATAAGTCATACAATTGCTGCATTTATGTGATACAAGGTGCATTGAAGGGTTAACATACACAGATTAGTATGGAGCCCCTATGATTGTAGTTGGAATCAAGTTATGTATAAATATATAATTATAGGACATTTTCATTATTAGTAACTTACTGCATCAGAGTTTAAATGCAAATGCAAATAATATAAATGGTAATTTCAAATTAGGGTAACAATCCAAGGCTTAAGACAAAGACATAATTATTTCTTCTGTGACAATAATTTTTGTACTGCTAATTAGTGATGAGGTTGTTGTGATCCCAAGGAAGATATCAGATTGGGGAAGGCTTTTGGTAATATTTTACAAAGCAACTTATTTTTTGTTTCACATAGTTGGCAGGATTTTGATACATATGATTGGGCTTCTTATATGGTTATCCCAATTAGTTTTAACATTCCTATTATTGTGAGATGAGAAATAGATTTTGAGATGAGAATAAGATTTAAAATATTAATATGATGCTAAATTTTATATAGTGAAAACTTAGTATTTTTCAAACGTGGAACAGTTTCTATGGGAATGTAATAATCACGTTGATTTTGATTTAGATTAGACTCTCTAATTCTACTGTTTCTAAAGAATTTATACTTTACATATGAGACAAAGGTTAGCATTCTATAGCAAGTTTCAGGCTTTATTTATCAGTCTATTAAAAGCAAAATGAGAAAGCGAGAGGGTGGGGGAGGGGAGGAGAGAGAAGGGGAGTATGGAGAATAATAGTTCAAACCTATGCAATTTTCTTTGGAAAATTGCTTAGTTACTGAGATACTAAACTACAATATCAGTTGATCATTTTAACTCTCTTAAATTAAACCAGTGTTTAGAACCATATTAGAATTTTTAGCTTAATTCAATCATTTTCAGATTGGAAACTCATTTATTAGCAGAGATTCTGAAAATATGAGCAGAGAAATACTAATAATCATTTCAAAGTACTATAACTTTCTTTTTCAGAGAATATATGTACTCTCAAAGATTAATTTATTTGTGTGAGAGATCTGTCTGTGTCTGCCTGGCTGCCTGCCCATCTATTGCTCACTACAATGAACATGAAATAGTAAGAGGTAATGTGGATACTGCTTACGAAACAAATGGTAGCTGATGTGGCTTAAATGTACCGCAGGTAATAAAACCAGAACTAGCATTAGCACATGTCTTTATTCTTTTGACTTTCTGTGTGAAGAATCACACATACTTGTTAATATGGGCAAAACTAGCATTAAGAACTTAAGAAGAATTATCTCAGCAACATATCTTGCTTTTTATTGGTACATCATTCCTATGAACCTGCCTGTTCTGATTGGAATCACATGAATGTTATTTCAAGGGCAAGAATAAAAGAAAGCACAGGAGTAAGAGCCTAAAATAAAAAAATAAATGGCTTGGGAAGTAACTGCTAAAAGTAAGTATAAAACAAAATATTGTTTGAGAAAGAACTAGCTCTTTATATTTGAGTTTCTAATATAACTAATAAAAGAAAACAACAACAATCACCAAGATTTAAATGCCTTAAATGTACTTTTCTATAGCCCAAAAGATAATAAAAAAGGAAAATAAAGTTTAATTCATCTATTTGTGGCAGAGTGACGTTGTAGAACAACTAGCAAACCATTTATTATTGTATTATTTGAATAGAAATCTACTTACATTTTGTCTTACAGGAAGAATGAATTAACTTCTGCCCATGCTTTTATTTCCTTATATTCTATATATTTTAATTGAAGTTGGACTGAGAATTTTTTTAAATTTAAAGTGTCTTCAAAACAGAAAAAGTGTCCTTTAACAGCTTTTCACTGTATAAGAATGCATAACTTTAAGAGCTGAGGGTTCTATTTGAGCTTTAAATGGTGGTAGGGGCCTAGTTCCATAAGCAATGATTTGAGCCACTAAAATAAAAAGTGGATCAGAAAAAAAATGGAATTTAATTTATTTAAGATGAATGCAATCTATTTTAAATAGTTCACAAAACAGAAGTTTCTCCAGTATTTATTAAGTGAAATAGTCATAACAGCATTGTTAGCTGGCTCAGTCCTTCATTACTTTTTTTTAAAATTGATTTCTAAAATCTGGTTACTGAAAATGTTTTTAAAGATAGTTGTGGAGACTGCACGTTCTAGGACTCCCTTAGGCATGAAAACTGGTTGTATGTCTTCTGGCCAGTCATTCTCTTTCAGCCCAATCCATCTCACAGATTTGTGGGAAAAATTGGAGGCAGGAGCATAAGGCACATTTACTACTTTGAGTTATATATAAAACAGTGGGATAAATAATCATAATCAACTTCTGTGTCCCTATTGTACACAAAACGAGTTCTTGATCTGATTGAACAAAATATTGTTTGCTAGATACATATATGCCAGTCTTCAGACATATGGCTTTAGCTTCTTCTATTAATGCATGGCTACGTATTTCTCAGAAATTTATAAGATTGTCCACAAGATGCATATATTCTTCTGCCTTATATTTCAAGTACATTGAACTTGCCAACATAATGTCTTGGGACTTGTTTATATTGTTTATTCACATATATATGTGCTGGTCTTGTTGTACTCGGGTCTTTTCCCTTGTAAGATAGAGAATGTCTTGGCAACGTTTCGGCGAGGTCTCACTCGCCATCCTCAGGCTGGGTTTTGAGCTTAAGGGTGTGTGGAGTGCTGGTGTTGTTTCAGTAAGTGGATTGATTGGATGTGTGGCTGTATCATGATTGGTAGATGGGTGCTGATTGGTGCTGGCTCTGGGTTCGTTGTTGTTTTGTGTTATAACGGTCTGGGTGGTTGGTGGGGCTCGTTTGTTTACCAGGGCTGGTTTCCAAATGTCTGATAGGTGGGAGATATCATCACATTTATTCATGTTGTGGTGGTGTTTCTCTATTTCGATAGCTTCCATAATTATTCTCTTGTTGAAGTGTTCAGTTTGGGACATTAACCTGGTTCCTTCAAAATTAATGTCCTATAGCTTTAAGGTGCTGGAAAAAAGAAGAATTTTTTTTCTTTTTTTCTTACTGCGTTCTTGTGTTCTGCGATGCATGCATTTATTCTCCTGTATGTTTGTCCTATGTATGTTGCAGGACAGATTTTGCATAGTATTTCATGATACAGCCACACATCCAATCAATCCACTTATTGAAACAATGCAAGCACTCCAGCCCCCCCCCCCCCAATTTTTATAGAAAGATGGCAGTTCCGGCCACGCTTTAAGCCAAAAACACCTTGCCAAAACATTGCCAAAACAATCTCAATCTTACATCGGAAAAGACCCGAATACAACAATATATAATATATATATTAAAAACAATATATATAACTGTGATGTACAGTTATCAGATGTACTTATAACTGAAAACATATATAATGTAATAACTATATTTAACTGTTCCATCAATGAGAGCAAAGATTGGGAGTCCTATCACTGAGAATTGTGTGCTTCATTTCCAAAATGTTCATGTCTGCAATTACTATTGTATTTCTTTACGTTTGCTCTGAAGAATTTAGCACTTTAGCTCTACTGGCACTTGGAGTACAGCATTTTCTCATCTTGGTCTGTTTTTGGCTAGTGCATTGTGTTCCGATGGCTTTTCAAACTGGTTCATTTTGGGAAAAATAATGTTTTTATTTGAGAAAAATGTGCCATAGTTTCAGAGAAATATTTGTAATACCACTGAGACTCAGGAAGGACAATATTACTGGATGTGGCTGCCATCTATAATTTTTATAGATTAGTGACATTCTTTTGTATGTGAAAATAAATGTCTATCTTATTATTTTCTGCCTTTTTTGTTTTTTTTTTCCCTTACACTGAAGAAAACAAAATCTGCAACCATCAGTTCTTCTTAGAAACTATGAGTTCAAAAGAATCAATCTATGACACAACTTCAAAATTCTTTCCATGTGAAAAAAGTAAAGAGCAACAAGGATGCACTATCTAATATAGTTATGAAATAATAAAACTAAAATAAGATCAAAGGCTAGCCAGATGAAAGTATGTGTCATTATTTCTCTGTCATGATCGGATCATGCCCTGGTGGCTATGAGATTTTCCAGTACTTCAGGGAAGCAGGATCAATTTGAATGGTCTGCTCTTGGTGACTAATGGGCCTTTTTCAGAAGGAGCTGAGGAATAACCTGGGAGCTCTGTTCAGAACCCTATGAAGGCTTTGGCCACAATCTGAAATCAGAAATCTGCCAAGGCCCTGAACAAAATATTATTTGTTTCCTGGTCCATCATTCTGGAAACACCCCATGGTTTATAGAGGACCTAAATTTTCTAAACATCTGACAGATAAAATCATTAGGATCCATTCTCAGTTTGAATCTAAGCATAGAGCAAGTCCATTGGAGATGCCTGGGGAGCGGACTTGCCAGATTATTTGGGAACAGTTTGAGCCTGTTGGATAGAAAGAAGCAGTCTAGTATATAGGAGTTGTTAAATCAATTCCTTTCTTCTTAGATTCTTACCCCTCCTGACTGGTGAAAACATCAAGTATTGTGACATGCATATTGGTCATTGCTGCAGGAGGGCTGTTTCTGGTACCATTTAAGGAAATCCAGGTTCACCTCCTCAAGAAACTATCAAAGTTGCCTTGGCAATTTTCATCTAGTGTCCCACCTCCCTTTTGTAGGGAAGATGGTGTAAAAAGTGGTTGCTTTTTTGCAGGGCCCTGAATGACATGGATTATCTGGGAGCCTTTCAGTTGGGTTTCAGGCTGGGTTATGGGATAGAAGCAGCATTGGTCATGCTTGTGTATGATCTCTGATGAGGGAAGGGTGGAGATAGTACAACTATACTTGCTCTCCTTGATTCCTCAGTGACTTTCAATAACATTGACCATGTATCCTTTTGGACCATCTACAGGATTTTGGTGTTGGGTGGCACAGTATTACCCTGGTCTCCTTTCTCCAAGGCCAGTCCCAGTATTAATAGGGAGCAATAAGACCAGCCCACAGCCAGTCACTTGGGCTGCCACAGAACTTGGTACATTCTCTGCTTCCTTTTAACATCTACATGAAACTGCTGGGTGATCACCTGACATCATGGGATGAGATATCATCAATATGCTGATAACGCATGGTTTACATCTCCATCCCTGGTGAGCCAAGCATGCTGTGGCTGCTCTTTTTCAGTGCCTAGGAGCTGTAGGAATCTGGATGGGGGACAGTAGACTTAAGTTGAACCCAAGCAAGTCAGAGTAGCTGAGGGAGGAGAGACCTCAGGATCTGTTGTTTATCATCATTAACTCTGGATGGGGTTGCACTACCCTATACAGACCAAAGGGTAACTTGGGGGTCCTCCTGGACTCAAAGCACATTTGGCAGTCATACCTGCCACATTTGCACAATTTTATATTGTGTACTAGTTGTGCCCTTATCTGGATTGTGAGGCTCTGCATATGGTCAATCAAGCCATAGCCATCTCTTGGCTGGATTGTTCTAATGCATTCTAATGGGGCTACCCTTGAAGATATTTGGAAGCTTCAACTAGTGCAAAATGCAATGGCACAGGAAGTGCTGGCAGCCTCTAGGACTGCACATAGAACATAATTACTACATGAGCTGCATTGATTACTGTTTCCTTCGAGATCCAATTCAAGGACTTGGTTGTTACCTTTAAAGCCCTATATGGCCTGGGTCCAGGATATCTGAGAAGTCATCTCTCCCCAATGGGACTAGCCCTGCCCCCCTTGTGCCAGTGTTAGAAGCCTGCTATGGATCCCATTTTAAGGGATTCCATCAGGTGGATTTAAGGAGAAGAGCCTTTTCCAATGTGGCCCATTCATGTGGAACAACTCAACCACTGGAGATGAGAACGTCTCCTACCCTTTTAGGTACATATGCTTTTCCAAATTGCATAGTCATATTAAGCTACATGAATGTACTGGTTTATTCTATTTGTTTTTCCTGCAGCTTCCTCACTGAAGATAAATATAATGCATATGCTTTAGATAGATAGAATATTTGGCAATCTGAGCAATTTATTAAACATTTTTTTAATAATGGCAGCTTTAGTACTGGAATTCCTTCACCAAAGAAATCATTCATATATAATTATTCACTTTATCACTTTTAACAAGTGCTGCAAAATGGAGAAAAGTTAAAATCCAAGAAGTTTGGGAAATATGAAGTAACCTTCAAATTATCTAACCAATATTGGTAATCAACCAGTAACGCATCTGGCATTTGTATGTTGAACAAATCTCAAGCCCAGCAAAAACAAGGCTCAGTTCAATGAAGAGTAGACTGAACTAAAGACACTTAGTTAGAGGATCCATATATGTTACGTATTTTGGAAAGGAGACTGGTTTATTACTTTATATTGATATTTTATCACAATTTAAACTGCATGCATGTGCATGCACACATGTGTAGAATAAGTGTAGTTACACTATTTGAAGTGTCATACTAGTTTTAGAAACCAAACAAGTATTTGATGCAAATCACTGGCTTTCAGCCTAATCTATTTAGGAAGGGTAATGGGTTAAAATTCTCTCTTAAATATAATTTGAAAAAAATAAATCTTCAAGAAATAAGTCTGAAATAGGAAGGAAACACGTTTATGAATAAATGATAAATGTTGCTTTAAAAAAATCTTACATGAATACCATTTGAAGAAAATAATACACTAGATATTTTCACAGTGACTGGAAACCATCCCATAACTATTTGCTAGATAACATTATCTAGACTGGACTCTTTAATCATATTCATTGGAAAGGTTGTCTCTGTCTTTCTCCCTCTTCCATTTTCTCTCTCTCCCTCTCTCCCATTCTCTTTCCTCTTCTCTGTGTGTGAGTGTATGCCTCTGTGTCTTATCAGATTCCCAAGAACATTCTAGAGAGTTATTAGTTTATTTGAAAGAAGGAAGCAGTTCCGGAATAGCTTTGATTAAGTAAAACAAAGTCTATTACGGTAGATGGATAGATGGGATGTTCATAATTTTAAAATAATAAAAATGTAAAGAAACATAATATATATCAGATCAAAAATATTTAAAATAGATTAATTGTACCTACACCTATACACACAGACACAAATTTTATAAACACACACACACAGCAAATGGTAACAAATGACTTACATGTTCTTGCTGTTGTCAAAATTTTAAGATTCTTAACAATGTCTTCTACAAATAAGAAGAAATATTAAACCATTTATAGTAAATCAAAGTCATTCCTTGAAATAGCATTAAATGAAACCCTAGTGAAAATTCAGTTCACACAACATTTGTGTTATTTTAAATACACTTACTGAGATATTCCACTTGTAGAAAGTAGAAACTGTACACAGATAACACATCCAACCCTTAATATAAGAAACACTGGAAAGGGAAGAGTTAATAGATTCATTAGATGTAGAAACTATAGAAATGTCTTCCTAAAACCAGCAGGGGGTGTTGTTACTGGGTTGTGGTTATCAAATTCCTGCAAGGCATGACCTTGGAAAAATTCTGACAATCTTGTCTGGCTTCGATTACATGATTTTAGGTTCCCTTTTTTCTTTTCTTTTTTTCTTTACTAAGACAGTTACCCCGCTTCATACTTTTTAAAACATGAAGAACAGAGAGAGTGAAGCTTGAAATGCAAACATTCCCCCTCCCCTCTACGAATTTTATATTTCCAATTTACACCAAGTTCTCACTACCTGGAGCAATCTTGGTTTCCACTAAGACTTCAGAGTTCTCCTTGTAATCCATTAGTCACTTCCCTTAAGAATCAATCTTTATAGCCAATGGAGTAAAATAGGCCCAGATGTGTGTGTAATGCTAGATGTTCTAACTTATACCTGGAAATCATTTTTTTTCTCTTTTAAAAATTCTTACAAAGTGGAGGGAGGGAGGGAGGAAGGGAGAGAGAGAGACCCTTGATCATGGAAATGGTTATATAACATGTAGCTAAAGTATAATTGTAGTATTGTTTTAATTGGTACATTCAATAATATAACCTAACTGCTTGCTTGTTTTATCTTCAGGACAGTGATTATGCCAATCACTTCTGAGTTCAACCCTGACTTTGTATTAGTATCAGCTGGCTTTGATGTTGTGGAAGGACATGAATCTCCTCTAGGCGGGTACAAGGTGACAGCTCAATGTATGTATTAATTTTTTTTGAAAAAAATCTGTGTCATTAAAATCCTGACATTATTTTAGGCAGTCCATTCTTATTTGACTAGATTGCTGTCACACATGTGAATTCAACAAGCCAAACTGAGCCAATTTGAGAAAATGTGTTCAACTGTATTACGTAATACATTAAATATATGTCAACAATTAACTTTTATTTCCTCCAAAGATTCCTTTTCCTAGAAAATGTTTTGTTTTTCCATCTCCTTTAAATGTCTCTAAATTTAGTTATCAATGGTATTTTATTGCTACAGGTTTCTGTTTCTATCTGCAATCTCCCATACAAACAACATTTTCCCTAGCTTTCTTGATCCAAGCACCATGGAAGCCTACCAGATTGTCTTCTCTTATGTTGCAGTTGAAGTGTAAGAATCTAAGAAGGTTTCAGACAGCTGAAAATATTATTGCATAGTGGAAAACAGAATGTTCAACATATACTTAATACCAGGTTTTTGTTAGTAGCAGGAATGCAGAAAATGAAAACGGGCAAATGCCACTTAAAAGCAAATGTAGAAAATGACAGGCCAGATTAGTATCCCAGAGAGAAAAATGTAGAAAGAGCATGTTTTATCTGAACCCAAGATAAATATCAATTTGGGAATCGATTTCAAAAGTCAGAGACTATAAACTTTAGTCTATCAGTTGTCTAGCAGTGATGATCTGCTCTCCATCCCTGCTCTGGGGGATTCTGACATAAGTAAATACATATATATATATATATATATATATATATATATATATATATATATATATATATATATATATATATATATATAATGGAGTTTTGATCATGGCATCATGGCCATTATCTTTTGACCACACCTTACAAATACTCCTGGAAAAGGTCCAAATTCTATCACCTGAATTTAACACACAAATGTGCTTCAGCCATAACATATTGACAGAACCTTATATGAACCCTGAACTTCAGTTGTCCTTCAGATGTTGTTCCTGAAGTCATATTGTCAAAAGTAGTAAGCAGAGCAAAACCTAAATTTGATTTGATTTTTCATTTGAATACATATCAATTTAGTTACTGTTAACTTTTGGTGATATATTTAATAATATCCTTCTTCTGTCAATTTCTGTCAATTCTATAAACATTTCAATTTGGTAACAATATGAGTTTTTGAGGGCTACAGTTCTTGTGGCCCTGGGTGACTTTATGCCACTAAGGTAGGGCTTTTTTACTTAGGATGGAACCATGGAGAGAAAATGTTTTGACACTCTTAGAGTTGGAAGCCTGCACATATCATTTTTAAGTAGTCTTTTATTTGTTAAACAAATATGTAAACAATAAAATAATTTTTTATCATGATTTTCCAATTGTTTTCTTTTTGTCACCTCTTTGAACATAGCAGAGTATGTTTCAAATACCTTAATCGCTCTAGTTGCCTTATCCCTAAATGTTTAGACCACTCATTCACTTGGCAGAATTAATTGATGAGAGGATTTTTGTTATTGTTATTCCTCCATGACCTAACTCTGTGATGGCGAACCTATGGCACGTGTTGTGGCTTGGTGGCACATGGAGCCCTCTCTGCGGGCCAGCTGCGCCACGCTTGCACATGCTGCTCCCACCAGCCAGCTGATTTTTGGGTCTGCAGTGCATGCAGGAGTTGCATGCGCATGTGGGGGCACAGGTTAGGGTCTGTCGTGCATGTGGGAGTTGCACACGCATGCACAGGGAATTGCATGTACATGGGTGGGGGTGGGGGAGCGGTGGTCTCCCCATACTTCATTTTTGCCACAAGAAGGTTTTAATGAGGGCCTCCAGAGCCTGGAGAAAGCCATTTTCACCCTCCCAAAGGCTCAAGGAAAGCCTCCGGATTTTGCGGAGGGCAAAAAATGGGACTTCCAGAAGTTCAGAAAAGAGTGTGTTTCTGGCCTCTGGAGGGCCTCCAGAGACTGGGGAGGGTGGAAACTCACCTTCCGCACACAGGGAGTTATGCACATGCATGCAGGTGGGGCACATGTGCAGGTGGGTGTGGGCACAGACAATTTCAGCACGCAAGGACAAAAAGGTTTGTCAACACTATCCTAACTTTTTCCGCATATTTTTTTAAATTTTCCATTTCCATAACATATAATCACATGTATAGTATTACATAGCCAATATCATGTTGTATTATTAAGTAATTACATCAATTCATCTTGCCATCAACTAACAAAAAAACAAAAGAAAAACCAGTTATTGGCTCTTCTGTTCTCCATACACCATATTTATACCTTATCCGACACTTTCTTCCACCTCTCTCCTCCCCTCTCTACCTTCTTTCTTCCCTCCATCATCCTTTTCTACTCTACTTCACCTTCCTTTCTCCTTCTCCTCTCTTCCCTTACCACTCCTCCTTATACACCTCACCTTCCCCCCCTTGCCCTCTCTCCTATCCCTCTCCTATCCCTCTCTTCCTATCTTTCTTCTCTCCTCTGCTTCCCACTCTTCCTCTAATTCACTTGGTGTATTTCAGCTTCTGAGCAAACTCCATTTGTGTTGATGGTATTTATAATTCCATTTCAATATACATAAAAAGGAAAAAATAAGGCATAGCAGTATACATGTACAGTCATATCACCTTAAAATCTAGTATACTTGTTTCTTTAATCTTTTTGTCTCCTGAGTTTAAGATGAGCTCCTGCTCTCTTTTCCTAATTTCATTCTCAAGTTGAATTCTCTTTTCCCCCTGTTTGTGTTTATGTAGTTTATTCATATTTATCAGAACTCCTCTCATATAGGCTTTACTTGCATCCCATACCATTTCCATAGATGTACCCTTATTCATATTAAAAACAAAATATTCTTTTAACAACTTTTTACATTCATTAATGTTTTTCTCATATCTAAATAAATTTTCATTCAGTCTTCAAGACCTTCTTGCTAGAGTCCCCACCCCCAACTCCATCCAGACTGGATTATGATCTGATAAGGCTCTGGAGCATATCTTCGTCTTCTTTACCCTAGAAAACAAATCATTGGTTGTTAATATGAAGTCAATCCTAGAAAAGGATTGATGTCTATCAAAGAAAAGGGTAAAGTCATATTCTTCTGCATTCCTTTCTCACCAGATATCTCTCAATTCAAAATCCTCTATCATATCAATAAAGGACTTAGGTAGTTTTGCTCGCTTTGGGGTATTTTGGCAGAGAGCCTTCTTGTCTTTCTTGGTATCCATA
The DNA here is from genome assembly GCF_009769535.1 of Thamnophis elegans. Taxonomy (NCBI): domain Eukaryota; kingdom Metazoa; phylum Chordata; class Lepidosauria; order Squamata; family Natricidae; genus Thamnophis; species Thamnophis elegans. The sequence continues at coordinate 38,455,943 of NC_045558.1, forward strand.
ATGCCATTCCAGTCACCCAGTAATATACAAGATCTATAGTCCCAATGTACTAACTTAGCGTGAAGCATTTTGTAAAATTTATCTTGTTGTTGATTGGGAGCATATATTCCCAATAGTAGTGTCTTTTCCCCTTCTTAAACCAAATCTATTTCAATATATCTTCCATGGGGGTCTGCTTCAATTTTTTAACGCATCAATTAATTCTTTCTGCAAAATTTCTCTTGTCAAGGGGTCCCCTGCAGAAGTAAGAGGAAGTAATGACTGTAATTTAATAGAGGGCGCTGGAGAACTCCTGGCACTTTTCGACGTGGGGGGAGGAGGGGAAAGTTTTTGCTTAGAAGCCATCTCAAGTTTAATCTTTTTTAGTCAATTAAAAAGTCCAGGCAGTCCAATTATACAGCAATTGCTATTTGGTTTGATAATAAATCACTTCTTGATAATAAATCACTTCTACGCTTCACAAGAATGCTATTGGAGTCTCGCCCCTCCTACACAGCTCCTACACAGCTCTGCACCATTTTTGTAGAGCTTTCAGCAAATAATTATCAGAAGGAATTTTTTACAAATGGAGCTAAGGATTTATACATACAATTAGAAGCTCACAAATATTGGTTCAGCTCATTGTGCTGAGGATGAACGAAGACCTTCATTCTGCAACAAAAGGCAGAATGATTCCTGGCGCGGAGCTGCTATGCTGCCAGTGCCCTCCCCCTTCCTCCCAGATTTTAGGCTGAGAGGATTAGTTAGAGGGCTTCCCATGCATAGCTTCTCACCCTACCTCTTCTAGGCCTGAAGAGGGGGTAAACAAACTGCTAAACAGCTTGATGGATTGCTGTTTAAACAGTTTAACAATGCCAAGATTCGAGAGCTGTTAAGAATAACAACTCCCTGTCAGGCCCCGCCCACCGGAAGCCCACTATCCTAACTTATAGCACTCTCTTCATTTGAATCTGGCTCATAAATCTTATTCCAGGATCAGAACAATTATGTTTTTTATTGACTCACATTGTCATCTTGCTGCCAGGAAGATACTTATTTCTATTGGTTTAAATTCCACTTTAATTTAAAAAAGAGGTGACCGAATTCACAGCATGGTTCAGTGTTTAACCATATTTTCTTCCAATTGCAAGGCAAAAAAGATTGTAGAAAAATGCAGAAGAAATTTTTGGCATGATGTTATTTATAAGAAAAACTACAGCAAACCTACTAAAACAGCAATGAAAAGAAGAAAGCAATAATTAGAAACAAACTATGGTTACAAAGCTAAGCATAAGATTCTTTGGGAGCCACAAAAGAAGTGTGACAGTGTTATGAAGTCAGATAAACAGATTTCATAAGATTTCATAAGATTAACTTCTAATTCCCATTTTACTCTTGTAAACTGCATCATAGTATTGCAACTGATATCACCCCTGCAAAGACTTGCTAAAGTTCTGGGTTAGAGTAGTTTTATTTCCATACACAGCAATAGTTGATGTCAGTAGGAATGTTGGTTAAAGTCATGGCCCACAATTCTTTTTTTATATACATATACATTATATTCTTTTTATTCAGTATTAATTAGAAGATTTCCTTTCTACTGCCAGATACTATTATTATTTTCTTCGCTGTTAAGTTTTTTTAAAAGCAGAAACAAAGAAGTGATGTTCAGAATGGTGTGAATTACCATGTCATTTGAGAAGGAAGATGCTCTGTTACTCATATACAATTTAATGCATTCCATCGCATATGTAGATTCTTGGCAGTGGAACTGAAAGAGAGGTTTGGCATAAGAAATATAGAATATGGCAGTGTTTGGCCATATTCTAAACTTCTTTTTAAAATTCTGTTTCCAATATTTGTGATCACCTATATTTATATCCCAAAACTATTTGAATGATTTATTTTCAGTTAGAATTTTTAACATTTCATAATTGGTTTGTCTCTGTGCTTACTTACTTTTTTCTTCATTTGTGTTTCATTACTGCTTCTCATTGATATTGGTTTATTCCTATTTATGCTACCATATTTATTACTATTGTAATTTTTAATTCTGAAAAAAAAAATATTTACATTTCTAGATTCTTCCCCCATTATGCAAATGTTTTAGGAGATAATGAAGTGATTAAACTATTTTAAGGTAAAACAATAATATTTAATATAGAAAATAGCAGGCATAAAATAAAATATTATTTTGTGGTTTTCCGTTTTATATACTGATGGAAAAAAGTATAGAAAAATATAACATAAAGAAATATTACTAATAATATTAACTATAAAAAAGTTTTATGTTCATCTATTTATTGGTTTTTATTCAAAGCATAAAGGAAAAAATGCAAAGTGAAGCTGTTTTCTGGGGCAACATTTCTGAATAAATTTAAGATGTACATACAACATATGTTTTTTTGACAGAAGAGCAGAATTGCTTCTAGGAGTTTCTGCCTCAGATGCCAAAATAACTATCACTTGGATAAAACGTTCAAGACATCATTTTCTGCTATGAATGGGGAGAAAGTGTTTAATTTAAATGTTAATTTAAATATGAAAAATATGCTTTCAAACTAAAATTCAGCTGTATTTCAAATTTTAGGTGAAGATAAGGGCAACAGTATGCTGTTAAATAATAGAAAAAGTATTTCCTTTCTCTTTTAGTTTTTAAAAAATTGTTTAAAAATTTGTTATAAAATTGTTAAAAATCTTTTTCTCGTATATGGGATAAAGGACTTTTCCCTTCTAACTCAACAAAAAATATTTTCATTCCTAGTATTTTTTACCTTTTAATATTCTTCATTTACATGGAAAATGCAAGCATGTACTGATAACACATGTATATTTTAGAGCGTATAACCTTTGCTAGATTGTTCCCTTTTCAATTGATTTCTCATAAAACTGTCCAGATAAAGTGCACAATCCTTAAACAGTGATACAACTTGATTAACCCTGATAGTTCCCAAGCTGTCAGGTGGCAATTGTATGGATGGTAAACAATAAAGTGTCAAACAAAACATTGAAATTTGGGGCTTTCCATTTTCCATGGAAGGCTGAACTTAGTGACCTGTTAAAACTTAGCTCTTGTTTCTTTCTTATCTTAAAGAAACTATTTGGCATTAGGTCAAAATAGAATAATAATTTGTGGTAAAGAAAGATTGCCTTGAAGCATTCATATTGAGGGCATATTATTCAAAGTGATATTTTTTACTTCCTTACTCCTATATCATTAATGACATTACTAATGCATTACTAATGCACTTAAAATATTAACCCATGAATAGAAATAAATTACTGAATATTTAGCCATTGATATCCATTTTTAGAGGTATCCATTATTATTTTTAGAAGTAACTTATAAAATTATTTTTTTCCAAAGAATTTTTGTTTTAATTGAACTATAACCCTTCACAAGTTGAATCACAAGGGGGAAAATCAACAGTACAATATTTATTAGATTCAATTAAAATGTCACAAAATAGGTTATAGCTTCCATTTTTAAAGATCCCCTTTCCTGCTGGATGATGCAAGAAATAGAAAAACCTAGCAATGGTACATCTTCGCCTCCATTCCTAAATTGGAAACTAAGAGAATTCATCAGAAATAATTAGATGACTTTCTGATGTGTTATAAAATACTGTTAGAAGCAGAGGTTCAAAAGCAAAAATAAATGCTTTCCATGTTTAACAATATAAAATCAAGTTGTTATTTAATTCTGTTTCAAGCACCAGTCTTTTGAATATAAGAAAAATAAAGTGGTACAATATGGGAAAAGTAATAGCTAATGTTTTAGATGATGCAGTAAGTAAAAAAAGAAATAAATAATGTAATGTACAGATGTGCCTTTTTTTACTTATCATGTGAATCATCACAACTTATTATGATTGGCCAAATAGAATTTGCTATAATACCTACAAACATTTTAAAATAGCAGAATTATTTTTAGGGAAGAAAATAAAAGAAACCCAAATTTCCATTGGCAGTTCTTCGGAGGTGGGGGAATGCAACCTTGTTTGCTTGTTCAGCAGCTGCATTTCAAGCTGTGACAAGCTGTTGACACTTCTAATCTTCTAACTCTGTGTAGTGGACATTGAAAGCCCAAGAGGGGAAGGAAAGGCAGAATTTTTCATCAAGGTACTGATCCATCCTTTTTGTCTTGTAAGTAGGAACTGATAAGACAAGTAATGCCAACGATAGCCATTTCAAACATGTTTTTGTTTAAATAAAATTATACTAAAAACGATATATCTACAAATCTTAATTCTTAAGAGTTGTTACAGTATTAGAAGAAAGTTCCAAAATTATTTTTATAGATCTTTAGGTAAAAACACAGCAAATAAATGGTTTGTTATGCTATTTACTCTGTGGCAGTTTCCTGCTGAACTTTTAAAGGTGCCAAGAATTGTTACCTCAAATGTTTTACCAAACAAACACTTCTTATCAGTAGCAATAATCTCACAGCAACTCCTTGGCCATGGACTTCAAAAAACAAAGGTACAATAATTCTTAGTCTACCAGACATCATTCTGGGGAAGACAGACATATTTAAGAGTCTGAATTCTGTTCTGGTTTGCCACATAAAGCCATTAGAAGTAATCTGTGACCTAATCAGTGAGTCCATCTTTTTCACACTTTTTTCCTGATACATAGCCTTTGAAAGTTTATATCATCATTGGGAATCCTCCATTATTCCACTCTTATATTGCCTTAACTTTTAGCAATTAGATAAATTAATTTTTAATCTGTATTAATTTTGAAACTGTTATAAAATAAGGAAAATCAAAAGGAAATATAAAATATTGTAGAAATAGTCCCTTTTTAAAATTATTTTTTTCAATATGTGCATCATGGGCCACACACTTCTTATGTTCCAAATAAAAATCTTATTTTATAAAGATAAGAATTTTACTTTATAGTAAGCAGGGTAATTGTAAACCCTGTATTTCCAAGATTCTAGGAACTGGAACAGCACTTGGATATTTTTCAGGGCTTTAGGTCTTCTTAGTTTTGTATGTGATTTAGCTGTAATTAATTATGAAAAATTAAATGCTAATGAGCATTAAAGAAAATGATTCAGGGAAATCTATTTCTATTTCTAAGTATACAGTTTAGAACATCTTTTGCCAGTCTGAACTCCTTCTCTATGTGTTAACTTCAGCTCCCAAAATTCTCAGCTAATTTAGGGAAGAATACATTTTTCTTACTCAATTCTAGGATCCAAATTAAAGCATCACAGACCTGTTTGTGTAGATCTTTTAAACAGATCTAACAAAGGACAGCCCACCATTTCTATGGATACTAAATTCATATTAAGTGCTGATATTTTATATTTTTATCGGTTTACAAATTTTAATATTCTGCATATGGTAAGTCTTTAGTGGAAATCAAATCAAAATACAGTGATCAGAGATTAGAAATGTTTAGGGGGAAAATTCTATTCCCAATCTGTATAATTTACAGAATTGATTCTGTTTTCATAGTAATTTGTGTATTTAAAATAGTGAAATTATTATGAAGCTAGTTCTTTTTAATATCTTTTTAATATATATTTTCTTTTAAAAAGAAATTTGTATTCATATACAAGTGTAAGTGTAAGTTATTCTTTGTATTCATTCTATCCTCCATCATAGGTTTTTAGTTGTGTTTCAGCCAATGAAACACAACTAAATCTGCAGCAGCAGGTCCATTAGATAATACAGTGGTTGTTAGTCCATTAATTTACAACTACATACTCTTAGTTTCAGTATAAAATCCAATTCAGCTGCAGATTGCTGGTTCTGTTATTAGACTACACTTTCCCAGTACTTTACAGGTTTTAAAAGAGATTATTATTATAGGATAATAATTATAGTCCAATTCATACTGGGCAAGGACAAATTGTAATAATGCCAATAGGCTGAAGGAGGGGGGAGGGAGAAAGGGACGGAGGGAGGGAGGGATGGAGAAAGGGAGGGAGGGAGAGAGAGAGAATAGGGCTGAGGAAAATCAAGAAGATATTTTGTTGTTGTTTCTCTGGATTGAGAAAGACAGGATAATTTGCTGCTCATTTTGTAGCAAATTATTTTGTACTTTTGTGCATTTTTGACAATATTTTGAACCATAAATCAGGAAATGAAATGTTATAAATAAGGATCTTCAAGCAGAGCTTTGGAATAAATTAATATGTAACTTAAGCATAAAAATGCAAGAATGTCAGCCTGTGTTCCTAAATATAATTAGGATATACAGTGACTTTTTAAAAAATCATCATTGTTCAGCTCATTTTGTCTTTAAATAAAAAGCCTACATAATATTTTTGGTTTACTCTTTGTCTGAAGAGAAATGCAACTCATGTATACGTTTGGTCCATTCTTCACTTGTCAGTCTTGCAATCCAGGCAGGCACCATATCAAAACTACAGATCCAATGAATCATTCTATCCCTGTCAGAAACATCTATGGAAACAGTGTATCAAAATTGTCAAAATGCTGGCTGTGCAATTTAAGTCTCAACTGTTTTTATATATGTTGCCCATGTCAATAGAGATGGAGGTTTAAGTATGTGTTCAAACCACAGAAGATTCTTTTAGGAATTGAAATGTAAGCCATGTTAATTATATAAGGTATTTCAATTCATTAATAATCAAGCAGACAATATAAACAATTGAAATGATTTAAAAAGAAAACAGAATATAACTGGGACCAGTGAGCATTAGAGAAATATTTTTTAAAGTTTTTTATTTTTTCCTTTCAAATTCATTCACAAGTATACACTATTATAATTACTATTAACATTTATCTATTCATCATTAATCTTTATTGTTATTTTTTAAATAAATATATAGAATACAGTTTGGGTTACTTTCTTGCCACCCCATTCCTCCATCTTATTTTGCAACAACCTTGCTACTTCTGTCTTCTCAATCTCCTTTCTCTGCCGCCTTCTTTCCTCTTCTTCTTCCTCTTTCTTCTTCCCCTGTCTTCCCCCCTCCTGTCTTCTCTTCCTTCTTACCTACTTTCCTACTCTTGGGAATTAGAGAAATATTTGAGAACCCTGAAATATAGTCAAATTAGAAACCTAGATTTAAAAAAAAAACCATAAAGGAGCACAACTAAACTAAACAACCCCAACCCTCAAAGTCATCCAGATAGAGTATGTTCTGTAGCCGTAAACTGTTAGGTATTGTTCGAAAAAGAAAGAAAAGTGTGTAGGGAGAACAAATCTGACCGAGGAAATGGAATATTCTGTTTGAATTCCTTAAAAATATAGGTGTTGGAGAGCTAATCAGCTTTTTCTATTTCTTTCAATTTCACTATATGTCCTGTTTCTGAATTTAGTGTATGTACAGAAGACAGCTGCAGAAACTGTAGGCTCAATTAAACAAGAGAAGCTATGTATTATCAGTAGCAATTCCTGCCATTGCAGAAAAATAGTTAAGATATTTAGTCCTTGTTAATCACTAAGATGTGGTTAATTATTTCATTTAGGGGTAGTAGATTAAACTGATTTCAGTCATTGTTCCCGAAGATAAGTTGTTTTGGGGTGATTAATAATATCTTCTATGCTATACTGGCCACAGTCTTTGAAAACAAGGCTGAACATTCATTCCTTAATGATGATCATCAATGGATGAAAATAATCTTCCCCAAAGCAGGTCTTCCGGATAAATTGGATTACACATCCGTTCATTCACAGCATATCCATCTTTAGAAATAAAAGAGTGAGAGGGAAAAGGAACTGAGAAGAAGGAGGAGTGAACTGAACTTTGAGAATAACCTGAGCTTAAATAAAAGCCTTGGCACATATTAAAAATAACTATTTGATGGAAAGAGTTTATTTTGTTTTCTAAGGCTCTGGGGACTAAAATACTTTTCCAAAACCAAAATAGCAATATGTAAATTAAGAGTACAAAAGCCCAGTTTTATGATTTAGGCTGCAGTATAATTCATTTCTATCTTTCTTGCCATTGTTTTTTTTAAAAACACACAACATCAAAGGAAAATGGCATGTGTTCTAAATCAGAGCTCCAGTGCCGAAGTATGACAGCACAAAAAATTAAAACTAAATAAATGTGCTGCTTTAGCTCTCATATTTTCCTCAGAATTGCTGCTTATGAAACCAGTTGCTTTAAAGACATGGAGTTTGGTTGGTTATTGGTTTAGTTCCCCTTCTAAATTCCTTTATTTGTTTGATCTTACTTTATAAACTCTGATGCTGGTGCCATGGTAAAAACATATTCCGTCTCCTCTCAAGAAATACAATAATAAAATCTGTTTGATCTTACTTTACAAACTCAGATGTTAGTACTGATATGGTAAAAGACGTTTCCTCTCCTAAAAAGTTTAATAACAAAATCAGTAGTCACTGAATGTTTGAACACCTGATCCAGTTCTTTAAAAGTTTCTCAAAGATAGATGGAATAAAATAAATATTTGTGTTAAAAAAAACCACAATATGTGTTAGTATAAAAGTATGAAATTCCCCTCTCCAATCTACAATGCAATAATGTTTTAGGTTACATCAGGGCAATGGCATCTATTGGGGAAGCACAAATCAGTAAGGTGGCAGATGGAGTATCATCTGGGACCATTTATGTCTAATTGTTTTTACCAACCAGTATGCTTGGGCAGACTGGATGTGCACCAAATCCCTTTAATTAAATGCTGCCATCTTGTGGGATCAAGGAAGCTTGCCTTCTCTCTCAGGGTCTGCCCCCTCTGAAATGTTATCCCCCCCCCAGCAAATAAGTGGCACCTTCTATCATGGGGTTCTGATAAGTCCCTAAGACCTGATTCTGTTCCCAGACCTAGAGTTAATGTTCCTGCTATCTACTGGTGGAGTCCCTATCATATTTTTTATTGTTTGTTGTTCTAGTTGTTTTAGTCAAGGTTCCCTGTTTTCATGTTCAACTGTTTTAATTAATTTATTGTTTTGGGGATTTTGTAAGCTGTCCAGAGTCTTTGTAGAGGGCAGTCATACCAAATCTTTTTAATTTAATTTAATGAATCTGAACCATAGGTTTCCTGGACATGCACTAAAGAAATGCTTGCAAAATTACTGTATATTAGGATTAGGGTTTTTGCTTCTTCTTTTACACACTATTAGAACAAGGGTAGACCCTTTGTTTCCTCTTCAATTCCTAGTTTCCTAAAAGAAATGGGAACTACTATTGGCTTCAAATCCATTCTTTGAACTAAAGCTTGACTTTATATTTCTGTGAAAGTATTTCATATCCTTGATGGAGGCTGATTATGGCAGATTTATATTCTAGAAGTCATAATGGCAACATATATTAAACTGATTTTATATAGATGATATTTGCTAAATGATAGGATGAATTGAATAATTATATTCAATAATAATAATAATATTTTTATGTTATAGAGTTAAATATTGGCTTTAAGCATGAAATCCAAGTTGCGGCAAATTAAGATAAATAATTACCTTTTTAATATATCAACTGAACAGTAGAAGCCATGAAATTGGTAATCCAGTCACTTGTCTTTATAGCTCTACCTTAAAGCAAATATTTACTGAATGTCATTTACAGTTGCAACATATATGCAATATATCTATAACTTGATTTCCCTTATATATTAGCTCAGCTTGTGAGATTGTGGGAAAGGATTCTGCTTTTGATTCAATACAAGGTGATTTTGGGGAATAATTATAGGACTAAAAGCTCCCTTGGTTGTGATACTCTCATTGTGTAATTTGAAGGTATGTTAGGCATTTTCAATAATCTAACACTGTCAACTGTTTAATATTTAAGACTTTATACTGGTTACATCACTTTCTGATTGTCAACCTTTAATTTGGTGAAGTGAGCTTCAATCCAGGAGAAGATTTGTATCAGAATAAGAAAGTTGTAAGGGACCTTGGGAGTATGCAGTCCATCCCCCTAGCTTTGTAATGCTTTTGATTTTCTCTTCTCTGGTGTATCATTTTTACATCTTCATTTTAATTTATTTCTGTAAGCCGTGTTATGATGTTCAATGAATAGCATTGCAATTATTATCATCATCATCATAATCATCATGATATCAGGGACTTGGAGGGTTGCAGCTTATTTTATAAAAACAAAATATTGGGTTGGAACACAATGTATTATATGCAGTATAATTTTGGCTGAAATCTAGCTTTTTAAAAAGCTTGTTTCAAAGTTCCCAATATAATTCAACAACATAAAGTGTTTCAAATCTTTGTTATGAAGTTCTATCCAATGTTTCCCTTTAAGTTATTTCTTATGAGAAAACTCAGTATTTCAGAATTCATAAAATTAAACAACAATCTCAATCATTAGACAGTCACATAAGATTGCCAGTTTAGAAAGATGTAATATTTCATATTCTATAAAGGAAAAAGCCCTACACTCTTTCCATTTTTTTAATCTAATCACTCCTGAACATTCAGGAGTTGGTTGCATACTGCTCTGGAAATCTGGCACAAGCAAATGGCTGTTCTATTCTCACCATATAAAATAGCAGCTTCATGTGGACCACAATAGCAGAAAAAATGTAGAGATAATTCTCCAATTTAGTGATATACATGAATATAATCCCACATAAACTATCCATCAAATGGGGGGAAAGGGGGATGACCCTGTTATTTAAAAAAATGGTAGGATAGTAACAGGGGAGAAATTTTTTCTTATTTCTACTTTTCTTTGGTCTTTTTCTCAGAGGCATATTTTTTTTCAAATGGATCCAAGTGCAACAATTGACACAAAGAATACAGATAGTTCTAGTCTAATATCCATTCATTCAGCAACTATTCAAAGTTATGACAGAGCTGAACAAAAAGTACTAATGACAAGTTTTAATAGTTGTATCCATTGTATTGTTTCTGCAGTCCCATGATTGCCATTTGTGATCTTTACTGCTAGCTTCCAACAAATAAAATAAATGGGGAAACTGGGAGATGATCACAAATACTAATTGTGTCACCACAAAATATCACTAGCTATAGCTGTTAGACATTTATACCACTTCTCCCTTATTGAGCCACGATGGCACAGTAGTTAGAGTACAGTACTGCAGGCTAGACGGCCAACTGCCTGTAATTTGGCAGTTCAAATCACATCAGGCTCAAGGTTGACTCAGCCTTCCATTGCGGACTCTGTAAACTGCTTAGAGAGAGCTGTAAAGCACTGTAAAATGGTATATAAGTCTAAGTGCTATTGCTACAGCCCTCTCTAAGTGGTTTATGGGTCAGCCTGTTGCCCCCAACAATCTGGGTCCTCATTTTACTGACCTTGGAAGGATTGAAGGCTGAGAATGCTATAACAGCAAAGGATTCACCTAACAGTGGCATTTGGGACTGTTATTATTGCTATTGTAGGTTGGTGCAGTCATACGACATTGCATTTTACAACTGGGTCACTTAGCAATGGAGTTCCTAGTCCCAATTACTTAGGTACCCAACGATTGCCTGTGAAGAGATAGCTAAAGTTTATTTGGTTATTGTAAATGAATTTAAGTCTTCAAGACCAGACCAATCACATTTATAATTCTTCTAGCAGTTCCAGTTGTTAACCATGTGAATCCTAAATAGTTGCTAAATGTGATGTCATGTGTGATTGCTATTTGCCAACTCCTGCCAGCTTCCCCATAGAGTATATTTATTGGAAGCCAATTTTGTAATTGCATCACATGACCTGAGAACACTGCAAATCTTATAATTGTGAAACAGCTGCCAAGTGCCCAAATCATGATCACATGGCTTTGAGAACTTTGTGAGGTCCATAGCTTTGAACACCAGTTAAAATACAGTAAAATTTGAATGGTTGTTGAATGAATGGTAGTTAACCAAGGACAACCTGTATTAATCAACATCATGGACACCAAATCCCCTTCCCTAAAAAGGAGATGCAAAAGTTAGTTTTTCCCCCAAAAAATATTTGCCATCTTTGTGTTATATTTAAAATAGATATGTACTTTGAAAAACATTTTTTTTCTTTTCAAACTTCATTGGGCACATGTATATGTGTACTGCTGAATCGCAACCTGGAAATAAATCTGAATGTAAACTATATGCACTCGCTGTGTCCTTTTCTGGATAATTTCCAGGTTGTGTAAGGCCATGTTGGACATACAAAAAAATTATATCACATATTGTATATTCACTGTATCTTTTTGGCTCAAATATATAATAATCTGTTGCACTCATTGTCTTACTCATTCACCAACACACCATAGATAGTTTATTCTTTTGCTGACACACCCTGAGCAATTCATATAAAGCATATTTTTTGATAGCCAGTATCCACCCACATATATTCACTTAGGAACTATATCAGAATAAAGGAAGAACTCATTTGTGTTGTTTGGATCAAAATACATTGTGGAGTTTGGATTTAGAATGTAAGATAATTTGTGTCTTACTCATAGAGGAAAACTATATTTAGATGCCTGGAATTAAGAAGGAAAGATTAATTTCACCCATGGAATAATAAAACATCAGAACATTAAGAAATCTGTAGCTATGTTTCAGGCTCAGAACTTTTATTATGATCACATCTATAGAAAATAAAATGCTGCTGGCAAACTTGATGTACAAATTAATTTAATTTATAGTTTCCCCATTTACATTTTTATGTTGCAAAAGTATTTTAAAACTAGTTCTGTCTCTTAACAATATAATAAAAGGAAATATGTGCCTATACATCAGTTCTTCCATGGAATATTTTAAAATCATGGTGCCTTAATGTATGGATGGAAGACCAAAGTATTCTATGTAACATGCTTTGACTCAGCTGTGCCTAGCAACTTTCTGCTCTACTTGCATAGCAGAGCGAAAGGCTAGCAGACATTTTGTAGGCCACTCCTGGAACTCCAATATCACACAGACTCATTTGTTTTTAGTAAATATGCACAGGGAAGTACCTGAAGAATATTTTAACAATGAACTTGCTGGTACTTTAAGCAACTCATCATTTCTTTTCTTCATTATTACTTCTATGGAATGATGACAGGTCCATTTTACTATGATAGCCACAGCTTCAAATGATATGTAGGTATGTACATTGCATGGGTTAGTTAAGGCATCTGCCAAGAGTCAACACTAATTTGAACACCCAAAAAATATTTTTTTAAAAGCCAAAGTATTTTAACCCTACTTTCTTTGTAGCTCAGAGGAATGCAGGAAGAAGGAAACTCTAAATGAAACTATAGGTGTAAATATAAATCGTTATTTAGCAGAATGCTTTCTGTCAGCTCATACCTTGCTTTCTGAGTGCATATCCTAGCATCCTTAAATAGTCCTTCCTCTCACCATGTTTGAATTTTAGCAGTTATTAGCAGAAGTTTTGAAAAACCTACTAGCACTGAAGAGCCGAAATATGCTCTTTTAATTGATAAAAATAAACATTTGGGGATTACTCAGAGAATATTATTTTGATGTCTCTTAAGAGCAGTTTACTTTTAAAACCTCATATTCCTAAATTGATTCTAGTAATTCATCATTTAAAAGAGAGAGAGTCTCTTTGAAAAGAATTACTGAAAAATCTTTTGACAATAACAATTTCAACAAATTGATCATATTTCCTGAACACCCAGTCAGTTGTGCTTGTATCTTTGCTTTTTGAAGTCCATGCTGATTGATAACAGAAGGTTACTGCAATACTCTGTACCTGGAAAATTCAAAGTGGTAAAGCCAGATGTTACATCTGAATATCAGTTATGGTTTTCTGGGTCTCAAGAGGATTTATAATAAGTTAAGTCAGGGATCAAAATAGCTTCCCTGATCAAACTCCAATGGGCTATATTGATTGGCAAGAACTTCAGGTTTCCATTGTCACATTTTTGTAATAGAAAAGAAAGTTGCTCAAAATGTAAGATTTGAAAATTACAATTAATCACAAGGCTTTGTCGGCCAGATTTCAGTTTCAATACAATTTCCTCAGGTTTGTTGAATTTCATCTATTACTTCTGAAATAAAAATGAAAACAATTTAATTTCTGGCAGTTTATGTCATATGTCAGATGGATTCTCATGAGTCCAAAGCAAAAAGACAAAGTGACTAACTCCTCAAGGTGTGTTGTAATTCCTAGGAAATGTAGCATGTTTCAGAGTCCCTTTGTGACCACAAAATGAAATTGATTAAACATAGTGGCTCACATCCAGAAATTCTTGCAAACAACATTTAAGGGCCAATGCTAATCAGTGCCAAGAGAGTTTTTCCCCAAAGAGAAAATGTGTATCTGTTTTATAAATGAATAATGCTTTAGGATAGAGTTTTACTTGCATACATAATAAAAATGTATTCATCAAAATTATTGTTTAGGGTGGACAGGAAATTTAAGTACAAAGTTTCAACCAATTTCAAATGTTCAACAGAATCCTATGACCAAATCATATTAAGTCATATTTTATCACTCAATTAAATGATTTTCATGAAATCTGATAATATGAAGATATTCCCTGCCTCTTTATCCTTTTCAGAAGAGATCATATTAGAATACAAGCCCATTAATGACTTCTGAGTAACTAGCTTGGGGACTGCAATATAGTAGCAATTTTGAAAGGTCATAAATAAATCTGTAGGAAGCAATACCAGAGCAGTTAAGTTTTCTACTTTTGAAAAATACTGCTGATTGGAAATTTTCAGAAAAATATGATCAGCAAGTTATCTTTATTTATAAAGTAAATAAATCTTTCCTAATACAAATAGTTATAGAGGAAAACAAATTACCATAATATAAATTATTGTGAAGGATACTAAGATGATATAATGTGGTAAGAACTGCAAAGTAAGTTAGTTATGGCCAGCTGAAAAATTTTGTGAGCATTTCCAAAATACATAACTATGTCAGCATCTTCATCTTCAGAAATACTGCTTGAAATCTTGCAGATTACCAGCCAGTTATGATAGATCAAGGAACTCAACCTTTCCAGACCTATTCTGAAAACATGATTATCAGCTGTCTCACAAAGCATCTGCCTCAGAAGAATTTTTTATTTTTATCTTATTTTGTGCCTTTGAGTCAGTCTTGATTCTTGGCCACTGCTCTTGGCAAGCTCTTGGCAAGTCCTGAAGTTTTCCTGGCAACATTTTCAGAAGTGGTTTGTCATTGCCTCCTTCTAAGCCTGAGAAAGAGAGAGAGCGACTGGCCCAGAGTCACACAGCTGGCTTTGTGCCAAAAATAGAATTTTTTCTGGTTTCTGTCCTGGGTCTTTAACCACTAGAAGCTGGTTCTCTTGGGGCAATTCACAAAAGATCCATATGTATAATGAAAGGAAAGAAAGACCCTTGGGTATAGCCACCTACCACTTTAATTTCTTAGACTATTTTAAAGCTGATGGTAGAACCCAGAGAAATATAGAGAAAGGCAGGTCATGTCCGATGGTGATGCTTTGCATACATCCTATTCTATCATTTTCTTTAATTAAAAGAATGTCAAAATAAAATAGTTGGGTAACAAAATCCTTTTACTGACACTAAACAACATGATTTTATTTGGCAGGAACATTTTTGCCATAAGAACTAAGTTTGGGACTAGATGATAGATCCTTACCCTTATTCAGTATAAAGTAGCTATTAATATATAACAATTATTTTCAAAACATATATATAATTCATTGAAAAATAAAGTTTTGGCAAATTGCTGAGATTGTGAAGTTTCTATTTTTATCTATTTAATTTTCTATTTTATTTATATGACCAATTTATAGTTCTTCATGTTTTAAAATATCATGACACAACTGAAGTAAAATTATTTATATTATAATTAACATAAATAATATAAAAATGAAAACGATTAAGCATTTCTCAATCCTATATCTTTAAATATTAGTGAGATTAATTAAAATGATTGGCCTTCCAAATAAATAGTTAGGCTGATTATATGTTCACCTTGTTCATTTTTATAAGTACTTGAATCAATTGGTTGTTGCACACTTAGAAGCTAATCATGAATGCTACTGTATACTATTAGTTAGATATATATATATATATATACTATACACTATTAGACCAGCCAAGTTTGATTAATGAGGTATTGCTTTAATTGCTATGGATTTGTTTAAATAGATTCCAATTAAGCAATTATAGATGAATTCTTGCGAACAATTATTGTAAGATCAACACCCACATAATGAAAAGACTAATTATTTAAATGATTATTTCATGAAGAGTAAATATTAAAACTATTTCTATTTATTAGCACACAATTACAATCTAACCAATGAAAAGTCACACAGTACAATTTTTTTTCCTAATGATTTTTTAAGGTAATGATTCTTTACTACTTTATTATTTTTAAAAAATTAAATGGTTTGAAAATCCTAGCCATTGCCTAAAAGAAAATTATATTTTATAATGACATGTTTGAATTGAAGTCTGTGGGGAAAAAAACTTTCAAAGAAACATTTTTACATGACATTCTTGAGATGGTATTCATTTTCACATTATTCCGTTATCCTATTCTGGTATTGTAGCACTTGAACTTTGATAAAGCTTCATTTCATCAGTGTAATTTAAATGATATGTTTTAATATGAATGTATACAGGAAAGAAGATTTCTATATATAAATGAATGTGTATTGATTTTTTAGCAGGCTACCATCTTGCAGTACTGTGGTGAGTATTTGGATTTGGAGTATCTGAGTAGGGTTATTAAATAATACAAATATTCTCATTCTTTTTTGCAAGGACTATTTGCTGAAGTTCTTTGGTTTCTATACATCTGCAAAATTTTGGTAATTTGAATTGCGAAAAATTAAATATAGTGAAAATGAAGAGGATGGTAATTGTTCTTTAGGTCCTTCATTAATCTTTTCCCAGTTGCTGGCAGCTGATTGAAGAGAACTTCAATTGCTAGGTCTCAAAGTGTTATAACTGCATCTGTGAGTTACCTTTAATCCTGGCAGCAGTTATCAAGGCCTGTCATTCCAATTCATGGGCAGTGGTTGCTGAATTGATAGACTGAAATGGAAGACATCTCCTCCAGAGATTGCTGGTTGTCACAATATGGTCTTACCTTGGGTAAACCTTGCTCTGGTTTTCCTTGGGCTTGGCAATGCTAGTTCTTCCAGCCCACTTAAGAGTATATATCATGGTATCAGAGGAATATGGAGTAGAAAAAGAGCCAGGGCCAGAGTTCAAAGTCAATGAAATAAGAACCAGGACTAGCTGCTTTCTTGAGGGCACTTTGCACAAATGAGATCAGTGTGATATTGTCCATCTGGAAAATATGCACCAAACTCACTTGGACTTGTACCTCCATCAGGTTTTCAGCAGATAAAACTGATACATTTTCTGTCTCTCAATATAATTTTAGTCTGTTGTGAAGTATTGACCAATTGTTGACTAATTCAGATAATACTTTTGCATGTTACTTTGAATTCTACAAGGAAGAGAAGCAATGTAAAATGTAATAAATAAAATGGTAATAATAAATAGTGGAAAATTAGCACCATTTTTTTCAATGCTCACAGCCGGATTCTAGAAGAGTGAACTATTATTTCATTCTTGTAGGGATGTATTTATTTAGGACACCAAGCTTGATGACTCAGGAAGTTGTATTTTAAAAAAATGACCTAGTTAATTTTAGATGCTATTGTTGGAAGCATATCAATGAAAATTAATCAAGAGGTCATAAAAGAACCACAAGGATAAAGTGCAGAACACTGGTGGGTGGGAAAACTCTTGGCAATGGCCACTACAAAGGCTTTAATGAGAGGAAAATACATTCTTAAGCAAATTAAAGACCAGTGGGATGATTAAATGGTAAATAATCATTATGGACTGTGTAAAAGACAGAACAATAGAATATTTGAGTAGTAATATACTGTCAATTTGCTTTGTATACAAGTTTGTTTCTGAGAAACTCAATTTATACTTTTGATGAAAACAAATAGATCTTAATGGGCCTGCAGTAGTAAATAGGTAGTTGGATTTATGGACAAAAGAATCTTGTCCACTTTCTCAGGCATTACTGAATGAAACTCAGTCCTGAAATCATCACAAGACTATTCCCTGGGCAACTCTTTAGGACTTACCCAATCATGATCCAACTCCAAGCAAATCTGAGTAACTTTATCTGACACATGAATATTTCTTACTAGAGCCCTGGATATGAGGTGCAAGCCACCCCAATAAAGAGTGGGTGATCCTAAAGATTATCTGCAAATGCAATAAGAGTGGATAAATACCAATATTTCATAACCCTTGCCACCATATGTGCACAAACATGTTCAATGTATTTGCTCTTTGGCTTTCTCAGTTGTGCTCTGGGTGTCATTTCTGGCATTTCATTTGCCAGAAGTCATTAGAAAACCAGGGAGCATATGGGATTGATGCATAGAGAAAGGCTGCAGAAGAACAATATACTCAAGGTCTTCATCATATGTTTATTCCAGGCTGCAGCCAAGACCTTGGCCAAGTGCCTAACTGGTCTTCATAAAAAAACTGAAGCTCCTTCTGGAATCCAACCACATCCATGAGTTGCCTACAATAGGGGTTCTCAACCCCCATGCCTTGGCCCATTACTGGGCCTTGACTGGTTTGGAACCAGGCTATGGAAGTGGTGGGTGAGCACATGTATCCACTAATCCCCACTTATACAAGCAGTGGGTACCGTGTGCATGTGCTCCATTTGCGTGAGCAGTGGGGGCACATGCCCACCTCTTGTGCAAATGGAGGTGTGGGTGCATGTGACCTTTCCTATTACTCATATAGAACAATCACACACACCCCCAAAGGTTGAAGAACTCTGGCATGGAACAGGACAGATTGCAGAAGTGGTTGCCCAGAGAATTAAACAGAATCAAAGAGGGAGCTATCTATATTACTGATGGTAATATTTTCAAAAAACAGATCACATTGCAACTGTCCCAAGATAAGAATCAGTTCCAGTTGGTGACTTCCTGAATAAATTGGACCTTCTATCATTTGGGACAGATCCAGAATCCATGAATTCCCGATCTCACTTGGAGTCAACATCACGAAGTGACAGGTTAAAGTTCCCAAAAACTATCAATTTCGGCCCTAAGAGTCCACTGTTAACCATGCAATGAAATAAAGCAGCTCAAGTAGTGATAATGCTGGGCAGCAGGGATCATTAGTGTATGTACTGAATTCCAAACTAGTATGCTGACCTCACCCAGCAGTTTCACGCAATTGTTGAACAGGAGGCAAGAAAGCATCAAACTGTAGCACTGAAGTGGATTTAGATAATCTACTTCTTCCAGAGTTCTCATTAGTTTCACAACTGAGTTATCCCTGAGGTATTTTATAAGAAACTTTGCTCCAAAAATTTTAGAATAACTCAAGTAAAGTAAATGGAACTCCATTGTGTGAAGAAACAGTTGGAACTGAATTGATAAATGTTGGCGCCCACCAAATTGTTGGTTCTAAAAAATTGTCTATTTAGGGCTCAACAGAAATCTTGATTTTCCATTAAAAAAAAAGACTTTCCATTCCAAAATTTCCCCTGAATAGTTACAGTTCACAGAAAATGCCACACAAGTATAAATCTTTCATACCACAGAACAAAATGCCTCCTTTATAGCACATTCTGCCCAAATGGAAATGGCTTGAGAAACCATGGTCACAACTGGCACAATAGTCCATGGTAACTTTTGGAAGGCCTGTGTCAGGATCTATAGTGGATTCTTGAGGTTTTATGTGATTCAGAAGGTGAAAACTAAAAGAATGCGCTTTCTGATTTCCATACCTTTTCCAAACCCAACTGGAGTAGGTTTTGGAAAGTTTATTATTCTGTGATAAAAGAGAACAGGGCCTCTTCTCTAAAGCTAGTGCCTCAATAGTTGGTTTTGCTTTAATTTTTCTTTTTTCCTTAATTATTTCTAGAATTTTATTTTCACTATTCTGATGTTTGATCACTGCAGGGGATTTTCTTTAGGAAATTAATTTCTTTTGAAAATTGTTGGAATATACAAGATCCAAATTTGTCCTAAATTTTCCATAATTCAGCTGTCATGGTGCTGTTGGCTAAAACATTGCCATGACCTACAACAAAGTAACCTGGATAACTGTGTATAATTAGGTTGACAAAAGTGTAATGATATTTTGTTGGCTGTTAGCATTAGTAACCCCACAGTATTTGCATGTATACAACTATTTTTTTCCCTATTGAGAAACTGGACTGCTAAGAGGTATGAGCATTGTCCTGGATTTTTTTTTGAAATGGAGTTTTCCAGAATTACTCCAGTTCTTGACTAGACCAGTTGCCAGGACTATGTGAAAATAGTTCTTCTGAGTGTAACCAGTGTGTATTTGCTCCATCACTGATTATGCTTTCTGACCATTTCTGAGGAACAAAGGAACAAGGGCTTCCACTTCAGATGCTATGATTTCCAGTAGACATGAATGCTGGCAGCTTTCCTTGAAAAATTAACATCTGGCATCATCTTCTGAGTTAACAGTCAATATTCCATGCTGATATTTCCTGTAAGCCTCAAGGAGAGTGCTTCTGCAAAAAAACAAAAAGCAAAAGAAAGAAAAAAGAAAGATCTGTGACTTACTTGCTGCTGAGGAATTCTTAGCACTTTTCACAGAGGAGATTTCTGTTGGATGTTGCTGAGTACCTTTTCAGTTTTTTAGAATATTCTTTTTACTAATCTGCCACAAATATACTTTCCTTATCTCTTTTTTCATTAATGTCATTAGCACAATTATGTCAGATAGTGGGCAGAGTATACCTCTGAAGAATTTCACAGGCTTCTATGCTGTGGGCTAATTGCAAGAGTGTGGTTGTCTCCATTATTGTACAGAGAATTCTTGTGGCACAAAAGCATAAAATGTTTTGGCTTCAGTGCAATGTATTTATTTTGGATTCAGGCAAACCTTTGGTGTAGATATGCCCAAAATTATACTGTAAAGTTTTTTGAATGCATGAATCTTTAGGTAATTCTCATTATTTGTTGGTGTCCCATTCCAACTTAACCACCAGATAACAAAACAATGGGTAATAAGACCTTGAAAAAAATTACTTAATCTGCAAATGCACACCTACCATTTTACATATGCATATAATTCCATCCAAATATCCCAAAGTCCTCTCCAAACAGTATCACGTACTTCAAACCACAGATATAAAGGAATTTATTGCAGATAACAACATATTGATTGATAACAATATCTTACAAACCATGAATTGTTTGCTAATAAAACAAGTTAATAAGGGTCACCAATTTCACAATTTGGTTAAAAAAAAGCTTCTGTTTTTCTACATTATTTTCAGGGTAATTGTAGATGTCATGGGTTGGTGGTTCTGAATCCAAATTAGGTTTTAAAAATGAAAGCGCTATCACTGGTTCATTCTTCATGTTTCCAATACATTCTAATATGCAGTGATTATTTCATACATATATTTCTAATATATTGATTTGTACATTTTATTGACATGACAGGTTTTGGCCACCTCATCAAACAGTTGTTGACACTGGCAGGTGGTCGCATGGTGCTAGCCCTAGAGGGAGGACATGATCTTACTGCCATCTGTGATGCATCAGAAGCTTGTCTAAATGTTTTACTGGGAAACGAGGTAACCAGAATATTCAAAGTTAATAAAACAATGTAAAATTCCTGGATATTTGTCATACTATGCTGGATTTATAATCTATTATTGAAGTAGGGGTAAAGGTCAGTAGAATTACTTTGCCTTTGTAAGTACTTATAAAAACCGTTTGTGGGGAAATTTAATATGGTGATAGTGGAAAACCTGTTTCATCAGCTATTCATAAAATGGAAAGTCTAAATATTTTTTTGAAAAATAATGCCTGTTTTTAACAGAAGTCATTGCTGCCTACATGGATCCAGCCCAACAGACAAAGTGTGTTATCTATCCCTAAGACATTTTTTTTTCCAGACATCTGATCTTCCAGTGATTAATTTCCTTTATTTAAATGAAGATATGCAAAATCATTGCAGTTGAGAATTTCATTCATTAGTGAGTAATAAATTAACTACTTAGCTATTTACCACACAATCAGCTAAAAAGCTGATTTCAGCCTATAGCTTCAATAACAAAGTGCCAAAGGATAGGACTAGGTCCTGGTTTCCATAATTTAGAGATACAATTCTTTAAAGGCTATTAATGTCACAATTATAATCTTTTTTTTAGTGGAAACTCCATTTTCCAAATTGCATAAACATTGCACTCACTTTCATTTAAAAAAAAAACCTGGCAAGGCCAGCACTGACTTCTCATGATGGCACATGCAACTGAACTCAAATTAGAAAGGTCAGAAAGGCACTCTGCAGTTTGTCAAATGTATTTATTCATGTGCTGAGGATTAGAATTCATAAACATGAATGCAGCAGGCTTTGAAATACTTTTGTATTGCTATTGTTGTTCTTGGCTTCTCTGTCCATGCAACAGTATGCTATTCCATCTACAGAACTTTTCAGTAGATGCGCGCGCGCGCACACGCACGCACGCACGCAGATATATAGATATGCATATGAAATAAGCCACTGTAAGCAAAACAGTTACTTCCAAACATTCACAATGAACAAATCAGGCTTGAAGATACAAATTAATTACAAAAAGAAGTGCTTCACAAGAATTTGCTTTTGAATCTGGGATGTTTTCTTTCTTTTTGAAGAAAACATCCCAGAAAAAACAAAACATACACGTACAAATATAACTGATTTTTGCGCAGGAAATAATCAGTTGAGAAGCTGTGTTGTGCTCTACTTAGCTACTGTTACTCATTTTATGTAATAGTGAAAGATTGTTTATAATTTAAACATTTAAGGATATAATTATACAAATATAATTTTATTCTGTGTTATTTATTACATTTATATGATACCTGATTCAAACTGACTCCGAACAGTTTACTAATGATTTAAACATGAAAAACATGACAATAATAACAAGAAGTAAAAAAAATGTAGATATTGAAAAATAAAAAATGGGTGGAAACAAAGAAACCCTAAGGATAAAAAAAAAAAAAATTACAGATAGTTGTGAACTTACAACCATTCACAGTGACCAAAGATATAATGGCACTGAAAAATGTCATGTATGACAATCATTGCACTTATGACTGACACCGCATTCCCATGATCATGTGATTAAAATGTGGGTGCTTGACAAACAATACATTTTAAAATGGTGGTAGCATCCTGTGGTCATGTGGTCATGTGGTCATACTTTAAGACCTTTCCTATTGATGTCAGGCAAGTAACATCAATGGGGAAAGCCAGATTCACTTATCAACTGTTATGATTTACTTAACAACTATAGCAAAAAAAATCACAAAATTGAGCGTTATTTACTGCCTAGTATTAGTATTACCATTTAGACTTATATACCACTTCTCAGTGCTTTACAGTCCTCTCTAAGCAGTTTACAAAGTCAGCATCTTGCCCCCACAATCTAGGTTCATAGCTTAGCAATGGAAATTCTAGTTCCAACTGTGGTCATTAAGTCGCGGTATACCTGTAATAGAATATAAGGCCTATCACTGCATAATTTACAAATTAATTGAATATTTTTTTTAACTTTGATGCACTTAGTTATAAGTTAAATCATGGGAAAACAATGCAACCAGCTTCTCTTGATTGTCAGACTTTTTGCACCTCAGATAACCCTTTCACAAACATTGTAAAGCCACGGTTTCTAGCATAAGCAGGTTTAAAACTTCCTCTATTACATGAGAGTCTCCCTCAACCTTCTGGTCTAGCCCATTAATAGGATCCCAGAACTATTTGCTTATGAAATTCATCATGCTATAAAATAGCATCAGCTTTCAGTTCATCTCTGGCTGTTCTGGTTTGATGTATACCCTTTGAGATGGCGTAGCCAAACCAATATCAGTTGTGTATTGTTTCTTTCATCCATTTAACATAATTTATAATCTTGTATTGTTACTTGATTACCATATGGTACCCATATATAGTGTAGTCCTTGCACACTCATTTGGATTAGCTCTTCTAAAATTTCAGGAAAGCAAGCAACAAAACAATCTATTCCCGAATTCTTTTTGTTTGATCAGTAGAAAAGACACAACAAGAACCAATTGTGCTGCCCTGGAATATTATGCCTCAGTTACAATGCATTTAACTTGGAAGGGAGTCCCATTAATTTCAATGTATTTGATTTCCAAGTATGTGTGCTTTGGACTACAGCCCAAATTTGGAAATTATACAGAAACCTAACTTGGATCTAAATCACACTTACTTGCATTCCTATGAAGCCAGTGGGGCCAACTTCTAAATGTAAAGTTTTAAGGTTACAGTATTACAATGAGAATCAGTTTGCTTTTTCCCAAGAGTATTTATGTCACTTTATCATCACCTTTTAAAGCTAGAAAGGAGATAAACTGAGCCTATATCCCAGGTTTCCAGAGGCTTGTTTAAAGTGGGAGAAGAATAAATCCATGGGGGCTAACCATGTTATGTTCAGTGAAAAAGTCCAATGCTTAAAATATTGTCATGATGTGGAATCCTGTGCAGATCATATTTCCGGTTGAAAGGATGCCATGCCAAATGTATAAAGGATCTCACTTCATATATTAACATCTGATGTGAAAATGTCAGGAGTGAACAGGGATTTTGGAGTATAGTAAGAGCAGGCCTGGGCCTCCTTTGCTACTTCAGTTATATGACTGCTGAGCTTGGGTGAAACCAATTTGGCACGAACTAGTGGTTGCTTCGCTTTAAAATCTCTTTCTAAACTTCCCTAGGGAGCCACTAAGAGGGATATTCTTTTGAGAAGTGTGAAAAGATTAAGCAGTTAGCTCCCTTCTGAAATCTGAAGTAAAAATACTGAATCCTTAATTGAGGTATTTGGGGCAAGGGAGATTAGGCTACTTCAAGATATTCATGACGCACTCAGTTGGTGATTTGAAAGCAAATCCATTCATTATATAAGCAACTATCAAAACAAAGAGACCTGTTGTTCCAACTAATTAGAAGAAAAGCTTGAACTGCAAAGGATAAATTGTTTAGATGACTAATTGCTTGAGATAATAGCATGAGATCACTATTTTAAAAGCAAGGATTTTTTTTCTAATAATCTCTTACTTATTTTACCAGAAATTATAATTGAAGAAAAGCTCTTTGTGATTAAGAAATACATAGCACTTGACTTGAACAGAACTTTTGCTAAAGAAAACTAAGGTTAGGTTGACTTTTACGTTCTCATCCTAAAGCTGATACTTAGGACCAATCCTGCCATTAGATAAAATGAGACAAGCCACCTCTGACAGCTGATTTGGGATGTAATGCAATTGAAAGAGCAGAACATGTGACAATTATTACATTTATTTTTTGTGTTTTTCGGTTAAAGAAAAGTAGAACATGAAATTTTCTCCCTCAGGTGCCAGAATAACTTGATTGCTTTTAGTCTTTTGAACCTTGACTTGGGGAGACAGGAAGGAAACACCTGCTGCCCAGAGGCTGCAGAATGCTGACTATGGTGAGACTAACTTTGCATCTTCAAGTTACTGAATAAAGACAGTGGAAGTGACACTGGAAAAAATCCCTTAAGAGGAATAGACTTAAGCCATGCAGTTGAATCTTTATCTTCGTAGAATTGAGAATGAATTAAATATCAACACACAGGATACATGTAAGTGCAAGATCTCAAATCTTAGGGCAGGAATAAGAATTTTTGGAGACACTGGAACAGAAAAGTGCTGAGTCATGAAGAAATGGACCAATTCTTTACAAAGTATTTTCTTCTGTCTCAAATTTCCCATTTTTATATAAAACTGGGCATGATTGTGCAGTGAGCTCACATTTCTTTATAAAGGCTCAATATACCTTGGCTCCCTTCACTCAGTGTGCTTATTTCTTTGAAAATGCCTTTTCTCATACAGTACATACCCAAATTTAATTGCAAATGCAAGAAAACATTGAAGAGGCCAAATGGGTTAGCTTCAACTGTTTAAAAAATATCCCTTGGTGTATCTTTTCAAGCATATCCGTCAACTGGTTCTGTTGCTCCTGCACTGACCTTAGTCAGTTGTTTATGTAAAATTCTTTTATAAAGATGTATTTCCACTCTTTCAGTTTTTGTGCTCTTTGGCTCCAGCGCTAATAGAATGCCAAGAAGCGTAGGAGTGAAGGTGATGTTGCAATATCTGTCAACTATAGAGTGATTCCTTTTGTTCACTGCTAGGTCTCATGATATTTTCCAGGGACACCCTCTTGTCTATTTAGTTTAATGATTTTTAAAAATGGATCATTGCCATCAGAAATTATTCTCTGAAATACAGATTCCCTCCCTCTCAGAGAAAACATGATTTGTTACAATCCCTGTTTTTTTAAAGTGATTCCTAACAAGAGTGCATCTGGGTCACAAAAGGTGAGAGCGTAATGATTCCACCTCTGGATTCTGATGAGGTTTTACTGAAATGGTGCAGAAGCTAACAGGAACTGAGGCCAAAGTTCTAAAATGAATTCTTAGCTATTTGCTAAAGCTATTAAGGTGACACAAAGGGAGATAAAAGATATAACAATAATTATATTATTATTTACTATATTTACTTAGGTTCAATTTGCATTTCAATTAAATTATAAATTGTATCTGTTATACTCATCCATTAATATTATTGGAACCACCAGTATGCACATATGACCCATAGTAACATTAGTTTCCCGAGCTGGATTTGCATTTTTGATGCTTTTAAAAAATAATTTTATTAGCCTTTTGGTGAAGTGTTATCAACAACATGTCTCCCTTTTCAATAAATATATTCCCAAGGAGCCAAGGTGGCGCAGTGGTACTTCAGCTGACTGCAGTTCTGCAGTTCAGCTGTTCAAATCTTACCGGCTCAGGGTTGACTCAGCCTTCCATCCTTCCGAGGTGGGTAAAATGAGGACCCGGATTGTTGTTGGGGGCAATATGCTGACTCTGTAAACCGCTTAGAGAGGGCTGAAAGCCCTATGAAGTGGTATATAAGTCTAACTGCTATTGCTATTGCTATATTCATTTGTCTAAAGTATTGCTTATTGCAGTTATAGCTCTACAAATAACGTCATTCCAATAAACCTACCATTTTTATTGAGAATGAAATACATCAATCGGAAAAATAAATATGTTAAAACCAATACAAGGAAAATAATTATTTTAGTTAACATCCAAATAATCTCTAGAATTGTGGGTAGGGCAATTGGGATAACATGATTACTGGACTTTTATCTTCCCAATTTAAGTAGTTGCAAACACTGCAACTACCAAATTCTCATTAATTTTGTAAGTATTATTTACTTACATACATATATACTTACTTACTTACAAAATAATTGTACCACATTATAAAGTTGTGTACTCAGATGACAAGCCTGTGTAAACAGTGACAATATTTCCATAATCTAAGTAAATTCATGTATATGGTTATACAGGAATATGAAGACAAATTTCAACATTAGAAGGCATAACTGTACTGTACATACAATGCTATATTAATATAATAATATGTTTAATTCACAGGTATTGTGTAATGCACATCAAATTAATATGTGAATTTTCCATTTTTTTATTTTAGTCATATGAACTATGGGATGGATGTTGATATTGTATGATCTTTTCAATTCTAAAGCAGCTTCAGTAATGTTTTGTTTTGGTGTACAGCTGCATGTATAGACACAATGGAATTTGATTTGTGAGTAGCTTACCCAAATTACCGAAATAACTAACATTTTTAAATGACTATTACATAGACATGCACCTGCTCAAGAGTCTCTGTAAATTAGTCTTGCAGTCATTGGAAAGCTCCCTTGGAATTCAATTACATGGTTGAAAAATAGAAAGTAAAAACTGTCTTTCTCTCCGTGGAACAGCAAGGAAGAGTCACAACAAGTTGTCTCTCTAACTGATAGTTTCAGAATTCAATATTTTTAATATGCTGTTGCTTCCATTGAATTTTCAGTATATTCACACCCTTTTGTATTTGATTTCTTCTGGTTTTATTTTCAGTTGGAACCCATCTCTGAAGACATCCTTCATCAAACACCTAATGTGAATGCAATGGTTTCTTTGCAAAAATCCACTGCAATTCATAGTAAGTTTTAGGGATAATTTATCCCTAAATATTTAGTATTGCTATTATTAACCGAACTGCTTTTTAGGATATGTAAACAAGTCATTTTTTATGACTAGTCATGGCATATAGTCATCTGGTGGATTTTGTCTTTCTCCCTCCTTTAATAGAAGTTTCGAAGATACCTGGGTTTTTTTGTTTGTTTGTTTGTTTTGGCAGCTCTCCCATAAACCGAAACTTTTCAATACCTGGGCAACTGTTTCTATTGAAAGACATGGATAAAAATTGATCGTTTGTAGTACAAAATATATTGAGGAACTTGACATTTCTAGATGCATGACAGGGCTCATTTTAGAGCCCATAATCTTTGGAGCTGGTGGCACATTTGAATTTTGAAAGAAAATTAAGGCAAATCAGAAAGCAACTAACAGTGGCTGATCCTCAGCATTGGCTGCAATGTCATAGTATATTTTCTACCCCGTTCTAATTTACTTTTTTTATTTTTCTGGATATATGGGTACTTCAAATTTTGTTCTCTAAAAATACATACTGGTCTTACCGTATGTGGGTTTCCAAAATATTGCCGTAATATGTGTACAATTCTAAATATAACTGTTTTTGTAAGATGAATGTTGTACAGGTAAATAATTCTAATGTTTTCAACCATTTTGACAACTCTTCTATTTTTGCTATTGTTGCTCTGTTAGCTATGGTGTTAAATATTTACTCCATACACTTTGTATTTCATTGTTAAATCCCAATGTTTTTCACTTCCTTTTGAACTACACTAATATGCTTTGCTATTAGCACATTGATAACTTAAACTTGTAGTCATCAACTATTATGATGTATGGAGTGTTATGTCTTAGACCTGTGATGGTGAACCTATAGCATGTGTGCCACAGGTGGCATGCAGAGCTCTCTCTGCGGGCACGTAAGCCTCACCCTGGCTCAACTCCCATGCGCATGTGTGCACACCTCCTGTTGGCCACCTATTTTTTCGGTCTCTATTGCACATGCCCAGGGGCAGGGTACATGCAGGAGAAGCATGTGCATGCTTGGCAGGGGAGCGGGGGGTTCATGTGCACATGGGGTGGGGCCAGTGGTGGGTTGCTCTTAGCGCTGCTACCAATACACTGCTCGTAGTCTGTTTGTGCACGCGTTGGACTAGCACTATGCACGCGCCTGACGTATGCTGTGCATGCATGCACACTCCTGCGACATCTAACTGCTCACCGGAGGTCACGCAGGCGCTGCATGCTGAGCGCGAGTGCACAGTTGGTTGCTTCAAAAACAGGTATGGAACGCAGATGGGCGGGTGGGCGAAACGAGCCACCGTACCAGTACAGTGGCCGCTGCTCCTGACTATTGGTATGGCTGTACTGAGCCGTACCACCCAGAACCTACCACTGGGCGGGGCACATGCATGAGGGTCATTTGGCATTGTGCAGACAATGAGGGGAGCACAAGCAGGTCACCCCCTTCATGCCTGGGGTCAGGGCATGCGGGGGGGGGGTTTGTGCGCACACTCTTTCGGCACCCAGCAACAAAATGGTTAGCTACCACTGTCCTAGACATTAATCTATATAAATTCAGAAATATTAAAAAAAAATACATGATCATTCTTGCACTTTTTTTTCAATGTTGCAGTCACACTAATATTTTATGATATTAGATCCACATTTTTATATAACCCATGTTTGAATTATGTCAAGAATATATCATCTTTTTGGATCAATGACTATAGTTAGCGGAATTTAAATAATTTAAAATAAACAGACCAAATAAAAGAAGAAGTGGAGTTTCACTATAAGTAAAAAATAATTACATATCTACAGAAACAGAGGACAACAATGATAAAAACTGTTTTGAATGCATTTGAGTCAAAATAAAAGGGGGGAAATGACATTGCCATAGGTGTATACTATAGGCCACCCAACCTAACAGGAAATAGATGAACTTTTTGCTAGTCAGTTAATTAGGTATGTAGGAAGCACATCACAATAGTAATGCAGGATTTTAATTACCTTGACATCAACTGGGAGACAAACTCGGCACCAATTGGAAGATCAAGCATGTTCCTGACAAACCTAGCAGACAATTTTGTTTCCCAAAAAGTAGAGAGAGTAACTAGGGCATCAGACATTTTGTACTTAATTCTCACTAATAGAAAGGAAATGATAGGTGTTCAAGATACAGGAACCTTGGAATATTGGAATTCAACATTATGCCAGCATAAGCAATAGAACAAAGTCAAACTAGAGTCTTGGAATTTAAGAGAGCTAATTTCAATAAAGTTAGAGAGATCTTGGAAAGGATTCCATGGATGAGAATCGTAAGGGGAAAACTTTGAAAACTTTAAAAAGTGAGATTATAAAAGCACAGTCTAGCACAATACAAATGAAGAAAAAAACAGTTTCTCAAAAGAAATCAGCATGGCTTTATAAAGAACTGTCTGATAAATTGAAAGGTAAAAGGGACAAGTATAAAAAATTGAAGGAGGGGCATATAACTAAGATAGAATATCAGCAATTAGCCTGAATGTGCAAAGATGAAGTGAGGAAAGCTAAGGCACAAATGAACTAAGGCTTGCAACAAAAGTCAAAAATAACAACAAAAGAAGCTTCTTTCAATATGTAAAAAAACAAGAAAAAAGTCAAGAAAACAATTGGTCCATTAATGGGACAAAGTGGAAAGAAGGCGACAAGCAACAGGGAGGAAGCCAAACTGCTTAACTCATTTTCTGCTTCTGCCTTTATACAAAAGGGGGGGAAAAAACAGCTCAACCTATCAAAAACTGCCATAAAAAAACAGATTAGGAGTACAAGTTAAAATAGGTAAGAAAATGGCAAATGAGCACCATTCTACCCTAGATGTGTTTAAGTCAATGAACAGATGGATTACACCCCAAGGTTCTGAAGGAATGGGCATACGTGATCTCAGAATCATTGAACTATATCTTTCCAAGATCCTGTACCCCCGGGCAGCTACCAAAGGATTGGAAAAGAGCTTATGTAGTCCCCATCTTCAAAAAAGGGGGGGAAATAAATCCAGGAAACTGCAGAACTATCAGTGACCATTTAGAACAGGGGTGCCAAATTTACATCATCACTGCATATCAGGACTTTTTTTCCCTTTGCTAAACCAAACAAGAGTATGGCCAACGTGTGACGGGCCGCAGGTTTGACACCCCTGATCTAGAGGCAAACAAAGTCATAACCAAAAGCCAACATGGGCTTGTAAAAAACAGATCATGCAGACAAATCTTATTGCATTCTTCAACAAAGTGACAAAATTAGTGGACCAGAGGAATGCTGAAAATTTTTAAAAAGAGATTGAACAACCATTTGTCTGAAATGATATAGGGCAGTGATGGCGAACCTTTTTTGGCTCATGTGCCATAAGCGGGGGGAGCTCAGAGGGGTTGTGCATGGGCAGGCCACACCCATAATGCAATGCACGAACCCGCCAGCATGCATGCACACATGACAGGTGCTCCCCCATTTTTTGCATGCTTTTTTTGCCCTCTTCAGTCTCCAGCGATTTTATAGGAGTCTGGGGAGAGAAAAAAACAACCTTACCCAGCCCCCGGGGGCCCTCCTGAGGCTTCAGGAGCTTCCTTGAGGCATCCAGAGTGCAAAAAACCAGCCCTACAGGCAAACCAGTAGTTTGGGAATGAACTTCTAATTTGCTCGTAGGACCGTTTTTTGTCCTCCTGAGCTTTCAGGGATCTTCAGGAGGCTTCCCTGAAGGCTCCAGAGGATTAAAAACAGCCCTACAAGCAAACTAGAAGTCACTTCCGCTTTCTCCGTTGGGTCATTTTTCATCCTCCAGAGCCTTCATGGAAGTCTCCAGAAGGTCCCTGAAGCCTCCAGAGGGCTTAAATCGGCCCTAAGAGCAAACCGGAAGTCCATTCCCAAACTTCTGGTTTGCCCCTAGGACTGTTTTTTTGGGGGGGAAGCTCCTGAAGCCTCTGGAGGACCTCCGGCGGGAGTAGACTGTCTTCACCCTCCCCAGGCTCCTATAAAGCCTCTGAATCCTGGGGAGGGCAAAAATGGCTTTAAAAATGGCTGCATGCCCTGACAAATGGTTCTGCATTCCACCTGTGGCACACATGCCATAGGTTTGCCATCCCGGATATAGGATTTCCTGCCTGGGCAGGGAGTTGAACTAGAAGACCTGCAAGGTCCCTTTCAACTCCAATAGAATAACATTCTATTCTATTCTGTTCTGTTCTATTCTATTCTATTCTCCACCAATGCATCTTTGTGGAATTTATAGAGAAGAAAATTAGCATTGTCAAAGCTAAATGTGAATAAATCCTGAATTTTGATTAATGTCTTCTCCTCTTATGGATGGTATGTTTCTTCAACTTGAGTCCTCTACCAGAGATCTGGGAATTTGAGACTACAGCATCATAATGAATCTTAGCTGTTTCTAGCCCTGCACTACTCTGGACAGAGTTCTGATCTCATTCCTGGGATCTCATAGCTACTATCCTAGTTTAGCAATCACAGCCCCTACCATTACTGGAACCACTTTATTTTCCATATCATGTCCAATTTCTCCTTCAGGCCCTTGTACTTCTTTAGATTCTCGTACTCTTTCTTCCTGATTTGCTATCAGTTGGCACCACTACATCTATCACATGGCTGTCTTTTGGTCTTTTATCTGTTATCATAATGTCTGGTAGATTGGCTGGTACTCGCTTGTTTGTCACGATAAGGAAGTCTCATCGACTCTTCGTTTTCTTATTCTCCAATCTTCTCTGGAATGGCATATGTTACGCAAATGTTCTTGTACACAATGCCAGCTGCCACTATGTGTTGAATTGTCTGCACTTTGGGTCCTGTCTAGTGTGGTGGAACTGCTGCTTAGTGTCTGTTTTTGTGCCGTATGATCAGTGCCTCAACAGTCTTGTAGTCCAGCCCAGTACAGTCACTGATAGAATTTCCCAATGTCTGCCATCTTAGCTATCTGTTAATGGTACATCCCATGCAGAGTCTTGTAAGCTTCAGAAAGGTGCTTTCCTTTGGAAAAAAATATATGCAAACATCCCTTCAAAGCTGCTTGTTGGCCTCTTCCATTTCTAAAACAAAGTAAAGCTCTTGATTGCTTCACATTAAGATGTTTAAAACCTTTGTTTGATAGTACCAATAATCAGAATGGGTTTTTGCAATTGTATGGAAAAGATTCTTTCAAAACTAAACTTCCCAAACAAGATTTCTATATAACACAAAGGCACTTCAACAACAAAACTTCATTGCCTCCCACTAAGCAAAACACAGCCATTTTGCAAAGAAAAAGAAAAAGGAATAAGAAGAAAAAAATCTTATTTCCACAACTGACAGGGAAATATTTGGGATAGTTTACATTTTTGTTAACAAAAAAGAACTTAACACAATTTTGTGAGTGTTATAATACATTTTCATTCTGTCTGCTTAGAAAAATGATCAAAGCAAACATGAGAACATTGAGTGTTGTGCTGATTTCATTGAAAGGAATAGGAAAAGTGAAAGTGTCTCTACTTTGGCCAGTTGTTATTGGCACATTTGTGAGATTTTGAGTCAGATGAAATTTGAAAGATGTAGTTATAGAAGGCCAAGATTCTAGCTGTGGGCTACTATTATTTGAAATGTTAATGCCGTGACAGAAGCTCAAAAGTGAACCATGGAATATCATTTATTGTCAAGGTCCAGCCCTGATTAGAATGTATGCGTGTTGTGAATTTTAAACTATTCTTTTATTTTGCTTTTCTTTTTCTTCTTTCTTTGTAAGCTGCCCAGAGTCCTCTGGGATTGGGCGGCCTATAAATTTAATAAATAAATAAATAAATTTCATTTATAGCAAAGTAGAGTATAATTCCTATGGCAATATATTTCAATTGCTTACCCATATGCTTTTTCTTGAATCACCCATTTTGTGAACACTGAAATCCATAGATAAATGGGATTGAATACTTTTTAAAATGATAAGTGTGGCTTCATGGTCTGTGAGAACATTGTGGAACATCTCTATAACTTGGTTTGTTTGTTTTATTGTAGTTTCTAAGTAGTTTGATAACAATGTTATTTTTGTATTTGTACAAGCTATTTTTCCAGATCTAACAATTATAGTACCTTAAACACAGGAGGACGTGGGGAACGTCAAGCATTTTACAAGTTGGAAAAAAGCCAATTTTCTGATGCTTTTAGTGCATTTTCATACATTACTCAGAAGCAAGTCCTATTGAGTTCAGATGCGACTTAGTCTAAGTTAAGTGGGTATAGGGTTGCAGCTGGGAATCTTAATTTTGTAATGTATTTCAGACTTTATCCCCATAAAATCCTCCATTATATATAGATCCTAGTAACAACTTAAGGAGTTCTGGTAATTTCTTTCAAAGGAACTGTCTCCCTATCATGTTACATAAGTTGATCAAGCTAGTTTTCTTTTACCTTCTTCTTAGCCATTTTACCGCTTCTAATAAGAATACCTATTTAGAAAACAGATGGATGAAAGAAACTGTCTTTTTATTTAGACCGTATTACAGCAAAAAGGAAGTTGCTTCCAGTTTAGTTCCAAATCATTGTATTTGCAGCTGGATTGTAATATAGTTTAATAAAAATAACTCACCTTCTCATTGCTGGAAACCTAGCACAGACTTCTCATATACAGTATGTGACTACCTTTGCTTGCAGTCTTCTAGCAAAATATGGACTGATAGAATAGTAGAGGACCTGACTCCAGCACTAAATGTACTACAACTTGATGTCTGCTGAGATTCATTGACTATTTTTAGCTTGGAAAAAGAAACCAAAAGAGCTTTCCCACCCAACTTCTCAAGGATCATACCAAGGTTTGATATGATACAACCAGTTTAAGTGATGCAAGTCACCCTAGAGACATATGGCATAGTGTAGCAAAAAAAAAAAAAAAAAAAAAAAAAGCAGTGGTGGCTATACTGAAAATTCTGAATTTATCCTAACATGATCAATAAAAACAGTTCACTATAAAAGATGCTTTTCATATATGTTTATACAGCAAACTTTGGAATTTAATTGAACCAATTAAATCTGAAATTTTTGAATTAATGCACACTTTCATTTCAGATTTAGGTTTTTCTAACTTATCCCTTCTGTTAAGCAGAATTTTCAAAAGCTTAAGGTGTATTCAATGTACTAGTCTTCAAAGTGACACAAGACCCTTTGTTGCTTCATATGCAGATTGCAGGTTCTAGCCTCTAGGGATCTGAAAAGGTTCAAAGTCATTACACCAATGAATTTGAAAATGGTTTGAGTATTCTATGAAAAAACTGTCCTCTCCATAAAGTCTACTCTAAGTTCCCAGGAATATTCTTGAACTTATCTGTAGCAGATCTTTGGAAGAAATACAAACCTACTCAGACTCATGTGTTCCACATTCCCAATTAGAAAGCAGGAAGTCAGATTTCATTAAATTGATTCCTTCCGTCAATGTGCTAGGAACTCAAGTCCCAAAATTGTTCTTTGGTGTCAATTCTAGCACACCTGGAGGACACACCAAAGGGAAATTAATGATATCAGAAAAATAAGTGTGTGCTATTAATAATGTTATTCATAATCCATAATATTTTTGTTTATTTATTTATCTGGTTTGTTTCTTTTTTTAAAAAATGTTATCACCAGCAGGATTTTAAAAACCTTTTTTTTAATAAAACCCAAAGATTATATTACTGTCATTATTATTTTATCCTGCATTTTAAAGAGATGTTTTAGTCATCTCATGGCACACCTAATGCTCCTATTTTCTCAATAACAGCAACCCAACAGTGAGGTGGGTTGGATTGAAAAACATATGACTGGTCCACAGCTACCCAGCCACCATTCATGCCTAAAGGAGACCTAGCTTCTATCCACTGTTCCTTTCCTGGTTTCTATCCACTGTTCCTTAGTCTGTGCCAAACTGGTTCATGAACCATTATTTCTTTTCTTATCTCTTTTGAAAGCTTTCCTAAAAAATATGACCATATATCAAAGAGAGATAGATTGGTATAATAGTTAAGACATTGAGTTAGAAATTGGGAGACCACAAATTCTAATCCTGTCTTAGGCACAAAGCCAGCAGGGTGACCTTGGGCTAGTCCCTGTCTCTCAACCCTAAGAAGGAGGCAAAGGGAAACCACCTCTGAAATCTAGCCAAGAAAACTTCAGGGACTTAACAAGGCAGTCATTAGGAATCAACACTGATTCAAAGACATCAAAATAAAAAGGAAAAATTCCAGTGCATATAGTCATGTCAAATAAATTATTGTTCTAGTACATCTCCCGATGTTTGCAGATGAAAGAACATCTAGAACTAACAAATTTTTCTGATGGCATAATTATTAGAAAGATCTGTTCTGGTCTTCTAATTTCTACCTCTGTCGTAGTCATTTCTGGATTGCTTTTTCTCTTCACCAATCCTGTTTCTTACTTACAGTTGTGAGCAATGTATCTTCCAGTTCTGAGAAATGCCAGATTGATAGTGTAGTAAATACTCACACTACAGGAAATAAATCCTCAGTGATTCCTTCTCGGATGCTCAAAGTTCATTAAATTCTGTGATGATCTTTTCAGTTTATTACTTTCTCAGAAGGCTGTGACATAGAACTTGGAAAGAGAGAGAACTTTCCAACTTGGCATTGAGAGCCATAACTTCATCACAGTCATTTGGAATCCCAGTTACTCATACTCATATACTTAGAAGCTCTCTGTGCTGGACGTAAGCAACTACTTGGGCTTATACCACCATGCTAGTGAAATTTCCCATAAATTATGGTGTGTTTTCTTTAGGGAAGTACTGGAAGTCTGTGAAGCCTTACATCGTGCCAGTTAGCTGTAAGCTGGCTGAAACCCAAGAGAGAGAGGAGACAGAGGCAGTCTCAGCCATGGCCTTACTTTCAGTGGATGTTGAGCAATCATTTCTACCAGGACACGGCAGGTAAGTCCAAAATCGTACACACTAAAAGTGTCAAATAAATTAGGGGCATGATTGAGAAAATACATTAAAAACACAATTTTCTTTCTCTCTTTCTTTTTTTTTTAAAAAAAGCCCTGGGTCTTTTGTGTAACTAATCAGTGGAATGGCTTGCCTAAGGAATGGCTGCTCTAACACTGGAGGTTTTTAAGAAGAAATTAAGAAGAAATTGGACAACTATTTGTTTAAAATGTTATAGGGTTTCCTGCTTGAGCAGGGGGTTGGACTAGAAGACCTCCAAAGTCCCTTCCAGCGCTGTTATCCTGTTAAACTTTTTTAAAATTCAAAATGCAGAGAAAAATACTACATGGGTTTTGGATTCTTGTTTCAGATGCTTGGGAACTGGTTCACCTTTACGACTGGTTGCAATATCTCACACTCATGTGACCACAGTTTGTGATATTTTTATCAGTTTCAAGAAAAACCACCCATTCATAAGAATATGTTTAGTTATAAATGCAGCATTGGCTTAATGCAGATTTGCTTTATAACCTGTTACAAAAACTGTTGCAAAATCAGGTTCAATCATGTGGGTACCTCCATTTATGACTGGAAATAACTAAGAAAACATGAAATCTAGTCCCAGTTGCAATCATAAATTGAATACTATCTGTAGCTTATTTCTTATATCTGTAGTTTATTACCACACCTACAGCATTGTTACTGTTTATTATCCAAGTTTTGTTGAAAGGATTGAAGATCCTGAGAAAAAGACAATTGCTATGTTACTATTCCTAAGGTTAAACAAAGCTTGTCCCCTTTAAAGCTTTTAAAAACAGCAGCTAAGAGAATCATCATACATTATTTTTTTTTAAAAGAAATATTTGCTGCACCTGGAATGTAACACTAATGTCCACTAATATTGTAATAAGTGGGTCAAAAGTTCACCAAGTAATATCTTAAGTATCAGAAGACACAGCTTCATGAAAAAAGATGAATAAATCATTCCCAGGGCTGGCTTCATTAATGTGCTAAATGATATTCCCAAATCCCAATCCAATTGGATTTTGTGTTTGGATTCTCAGTATACTCTTTACGATATAGTCATACAATCCTGCAAACTTTCAATCCCTCCATCTTCCACCCTTTATACATTTTCCCATTTATTCCTTCTATGTGATATACTGTATGTAGACCTCATAAACATTAAATATTCATTGAGAAAACCATGTTCAGGCAGCAAATGTGTTACATTAATGAATATTAATAAGATAGATGTAAGATGGAAGTGGAATATTTCTACTCAAAGCATGCTTGGATATTGCATAGGCTCCTAACATGAAAACTAGGAAACTCAGCTGCAGAAATGAATTTGAAATGAAATATTGGGTTTCACCAGGGATTCTCCCAATGTTTTCTGAGGGAAAAAAGCAGGCAACAGTATTCGAATCTCCATTCAGAACCTTATCGATTCACCTGATCAGTTTCAAGTCAGGAAATCTTCGGGAGCTTAGAGCAAGTGGAACCAGTGTGACTGAAGCATACGATGAAATAATCCTGCTGAAGCTGTGCCTTTATTGATCTTGCTAATAGCTGCATGAAAAGACATCTGGGAATCCTAATGTGTGCTTCCTTGAATTTCATGATGAAATAAAGATGAAATATAAATACATAATTATATGTAGTTATGTGCTTTTCAGCTAAAAAGGGCCCTAGAGGAGCTTGCAAAAATCAATATAACAATTTCTGTCCTCACAATAATTGCATTTGACATAATTTAATTTTCATTTTCATTTCAGATAATACAATTAATGAAATATACTATGATTTTCTTATGTATACATATTTCTTAGCAATTTTAGAAGACCCTTAAGAGACCCCTAGCTTTTATGGACATATATGACTTGCGATTTTCTTATTTGTCATCTCTGACTTAAAAAGTAATTTACAGAATAAACTGAATATATGATAAGAACCAAAAAAATGGCAAACATTTTTGACAGTTTTTTTTAAAGTAGACAAGTGCCTTTAGAAATTTAATAATTAAGTAGATAAGAGCAGGATAAAAGTGGCAATGTAACTTAAAATGTTGTCCTACACAAAAAAAGAACAAGGAAGTTCCAGGATTATCTTAAACTGATCAAAAAAAATGCTTGTGCATTATATTGGACAAATCCAGGAGTTGTTGTTCTATGAATAAGGCAAATAATCCTTTTTTAAAGTGAAATGGGGTCAATGAATAACGAAGGAGAGTTCATTTCCCCTGCTTGTCAACTGTTATTTCACATTGACCAAATGCGGCTGACTTGGACATGAATTTAACAATTCTATAAAATGAAAGAAAAAACTGCCAACTCACTTCACCAATCAAGTATTTCCACATGATGTGTGAATAGTTCAATGCACAGAGCAGTCTCTCTGTCTCTGCTGCTGCTCTCTCTCTCTCTCTGATCACTCAGAAAAGTTTTACAGTGTCTCTGTAAAAAAAAGACATTGTACACTTTTTACTTTTATTCAAGCCAAATGCTTTTGGCACTTCTGCAGAACAAGGAAAAGTCCAAATGGAATAGAATTGGACTGAATCCATTGAGTGAAAGAAAGGAGAATAAAGAGTAAAAAACAACTAAATCCCTTACAAATGAATTGCTTTGAATGTTATGAAAAGAAAGCTGTGGATCTATTGGGAAAAAAAAACATTTTGTATAAGCCACCTAGCAGAGTGGCTTTCTGACCCTAATTAGTTGGATAGATAAATTTGGCTGCAACTGGCACATAAACCAACTGTTATTTTAATCCCCAAGATCCAGCAGGTCTAAGTATGTTCATCATGAACTTGCAATGGTAGAATTTGCTCGTAAAGTATTGAGTTGCCCAAGTCTAAGGATTTAAACTGAGTTCCATAGCAGATTCTGTTGCAGGTAAATTTGGATGTTTTATTCCCAGAGGGTCTATGCCAAAATGATTGCTGGGGAAAAAAATAAATTTCTGCAAGTATCATCCTTCCCTGGGGTAGGGTAGGGAAGGGTGGGGAAAACCACACCAGGCTGACAAGGATCTACACACTTCTATGAGTTGTCAGAAGATTTCTTTCATACTGATAGAAGAAAATAGTTGAACAGTGAGGTCCTTGGTACTTTCTGAGTTTGGTTGTTTCAGAGACTAATCCAATGCCAGAATCTGTAGCATTTCAGTGCATGCAACAAGTGTGGATTGGGTACATAGAGGGCACCTTTGTTGTAATAAAAAGCACCAACTAGAGAACACACACAAAACCATCAGTAGCCTCTTCAAAGAAATAAACTTCTATAGGGAAAAAGAAAACAATATCATACCCTTCCTGATAGGCTCATCACAGAGGCATCAAGAGCAAATTCGAAAAACAAATCTATCATAAAACTACCCACACCAACCAAGTGCTCCAAGAAAGTAACAATTCAGTCTTCCACAAGAGCATTACATGAACAAAAGAAAAATGAAACAGATATCTATACAACATCTTCCAATAAAATGGATATTCGTGCAACTATTTTATTTGTATTTTATTGGTCTTGTATGCCGCCCACTCCCGAAGGACTCCAGGCGGCTTACAATAAACAAAGGAAGGGGATAAGTAGACAAATAGACAAACAACAATTTAAAATACACAACATTCATAGTTACAGTGGGGCTGGCTATTTCAACAGCCTCCCAGCTTCCCGGAGCAGCCAGATCTTAGTGGCTTTGCGGAAGGCCGGGAGAGTAGTAAGGGTCTGGATCTCCACGGGGAGCTCGTTCCAGAGGGCTGGAGCTGCAACAGAGAAGGCTCTCCCCTGGGAAGTCACCAGCCAACATTGGCTGGCAGATGGGATCCGGAGAAGGCCTAGTCTATGCAATCTGATCAGTCTATGGCAGGTAATTGGCAGGAGGCGGTCTCTCGGGTACCCAGGTCCGATGCCATGTAGGGCTTTATAAGTAACGACTAGCACCTTGAAGTGAGTCCGGAGACTAATGAGTAGCCAGTGCAGCTCATGGAGGATAGGTGTAACGTGCGTGTACCTGGGTGCACCCACGATCGCTCGCGCAGCTGCATTCTGGACTAGCTGTCTTCGAACACTCTTCATGTAGCCCCATGTAGAGCGCGTTACAGTAATCCAGTCTTGAGGTCACAAGGGTGTGAGTGACTGTCTGAAGGGCCTCCCGATCCAGGTAGGGTCGCAATTGGTGCACCAGGCGAACCTGGGCAAAGGTCCCCCTGGTCACAGCCGACAAATGGTGTTCTAAAGTCAGCTGGGGATCCAGGAGGGCTCCCAAATTGCGAACCCTCTCTGAGGGGCATATAATTTCACCCCCAGCCTGAGAGATGGAATACTTGGCCAATCTTTGGGAGGGAACATCAGAAGCCACTTGGTCTTGTCTGGATTGAATGCCAACTTGTTTACTCCCATCCAGACCCTAACAGCCTCCAGGCACTGGCACATCACTTCTACTGCTTTGCTGAGTTGGCACGGGGCGGACAGATACAACTGCGTATCATCCGCATATTGGTGGTACTTAATCCCGTGCTGGCGTATGATCTCACCCAGCAGCTTCATGTAGATGTTAAATAGGAGGGGGGACAGGACCGAACCCTGCGGCACCCCATAATTGAGAGGCCTAGGGGTTGACCTCTGCCCTCCGACCAACACCGACTGCGACCTGTCCAAGAGGTAGGAGGAGAACCACCGAAGGACGGTGCCTCCCACTCCCACCTCTCGCAACCATCGCAGAAGGATACCATGGTCGATGGTATCGAAGGCCGCTGAGAGGTCAAGGAGCACAAGGATAGAGGGGTGACCCCTATCCCTGGCTCGCCAGAGATCATCGATCAGCACGACCAAAGCAGTTTCCGTGCAGTAACCAGGCCTGAAACCCAACTGAAAGGGATCCAGATAATCGGTTTCATCCAAGGACTGTCGGAGTTGAGAGGCCACCACTTTCTCAACAACCTTCCCAACAAAGGGCAGGTTGGAGACTGGACGATAGTTGCTCAAAATGGCTGGGTCCAGAGACGGTTTCTTCAGGAGGGGTCTCACCACCGCATCCTTTAGGAGGAGCGGGAAAATTCCCTCCCGGAGAGAGGTGTTGACTATCATCCGGATCCAGCCGTGTGTCACCTCCCTGCTGGTCGAGGCCAGCCAGGAGGGGCATGGGTCCAGTATACAGGTGGAGGCACTCACCACTCCCATGGCCTTGTCCACTTCCTCAGGAGAGACAAGTTGAAACTCAATCCATGAAATATGTTCAAGACCTTCCCCCGGTACCTCGGCTGGTACCGTGCAATTGGAGTCCAGCTCTGTCCGAATCCGAGCGACTTTATCCATTAAATACTGAACAAATTCCTCAGCTCTACCTTGTAAAGGGTCATCCACATCCCTCCCTTTCAAGAGGGAGCGGGTTATTCTAAACAAGGCAGCTGGGCGCGATTCAGTGGATGCAATAACTTCATTAGAACGTGCCTGACCACTCAATTCAGTGGAGTACAACTAACATAAGCTGTGAAAAGGATAACACTGCCATACCTCAAAAACATCTCAGAAACCACCAGCAGACTATTACAACCACATGGCATCATCATAGCACACAAACCAAAACATCCTCAGTCAATGTAAAGACCCAACAAGCCTAGAAGAAAAACAGGAGTCATACAGTATAAGGGCTCTCACAGCTACCATATAGGAGAAATAGACTAAAGATTAGAAGTGCACATCAATGCATAACAGTCAGAAGATCTGATGAAAACTCCTTAATCTCATAATGCATGGACAGACTTACCCAAAGTTTCAACTTTGAAATTGAGCAATCTAGACCAAACGAAGTTCCAAAAGGCTAGAGAATTCTAGAAAGACTGGCACCCAGACAAATCAATAGGCACATAGAGATAAACAACATCTATATATCATTTCAAAGAAACTATCAAAAAGTAAAAAGGAGACAAAAAAACCTAAACACTCCCCACCAGCAATCAACACCCAGATGAGCATAAACTAATATCAAAGATTAACATTAAAACAATAATCAGAAGCAAACAAAATGCCAATCAAGGAACTACCAACTCAGACAAATAAATAGTAAATAATAGGAATCATCAAGATCACTGCCACCAACAATGACAGAGCAAGCCACTAGTATATAAAATGAGAGCAAATTTTAATCTCTACAATGGTAGAATTGATGAGGTTACATAGCTTGGTAATGAAAGTTCTTCAAGGACTACATTTATGAAAATACAATTCAGTAAAGTTTCTCTTAATTTTTAAACACTCTAGAAATCTCTTACAAGCTTCACAAATGCATGTCATGTTATAGAACTATATACATTTGATTAATTTTTCTTATTTCCTGTATTCATATTATAAATTATGTCAGTATTTCTGAAAATGTGGTCTGAAAACCCACTGTAGGATCTGCAAAAACATCATTTGCCAGATATTGAAAATATCTGAAAAATTTTAAAACCATATCACTGTTCTCATTATTATTAATTTATTAAAAATATAGTGACTTTTATAAAAATCATTTTAATGTTAATATCTAATAGTTTAATAGTTATTTTACATGATTCAATCAATATTCTAAGGGATACATTAAATTTAATATTTAATATAAATATCAATAAATATAACCCATATAAACAGAAGTCATTTTACATGCATCATAGTTTTTTAAAATAGGAAGCAGTTTTGTGAGAAAAAGTTTAAAAAACACTGATGAGCATGATACTGAATCTGAAATCTAAAAATTAAATTTCTGACTATTGAGAATGCTGGAATTAATAATAATAATGTGTGAAGATGAATTGGAAATATCTACAAAAATCTTCACAGGACATACTTCCATT
Organism: Thamnophis elegans; assembly: GCF_009769535.1. NCBI lineage: Eukaryota > Metazoa > Chordata > Lepidosauria > Squamata > Natricidae > Thamnophis > Thamnophis elegans. The sequence goes on from NC_045558.1 coordinate 38,499,623, forward strand.
ACAGATCATTTGTGATTGCCTATCCCTTTCTCAACACCATAAATCATCTTATTTAGCATTTATTTGTTCATCCCAGTTCAACAAAAAGAGTATATTGCAATAAATGATAGATTAAGATGAATGTTAAACAGCATTCATACTAAAGCAGGACAAGATTTTTACACACATGGTACAAGGTGTTACTTATATCCTTTAAATAAAGGACATTTTTTTCTTGGAACAGAATTTGCATGAGGAGGAGGATTTTAATCCAGGTAGTAAGTAATCATAAGAAAGGAAAACAAAAATAGCAATTGAAAGTTTCTTTACAATTCAGATTCAGACATGAAATATATTTGTGTTCTTTTACAATGCAATGCTTATTATAATTTAGGGCTCAGTAAACCTAATTTTTCTGGTGAAATAAAGCCAAATTTTGGAACAGCAAAAATAAAATGTAATTAGCTTGACGTATCAAATTACAGGGTTTAAACTAATTAGTGGCTGACATATTTTGAGACATATTTTTGTCCTAATCAGCTCTCCTTTCCACTTAACTTGATTTGCTAAGATCTTAAATAAAGCTGGTACCTCCCTCATCCTATTAACAGAGTGGGCTTATTTGTTTTTTGTTTTGCTTTATTGACATAATAGAACAGAAAGAAAGAAAGACAAAAATATTAAAGAATAACAAAAAGAAAAAGAATTACTGTTTCTCTCTTTTTCTCTGCTTGTCATGCATATATAGATGCATATTTATATGAAAATTTACATAATATTTAAATAAAGGATTACCACATTTCCTTGACAATATCTATATATAATTTACACTGATGGACAACTTACACACAAGTTGCTAGTAATATCAGGTCTTGAATCCACCAGATAATTGGGTTCCCAGATTCTTTCTGTTGTTGTAATCAGTGTGTATCCTGGCATACATATGTCAATCAAGCTGGTAGAAATTCAGATATGATTATTTCATTTCCTTATCTTATTTATTCAATATCTTTACAAAAACTGAATGGTAAATTACAGTTGAGAAGACACTAATAGTCAGATAAAATGGAATTCAGAAAATCAATAAATTCCTTACACCTGGAGTAAAAGATATGTTTGTTATATAGCATTCGCAAGTCCTCGCACTTGCGAATGACAGCTCGGTAGCAGCCAGGCGCGTCTTAGCCAATCAGACACGCCTGTCAATTGCCAAGCTGTCAAGCGCGAGTCCAGACGAGTATAAAAGGCAGAATATCTCCAACGGCTCCCCGATCTACTTCGTAGCCGCTGAAGTTACCGGTCTACTGTACAGACCTCCCTGTCTACTGTTCAGACATTCCTATCTACCGCGCGTCCTGCCCGGTCTACCTTGTGTTATTCGTTACAACGTTACTTGTGCATTAAATGGTTACAGTTACCTTCGAGCCTCCTGCGTCTTTGTGAAGATCTAATAATGTTCATCATGTTGAATTAGTCAGCAGGAACAAAGTGGCCTGAGTTTTGAATGATCTGTTGCTGTAGGCTGATTTCTGCTCAGCTTATTGGTTAATAAATCCCATGGAATACAGAATTCTGTTGTTTTAAGGTGACTGTATTCTGAAAGTAAAACTGAGACACATAAATTTGTGTATGTTTAGTAATGTTAATGCAAAACTCAATTTCTGAGAAATTCATTTTTCTTGAAATTGTGTGTGTGTGTGTGTGTAATGATTTCCTCATATCTTCGCTACTGGTTCAGAATTAGCAATAGCAATAGCAGTTAGACTTATATACCGCTTCATAGGGCTTTCAGCCCTCTCTAAGCGGTTTACAGAGTCAGCATATTGCCCCCACAGTCTGGGTCCTCATTTTACCCACCTCGGAAGGATGGAAGGCTGAGTCAACCCTGAGCCGGTGAGATTTGAACAGCCGAACTGCAGAACTGCAGTCAGCTGAAGTAGCCTGCAGTGCTGCATTTAACCACTGCGCCACCTCGGCTCCTAATTGGGATCACGTGTGTGTGCACAATTGCATGCATGCTTGCTTCGGTCATACACGATGCTTCTGTGCATGCACAGAGCCTCCTGTGCATGCACAGAGCCTCCTGTGCATGCACAGAGCATCCATGATGATGTCTGGGTAGGTGGGTGGAGTTTCCCACCTCTGCCATTACCACTGCCATATACCGGTATATCAGTATGGCTGGGGTAATGGCAGAGGCAGGAGGCTCCACCCACCCACCCAGACATCATTACGGATGCTCTGTGCATGCACAGAACCTTCCAAAAATTACAAAAATTTCCTGTTCCATTTTTGTGCTCTCAAGTTGTGTGGGAAATGATTTCTGTATGAACCTGTCAATTCAAGTTAATAGATTACCAAAAAGTAATAGATATCTTTTCACATCAGGAAATGAATTTTGTATTTCATTCTGAATTTCCATTCTACCAGAAAGTTGTTGGTCATTACTTCAATCTCTTTCCATTCTTCATGACCTAATAAATAAAATTCCCCAAGATTGTCTGTTAGTAACTACTTTTTTAAGTTCTTGTAATTTCATGTGTGTGTTATAGAGGGATAATAATTCCCCTCCTTGTCTTCTGACAGCTTATTTTTTGATTGCCTTTGATGTTTCCAAGCATCAGAGTTTCACAAACAAGGAAAATGATGTCTTTGCCAATAGTACTTTTATGGCTAACATGATGTTTCTACAATTATTTTTTTGTCCAAGGTTTGTCATTATCTTTCTGGTTATAGTTATTATCTCTGTGAAGATTTGAAACTTGGAAAATTAAGGTATTGCAGGTTCAGCTTATGCTCTATCTATTTTCATGGAGTTGACATTGTTGATGTAATTTTTAAAGAAAAAAATATTGATTAGCTTTCCCTTTTTCATTTTGAACTTAACAAGAAATTCATCTAGTTTGCATTGCTTCCCAGAAGGTATCCCAAAGAAACCCAGTCAGAGCCAAGGATGCTTGTTTAACTGATACCATTTCTATTAATATTGCTTCAGATTCTACTCGCTTGGTATTGAAGTGTTCATTATGTGCAATGATTAGCAAATCTGAACTCCCCCCCTTGCTGTTGATCCATTAAGAAGGACTCTTGCTGCTTACCTAAGTGAGACGATGTTGCTACTCCAGCTATCTAGCTGTCTGTTGACAGGTTTCCATAAGTCAGAACATTTTCCTGGTTTTCCTGGAGCAGAATCTACATAGATAGTGGCAGTGGTAATAATGATGATGATGATGATGGTGATGATATTGAGAATAAAAATATTGAGACCCTAAGATGTCAAAATGAGTATCAAAGCTGAGGCAGACATTTGAATTTTGGCTTTCTCAATGCTACTTTGATGGTAAGCCTACCCATTACATTGACATGTAGATCTGTTTCCAAATAAATATGAACTTGATGTGCAATTCATGATATTTGTCGCAGCCATATGAAAACTTGCATTTTGAGCATGTCAATTTATCTAGGGTTTTGCAATACTCTAGATAAATCTCCTTGAAAGAAACACTAGAAATGCTAGAAACACTTCAAAAAAACATTTAATACCTAGAGAATCCAGAACAATATGTTACATTCCAAAATGTTCTGAACTACAACTTCAAGCATTGTTTATTATTGTGCAGTCTAGGACAACAAGAGATATTGTTCAGCAACATCACAAAATCATAGAATCTTAAATTTATTCAATTGGAATAGGGCATTAAGTCAGTGATGTGTTTAAGCTTTATAGGATGTATGCATACCCAATAATACTGAACAACAAAGATTTTGCTTCTTGTATAGTATATTTAATAGATTTTTGATTGCTAAGTAACCTGTAATTTAATCTATCACATACCATTTTATAGAAATCTTCTATTTTTACACAATGGCAATGTATACCCATCAGTATCTGTTGACTATGTTGTACACATGAAAGAAACATACAAAAACGTGGAACTGTTCTTGAAGCAGGTCCAGCACAGTTAGAACAACTGGAAAATCTATGGAGCAGTGGTGAAATTCAATTTTTTTTACTACTGGTGCTGTGGGCGTGGCTTGATGGGGGTGGCAAAGGAAGGATACTGCAAAATCTCCATTCCCTCTTCACTCTGGGGCCAGCCAGAGGCAGTTCTCTGAACTACTCAAAATTTCTGCTACCGGTTCTCTAGAACCTGTCAGAACCTACTGAATTTCACCCCTGCTATGGAGATCTAAAAACAGTGGCTCTACTGCTTGGAATGCAGCTTGTATATACCAAGCACTGTTATATATTCTATGGGATTGGAACATCCATGCAAGACAGTTGCATTAAATTAAAAAGAATGATCACTCCTAAAGAATTTTGTTTCAGCGCAGAAAAATGTGACACATGAATGAAACCCTTATTGACCTAAAAAAGATATTTTTACCTCCGCTTCACATAAAACTCAGATTGATTAAAAATTTTATGAAAGTGATGAACAAGGAACGTGAGGGTTTTCGTTATTTGAGACATATGATTCCAAGAAACTGATGCCAAGATCAAGGAAGGAAGTTTTATTGATCCACAGATCAGATATATCACCAATAACAAGTAGTTTGAAGATCTATTAGTGGTACCAGAGAAAATAACCTGCAAAACAATCAAGAATGTTGTTGAGAATTTTCCTGGCAATTATAGAGCACCAAAATACATTCAGCTGATTTAAACTTTCAGCATATATGAAGTGCAAATGTCACTAAAGATTCACCTTCTGCATTCACACTTAGATTTCTATGCCAAAAATCTGGATGCAGTCAGTGACAAACATGGTAAAAGTTTTCACCAGAACATTGTTACAATGGAAAAGGGGGATTTAGGCCAACTGGAATCTATTAATGTTATTGTTAATACTACAGCAAGATCATCAGACAAATGAAAATCAGCAGCAAAATATTTTTAGCCCTGTGGAACTTATGCAACATTTTGGAAACATTATGTGATTAAATACATTATAGTAATTAAAAATTAGTTTCATATTTCTCAAAATTCCTACATGATACAGTCATTTTGAAATTACTGTATATTTGTATTCGGTTTGAAGAATTCATCATAATCACTTTTGAAAAAAATTGTTGTCCAGTATAACGAAGACTCAACCACCCATCTGAATAATTGTTTCCACTGTCAAACTATCTCTTTTGTCAGGAAACTTTTTCTAATGGTAAAAATGCACTCCAAATAGACTCCATTAGTATGACTCATTCAGGTATCTGAAAAGTGCTGAAATATTTCTCTCTCTTCTTCTTAAGACTAAATGTATCCAGTTTCTTCTGTATTTTGTTCAGTAATATCTCTAACCTTCAAGAGGCATATAATATAAATCAAAAGCTTCTCATAAGTGCTTGTTTAATTTTCTCCACTGACTTCTAATAACAGAATAACAGAGTCATTGAGGTCTTCTAATCCAGACCTCTGTTCAAGCAAGAGATCCTATACCATTCAAGACAAGTGGCTATACAGTCTCTTCTTAAAAGCCTCTGTGATGGTGCACCCACAACTTCTGAAGTCAAGCCATTCCACTGGTTAATTGTTCTTACTGTTAGGCAATTTCTCCTTACTTTCAGGTTGCTTCTCTTCTTGTTCAGTTTCCATCCATTGTTTCTTGTCTTGCCTTCTTCTTGTCCTGTGGCAAATAGGGCTTTATTTATAAAATAGGAAAATAAGAAAATATAGCTTTATTTATAAAATAGGGACGTCCCCATCCATTTTTATCCAACCCCATTGAGACTTTTGGAAATATGATAAATTCATTTTTTTATGTTGGGGCTGTCTATACTTTCTCAGGACTTTGCCATTTTTTGACCAAGTGGAAATGTTCAAAGTGACTTAAGGGGAAAAACAACTGATAGATGGATATTAATTACATTTCCTGTTTCTAAGTAATTACATTAAACCTAAATTTAATCTGGATTCCATTTCCCTTTCCCCCATATACTTCTTTAAAATTTATAACTTAGGTGTGTCATTAAAAATCCAATTACTACTTCTAGTGTAGAAATATTGTGAATCTTTTAATTACATTAACTACTCTGTGCAAGTCAGGATGTTAACATTCTAGTTGGATGTGTATAACTTGGAACAACCCAGTATTTTTAGTGTTATTCACCAGCATACTCTCATAGCAAATACAAACAGTCATAGCTTGAAAGTAGCGCCAGGTTTCTAACTGATGCACTGATTTCTATATAAAATCAGATATTAGTGTGTGGGTGTGTGTATTTTGTGTGTATTGGAGAGAGAGACAGAAAGAGAAACAGAGACAGAGAGAGAATGTTTGACTATCAGTATATGAGAAAGAAGGAAAAAGAGAGGGTTTTTGTATGTACTTGTCAGTTATGTTGGGGATTACATACTTTCTCAGAGTAAAATGAGTCATTTCCAGCTCAGAATTTGAATAACACTGTTATTTCTCTGGCCAAGTAATTTCTGACTCATTTACCACCAAAAGAAGAATGAGAAAACAGTCATGGCCAACCATCATGCCTAAAGTTCTCCTTTCCTTGTCCCCCCCCCCCTCTTCTCTTCTTAAAATGATATTATCATGTAAACAGTTATTTCTCAGTGATTCATCCTGACATCCTGAGTGGATCAGACTTCAGGGGAAATGTTGTTATAATCATGTTCTAATGTTCAACTTGTTAAATAGAATTCTATCTATATCCATGTGAAACAGAGATTGAATTGAAATTATGAAGATAAAAGAAACCAAAAGATAAGAGAGATGCGGTTAAAGGTAGTTAAAAGAAAAGAGTAGAAAAATGACACTAATATGAATTTAAATAAAAAGTTTACATAAATAGCAGCCATAGTCCTAGAATGTTCTGCACACCACAGTTAATGGAGATGGTTCATTTTACAAATGAGATCATACATGGTTTATTAGAGCTTTGTGTTGGACAGAAAACTGCATCCATCATCTTTTACTTTGAACATACTCAAAAAAGTAACTTCCCTCTGAATCTTTCAGAATTAGGCAAATTTGTGACAGAGAAATAGGGTTAAAATTATTGTATGTAACTTCTGCTGCAGCTCTTTAAGTCTTGGGTAATGGATTTTATCCAGCAAGGCATTCAACAAAGTAGATCACAACTTACTTCTTGGTAAGCTAGAAAAATGTGGGATAGACAGCATCACTACCAATGGATCAGTGGTGGGTTTCAAAAATTGTTGGAACCTACTCTGTGGGTGTGGCCTCATTTGTGGGAGTGGCTTGCCACCCATGTGACCGGATGGGAGTGGCTTGTTGCCCATGTGACCATATGGGAGTGGCTTGCCACCCATGTGACCGGATATGAAATTATGAATTAGTACTTAGGTCGGTCCAAGTAGCTATTCAGAAGTTAGTGGTTAGAAAACACCAATTATGTAAGGAAAGGTCCCTAAAATGTATAAGGAAATATTACTAGATCATTATTAATGTGTAAATAAATGTGGGACATTACACACCCACCAGTGGTGGGTTTCAAAAATTTTTGGAACCTCTTCTGTAGGTGTGGCCTGTTTTCCGGGTCCACTGGTGGAACCTCTTCTAACTGGTTCGGTAGATTTGACGAACTGGTTCTACCGAATAGCTGCGAACTGGTAGGAACCCACCTCTGCAATGGATGCATAACTGGATGACAAACTGTAGTCAATGAGGAGTTCCTTAATGGTACTACATCTGCATGGAGAGAAGTAAACAGTGGGGTACCAGAAGGTCCCATCTCAGGCCCGGTACTCTTTAATATCTTCATCAATGAGTGAATAGAAGGGAAACTCATCAAATTTGCAGTTGATATTAAGCTGAAAACATCCCAGAAGACAAACCTAGGATCCAAAAAAGATCTTGACAGGCTTGAGCAATGAGCTCTATCTAACAACATGAAATGTAATATGAAGGAAACCAGGGCTTTACATTTAGGCAGGAAAAACCAAGGTTTGCTGCTTGAGTAGAGGGGACCTCCAAGGTTCCTTCCAGCTCTATTCTGATTCATAGTTTGTTAGCAACCAAGGAAGAAAAATGAAGCTTCCCTACACAAATGCAGTTTATCCTATAATATGGTTACTTCTTGAGAGCTTGTTGAAGTTGGCAGTTAAGAAATAAAGTTTAAGAATATGTCTAAATTAGCCTCAATTAAAATTTGAGTGGATATTCCAGGTGTCAAAATTGGCAGAACCCAAGCTGGTTCTCAATAAAATATAAGAATAAATATGGTTTTCTAAAACAAATGTGCTAAGTCGAGGTAAGTTATATTCGTTCTCCACCCTCACCTCCAAACAAATGCCAAAATGCTAACGGCAACTATATTATACGGTATTTTATAATTGTTATAGAGATTTTGATATTATAATTTTATTTTCTGGTAAGCTAAATCAGATAAGATAATTTGTACTATATAGTTAGTTTTATTAACTGAGTTGTTAGTATGTGATAATAGTACTATAAGCTTTTTTGAATTTGTTAGATATCTATCATGTATTCATGTATTCATGTATATATGCATATATGCATAAATGCATAAATGCATAAATGCATAAATGCATAAATGCATAAATGCATAAATGCATAAATGCATAAATGCATAAATGCATAAATGCATAAATGCATAAATGCATAAATGCATAAATGTATATATGTATTGTGTCACAACCCCTGGTATGCCCAAATATGGGAGGGAGCATACTGGTTCCCTTTTCTGTCTATCGGCTCACTCTGGGAGCCATCCAGGCAGAAAGATATTTTTTTATGTTGTCTTGTTACATTTGTGTTGCATTTGTGCTGATAAATAAATAAAGGGAGACTACTATAGATTTATTTCAAGCTATTTAGCTCTCATCAGCTAGTCATACCCTTACTGGGAATTGAACCTGGGCTGTATTACATATTAGGCAGTTATACTAGCCAATAAGCCACTATATATATTTATTTATTTATCAGCACAAATACAACACATGTGTGTGTGTGTGTGTGTGTGTGTGTATGTATATGTATATGTATATATATGTATGTATTTAGTGTCACAACCCCTGGTATGCCCAAATATGGGAGGAAGCTCACTGCTTCCATTCTCTGTCTATCGGCTTGTCACAAGAGACCATCCAGACAGAAACCCAATATTTTTATTGTTGCCTTTGTTACATTTTGTGTTGTATTTGTATATATATACACACACACATACATATACACACACACACAAACCCTTCTGCTAACCAAATCTATTAATCTCCATTGTACATTTAAAAAAAACAACAGGTGGACCTTCAATCATATTTTTATAGCTGCTTGTGGACATCCCTGAATTAGATCTATAACTCTATAACTTTATTTTTTTAACACTCCCAAAACTTAATTTAGTTCTTTCTACTAAGCTATCTTTTGTGTTATTTCCAATAAAGGCAGTATGGACAATCAGATTATTTATTATTATTAGGTCCCTACTTCATGGCAGTGGTCTGTTAACCAAATTCAAAATTGGAGTGCGGAAGGTTTAGGCAGGCAAGTTGCCAACAAAATCTTAAGAGCAAAGCAGCACAACTGAGTTTTAAATTCCTTGCATGTTACCTGATTTTGAAGAGGGTATTCCATTGTTAAACTGGATAAATTGAATCCATAAATATTTCTTTTGAGCAGAGAAGGGGGCTTGCACCTTTCCCCCCATTTAACAATTTGATTTTGCTGACACAAAGCATGTGCATTTCTAAACTTAACATTATAAAATATTCTGACAATTTTAATATAAACAGGAACCTTTTGCAGTGATTGCTTGGATCGAAAATGTTTTTCCACTTGACATTTGTTTATACATCCAAGGAAAGAAACTTTATTTATGGCTAGCTGAAGAACACAAATAAACATGGGGGAGAACTGAAAAATCAGCTTTGATTATGCATGAAAATCTACAATGTCATTGTGTACTCTGGTTCCATATTCTGATTGCCTGTTTATTTTTCTAGAGCTGCTGGCGAGCCTATGGAAGAAGAGTCAGCCTTGTGAAGTGCCAAGTCCTCCCCTGACATTTCCTGTGTGTGACATCATTGTGTATCCCCCCTCCCCAAAAAAGCACCCTTAGACATGTCTTGTCTGCTGCTTGGGTGGCAGAGATCAGTTGGAACATAAACATTGGGCACAGAATTCTGAACAGCAGCTTCACTTGTTCGTGGGAGAGACTTAAAAGAGCCTAAAATTCCTTCAATGTAACCACTAGAATTCTAACAGTAGACTGAACCAGACTTGGAAGAGAAGGCAGAATCTTGTGCCGGTTTTTATATGCTCTCTGATCCACTCCCCAAATTCAGTGGTAGAATAGAAATGTTAAAGTCATTCTGCATTCTTGTCTATGGTTGTCTATGAAAATAGAAACAGCCTGTGAAGCCGCTAGGGGAAAAAAACTAGACAGAATCACAAATCTCCCTCCTGCTTCTGACATGTTAAAATACATTTTAGAGGGACTTTTTCTCTCTCTGATCAGTTGAAATGGTTCAAATGATTGATTGGATGTAATGAAATTACGAGTTGTTCTTCTGTAGTTCCACTTTAAAGGTGCTAGAGCAATTTCATGAGAGAAGCATTAATTTCCAAAGGGAAACTGGATAGCAAGAGACATCCATTCTGATTTTTTAGCTGCCCCAAATGCAAGTGTGTTAAATGGGTCTCTTCTTTAGCTTTCTTTTGTTGATGGTGGTGGTTTCTGTATTTCTGTTGTTAGTGATAATTAGAATCCCGTGAACATAATTTGCTTGGGAAAGAAAGACTGATGGTTTGTCTTTGGCATAATCCTGCACAGATTACAAAATGATTGATTGCAAACTGATTCAAACTGATTCAGCTTTCAGAAATCAAGTTTTTCCCTATCTGACTTAATCTTGTTTCAGACCAATCCTGTGCTACACTTTTAAGAGAGATAAGCAAGACACTTTCTTGAAGTTTGCTGGAAAATCCAGTACTTTTGCAGATTATTTTTTTCTTTGGAGTTGGCATGTCAGTTATTCTTTTTCACTGAAACCCATTGAAGTTTGGAACTCAGTAACAAGTTTCTGAGAGGTATCTCCTGTTATTTATTTTCTTCTCTGATGAATAGTAAGATTATGCCACAAATCCATGTGGATTCATGATTATTACAGAAGAGATGTGCCTTTTGCTGATAATGAATCCTTAAACTCTTACACATGTTGCCTTATTGTCACAGAAAAGGAAGGTGTCTGGGCTGTCCTTTTGGGGTTTGCAAATAATGATAGAAAAGTTATATCACTAAAATCTTTCTCTCAAGACACACATACATGCACACATACACATAGACATACACATCTGTACATACAAACCTATACATACAGAGAAAATTGTGTATTATTTAATGTTCCCCATTCTATTTTACACTATCTGATAGCTGACATTCCTTTGATCGGCAAGCAACAATAATCTTTTATACATTTTCCAAGCTCAAAGGAGATATTAAAGCCATAAGTGAACATTGTCATGCTTTTTATTCAGAAATTTGAAATAGACTTTAATTAAAACAAGGTTCAGGGAAAGCCAGAATATGAAAGATACAAAACAATGTGGTTTCAGTTATAGCAGATGCAAACCTGTAAATCAAAGATGAAAGATTTCACTCAAATAGAATTATATAATTTTCTTTTGTTATACAGATGGATTGTATTCCCCCCAAAGTGTTTATAATTAATATTATAATGTGAAAGACTTTTTACTATTCATATGGAAATTGTCTAATATAATTTGGAAATCTGAATAGTGTTTCAAGTAGAAAGCTGCAGGAGAAGTTCATTAGATTCATTATCAAATTATATTTTGTTATGGAAGTGTTAAATGAGATGGATTCCTACTATTAATTATTGGAAAGATAATTTATCATTCAGTTCCTGTTTTCATGATTAATGATATTCTGAACATATTAAACTGTCCAAGTGTCAATACATAATTTTGTCCTTTGATGCAAATAAGATTACATTTTTCAAAAAGGTAATATATTTTGAACATTTTTCTAAAGAATCTGGCATGAAAAATTATTTTGCCTCTCTAATAGTTATCCCATTAATTATGCTTCATGAAAAAAATCACTGCATCTTAAGTTGTTTTATTATGCCATTTTTGATTTTTTTTTTCCATGTCATATTTTAAATGGTAGTACTAGAAATGACCGGCTTTCTAATATTAACATTGTGTTTCAATTTGAAAACTGGGTAAAAATTAACAATTGAAAGAATGAGCAATCAAGATTTGATTGATTATTTCTGAATTTATAGTAAGAAAAAATATCTGTTTCAAATACATCACATTTAAACTGAATACAGATGGGTTCGAAAATCTGAATCTGAAAGCTTGCGCAGCATTATTTGGAATTATATCTTATGGTATTAAGCTCAATAGATATTTCTTTTGAGCAAACATGCATGGTTTCTGACTAGAAATTAAATTTATCTTTTAATTTGTTGCAAGGTTTACACAATACAACCTTGTTTTCTGGTATAAACAGAGCAATATCAAAATGAGTTTTAATCATCTTCCAAGAAGAGTGGATAGTTTTGTGATTTTCTTTATATAGAGATGATATAATAGCTGATAATAAGTATTTTAACAATTAGGTAACAACTAATTTTACATGCTCTCACTTCATTTCAGAAAGCATATATATATATAGTAAATAAATAATTTCTTGGAAAACAATGTTAATTAAAATGGGAGAAAAAAAGGTACTCATATAAAATCTTTTGCCATTAAAATCTTTTAATAAATTTAGTACCTTTAAAGACTGAGACAGAGATAACTGATTCGGATAAGTTTGTGTGTTTGTGTGTGTGTGTGTGTGTGTGTGTGTGTGTGTGTGTCTGTGTTGTGTGTAAGAAAGAGACAGATATCCTAACAGAAAGGTCTTATGCTAAAGCATTATTGATGATCATAAGTAATTAACCTTTGATTTGGAAGTTTTAATGTCAATGATGATTCAACTAAACCATCTCATAAAACAACTGAACAACTGACTTGCTTACTAAGGACCTTTAAATTTATCTGGAAATTCAAGAGTCTTCTGCTTGGACACTCATACAGTTTTACCAAGTAAAAGCTTTAAACCAACTTGATTCAATTAGTTTTTGCCTGATTTACACACATCTAATAAGTAGGATGAACATAGGATACAGCTGGCAGAAATCTAGAAAAGAAGTCACTGACATCAAGATGTACTGGCAGTAATTTTAAAGAAATGTAAGCTAATATATGCATTTCCACTTCTTATTTATGATGCACTAAATACTTCACAGTACTTTGCCAAACTATAAGAATAAAATTCTATACAACTGTTTGAAATGCTGATCTCTATAAATGTGACATTCCAAGTTAATGCATTTGGCACAGAAAAAAATAGAATGACAATAATTGCCATAAAATATTATATGGATTTCCTTTGAGCAGAATGGAAAATGGTTTGATTTAATTTATTTTTAATTAGACTATTTAATTGTAGTTGGTGAAACATTCTCCATGTATTTAATTATTTTTTCCATCTGTCACCTTAAAAAAATTAATTTGGCGATAATTCCAGGATAAGTTGAAGGGCACATTCCAAGCTTTTGAAGATCCCATACAATGGTGGCCTCTTAAGCTGGAAGCGCTTAACTCCATTCATATGTTTTTCATTATTTTTCCCTAAATTGTGAAAGAATTAAAATGTTTAGGTCTAGATTACAAATAAAATTAATCTGTCTGTAAATATAAAATTTGAATATACCAATTCTGTCTGTTTAGGAGAGCCTAGAACAGTGATGGTTAATCTTTTTGGCACCCAAGTGCCAAAACTGGAGAGCGCACGCGCGCCATAGCGCCAGAACCCAAAAGAGAGCAGCTGGCCAGTGTGCATTTGTACGGCAGCCACTGCTCTTCCAGGTTCTGGCGTGCACATGCGCACCAGGCTGCTGCTCTCTTCCAAGTTCTGGTGCATGCATTCCGGAACTCTGAAGACTGCCGGAACCCGGAAGAAACCAGCTGTCTGGTGTGCATGCCCAGAGAGGGCTCTGTATGCCACCTCTGGCACGCATGCCATAGGTTTGCCATCATGGGCCTAGAATGGAATTATGATGGAGAAAAAAAACCACCATTCCCTGTCACTACCATTTCGCCTTCATACCTTTGTATTATGTGCAAGTCTTATGGGATATATTCTACAAGTGGAAAGAAATTATAATTTCACATATTTATCACAAAATCTAGAAAAATAGTCAAAAATGGTTTGAAGGAAATACTATTCTAGGAGAAGGCAAATTTAGGAGAAAATAATTTGTAGTTTGGCCCTATAATCATTCAGTTTCAAAAGTAACTAATGTATCATTGTGATCTTGAGACAGATGTTCAGAGCTCCTAAAGGAACTAAGCCAAACCAGTTTTGCTATGCTCTGCCTACTGTATGACATTCTTATCACTTCACAGGTACCAATTCATTGATCTATTCAGATAATACAATATAATGAAGAAAATTAACTAAGTCTTTAGTCTTTGTTGCTTGGTCTTGCACACCAGAAATGAAATATGAACCCATTTTAGGCAGGAAAGGAAAACTAATGCAGTAATCAGATAAAATTGATGCACCAGGTTTAGATTAGATGAATTCCTGATGCTTTCATTCAAGTGCATTCTTATATTCAGTTACACTCACCTGTTACCTCTTTATAAAAGTGCAAAAGAATATGCACATTTATATATCGTAAATGCATTTCATCATGTCAAAGTAGACATTTCTGAATATAGTTTGTCTATGTTGTATAACATAAATTTAATCTGAAAACTGTTTCACAATACGACAATGTGAAATTTGAATCGTAAATAAAAAAATACAGAAATACAAAAATACTTGTAATTAAATACAAGCCCAATAAACCCTTCATGATAAGTTACTGGCTTGGGAAGCTGTTCCTTCATCTGCAAAAAATGCATATGTCTTTAAATGAGAGGAAACCAAATCAAAGTTTGCCATAACATTTAGTGGCATTTAAAGGAAATAATGTTTCGTATCCAAATACATAGATAAAACTTCATTTAACTTATCAAATTCTTTAAAATATCAATAAAATAATCTTGGCAGAATGAAATCTAAATTTAATAAATAATATTAATGATGGAAATCAACAAGGATTTAAAGCAGTATGAAGTGGAATGGAAAGGATACGTAAGTTCCTTTGTGTTACTTAATTGTTTTCAAACAAGTCTGATTCATTATTTTGAAAATTCCCATCCACCCAAAATCAAGCAAAACTGGGATGAAATGGCAGAACATAAGCAGTTCCAATTTTGTATCAGTTATAAAAATAAAGTTAGCACTTATTGCAGACATAAAAAAGTAACATTGAAATTGGATACTGTGAAGAACCTCCTAAAAGTTTGCTTTTTATTTTAAAATAAGTGTTCTTCATCTAAAATCAGTCGATCTACTTTTTCCCAGCAGTTTGACTGATTTTGAAACACAGATGCCTTCATTAAAATCTTTCTGCATCACAATATGCCTCCTGGCCACAAACTGAAATTAAAACATCAGGAAATCCAAATGACTGATCTTGCAAATAGAATCTGCTTAAACCATCAAATATAGAGCTTTAATGCTCTATGAGCGGTAATGGCTAAGAATCTGTAAAATGACAGAAGTGGTCTTAAAAATTGGAACGCTAGAAAATTCTACATTTTTACCAAGTTTAATGTGGTAAAAATTCATCTATTACCGACCATCTTTTCATAGACTTTAATTAAGTTGCAACATTTTTAAAAAGGTATCTTTGTCCTTGTTGCAATTCTATCTATTGCAATACTATTTTAAAATACAATGCTACATAAAAAGAAAAAATCCATATTGTATGAAAGTTACAACAAATTTCTACTTGAAAGTGATCATATTTTACTTCATAATTAATTTTTATCCCCTTTCAGGAATAATGTTTAAAGAGCTCCCATGGTGTTGATTATTTACAACATAGTAGAAAGATATTTCAGCCTGTATTTCTCTCCAAAGAAAAGCTGTCATTCGTGTTAATGGCAGGTTTCTCTTCAAATGCCATTACTCCAGCCTTGGTCAGTCAACTGCAATTATGATTTTGACAGTAAAATCAGAATTCATTCAATATCTCCATATTTTATTGTCTAATTGGTTGTAACTTTTCAGTGCCAGTAGAAACATTCTGATCATACAAGTCAAGGATCATGCAAAAGAATCAGGTTGATACTGACTGAGTACTATAAGAAGCTTTGTTCTGCATTTACGTTTCTTCCAAAATCCCAAAGAATCTGAGAATACAGGGTTGTAGCTCCAGAACAGCTGGAAGATACTAGATCGGGGTAGGGTGTATTAAGGTTGATATGAGATAGAAGATTCATGATAAGTATCTGAATGCATCCAGAAAATAATTTAAAGTGTTCATAAATTTTTTACGTAGGAAGTATGTAAGGTCTGGAATTGCTTGAAGTTGCCTTCAAACAGTTTTTTTTAAAGTTCCTTTGGTCTTGTGTTTTCTATAATTATTTGGCTCTGCTCTCATTCTTGTGTGCAGTAAAAAGTCTGTTTGAAATAAGATCAATGTGTGTGTTAGTGTGTGTGTGTATTGAAATAGAAGTTTCAGAAGTAGTAACTGAACATGCCACCCTCGTTGAATCAAAGGAATTTTGCTATTAAAACATGAAGACACTAAGCACCAAAGTGCTAGAGTGCACAGAAAAAAGAATAAGCCACAAGAATTAATATGAAAATAATGACACATGTCATCCTGTAACCACAGTACAATTCAGAGTAACTTCAAGACTGATTCTATGCTTAACTTTGTTCATTTGCCAGTGTGTTAAATTTCCAAGCCTATTTTCTTTTTCTTCATTTAAAAAAGGGGAACACATCACAGAATCATCTTGCACGCAATACACTAAATTTGCAAATATTTGGTGAGGAAGTTCAAAAATTTGTTAAAGCTAACTCCTTAATCTGGCAGTGGTTCCTTCTAATCTCAGATTGTAACTGTATGCAGTTATTCAATAAAAAATATTATTTCAATGACAAGAAAGCATTCTACAGGACTGTCTACAGTTCTGTTCTACAGAATAGAAGTACTGTCATTGAGATATCTCAAACAGGTGTATCCTTTCTTCTAAAAAAATCTCACAAAATTTCAAAAATTCATGTGATAACAAATTTATAGAAAATCTTACATTTCACGCATGGCATAAGATCTTATATGAACACACAAATTTCTCATGAATTCTTAACGTAAGAATGGTCATAAAAATTAGCAGTTTATATGTGTGTGAAAGAGATAGTGTATGCCTGTGTACATTGCTAACATATATATGTATTTTGTGTGAGTGTGTGTGCATTCACATTCTAGAGCCAACGGAGAGAAATGATTAAAAAATAATTTCACAATATTTGGAAGATTTTATTTTATTGTCATTAATGAGGTTTGTTTGGGGCTAGAGAGCAGATAAGACTAAGCAGGAAATGAAGAACACCAACTCCAGTAAATCAAGGCTTCTGCAAGCTATGAAACTACATTAAATGAATCACTGGAATTTCACAACATCACTATTCTTAGATTTGATTTTTTTTGTGTTCTTTGTCTTAAAAAGGAAAATAATGCTTAATCATCTTATTATTAATTATTAATGCTTTGCTAAAAAAGCAAAGCATGGAGGGAAATGTCTGGGCATTCAAATGTTGTTGGCCTATTAATCCCTCACCACTTACCATTAGAAACTTCCACAACTATTACAGATGCCATCCTTGTACAAAAGATCAATAGCAATTATGTTTGTTAGATTTCTCATTTATTGTCATCAACAATACTTTTGGTTGGCTATTATTTTACTATGTTAAATATTGCCAAATATTACATGAAGCTAAGTATGCCCTTGTGTAAGTGATAGTTAATTTTATTTTTAACTCGTATACCATTAGCTAAGAGCAAGGATCAGAGTCGGAATGCCTTTGTCTTAATTCTGCAGGTATCAGGTTTATACCCAAAAATACATTTCAGTTTACTGCAACCATATCCTACCTGTAACACTCTATAGATATTTGCCTTTTCTGATCTTTCACCTATGACACATGTCAAAACTTCAATTAACATAGAATATCTTATAATATTCACAAGCATTAGCTTCTGATCAATACTCTAAAATAAACATCCATTGGTATCCTTAAATAGTAGTCTTCCAATTCCCATCTATCTCAGCCAACAAAGCTTTTACATATTGCACTATTGTTTTTGCTTTATCATTATTATTACTACTGTAGTGTTATGTCAAGGTAAATATACATAAGACTCCTGTTTTCCCCCAAACAATAACCCTGTGAATTAGGTTTTCCAGAAAAAGGATGAGTGCCCAAAGCTAACCAGTGGTTTTTTCTGACCTAGAACTCAGTCTCCTGATTTCTAGGCCAGGACCTGAACCAGAGTGGCTGTTTATGTTCTCATTCTCAAAGGTATACAATTTACTCATATCTATTACTAGTTTTTCATATAATAATATAAAAAACAACTTGTCTGGATAATTTAGGTATATAGCAAAGCCTCTGCAAATGTTATTGAGATCATTGGAACAACTTCTTCGTAAATTGGAATAGTATTATAGCTTAACTTTCTTCTTAGTCTCATTGTATATCTGCGAACTAAATCTGCAATCATATGTTTTTCATTACTCTTGGTGCACCCTGCATGCTAAATGTGCATTTCCTAAAATAAACCTCTTTGATAAGTCCCTAATGAAAATGAATGATTTGATTTGTGCTCCATTGATTTGTTCATGCATTTTGTGTATAGTCAAAACAATCTTTTCTGTTTTTTCCTGGAGGTTGTTCTAAAAAGGAGGTGTATCTAATAAACAAGAAAATGTCAGGATATGATTCATTAAGAAAAAACCCACATTATGCTTTCTTCAAGAATTTTTCTTTAAGAAATTTTTTTAAAACAGTTAGTTAGTTAACTACAGTAAATAGAAAATTGCTCTATCATCAACTCTTGTGTTCCAGAGTTTAAAGACATTCAAATAGTAGCAATGAAACTGGAAGAAGAATAACATTTGCATCTTCTTCTTATTTTCCTTTAACATGTTCTCTTTTTCTGTAGTGTTTGGGAAACATTGACTGAAGCAGCTTGCAATTTGGCTGTAAAAAAGTGAGGGAACAAAGTATGATGAAGATTAAACATGAAAAGGACCGAATTGTGATATGGTTGTTCATGATTAAAAAGAAATCTAAGTATAAGTAAACACTTGGCAAAATCAGATCTTGAAGCTATTTGCTGTTGCTAAGATAATAGTAAGAATCTGATTTTAATGCTGGGAAAATGGAAACCTAGTATGGAGCTTCTGGGCCGTGGTCAAAGGTAGGAAGAAGAAATAGAAGTGACTCTATATCTTGTTTTCTCTTTTGCTAGGTATCATCTAAATAAATTTGGGTTCCAACTGCCTCTTTATGTTATTTTTAATTGACTGCACACTTTTCTGTTGATTGTATGAATTACAAGTTGGGAAGCCATCTAAAGGTCTGAAACAAATGGGCCTCATATATCTTTAATGATAACATTTGTATAAATCCAGAAGGTCATATGTTTAACTTAAAACAAGCAGAAACTTAAATATGCAGAACTTAAAAATCAGCAGAAAGCAGATGGTTATGAGGTAGAACTTTTACTCTCCTTTTTAGATATTTAGGCCTAACTGGCCTAATCTAATCTAGACAATAGATGCTGATATCGAAATGCCATAACATATTATATTCCCAGAATTGCAGAATTAAGTGAGGCAAAAGACCTCTAGAATAGAAAGAAAATAATCTTAGAGTAAAACTGATGAAGACGAAAATTCTCTGCAATTGTTGGTTTAACCCAGAATTATGTTTAGATTCACAGCATAGATTTAATATTATTCATCTGTTAACCAGCTGTTAGTTAAATTTCATGTATGCATCTATGAATATCTTAATCTTGTGAATGGTTCAAGATGTTGTTCTGATCTTAGGACAGCCTTTTCAAACTTTCAGACTTCTGAATCTGGATTTCACAATGTTTGTACAATTCACACAATCAACTTAATCTGTATGCATCCACTGTGACATGCAAATAATCAAAAGAAAATTAATTCATCTTGCATTTTTCATATATATACCATCACACGCACACCCAACATTCAAACATATGAAGAGAAATGCTGGAATGATTCAATCTGTGAAATCCATTGTATGCACCAATTGGTATGCAAATCATATTTCTGCAACTGATAATTCACAGGAAGCAAGAATAATATGGCTTTCTCATCTATTGTGAGTGAATAAACTAGGGAAAGGATTTATAATAATTAAAATTGGAAAATGGTTTATTTGATTTTCTTTTATATTTGAATTAAATATTCTCTATTATTATCAGGAGTTCTTTGATCACCATCATTTAAAAACATGATCATCCTTTATCTAGCTTGTGATCCTCCTAGATCCATGATGACGAACCAATGGCTTGCGTGCCAAGGTAGCACAAGGAGCCATATTTGCTGGCCCACCAGGCGTCAACTCCGGTACGCATGTGTGCACCGGCCACCTGATTTTCAGCCTTCCGGAGGGCCAGGGGAGGCCATTTTCGTCCTCCCCAGTTTTCAGGAAAGCATCTGGAGACTGGGGAGAGCGAAAAACAGGCCCAACAGGCCAACTGGAAGTTCACTTCTGATTGGCCTGTTAGGGCTGTTTTTCACCCACCCCAAGTTTCAGGAAAGCCTCCAGAGCCTAGGTATGGATCGCGCAAACATGCACGGGGGGAAGGGGTTTGTGCGCATCTACACAATGTGCACAAGGGAGGATTGAATTGGTGTGGGCACGCGTACATGAGCAATAGCATGTATGCAGACAATTTTGGCACGCCATAACAAAAAGGTTTACTATCACTTTTCTAGATCATGATCAGCAGCAATTAAGCTGCCGCATCTCAGTCCTGATCCAGTTTCATTTTTGATCATATCTCAGCAAAATGCATTTTTTACCATCATGCTGAATGGAAAACATTTTCACCACTGTTTAGATACTCCTTTTATGGAAATACAGACTAGGTAATAATTATTTTTTCACAGATGAAAATGCCCATTTACAATTTCCTGATTAGATTTAGATCCAATTTAACTTATGCTGGTATTTTTCCAAACACTTTTTTACCAACAATTGTTGAGATACTTAAGCCAGAAAAATTACTTTAAAATATAAAATATAACTGTTGAATAGGATGTAATCAATTTTCTAGTCCTTAGGGTGTTAATTTAATTTTAAGTATGAGTACAGACATATCACTACAATAGTGATAAATGAGGAAGGAAAATAACTTTCCATTTTATATCATGAAAGGTTTATAAATGCCCACACTAGACTCACAGCTTTGTTTTTAAAAAACTTGTCAAAAAGAAAACTGAACAAAGAAGTTCCAGATGCCCTCAAATGTCATAAGAAAATCTTATGAAGGGAAGACATCATTTAACAATCAAGACTGTTTTAACTTCACACTGAAGTTCAGAGGGAGAATCTGTTATCCCACTTTTTTCATTATTCCCATAGCTTATTCCCACTTGACTTTATTTATTTTCCACTCTAAACATTGGCTTCCTTGAACTATTATTTCCCACAATCTATACACTGACTCCTAAAAAAGGACTTCTGCTCAAATTTACAAACAACAACACATACATGTACCTATGTGCAAACTAATCATGGTATTTTCTTGTGATCATTCAACATTAAATTACTATAATGATATTAAATGCTCATAATTTGAGATTATGGTGTTTCTCAATTGCAGTGTAAATATGACTTTAAGTTAAAGAATGTCTTTTCATGAAGGAATTTTTTTCAGTGGAGAGGAAAGTTCCACATTCAAATGGAAAATGAAGGGACAGAAAGGGAGAAGGCATTTTTTTCTAGCATCATCATTGCAATAACATTCTGGAAACTAGTTCAAACCAACCAGGAAGATGGTTTTGTGAACTGTTGGCTTTTGTTTTTAAAATAATGAAATGATGATAATGTGAGACAAGTCTAACTTTTTCTTAGTTTTCTAAGCTTTCAACAGAAACATGTAGGATTTGGTGCTGGCATGATATTCCTATCTTGGAAATTATAACACTGAATCAATGAATTTCTTAACTTTCATCTTTAAAAAAGAAAGCGCCCTTGCAGTTGAAACTTAAAACATTGTATAGTTACTCAGAGACATAAAACTATTTTATTTTCATTTCTTTCATTATATGTTTTTATATTTATTTTATATTGAGATAAACAACTAATAGTTATATTAGCACAGGGATTGGGTGTGTGTGTAATAAACTAAAATGCATAGTTGAATAATATCATTGGCAAACCAGAATACCAGTTTTTGAGCTCTCCAGATCTCTTTATCAAGCAACTTGTTCTAATAGGGTTAGATGAGGGTTAGATGCAGAAGAACCAACAAAAAACCATTGTACAATTCAAAGTCAATGAATCTCTGATCTAAATCTTTTAAAAGAAATATATATTGAACAAAAAAGCATCCTATATTCATAAAAGAGTTTCAATTTGAGAAGTACAGCATTTATCACCCATGTTGCAGTCTGCATTTGTATAATATTCCTGATTGATTCAGTTCTGAGATGACCAGCTATCTTAATGCTTAACAAGGCATAATTACCAATGGTTTGATTAGGCTGTTTCTACCAGACTTTGCTTCTCAGCTGTTGCTTTCACATCTTAACCTCTTTTTTCCTTAAACAGTGGAAAATATTAAGAAGAGAATGTGTTCTAACTGGGTAGGATGTATTGTGAGTAAGAGTTTACTCTCCTCTGTCTCTATGTTGACCTTCTTCCATGAAGATCAAACATACCATGATTAGAAAAGTGGCATTCTAAAGTAGCCCAGTTTACAGGACCATTCTAGGACTTGCTAACCCAGTATGGGAATCAAAGGAAGTTAGTTTAATGGCAAACAGATCCTATCTTATTTGGGACTAAAAGAAACTGATCTCCCAGCTGACTGGATTTAGTTATCATCATGGCATGCTAGCTCCTGCTGGACGAAATGAGGCATATCATTAGAAGAGCCATAAAAACATTGCTTTTTTGAGATAGATTTTTTAAAATAAATCAGTCAGTTCAAATTACAAGAATAGCAGGGAGAATTTTTTAATAATGGCTCTCATATTCTACATAATATAGGCTATAAACAATATACTCACTGCTGCATCTAATATGTAATTATATAAGACATGTAGTACATAAAAATATGTAGTACAAAGATGCTCAACTCAAGGCCTCATAATCACAAAAGCTATTTGCTTAGCCTTCCCCTATAATCTCTTTTATCATGAATTTGTAACTTAGTGTAAGAAAAAATTACTAAAAATGATAAATTGAAACAAGACTAAAAAGGTGAAGGCTCCCCCAAGTCAAACTCAACTCCTGATTATTACCACTCCATCTTCTTACAACTTACTTGGAAAATACATGGAAGTTGTTTACCAGTGCAAGAGAGATAATCTTGTTCAAACTGTTTAATACATTAAAAATTAAACAAAATGGAATGGAATAGAATAGAAATGACTGGAATGACATAAAGGCAATTACATACATGTTATTGAAACTTCTGTTTTCTGGGGAAAATTCATAACTTCAAGAGTAGATCTAAAATGAAAAAATGTAAAAAAACTGGGAAACAATATGTGACATAATCACTTGTTATTTCCTAGACTCAGTGGCAGCTATTACCATATACTACTATACCATCTGAACTACTCCCTACTTCTACCATGGAAACTAATAAAGTACCTGTGTTAAAAAATAGAACTGAAAAGGAAGTTATAGATATTTATTATTATATGTTTAATCTTCCACAACTGTAGGTTGAGCAAATTATGTCTTTCTTTGAAAAGATTATTCCACTTTGGACCTCAACCTTTCTCTTGCTAACTAATCTTTTTTATTTCATGTTTTACACTGTCACTGTATGTATAAAGAACGTGTATATGTACATTTGCTTGTTTAGACATTAACAACATTAAAACATTATAAGATATATTATTAAAAAGTGAACCAAAACTCAGTAAAAGGGACTATGATTATGTAAACCAGTAAGATCATTATAGAGCTGATTAGAAGGATCCACAGGGGAACAGAAGGAAGGGAGTATCTTGTGCTTGAATTAGTGCCCAGAAACTAATTTACCAGTAGTTTTTTTTAAACCTATAATACAATACAAAAATTAAGGAGTGATTGTGTGTATCAGGAACCTATCAGTCAAACAGATGGATTAAAAGAAACAAACATAGTAACAACTGCTATCTATAATTGTCATGCTGTTAGTCATCAAAATGTTTGACTTTTCTAGCATCTTGCAGTTTATTGGACTGGGTGTGTGCTTACTTCACAATTAAGAGAAGAGTTGCTGCATTATCTATTATAGGCTTATCAAGAAGTCACTGAGAGTTCTTGGAGGGCAGCATCTAAGATGTAGGGAGTCCTTAAGGGCCTGGACATATAGACTGTGCACCTTGATACTAAACATTTATAACTAATTTATCAATACATTTGAAAAGTCATAATTGATCAGTGTGATAATTATATAGCATGAAATGAGCAGCATAAAAGAAATAGTCATGCCTTTTTAAAATCTTTATCTTTCCTTAGAAAAGATAAAGGTAATCTGTCATTGAAATAATATCATACTGAACATTAGGAAAACCTTCCTCAGAAAATAATTGAAAAGTTGAGATGTTACCCTTGACAAACTTTGTATACAGGTAATTAATTGCCAGACTTTCAACTGCACATCCTTTTATTTATGGGAAGCACTCCATCCATTTTACAGATTCCTCAATTGGTAGGAAGAGTTAAATTTTGTGCAAAAACACCATTTTATAGTGCTGTTATGTATCTCTTTTTTTGTCTTATCTATAAGCCATACAAGCTGACATCTTGTTGTCATGACATCATCAGACATCATCAGATCTTTATTTTCAAGATGTCATTCTAACAGATTCAATCATATATATTTTTGTAAACTACTAGATATGTTTCAATGTTAGGCTGCAGAACTGAGCTCATGAAATGCTGCAGTTTTGCACCTCTGCCTCATTTACTAGTTTTCCTGATGCCTGCGTATCACAAATCAAGCTGGGCAGAAGTTAACACTAGCAGAATAAATAACGGGGAAATTGGAATCTTGTCTCATTAAACTTTTGTTTTCATAGTCTAATATCTGATACTGACCCCAAAGGTCATATATTCAAGAGTTTTATACAATTTTGAACAACTGTTTAGCAAATCAGTTTTATAAGTTTCTTTGCCCCGAGGTATATGTTTATAAAATATTACTAAAATAATACTGAAGTCTCTTGCAATCTATCATGTAGTCTTTTGTGTCCCCCACCCACAAACTATGAATCCTATTGCATTTAAGTATCTCATATGAAGCTTTTCTGCTATTGCAATCTTTATTAATTGAATTTGGCAAATTATAACTTAATGGATGAATCAAAAAACATTTTAAGATGTTGACACCAAAATTGCAGTTCAAAATCCAAAAATATGTGATTATGGCAGATATTAAATATACAAATAGAAATCAATAGTGGTATGTCTGTGTATGTGTTAATAGGACCAACAAAACAATAATGAAATTCACAGAACACTACAACCATATATTTTTTCATATACTCCATACATTCCTCCTGATTTCTAGAGGGTTTGTTTGTTTTTTGTTTGATGTTCCTGAGGATAGAGGAAAGGGAGTGTTGTATTTCTGTAAGTGAAATGAGGAGTTTTATTGTACCTTATTTTGTATATAAAACTATTCTATGAAAGTATATACAATCAACAAGTATGATTTTCCTGGAAAGTACTAAGATTGGGGAAACTGCATTAGGAATGATGAAATTATATTTTTATAAAAATGCATAATGGAAAAAATATTTGATAATGTCTCCTCGGTTTAGATGATGCCAAAAGCATAAATAGCTATATTTTCTGGGAGGATTATTGTTGCTGCCCTTTGACTTATGATATAAGCATACAAATAGAATATTTTTACATTAAATTGGAACTCTTTGGAGAAAGATTTCCTTGTTGGTATTGGAAAACTGACATGGAAAGAGTGCTTCACTAAAAATGGAGATTATTCTTCCAGAGGTAGTTTCAGTCTAAATTATGCAATTGCTCTTCAAAAGCATATAGAATTTATATATTATGATTGGCCAACACTTGTAGCTACTTTTGATTCCAGAGTCATATAGAAGACATTAAAGTGTTTTTGTTCATGTGTGTGTATATTCACATCCACTAGGCACACAAAATGTGCATAAATAATGGCAAATGACTTCCATATTATTATCAAGAATGTACATATCCATGAAGTCACCCATAGCTAGCTCAAAATCTGCATACTACCTAAAAACTGTGTGTGTGTATTCAGAAATATACTCAGACAGGATGATGTATGCTTAGTAATATCTTCATATGGGTAGTGTTCAGTCATTAGTAATCTCTTTATCTTATATCCTCCCTGCCTGGTCCAGAAGTGTGGATTATGACACATTGAAAACAATTTAGATGCTGAAAAATGATGTGTCACTTTCAGTGAACTGAGTTAATTTTTTAAAGAAAAAAGTAGAACTAATTTTGGCATTATAACATTATTCTATTAAATACATAATCTCAATTTTTGCATTAAACTGACTTATTTAATAGAATATTAAATACATAGAATATATGTATGATTATATCTTCTTGCAATACTTCTAACCAAAGATCCATGTGGAATGTTTTGCTTTATTTTTCTATGGCTGATTCACTGAGAATTTTAAGTATTCTTCAAAACAAGGTACTTAGAGAAAAATAAAACATAATATTTTATTTCTTTATGGACTCCCATCCTTACTATAATGGAGCATGTTTTAATTTTTTTTAATCCATTCCAATGCATATTTTTTTTTATTAGTCTCTTGTTTTCCTTAATTGCTGTGTCAAGAACACAGGAGAAACTTCTCTCCGCTTCTGAAATTTCTGTTGTGAGTATAGAATAAATGTAGAATCTGATAACTTAGTTATAGATAGAGAGATCCTTTCCCTACTGTTACAAAAGTTAAAGGATTATTCTCTGATTAAAAAATCTGAACAGAGAAGAAATCAGGGACATTCCTTGAAAATGAACATTGCACATCTTTAAGGTTCAGGCTATTGCTAAGGGATTGGATCTTCATGACATCAATACCTGTTATTAGAGATGAACTGAACATTCTTAGGAGGCATTTTATATGAACATTTGAGATTTCAAAGGGAGAAATTAATAAAAGATTTTTTTTTTTTGCTGAGATTTGTGGTCAGTCACAACTTACTACCATTCCGGCCTTCCACAAAGCAACTAAGACCTGGCTGTTCCGGCAGGCCTGGGGCTGTTGAACTATCCAGCCCCATTCGAGGTTACGACTGTTATTGAATTTTAAATTGCTGTTTTTTATTTTATTTTTGTATCCCCTCCCCTTTTTATTGTTAGCCGCCCTGAGTCTCTCGGGAATAGGGTGGCATACAAACCAAATAAAATCTAAATCTAAATCTAAACTACCCACATCATGAAAATTTATAACGAGGGTCATTTTGATACTGATACTGAAACTGAAACAGTTTCTTATGTTTTGTTTTCAAATACAAAGTTAGAAGAAACTGTCATTAGTGATGATGAACTTCATTCACAAGAGAACATGTCTTCCTTTTGGAGTTACTTGGGAAAAAGCTGACTATATTTGTCAGCCCCACAAATAAAGCAAAATTTCAGACAGATGTAAAGTATTCCTCAGTTAACTTAAAAATATTAAAAATACGAAATAAAGAATTCAAGATAGTAGTTGATAAATGTACATGGAATAATATGATCTTTACTTTTTAAAAAAACTATGAAGTTTAAGGAGAAAAACACCTACTCCATAATACATGTTCTATTTAAGAAAACAGGGATAAAAATCGCCATGATCCATTTTTGGACTATAAGAACAGTAATGGTGAATATTTTTGTAAACACGCACCAAAATTGTCTATGCGCACGATAGCTCGTGTGTGTTCCTACACCCACAATGCAATGTACCCCACCCACTTCATAAGCGTGCACAACACTCCGCCACATGCGTGTATGATACTCCGTCTCATGTAGGCTCTTCCCAGGCTCTGGAGGCTTCCCTGAAGCCTGGGTAGGGCGAAAACAGCCTTCCCTGGCCCTCTGGAAGCCCAAAAATCAGCTGGCTGGTGTGCGCATATGTGCTGGAACTGATGGCTCACGTGCCGGCAGATATGGTTCCGCAGGCCGCTTGTGGCATGCGTGCCATAGATTCGCCATCATGGTGCTAGAATATGACTGGGAAGGACTAGATACAAGAGCACTCACAGTCATGAGACTTCTCTGGGTGACGTTGACACTGTTTCCTAGACCAACTACCTTTGTGAGGATAAAATGAGGATGGCTGTTCTAGCTATAATGCCTTTGGTTCCTTGAGAGGGGAAAAGTGTCTTTCAAAAAAAAACAACATTTAAAAGTATTGTTTCTGGTTACTCAAACGCAAACCAATTCCTTATTCATAATATTTAGTGTTTGCTAAATAATAAAGAAGAGGAGGGAAAGATGATAAAGTACAAAGTTAAAATCCTATAAGGGATAAAATACAAACATGACTTAAAATAGAATACAAGCAACAACACAAAAACTAAAAAAGAAATTATGTAAGAGGAGATAAACTCATAGCAAGGAAGTTTAAAATAATTTTTTAAAGTTTCAAGATTGACACATATCTATTCAGCATGAACCAAAATCAAATGTTTCCATTATTGGATAAATATGAATTCTAGAGACAAAAAAGGAGAAATATACCAAGCCATCCTAATTTTACAGTTCAGCTTTTCTCCTTATTGCTGTGAGAGGTCTGCAAAAAAGAAAGAGAACATGCTAATAATGTAAATGTGGTTCTAGCATTAAGATTACAAAAGTTTACCAGTTATTCTCCAATATGGAGAAAGAGAACCTTCTGCAGATGATGATGCTGTCTGTCTGTCATTGTGTCTGTCTGCCTGTCAAGGAAGAAAGTTCTTTGTTCTTAATGAGTGGAACCGTTTGTCCCCCATGATATGAAGATAACAGAACAGCAATGCCACATTTACCCACAAACATTCCGTGTCTCTAAGAAAATAACCATTGGGGACACAGAGCCAGGTGTTGTAGGATGGAATACAAATAAATACAAGAGACAGAGGTCAAGGCTGTCAGAGTGCAGCCCAGTGGGGAGGTGTGGTAAAATAATATTCTGGCAATAAAGCACACTTGTCAAATAGCATATCGTTGTCAAACGTGTAATATTTCCAGACATCATCAGTTATCACTTCCTTGCTGCATTTATTTTCTCATCGGTAATTGAAATGAGAGCAAGAGAGAGAATCTTCTCAAGTAGGGCAGACATTCCAGGTTCCACCTCCACATCTGTTGCTTCTGCTTAAATCCATCAACTAAATTATTAGCTAAATTTCAACAGCATCCATAAGTTTTCCCTCAATTAATCCATCAGCTAGCAATTCCCACAGGAATGTGCAGTTGGAAGATGAAAAGCCCGTGTTTTTTAAAAAAGGAAAATAATAACAATAATCCATTATAACTTATTATATTTGATTGTGAATGCTGATATGTATTAAATGAACTGAGAAGGTGCCCTCTTTGCAATTACTTGCACACAAGAAGTAGAGGTATGTTTTAATGCTTTGGCCAACAAAGCATTGGTCTACTCTTTTCTTCCCCATTACCCACTGGAATAATGTCCATTACCTCCTTGAATTCTCCTGCGGCTTTTGATGCCTTATAGACTCTGATCAAAAGGGTCTACTTGAAACATGCTTTCTCTCTTCAAGAGCAATTTATTTAAATATGATACTCTGCAGGGGGAGCCCATTCAAAGTGAAGGCCCAGCAGACAGTTTATCATTTCCATCCGAAGTATTTAAGATTGTGCCATCTTGAAAGCTTTATAAAGAAAAAAGAAAGAAAGAATCAAAATAAAAGCAAAGAACCAAGGGGGTTAACAAGGTGATGTAATCTTATGGGCTGTTATCTATAACACAAGGCAGATACTTGCACGTGAATGCATACACATGCACCCTTGGAGGCTTGGAAGCAAGGGCATCTATAATACAGAATAATTTTCTAAACTGGGAAAAGTGCTACAGTTTGGTTTTTATTTTAATATAAGTTTCTGCAGTAAATGGATACTTCTTGAAGAAAGGGAGCTTTAACAAAGAATTGGTGGAACAGGGGTTGATTTAAACACTTTGTTCCTTCAGGTATCTTTATAAGTATAGATATATCATTTTATAGCTACAAGACCCAAAGAAAATTGACACTTTTTTATAAGCAATTAGTTCTGAAAGCTGCTGTCAAAAATGCATTCCCTTTACTGAATTTTCTTATTGCAGTCACCACATGATACAGCTCTTGCCAAAACTACCTTTCTATCCTGCCCAAGTTGATGTTCTCTTTCTTTCTACTACTCATGCCCTGGTCACCTCCTATATTAACTGTGGCAATGCACTATGCTGTACATGGAACTATACTTGAAGAATATATAGTAGCTGCAGCTCATGCAGAATATAGCACTGTGAAAAGTTTTGGATGGCCTAGAGTTTCTTTTTCTTTCTTTTTTCTCAAGTTAATAGGTTATAGATATTAAAGATTACCTACTTTTTCACAGTGCAATTGTGGAAAACTGCAGTGCAATTGATGAATTATCACTTGGGCAGTTATCCAATTCATACTGTCCCGCAAATTCCAGGATGCCCAATGAGATTCTCCAGAAAATTCCCCAGAATATTCCCCAATAGCAATAGCATTTAGACTTATATACCACTTTACAGTGCTTTACAGCCCTCTCTAAGTGATTTACAGAGCATATTCATCATTCCAATGCACTGGTTTCCCTCCTTGCATAGGATCATGGAAATTCTTAAATCACTATTTTCTTCAGATTTTAGTAGTAAATATCAAAGCAGGAGAGATTGCTTAAATATGTTTGGCAATTTTGTTTTTTCAGAAGCCAGGCTTCTTAAATGATGCTTTTTTTCTCCTAGGGTTCTAAGCCATATGTCTAGGGGCACAAATTCCTTACCAATGTGGGTTGGAGTAAAATTATTAGCCAAAATTTTTGTATGGCTTTGTGAAAAACCAGTATGTTTAACCCACCTATTTTATCCTTCTCTCCCCCACTTTATTAAACTCATAGGGAAAAATTGATCACTGAAAATCAGCAATTTGCAAAAATGAGACAAGAGGTTATACTTGGTCCATTATCCATGGATTGCCATTTATAGTCAAAAGAAATCTCATCTTCATAGGTGGAAGGAAGAAAAATTATTTTGATTCTGAACTTGTTTGCCCTCAAGCTATTATTTACATTTGATCAAGAAAGCCTCCTGGAAGATATAGCGAAACCATTGCATTTACAACATTTTTTGTCTTATCCAGGAAAGGGGGGAATTCAACTGAAAAATATTTTCTCCATTCCTCCATTCTCCATTCCTAAGAAGATGTTTCAAATATATATCCTATGGTATTGTTCACCTTGTATCCCAAGAAATCAGGCCAGCCAAAGTATTCCAATACAAGCTGCATTAAGGATGGAGTGTCAGTCCTGTATTACAGCTTTAACTCTCAATTTCCTGGCTCTTTGTGGGTTTTAGGCAGGCCCTTTACATTACTTTAATGTCGTGTGTGTAGGGGGGGGGGGTTTAATATTTCTAAGAGCAGTAAATTATTTCCAGCATACATTTAGAAGTGCGGGGGGGGGGGACACAAATTTCTCCTGTGGTTAGTGACCACAAAACAAAATAAGAAGCAGAAGTACAGGAGAAGATATTTAAGGAAGGGTTGTAGAACTTTAAAAACTTGACTTTGATGTCTTAGGAAAGTAAGCTAAGTTCAGCTCAAGCTTCTGAAGAAAAGGAACAAATAAATATTATAATGTCCACCATGCCTGCAAATCATTCTGTTTCTGGATACATACAAGTATTGCAAATGGGAGATGCACCATACTTCCACATGTTCCCTTTCCCCATGATAAAAATGAATTACCAAAAAACAAATCAGATAAATGAGCTAAGAACAACTTCTGTCAAAAAAGGGGGCAAGATAAAATTAACCCAGCCTTCTATTTCACATTTTTGTATCTATGCATGAAAATGTTATCATTATGATACAATTTCCAGTTGTGAGCAACTGTAGTCAGTGATACTTAGCTGTTGTGTATGCAGTATGGCCCAGTTATCCATAGCCCCTCCTTTTTGATCTTCTGGTGTCATCAGCCTATTTTGTGATGGGCCATTATCACAGTAATCTAATAAATAATCACCCATATTCTCAAACTGACAAAATTCAGAAACAAAAAGATGCCACACACATTCTTCTATCCCCAAGATATTTTGAACTAAGATGCTTTAATATTAGAACATACTGTGGAGACAGTTTGCATCTACAAAGATGCTTATAATCAGAAATGTGTTGAAGCTGGAAAGCTGCAAAGGGAAGACATCTCTGCAAATTACTTCTATTAGAAAAGTAGGAAGCCATTGGACAACAATAATTTGAGAGAAGTAAGTGACTTCACACTTTCTTGATTTATTCTATGGCTTCAGAAATCACATTGCTGAATTTCAACAATCAGCAAAAAATGGAATATTTTTCAAAGTAGAGCATTGTGAGCATTCTCTATGCAT
The DNA here is from genome assembly GCF_009769535.1 of Thamnophis elegans. NCBI lineage: Eukaryota > Metazoa > Chordata > Lepidosauria > Squamata > Natricidae > Thamnophis > Thamnophis elegans. The sequence goes on from NC_045558.1 coordinate 38,532,349, forward strand.
ACTTTTCTGTACCATTCTACAAAGAGCAAACGCCTATTTTTTAAAAACTAGAAATTTGAAGAAAATAGTCTAGCTCTTTCCTTGACCTCCAGTGGTGAAAATCGGTGGAGATTAAGAAGCAATCAGACTGTTTCAACAAAAATGCATGTCATTGGCTTCTTTCACATAAAAAATGATAATTGAGGTGCCCAGACAAGAAAAGAGACATGTGTATGTCTATTTCTCTATGTGAGTTGAATCTTAACAGTTTGCAATTACTGGTTTTTCTATTGTATTTATGGATAGATCTATGCCTGACAATTGAGCAATGTGATTGTTCCCCTGTAGCAAATGAAAGGTAGCAAGAATGAGAACAAAAACTACAAGGGATTGAATAAATTTGGATTGAAGAAAAAAATGAGCATGATTAGTGTGTGTGTGCATAACTTAGCATGATGTTTGTGTGTGTGTGTATCATGTTGGCAATCCTATTTTTGTCAACAGACGCATGAAAAAGTGCTGCTGAATTTTGTCCAAACCAGTCCCTTAGGTTTTGAAGCCATGATGTTCTTCTGCCTGGACTTTGTTTGCCTTCAATCTTTCCCTGGAGGATTAAGTGAAGGATGCTGTATTTCTCTGGGTGTCACATCACATGTCAAAAAAAATTAACTTTAGTTTTTTAATGGCTTTGATGGCCTTTGCTTTCCCAGGAGGCTTATCACGTCCTCATTTGTGATTTTGTCAACCCAGCTTATACATAACACCCGTATGTAAATCAAAAATTTCAAATGCTTCTAGTTTCTTGAAGTGGTTTTCTGTCAGAGACCAATTTTCTACTCCATAGAACAGGATAGAAAAGATGTAACATCTGACAAGTCTGATTTTCAGTCTTATACTTATGTTGCAGAAGACCTTTTTCATTTTGAAAAATGCTGTTCAAGCTTTCTCTATCCTTGTCTTTACTTCACTAATCATATCCCAGCTTTATATGCATATACATATACTACATATACATATACTACATATACATATACATACACACACACACACACACATGCAGGTCTTTGTGTATTCGGGTCTTTTCCCATGTAAGATTGACAGTCTCTTGGCGACGTTTCACACTCGTCATCTTCAGGCTGGTGCTTTGGCTTCCTGCTTGTTTGAGCAAAGCATGATCGGAGCTGCCGTTTTTCTATAAATATAGATGTGTGTGTGTGGAATGTTGGCTTTGTTGCTTTAAACAGATTGGTTGGCTGTGTGGTCACATCTTGATTGGTTGGTGGAATTGATGTTTGGTGAGGGTGATTGGTGATGGTGTCCTGTGTTGTTCTGGGTCCTGTGTTGGTTTTTGTGGCTGGGACTCATTTATTGACTAGGGGTAGTTTCCAGATGTCTGGTAGGCAGGAGGTATCATCACGTTTATTCATGTTGTGGGGGTGTTTCTCTATTTTGATAGCTTCCATAATTATTCTCTTGTTGAAGTGTTCAGTTTTGGAAAGTAACAAAAGAGTAACAACAATGTGTGTTTGTGTGTGTGTGTGTGTGTTACAATAGCAGAGTTGGAAGGGACTTTGGAGGTCTTCTAGTCCAACCCCCTGCCTAGACTGGAAACCCTATACCGTTTCAGACAAATGACTATCCAACATCTTCTTAAAGACTTCCAGTGTTGGGGCATTCACAACTTCTGGAAGCAAGCTGTTCCACTGATTAATTGTTCTAACTTTCAGGAAATTTCTCCTCAGTTTTTAAGTTGCTTCTCTCCTTGATTACTTTCCACCCATTGCTTCTTGTTCTACCCTTAGGTGCCTTGGAGAATAGTTTGACTCCCTCTTTTTTGTGGCAACCCCTGAGATATTGGAACACTGCTATCATGTCTCCCCTAGTCCTTCTTTTCATTAAACTAGACATACCCAGTTCCTGCAACCGTTCTTCATGTTTTAGTCTTCAGTCCCCTAATCATCTTTGTTGCTCTTCTTTGCACTCTTTCTAGAGTCTCCACATCTTTTCTACATTCTGGTGACCAAAACTGAATACAGTATTCCAAGAATGGCCTTACCAATGCATTATAAAGTGGTATTAACACTTCACGTGATCTTGATTCTATCCCTCTGTGTATGCATCCTAGAACTGTGTTGGGTTTTTTTGGCAGCTGCTGCACAGTGCTGGCTCATATTTAAATGGTTGTCCACTAGGACTCAAGATCCCTCTCATGGTTACTACTATTGAGCAAGGTACTACCCATACTGTACCTGTGCATTTTTTTCTTGACTAAAAGTAGAACCTTACTCTTTTCATCATTGAATTTCATTTTATTAGATAATGCCCAATGTTCAAGTTTGTCAAGATCCTTCTGTATCTCAAGCTTGTCTTCTGGAGTGTTGGCTATTCTTGCCAGCTTGTTGTCATCTGCAAATTTGATTTCCCCATTTATTTCTTCATCCAAATCATTGATGAAGATGTTGAAGAGTACTGGGCCTAAAACAGAGCCTTGTGGTACTCCACTGCATACTTCCCTCCATGTATATGCAATTCCATTGAGGACTACGTTGAGTGTGGTTGGTCAGCCAGTTACGAATTCATCTGGTGGTGATGATGCTGTCCAACACACATTCTTCTACTTTATCTAGTAGTAGGTTATGGTCTACTTTATCAAATGCCTTACTGAAGTCTAAGTAAACTATATTGACAGCATTTCTCTGGTCCACTAATTTTGTCACTTTGTCAAAGAATTCAATAAGATTAATCTAGCATGATCTGTTTTTGACAAAGCAATGTTGGCTTTTGGCTATTACTTTGTTTACTTCTAGGTGTTCTCTAATTCATTGCTTGATTATCTTTTCCAGAATCTTTCCTGGTATTGAGGTCAGGCTGGCAGTTCCCTGTGCTCCAGGATCTCTGAAAGATATAGTTCAGTGGTTCTGAGGTCTCATCTGCCAATTTCCTCAGAACCCTGGGGTGTAATCCGTCCAGTCCTGGTGATTTGAACTCATCTAGGATAGACAGGTGCTCACTTACCATTTTCTTCCCTGTTTCAATTTGTGTTCCTAATGTGATTTTTGTGGTGCTGGTTTTGATAGGTTGGACTATTTTATCACTTTGTGTAAAGACAGATGCAAAAAAATGAGTTAAATACTTCTGCTTTCTCCCTGTTGCTTGTCATCTTCTTGCCACTTTCTCCCAACAATGGACCAATTGTTTCCTTAACCTTTTTCTTGTTTTTAACATTGGAAGAAGCTTTTTTTGTTATTTTTACTTTTGTGGCAAGCCTTTCTTCATTGTGAGCTTTAGCTTTCCTCACTTCATCTTTACAAGCTCAGGCTATTTGCTGATATTCTGCCTTAGTTATGTTCCCCTCTTTCCACCTTTTATATTTAACTGTTTTATTTTTCAATTTGCCAGCGAGTTCTTTATGCAGCCATGCTGGTTTCTTTTGGGAGCTGTAATTTTTCTTCTTCATTGGTATTGTGCTAGACTGAGCTTTTGTAATCTCATTTTTCAAAATTTCCAAAGCTTCTTGAGTTGTTTTCCCCTTGAGGATTCTCATCCATGAAATTCTTCCCAAGCTCTCTCTAAATTTATTGAAATTAGCTCTCTTAAAATCCAAGACTCTCTATATAATTATCCTTATTTACTAATAGGTTTTTTTCCAGTGGCCAATATTCCATTTACAATAAAAACCAATAGAGAAAGATCTGATAAGTAAATACAAAATTACAATATTATCTTTCCTTTCAAAATCAGTAATTATAGTCCCTCTTTTAAAGTTTTAAATGCACCATTATATGTTTCAGAAATAATGGACTTTTTAATTGACGTATTGGCCTGTCTCCTAAAAACAAATACCCTTCAAATGTTAAACATTTGATAAACTTGAAATTTGGGGAAACTGTCCTTTCAAAAAAAAAATCCAAAAGTGTTTTAATTGTTGAGATGTGTATGGAAGAATTCTGAAATAGAATGGACAAAATAATATATTGGATGTTATATCATTTCACACGCACCCCTAAAAAAAGTGATTCAAATAATTACTTACCTTTCTGAAATATCTAGCCAACTTTGTTTTAAGAACACAGACTAAAATTCATTTCAGCAATTAAAATAATTAGAATGAATCCTCTTTGAACATAGGAAAGTCCCTTTTAAAATTAGATGTTGTGAGATTCCATGGATGGGGAAAAAAATACCGTGAGATACATGAAGCTCTCGCAATATCTAAAAGCCAGATGGACTGAACAATGAAGACACTTGATACACAGTAGAGATATAACATTTAAAGGAAGGAAAAAGTTGTATAATCTCCCTTATTTGAACAAAAGTATTCTGAAAGATTGTGGTTATCTGTGAAAGGAAGGGAAAGGAGCATAAACAAAAGTAGGGAAGAGATAGAAGATGAATAATTGGTAGCTTATCTCATAAATGGCATTCAGCCCAGGTAACTAGAAATCAACAAAAAATGTGTAAATCACTGAGAATGACTGTATCAAAACCTTGCATCTCTGGAACATTTTTTTTGTAGGAAACGTTCTCCCATACTTTTGTGTCCCTTGAGTCTTGCTAAAGTAGCTCAATGTTTTAGCATAATAAATCTCACATCCCCAACTCTTCACAATTGGCAGTTTTCAAGAGTACCACCTATCAGTGACCCTCAAATTTCTGCACTCCAATTCCCATAATCTATGTAATAATCACAGTGCAACCGATATTCTCCTTGTACCTACCCAGGCTAAACCAGCTGGTTCTGTCTTGGCTTTTAATGTGTTAATCAAATTCCAGCCAAATGAGTATCAGCAGAATTAATTCAGAAACTGTATTTTATTAGCCGAATTCCTTTTGATTTCATTCTGGAAAGATCTCATTCCAGATGGCAATTTAAAAGACACTGTTGTAGCAAATCAATGGACTGATCCAGGGATCTTGCATCTTCACCAAATGTTACCCCAGTATTTCATTCAAAACATCACTAATAAATTGCTAGCCATTTTTATCTCAAATCCTAACAATTTTAGGCTGCCCTCAAAAGCACATCACTTAATTGTTATTTCTTTATTTTTGCAATAGATATCTGTACCAAGACAGCTTTTCATGACTATCATAACAATTGCCCCTGTATTTGCCCCTCTCATTCTACAAAATTGAAAAAAAAAGTGGTGGCATTGGATGACATTATTGATTTGGTGATTTTAAAAAACGTTTTGTAGTAAGATCAAGATCAATGCTATTTTGTTTTGTTCAAAATTCCACAAAGCCACGAAACTGAAAAATAAGCCTTTTTTTCTTTTGTACAAGTCTTATGATCAGTAATGTTGGTGGGTAATGTTTCTGGAAATAACTATTGCTATGTAACAATAAAAGAAGTCAATATAAGACATTTATATATACTTGCTGATACTAATCATTCAATTTCCCTTTTCTGTATTTGGACATGAAAGACCAGAGAAGAAGTCCAGGGATATATAGAGATTATTTCTGATAATTGATGGAACTCAGAAAAGAATGGGAAACTAATAGTTTTCCAATTGTTGAGCTACAATTTCATTATTAGCATTGTTGGTTAAAATTGCTGGGAATCCTAATTTACCAATCTAGAGAGTGATAAACCAGCTTCCCCAATTCAGGGCATTCTTCCCAAATGTAGGCATGCATCCTTCAGGTACATACATTTAAAACACCACATTTTTCAATAGCGTTGAATTTGCCATTGCTGTCAATTCTGTGAACTGAATTTTTTTTAAGAGTGAGTGAAAAAAACTTTATTTATTAAGTCAATTGATCATATCAATTATACAAAACTGATACAAAAATGTAAATAAATTCCAAGAAAACAAAGCTTCATAATAATACTTGTTTTAAGAAAGGAAGTCTGATAGTGGATCTCAATCTATGAATTTGAATCCTGGAATTGGTACAAGATAGTTACAGAGAGATAATTTGCATGCTGGAAACCTAAGAGGAGTCCACTAAGATCCATAGAGTAAAGGAACCTCATTCTAAACCTGGAAGTAGTAAATGATGATTCTGTTGCTACTTGTGAGGTCCATTTGTAGCATAATCAGGTGGATATTATTGCTATGCAAGAACAAAGCAATGCAGGTATAGAGAGGAAATAGCATTTTGTCTATAAATTGTCATTATCTACAGTTTACCCTTGACATTACAAAGGTACAGTTATGACATTATAAAGGGTACAGTTATGACAGACTTGTGTGTACAGCCACATGGGTGGCTCTGACAATATTCCCTACCAAACTTCTCACTTTCATAGCCTTTTGGCTCTTGTTTATTTAAAATAAATTGTTTTAAAAAATAAACAATGCAACAAAAATTACTGTGCTCCAAACGGAATGGCGGACTGACCAACCAGAGCAAAGTCTACAGTATTTCGTCCAGATATCACACTATACCTAATCTGCTGCCATATTGTTATAACTTGTCTAATGTAACCCAGTGGCTGAGGGTAAATTAGGAAATCCTCAGTTTTGTAGCAATGTAAACTATTCCCTTGTGCTTGAAATATCTGCTGTCTTCCATACCTAGCAAAAGACAGTTGGAATGAGGAATGAATCCATGCAGGTGGAATTGATAAAATCTTTGCACTATTCATTTCTCAATGTCTGCAGTCATCCAATGTAATTTTGCATTAGGATGTGGAATATTATTCCTACCAAAGTCACTTTTCACCCACTTTTTCAATATTGTTTAAAACATTTTTTTACATTTCCTTAATGCAGGACGATCATAGCAAATATTCAATTAATGGATAGGTTAGTGTTTAATTTATACTTTCTATTTACAATCTATTTAAGTGTGAAATTCTCAATGTTCCCAATACAATTCATTAAATCTAGGCTGAATTCAAAATATTTTCTAAAATATTTTTTTGCTCTACAGCAAGCAATGAGGAATCTATCCAGGAATGATTGAAGAACTGAGATATGATTATCATGAAAAGACTAGAGAGCTAGTGAAATAAAATATAATATGGTGGTTAAAGTGGTCAGGGTCCATAAAAACCAGGTTCCAGCCTTGCCTTAGTCTGGAAGCTCATCGGATAACATTAGGCCAATCAGCACAACCTATTTTTGACAAAGGGAACAATGCTATATAAGCATGTAGACTGCTTTGAACTATAAAGAAACCATATGTTTATATACTTTTCATGTCTTTCTCTGCAATAAATACAAACATATTATGAATATACTAGCCAGAGTCTTCAGTTTCTGAAGACTCTTTTGCTTCATTGTTAGTTATAGAATAACACTCTGTTTTCACATGTGCAGCCATTTGGCATACTAGCTTACCTGAAAGTGATTTTGATTTTTGTTGAACTGGATGGCATATAGCAAATCACAGATGAAGTTTTTGAAGACAGGTCCAACCATCCAAATCCTAGAGAGTTATTGCACCTTTGATACTTTGAATATGAAGAATGTGTGATTGTGTTTTATTTTTATAATTATAAAGTACACTGAAGATGGCATTTAATTTTGTTGTAGAAGGTGCAATGACAATAAAGTAAACATAAAATGAGTCTTGAATGACTGAGCAAAATTACCCAGATGATACTATGTACAGTAGTGCTCTAAACAATTAATCTTTCGCTCCTTGACAATTCACTGTAAAGTTATTAAACTAACAGGTATTTGGACACACAACACTTTTCCCATTTTTTTTATCACTAAAGCCAGGAAAATAAATTAGGTCAGGATATAACAACTACTCCTGGACATTCAGTAGCAGAGTAAAATTTTGCCAGACATTTCTCAGTCTAAAAGAGACAACATGGCATTATGATGGAGCTCTTGGTCTGCAACTGAAAAGATTCTGATTCCAGAGCACCTTCCCATTCTATCTCTGCTACAGCCTATTGAGATAGGGTAGCCTGGGCAAGGAGCCATCCTGAATTCACTGTCTCAGCTGAGGATGAGTTTGAACCTGAATCTGTAATTTTCACATCTACAGCACAGCCCTTTCTAACTTTCCCCATCCTTGCACATTTAAATATTAATCTTCAACATTTCTGTTTGAGCACTACTTGGGCTCTTGAAAATAGTCAACAGTCAAATTTCTTTTAATATTTGAGCTCCTTTAATGTTAAGTACTCTTTAGAACTCAGCTCTCCATTTTACAAGAAGGATCAGTAATTGTGCTGGATTCCAAAGTATTAAAAATCTGGACAAGCATCCTAAAGACATTGTATTCCACTAACTTTCTATTTCATGCTGCAGTCAAAGCACTGCCTGGTTCAAGTAACACCATAATGCGGGTGGTTTGCAAATAAGAGTTTATAACTCATTTTATTCTATGAACACAGCCAACTAATTATAGTTCATCAAGCCTTAGCTCAGTGTGTTGAATAACACCGCCCTTGGCTATGTGAGTCTGCCCACTGAGTACAGGCAGGTTTACTTCTGTAAGCACAAAAGTCAGGAAGAAGCCAAAACAGGCTGACATGGAAGAAAATGTACATGGATTCCTCCTTTCTTTCTTTTTCTTTCTGTTTTTTTACCAGAAGAGTACAATGCTCTACATCTGGCAATGTCAGAAAAGAGTTTTGCTCATAAATCATAGCCAAAATGTACTCCTATCAACCCACCACCACCGCCTTGGGACCTGTCACATGTTTCACCCTTCTAGGACCTAAGATCAAAGGACTGTTCTTTATGTCTAAGGCACCTAGGAAAGACAGCAGCTCCTTTATCTAGGCAGAGGATGTCCTGGATCCAAAGGCAATCCTTTTAGAAGCCTCTTCTCCACGCTGTCATTCTGAAAACAATCCTTGCAAGTGAAATTCCAAGAAAGTAATTGCCTTTGTTTTGGAGAATGGCCATAACAACAATAAGAGTGATTTGGTGCAACATGAAAAGGAAGGAATGCTTTTATTATTTCATATATTATTATTTTCAGAGAGATAAAATGCTAAACTAAGTGACTCAGCCTTAGGTGTTAGGAGAGAAGGAGGAAGGGGGAGGAGGAGGAGGAGGAGGAGGAGGAAGGAGAGGAGGAAGGGGGGAAGGAAAATGCATGCTGTAAAATGTATGCAACCTATCCTATCAATATTTTAATCAACTTTTATAAAAGCCATTTCTGTTCCACTTTCTATTTTGATTTAAAAAAAAACATTGTCCTCTGTTAGTCACTGGATGAATTAGTGCAAAAATATTTTCTTCTCTCCCTCCTTTAAAGTTAGCTGATCATTAGCTTGATTAGATAATAATTATTTATTTTGCAAATGATACTACAATATGCTAAACTATGAATCAAAATAGATTTAATCAAGATTTAATCTGATGCACAGAGCTCCTTGGAGGGCCCTATTAATTTAAGCAAAATCTAAAAAGTTATTCATTCACAAAGTGGTTGATTCTTCATGATAACTCTATCTAAGTAGAAATAGAATTTATAAATTCTAGTCAACACAAAAGCCAAGACAATGCAGGCAGACAGATCAAAAGAAGGAGGTGATGATCATTTTTTCACCATGGCTCCCCAGGAAGTCATATTTAAAACATGCTGTTTGTAAATAAGAGGTAGAGGATAACATCTTGGATTTTAGACAGCCAAAAATAGGAATATGTAGGTGTGTTGGTCTAATTTGAATAAATGATCCGAGTTGGAAAATTGTTTTATTTATTCCCAAATCAGATTATTGAAATGAGTCAAGTTCAAGCTGATCTTTGAAAGAGGCTTTTGCATAAAAGCCATCTCAATTGTCTTAAAACAGCTCAAACAGATCTCTTTGATTCTGAATAAGAGCTTCAATTTATTTTATTACTTTATTTCAGAAAGTTAGTTTGATTTAGAAATTCAATTAAATATTATTCAAAATGAAATCAAAACTTTGCACCATCTTTTCAGATAAGGAAAGCAATATAAGGATTCCATGTATAGTAAGTATCAGGGGAGTGAATTCCTTCTTTGGTTTCAGTGACCATCTTCAAGAGTTCCATGAACCTTATGCTATCAGTTCTATGATCCATTAAATCATTTCTTAGTGGGATTGGTAAATCTCTGCAATTTATCTTTCCTTTATGCCTCCTGTCATCATAGTGAGAGATGGATGGAGAAGAAACGTGGTCCTTCTCTTCTTCCCTAACTCTACTTTTCTAGGAAATAAATCTCTTTATAATGGGAAGTGTTGCCAGCTGATAAACTGTGTCCCTTCATGAGTTGACTCCTTAGTGGAGCCACCCAGATGTCTAATGTCTTGGATTAGCTGCTGCTGCTATGCCTAATCCAGTGTGTGTGTGAAAGCTGGGGGGAGAGGGAGGGAGAAAGAAAATAGCAATGGACTTACATACCACTTCACAATGCTTTACACTCTCTCTAGGTGATTTACAGAGTCAGCCTATTGCTCCCAACAATCTGGGTCCTCATTTTACTCATCTCGGAACGATGGAAGATTGAGTCAAATTTGAGCCAGTGAATCTTTAAATGCCGAACTGCAGGCAGCCAGCAGTCAGCATAAGTAGCCTGTAGTACTGCATTCTAACCATTGCACCACCACATTTCTTTGGTACCAGTTTCTAATACTACATAATGTTCTGTTGTCCCAATAAAACTATCTTTATCAATGGATTAGGCACTTCTTGATTGGAGTTGGCTTTCCACACTTGTTTATCGGTCTTAGGGAAGTCATGGTGGAACATATAAAAAAACTATACCTTATTCACTCCACTACTATGGCTGCTCTATTAGGACTAATTGGTCAGTTTTATCTGGGGGAGGGGGGTGGTTAAAATATCTCCTCTTCTCCCTTTCCTGATTATACTCTATTTCCAGTTTCTGATTCATTCCACATAGTTGTGTTGCCATTCTTCCAAGAAGAATGCAAGAGAAGTAGAAGAAAAGCTCTTTGAGGACATCTTCTCTCTTCCACTGCCAAAAATTGACTCGCCTTGAACAGTCAGTGACTGGGGACTGGGGATTAGAGTGATGCTCACAATAGTCTTAGGTGACCAATAGGACCAATAGGAGCCTTTGTCTCTAACCTAACCTTGGTAAAATGTGCAACACAAAAGTGCCAGCATAACTTTTGCTGGAAGAAAGAAGCTATAAATGCTACTTCAGAAGTAGAGCAAGAAAACATGATCAATGCTCAAACCTTTTACTGTAGGTCTTTGGGAAACTGTATAGAGGTGGTTCTAAAGAGGAGAGGAAGAAGCTGCTGGATCTAGAAAATGCTTCTTTTTAACATTAAGAATGATAGCACTTATCCTATTCACAAAATAATATAAATGTAAGTTTAATTTGCCTATCAGGATGAACTTTTTCAAGATCCAATTGTTATATACAGAAAGGATCTTTCTATATCTGCTATGCAGGAGATTGCCAAGAAAAGGAACTCTAAATCAGCATCATAATTCTGGCTAAATATACAAAGGACACTGAACATTTATGTATCTATATGTAAGATTTATGCTTCTTCCCTTCATTCTTCCATCTCTTCTTTGGTGTTATCTTTGGAATAAAATTTCTATGCATCTCTCCTTTTAAGAATCCCATTTGCTGCTCAATTGTCTCACCCTGTAACCACAGTAATTTAAATGTTGGAGAAGTGAATCTTCCTAACATTTCTAGCAAGTATGTAGCAATATGTGAAAGTTTAATAGGAAACTTTCCATATTTCCCTTGTTAGGTATGTCAGCAGTTCTCATTCAAATGCAATGATTTTCTGGAAATTGACAATTACTTCCAGTCCAAAATAATCGTTTGTTCATGGGTATAAAAATTGTAGATGATCATTAATGCAAATGGCAGTCTCATAAAAGGGGCACTCTGGTTTTGGTTTAACTCAGTCTCTGGCTTCAAAAGGTAGGTAGGGGTGTGCGTGAGAGAGAGGGGGGAGGGAGGGAGGGAGAGAGTTAGAGAGAGAGAGGGAGCGAGGGAGAGACAGACGGACAGAGACAAAGACAGATACAGACAGAGGAGGGGTGAAATAGCAATAGTAACAGGTTTATATACAGCTTCACAGTGCTTTATAGCTCTTTCTAAGTGGTCTACAAAGTCAGCATATTGCCCACAACAATCTGGGTCCTTATTTTACCAATCTTAGACAGATGAAATGTTTGAGCCGATGAGACTTGAAATGTTGAACTGCTGGGAGTTGGCAATCAGCAGAATTAACCTGTAATACTGCATTCTAACCACTGCACCATCACAGCAATCTCACCGACAGCAAGAGAGTCAAAAAATTTGCCATTCCTCAAGGAAAGGAAAGCAGAACTTCCTGTTTAACCTGCCCATTGCAAACTCAGTCTTTGACCAATTGTTCTTGCTCCACTTCAAAAATAGTTCCTTCGGTTCTTGCAGCAAAAGCCATGTGTTCTGCTCCATCTGAAATGTATCCTAACAAGTAAAGGCTGGCCATAGGAGTCTAATCTGATCCTCTTGGCCTCTATAGTCACTGTGGGCACATCACACATTTGGTTCTTGATTTTCAGAGTTACTTTCCTTTTGGCAGCAGCGATGCCAAGGCTCTTCTCATGGGCCCCAAATCTATACTTGGAGGACAGGGAAGCTTTTCATAGACTATCTGACCTATCTATTAACTTAAAACTTAAAGCACCCACGTGGTGGGAGATGAGGTACAAGAGAAGGTGTCAATGCTGAAGCTGATCTGGCCGTAGCCATCTTGGAGCTTCAATGCTACCACACTGGAGCGAGGGATAGGAAGGGGAGATTAGAGATAGCTGGGTTGTGTAATCAAACTAAATTTTTTCGTGGGAATCAAGGATGTTCTCACACCTGGCCAGAGGAAGGAATAATGTCATCAGACCAGTTGATGCTGCCTTGATTGGGCCATGTGACTGATTGTTTGGGGTTGAGGGAAAAACTTTTACTTTTAATTAGGTGAAAACCAAGGAGATCCTCAGAGTTGGTTTTCACCAGATATGTGTCAATGCGATATTTCCAATAAAGCTATCCTTTGAGGAATTCATCTGCCTCACAGTTTTTGCTTGCAATGGATCTATTACTTGGAACCTTCTATTCTGGGGCTAGGACTCCATAAAGCTGCCCATTGCTTTACCCCAGGAGGGGCATATGTTTTTCATCTCCTTATGGCCATAATCTGCCTTCTGCTTTTTTGTCAAGGCAGAGTATGGCTAGAAATGTGGTCACTAGTATTTCTTTTAAAGTCAGCATACTTTTTTGCCAAGTCCTTTGGTAGCTAATAGTCCTTTGCTGTTGCTATCAAGAACAGTTCTAGGTTAAAGAATTTCAAAGTTATTGTAGAATTCATATCAGCATGTTTTGAGTCCATGTTGAATCTTTGGGAGACAACTGAGACCAGGGGCTTTTATTTCTTACATGTTAAAATATCCTTGGGGAAAGAGGACCTGGAAAAATGTACTTTCTCACCAGACTTCATAGCTAGCAATGTCAACTTTAATTTAGCTGATAATATTTTGTATAATCTTTAATTCCCTGGCCATTTAATCAGATTATTCACCATCCTTTTAAAAAATACTATTCATTTACATATTAAGAGAAGGAGAAAGGAATCTGTCCTCCAAACTGAAATAAACATAGATTTGACAAAAACATATCTCCTAAAGCAGAAATTTTATACCTGTGGCTACTGAGAAATGTCCCACGGAGTCTCATTCAGCAATCCTGTGAGTATTTTCTTGGAATCAGCTAAATGATGCTCAAAGTAGGTGGCTGTGGAAGTGCAGGTTTAATCCATTAATATATCACATGTCTCATTGTTACACTTTCTATGACAAGCAAATACTGTTAGTTTTATAAAATACTAATTATAAAGTAGGTTGGATCCAAATATTCTCACACATTCTAAAGAGTTTAAAATAGTTATCCTTAAAACTGATTTAAGTCCCACTCAAATTAACAAAATTAATAAAGACACAGTATGGATTTTCCCCAATGAATAGAAAATCAGATATATCACAATATGGAAAGTAAGATAAATGAGAAGACTGGGGCTAACATTTTTACATTTGCCTAGATTTGGAAGCTATAACACTATCAGGAACATCTGTGCCATAAGCCAGACTGGGAAGTTGAAAAACCCTCCATAAAAAAAGGCTGTGGCAGATCTTTTTAAAATCCTTCCAAGAAAACAATATGAAAATGTCCATGAAGTGATCAGGAATCAAGCTCAGGTTGAAGGCGATTTTCCTTAGCCTATAAATGTTAAGAAAAATATAGGTTTTAAAATTGTACTGGGCCCCATGAAAAATCCTCCATGTTCACTCACTTATTTTTGTCCACGGATACTTTTTCTTGTGCTGGGAAAAGGCTTTTATTGTTTTTGTCCCAAAATCAAAGCAAGTCTCCTCCCCTGCTCTCCTTTCTTATCCTAACTGTTTGAAAAAGGGGAGAGGAAAAAAAATCTGTCATTACCCCCATTTCCAGATTCCTGTTTGAAATTCGTGATTCAAGCCCAAGGACATTTAATAGCTGGCTGGATTAAATATAGCAGACTCCAGCCTCCACTTTCTTTGAAAAGACAGGTCTCGGGGTTGTGCCTAAATTCACAGGATGAAAACTGATCTACGATACATGTTTTAAGTTTAGATCTGAGAGGAGGGGGGTGGTGCGGGGAGGAAAAGCCGCTCTGCTCTGGATCTGGTTTATATTGGTGTAAAGCCCTTGAAGTTGAAAGGTGCTTCAGGAAGCTCATGAAGAAGAAGAAAAGAGAAAAGGGGGAGGTGGTATGTTTGCTGGGGGAGAGATGCACCAGAGCAGCATAGCTGAAATATTTCATTAACTTGCATTAACACATGGCTCAACATCCCCCCTCCCCTCAAAAAGGAATGGGGGGGGGGAGAGAAGTAACCCAACATACCTGCCTATAGCCAACTTTCCTCCCTCCCCCCCCTCAATAGTTAACCCTTTCTGGATTCAACTACATTGTTTGCCCCAAGACACTGTTGGCTCCTTGAAGGATACAAAATACATGGAAAGCCTTTCAAAAAAATTTGAAATGAAGGAAAAGTGATTTCCGTTCAGAAAAATATTTTGAGGTGTCCCCTTATCTACTTCATTTGTTAAAAAATTGAGAGAAACGGTCAGATTGAGAAAGTTTGGTGTGAGCCTATCCCGGTGTTTAGATTGGCATTATGTTAAACTACAGAGCCAGCTTGATGTAGTGGTTAAAGGCATCAGCTAGAAATAGAGACCTTGGCTGTGAAGACAGATGGGTGACCTTGGACTAATCATTCTCTTTTAAGAAAGAGGCAATCACAAACCACTTCAGAAAAACTTTGCCAAGAAAATCCCACAGATTAATCCAGGCAGTTTCTGAAAAGTCAACATGATTGAACAGAGAAAGGGGGGAAAAACCCCACACTATAATTTATTCAGGTCACCAGATTTAGAGATGGCATCTAGCTGAGCCCATACGTTGACTACATGGGATGAATTCATCCATTAGGCTAAGATAAAATGTGGTCAAACTGTGGTTCAATTCCAACATAATCAATGAGATTCTCTGCCTAAAGGAGAATGTTAGGTTGAAAATTCTAGAATTTTGGAATCCTCCAAATATATTTGATGTTATCTTTCATAACAATCTGACAAACCAGTCTTTAATTATGCTTGCTTGGGATGATGGGCACTGAAATTTAATAAAACTGGAAGACAAGCTGAGTCAAACAAATCTGGTTTAAAATATATAAAAATTTCAAAACCATTGTTTAAAAGTTAGATCTTTGAAATTTTGCAAAATTGGCTAATCACAAATATAGAATACTTAAAATTGCCTATCACTTATCTAAATGCTCACATTTTTTCTGGCAAAAATAGAATGGCAAGTGAGGAAAAGTGGAAGCAGTGGAGAGGGATACCCCTCTAATGCTGGCTGGGATTAGTAGCAGTTGTAATCTAACACATCTGGACAGCACCAACTTTGGGAGGGGTTCTTGGTTTCTCTTTCACCCCCCTCAAAAAAACGTTGTTCACATCTGTTGTCATGATCAAAGGACAATGGAAAAAAACATTTTAAAGGGAAAATGTGAAATTAGGGGATCTAATACATGCTTGTTCAGAAAGCAATGCTTCTGAATGAACCCCTAGTTAAATTGGCATGGGTATGCAGAAATATGCCCAAGTAAATTGGATTAATACAACTCTGTGAGCTATAGTCTGCATAATCATTTTTACAGACTAAACCAAGACTGGCTGAGTTCACTCAACATCTAAATCATAAACAAGCAAGCTATATTTTGGTTTAGATCAATATCTACATTAGGTTATAATGCTATGGCACTTTAAAGGTTACTGATAGGTTTATATTATGACAGAATGGGTATTTAAGAAAAAAGCTGTAATCAGTGGAACTGTTGTATTTCCAGAGCAAATGTGCACTGGATGACAATTGTGTTCCTTGCATTTACCATTATTAACTATGAAAAAGTCTGTGATTCAAAACCAGAAATTATGCTGCAAATCTTTCAGATACCGCAAGTTTCTTGAATAGCCTTATGATATCCACATTTAAAACAATAAATTATATAAATAAGTTAAATCCTTAGGGCAAATCTTCTTAATGCAGGCTGGAAGCGACAGGCTAGTTAATCCAACACACCTAAAGAACATTTGAATGAGAAGACTGAAGTAGTGTTATGGGGGTGGGGTGGGGACTAAAAAAGAAAGCATCTTTGTGTCTTTCTTTCCTGGATAAGAAATGATTGCTCCTGCTATAGCCATTTCTAGAAGGAAATTTTATCAAGGCATTTTTTAAAGTCTTGGTACTTTTAATAGCTCTTATCCAAAAGCTTGGTTGCACAACATAAAAGTGAAATAGTGCTTGGCTACTTGGTGGCTCAGTATAAACCAACCTTATTTTTGATCCAGTGAGTTATAATTCAGTGAGTTTATGATCATGAGCTCTGACATCCTGGACTCAGTTAATTCAGCATCCATATTCAAATAACCATAAATATACCTGGCCAAAATCATTTCAACTTACTGAAAACAGTAAGTTCAAAAGAGGAAACGAAATGCAAACTTCACTCCCCGATCTCCCCCCCCCCCGCACACTGAAAAATCGAGTTTTGACTAGACTTTTGACTTCACTGGCTGAGGGCTGGGATGGGGGAGTTTATTGCCAATATACTGGGCGCAAATTTAAAGTCAGCGGGTTGAAAGGGGGGACGGGACACCAACGTAGGGCTACAAAATAAGAGCTGCACAAATAAGAACGACCGTGAGATGGCAGCAACGAAATACAAAATACTTCAACTCTGCGCCCACCTCCTGATCGTTTCCAGATCTCGTACACCGAGTTCCTCTTGAAAGAGACCCTCAAGGACAATGCAATTAGTTCTGCTCTTTCTTAGCGAGCTTTGCCCCCACACGTCTGCGCTGGCCACGCTCGCTCCTTGAAAAATTATCCCTACCAATAGTTTAGGACAACGCAGCGCTAGTTTCTAAATACCCTTAAACCCGAAAATGGGATTAATGCTAGAAAACCTGCCGTAAACGAACTAATCGAAAAAGCTACGAGGCGGGCGACGCGGGCGTTGTACTCAGTCTTTGTTTCCAAATCGGTGTGGTGGGAATCGTATTACGTCTTGGCGACAGAACAGCAAATCAGCGGGAGACGAAGAAAAAATTGATAGCATTTAAGCAAAAGGTCTGATCAAGTAGGGATTGACAGGATCCAGCTTCTCTTGCGCTGCATTGCGAACGGCAGGACAAAATCTCTTTATACGCCCACCTCACTCATTTCTCCGCGCCTTTCAAGGTTATTTCCCATGTGGATCATTCATAGAACATTCATATGTGGCTGATGATACCGGGAAGCGAGAAAAACAAAAATGGGGCCTGCTTGTACTGAAATGTCAGTGATCCAACAGCAATTATACAGCGCAAAGGACAGCAGGAGGTCCCTGGCACTGTTATATATCACCTCCTTTTGTAACCCTGAACCAACAGGTTTTATTGGGAGTACATCGGCAGGAGAACCACTTTTCCCCTTTTTGGTTAATACACAAAAAAAACCTTGAATCTCTTCCCAGAATAGGAAAGCTTGTCAGGTCCCCTCATAAGGCCAGAAGGCCCCATTTCTCTCTGAGGTAAGACTCGCTGGTTTTGAGGGAGTTAACTTTGCAGAAAGCATGTTAAAGATTAAGATTGCCGCCTCGTTTTAATTTCCTGATGAGGTATCAATTATAATTTCTGTGTGTGAAAAGTGCCTTTCTGTCAACCGCAGGAATCCAGGAGAAGAGGGGAGCAGAGAGGCGACGTCGGCAAAGGGTGGGGGTGGGGGTCATTCAAGCTTCTAAATACTGGATTTCCCGACTTCTCTACTCAGAAGTATCCAGATAGTTGCCGCGAGTTCCGGGACTGTTCCGAAAAGCCCCCTCTCCCAAGGGTTTCAAAGCGCCCCTTAACTTTCTAAAAACCAGCACAAAAACAGCCGTGTGAGTGCGTGATTGCTTCCAGGACCGCCCTCCGATTTCCCGAAGGGACTGAAGCGTGGACTTTCTATCGCCAAGGTCAACAATCTGGAACCCCTAGAATACAATCTATGGGGGGTCCACACAAATCCCTGCTCCTTCTCATTCAAAAAGCTGCTGAACCTTAAAAGGGATTAAGGTGCTGATTGATTGATTAGGAGTTTTCAACTTCTAGCGACCACATGGATAGATTTTCTCCATGATGATCTATCCCTATCCTGTTTTTTCAGGTGCATTCATCATCACTGAGTCCACCTTGCTGCTGGTCATTCTTTCCTTCCACCTTTCCCAATATTAGAGTCTTTTCCAAAGTGTCTTTGCATAATGTGTTTGAAGCAGGATAACTTAAGCTGATTATTTACACCTCAAATGGGAACACTGGATTGATTTGTTTTATATTCCCAAGACACACTTGGAAAAGTTGCTCCTGTTTTTATAAATGGAGAACTTAGAATGATGCTAATACTAAGGAAGAAGAAAAAGTTCAGCAAAATCAAGGCTCTTTCTTATCATCATCCAGCAAAATGAAGCTTTGAAGAATAACATTGCAATGATCCCGTAGAAGTAGTAATATAAGATACTATAGGCATTTACTATAGTATGCTAATCATAAAATCAATGTTTGATTGCTAACATTTTTTGCTAATAAAAAGTGTAAATTTAAGACTTTAAACACAAAGGAAAATGTAGCAAAAATATACAGAATTTGAGTGAAAGAGCCCATCAGCATCTTAAGGTTAAACCTCCATAATTAAGCACTGCGTGAAATGTAAGTTGTAACCCAGATAACGCATACTTCCATAGCCTGTCCTCCTCTGACAACTTTAGGATTACATCCGCATTTCGCAATGTCTTTGAATTCTAAATTATAACATAACTTGGTTCTGGCTTAGTGGATTCATTGTAATTTGTTTGTTACAGTGTGCTGGATTGATACCAGAAACCCAGACATTTAAAGGCTAATCTACCTTTCAAGTTATTATGTGGAAAATGGGAAGAGGGATGCCACTGAAAAAAAAAAAAAAAGAAGGGGTCCCCAACCTACTCAGCCTCCAGATAATGACCTCTAAGAAATGTCAGTAATGCTCTTTTTGGCTGATGACACTGAAATGTGGGGAAATTAGTTTAATTTAGCAGCTAAGACAGAGCAACATATGAAGGCAATCAGCTGCAACTTACAAGCTATAGTTAAACAAATTATACTTCAGCAGTACGCGTAAATTCAAATTATCTTCACGTAATTCATCCTAATTTAAATGTTCCTTAGTCCCATTGTTTTTAACAGGAAAATTAAGTGCCTGTGTAAGACTGCAAAATTGTGCTGAGAGCATTTGTATAAATACACTACTGAAATCAAGAGTAGTTAAAAATGCTTGACTTAAATATACATGTTCTTCATGTTCTATATTTTGACAACTTTGCTGAAATTATTGAGGCCTGAATCCGGATGAGGTTCTCCAGAGGTGGACTGAAGGTTAATGTATGATTATTCAGAAGTTAAGTCCTCTTTTCTCTAGTGGTGCTGCTTCCTGAGGAATGTTTATAGAATGGTACAGTGAAATATATTTCAAAAGTAACAATTCAAAGAGAGCCGAACTAAAAACTGTGGTTTTATAAAGTAACTTGGGAAGAAGACTTCTAATTTCTATTGCAATTTATTCCAATTGAGTCTGTTGCAGATGATAGATTGACACTTCAGTTTTAATGCTTACTATATTAACAAGTATTGTTTTCAAATGCAATGCAATATACTGTACTGGGATACTAGCAATAATTCAGTTTCCTTTAATTTCCAGTGGCAGAATAGTGAGATTGTCAATTTACAGGACACACGTTAGTTTGGTAAAGATAGTAGGGCATACTTTTCCCCAAATATATAAATCTATAACCTTAATCTGTAGAATGAGCACAGTGGTTACCCTGAAATACAGGGTATATACGTTATAAACTATACAAACAGGGTAATGTGGTACAATTAAAGTTAACACAATTATTATGGTAACCAAAATCAATCAAATAGTCCATAGACTTTAGATGCCATAACATTTTTTTTGCTTCATGGTTTTTACAGCAGTCACAGCAACAGTACATTGATTAAATTGGAAATTAAAAAACTAAGCAAAGAGATTGCTTTAAATCTATTTATTGAATCCCTGGTCTCATTTATTCATTGACTTTTCTTTAAAAAATCAACTCACTTGATTTTTCATGGCCATTTCATCTCCCATTTTATTCATACCACAATGATCCTACTGGGTGGAGATTAAAACAATTGACCTCAAATCAATTCGTTTCCATAGTTGTTGATAGATTTATACCACGTTTCTTAGTCCTAGACATACACTGCCCCTATTGGATTACACTAGCTCATAGTTGATTGATTAGTCTTATGACTATCAAAATATAAAACAAAAATAAAATGCAGAATTCAAATCTAGGGTAAATTAGATAAAAGGAAAATGCAATAATAAAATACATATGCATTTAATACAAAAATTAGCATTAAAATAAATACATCACCTTTATGGATGCTCCAATATGTTCAATATAATGGTTACTTTGGTCAACTGCCTTAATTTATAAACTTAGTAACTGTATTCATGATGTATAGATTAGAAGAGGACATGTGATAATCAATGATTCACAACCTAGTGGACTGCTCTTTCAACTGAGAGACCGCCTCCTACCAATTACCTCCCTAAGACCAATTCAATCACACTGACTTGGCCTTCTCTGGATTCGATCTGCCAGCCAATGCCGGCTGGCAACCCCCCGGGGGAGGGCCTTCTCTGTTGCCACTCCGGCCCTCTGGAACGACCTCCCCGCTGAGATCCGGAACCTTACTACCCTCCCAGCCTTCTGTATAGCTGCTAATCCTGGCTGTTCCGGGGACTGTTGAAGCATCCAGCCCGACTTTAATTGTGAATGTTGTTGCTTTTTAAATTTTGTATTGTCTTATTTATCTCCCTTCCCTTTTTATTGTAAGCCGCCCGGAGTCCTTTGGGAGTGGGTGGCATACAAGACCAATAAAATAAACAAACAAAAAAAACAATTTGGAATGTTAAGTATCTAAGCCTAAGAAGGTATATAGTTGATAATCAAACAAAACATGAACAATATCTTCGATGGCTGAGATACTCTGCATATATCCATCTTGTCATATCCATATTTGGCCATGGAATCCAACAAGGCAAATCTGGCTCTAATATAAGTCCTTCTTGAGAATTGGATTAAACTCAATGTACCATATTTTTCGGAGTATAAGATGCTCTGGAGTATAAGATGCATCTTAGTTTTGGGGAGCAAAATAAGAAAAAAAAATCTGTCACTGCCTACCAGCATCCATGGTATACATCTGGCTAGCGTCCTGTTAGTGTGTGAGAAAGTTGAGGGCTATTTGGAAACAAACAGCATTTGCCGTGTGAGCAACAAGGAAGAAGACAGCAAAGAGCCTGGGTGTGGCTTGTTCTGTACTAAAGCTACATGCTGTGCTGATATCTGAAACTAAAACTGAAAGTCAAACTTCTCTCATTTGCTGAATTACCCCGTTTGGAAAACCTGCTTTTGGTATTATATATTTACTTAATGTGTTTTATTATATATAAAGCAAAGTTATTGAATCCTGCTTAATCAGTTACTTGTGTATGCTTTCTGAATGTGATTGCTGCTGCAAACTCTGACACGTCCTTGCAGCAAATAGTGAACAGCCAGGTCAGCTTCAGCACATTATTGCAGCCTGATTCCGCATGAGCAGCTGATTAGAGGTGGATTGGCCTCCTGGAAAACCCACAATCAGCTGTTCCAGACTGCAGGGATTGTCACAGAACATCACCTCCTCGTGCCTCATGTTTTTGACTACATTTGTATAAGATGCACCCAAATTTTCACCCTCTTTTGGCGGGAGGAGAGTCTGATACTCCAAAAAATAGTTTTGTCCTTAGCCAACCAACTTAAGGATTTATTTGTTTCCAATAGCTCAATGCCAGTTTGAGTGTTGATATTTATGACTCTCTGTTTAAAAATTCCTCTTGCTGTGGAGGCAGTTGAAAATAAATAATCCATGCTGTGAAATAATTTTGGTAAGTCGACTTACCCAGGAATTGGGGTGAGCTATACTTACCTGTTATGCTAAAGTTATTTTGGGCAGCCTCTCAGGGTCCATTGAATAGATTCTCTACCAGTATGTGAATGTTTTAATTGTTAATTGGCTATATACAAAGTGTGTACCTTTTTCTGCTCTGACCCATATTTTTATCATTCCAGTATGCTACTTGGAAAATAGGTTTAGACTTACTCAAATGTGCTTTGAAAGACCCAACAATGCTGCAACAATTCTGCACCAGAAGTCAGGGTTGGAACTATTTTTGCTCTGAATATGGGATTCAAAGTACTGGGTTAATTATAATTGAATAATTTATATTTTTATATTTTCTTCAACCTTGGTGAGCTTCTTTTAACATGATTTACCTATAGCCTCGTATTGGTAAAAATATTCTTTAATAACTTTTTAAACATCACTGGATGAATAGACTTCCATTTGTCTGCCAATTATATTTATACTTTTTTTTGCTAAATACCATCACTTTTGTTTTGATTTTACTGATGTTTAGAAAATTAAGATCACAGTAGCTATTTAGTTTTTGCAACAGTCTTCTCAGGGATATTTGAAAGTGCACCATTAGAACCATCATCTGTATATAAAAGAATATTAATGAATTTATCATGGACCTTTGGCATATGAGTGTCTGAAACATAAAGGGATCCTATCTAAAACCATTATGGGTAGATACTGTATATTCTTTTTAAAGAACTATTTACACCTGTGTGGATTTTCAAATGAGTTTTTGTGTAAAGGGGCCTTAAGCAAAATAGGAGTCTGGGTTCCATATTTAGGTTGACAAATTTCTTCACAAAATGTTTCTGTTTATAGCGTCAAAAGCAGGTTGGTCGGCAAACCCGGAATTAAGTAACTTCCGGGAACGGCGAAGGGCCCCGCTCGCCCGCCCGCGTTCCTTACCTGGTTTGGTGAGTTCTGCACTTCCACGCATGCGCAGGACGCATACAGCGCCTGCGCAATCCTCCAGGAGCAGCTGGAGCAGCGTACAGACACTAGTACGCATGCGTGCGCTGCGCACGTGCACGAGGACACCACCGAACGGGGCGAGAAACCCACCCCTGGTCAAAAGCCATCCTCTAATGCATTAAATAATTTTCTCCCATGAGTTAATTATTTTGTTATGACATGGTGTAAAATAAATTAATTGCCTATTGTGGAATACACCAGTCTTAATCCTGCTTATTCCTTCCCTAAGGGATTTCTTTCCATTACCCAATCTTCTATTTTGTTCAAAAGATATTTTGGGTAATTCCAGTCACAATTCCAATAAGTCCTATTGGTCTATAATTTCATATTACCTTTGACTCCCTTTAAATATATATATGGTATCGGACCTGGCTACCTGAGAGACCACCTCCTGCCAATCACCTCCCAAAGACCTATTAGATCACACAGACAAGGCCTCCTCCGTATTCCATCTGCCGGCCAATGTCGGGGGAGGGCCTTCTCTGTAGCTGCTCCAGCCCTATGGAACGATCTGCCTGTTGAGATCTGGACCCTTACTACCCTTCCGGCCTTCCACAAAGCGACCAAGACCTGGCTGTTCCGGCAGGCCTGGGGCTGTTGAATTATCCAACCCCATCCTAGGTTATGAATGTTGTTGAATTTTTTAAAGTGTTGTTTTTATTTTTTATATTCCCCTTTTCCTTCTTATTTGTAAGCCGCCCTGAGTCTTCCGAGAGTGGGTGGCATACAAGTTAATTAATTAATTAAATAATATATAAAATGGTGTAAGAGAAACACTGGCCGAGCCAGGTGAAGGAATCAGGGAATTAGTCTAGAGTCCTTACATAGGCACAAGAGGGCAAAGTCCAATCCCTCTTGAATGGCTTTGAACCTTATCTGGTTTCACCCAGGCGTAAACCGTCAGCCTGAGGAGATTCCTGTATATAGATTTGAACAATAGAAGAATTAATTGAATTCTTCACATGTGGATCTAGTTGTTTTTACCTGACAAATGGCATGACAGTCCCATCTGACTATGATTCAACTTATTAATATGAGAAAACTGCCCTGCTAACAATGGGGCCCATCAATCAATATGTATCATGAAGACTTCTAGGAGATCTTTTCCAGAAAACTTTACTGGGTTTCAGAGATTGGATAATAAATTTGATTTCTGATACTGACATTGGACACCAGGGCAGAAGGCTTTCAATGGCTAGATTATCATTAATTTGTTAAGTAGGAGATATTGGTTAGCATTAATAAATAGATTTCCATAAAAATCCTCCCAAACTGAAGCTGGAATAAGAATGTTAAATTCAAATTTGCATTCCTTCAACAAAATACAATATTCCAGTAAAAAAAAAAATGGACCCTTTTGCTGAAAATTCCATTTATTGTTCAGTCACTGAGTGGTACTCAACCCCTCATGACTCCATGGATCATAACATGCCAGATCTTCCTATCAGGGGTAAAATGCTACCAGTTTGCCTGAAAAAAATGCTATTGGTTCACCTGAACCGATAGTTAAAAAATGCCGAGATGGCACAGTGGTTAGGGTGCAGTACTTCAGCCACTTCAGCTGACTGCTAGTTCTGCAGTTCAGCGGTTCAAATCTCACCGGCTCAGGGTTGACTCAGCCTTCCATCCTTCCGAGGTGGGTAAAATGAGGACCCAGATTGTTGGGGGCAATATGCTGACTCTGTAAACCGCTTAGAGAGGGCTGAAAGCCCTATGAAGCGGTATATAAGTCTAACTGCTATTGCTATTGCTATTGCTATTTAAAAAGTAAACCAAAAAAAAGATTCTGATGATCAGCTGTGTGATAATCAGCTGTGCTGCACAATCATCAGAACTTTTTATTATTATTAAAGCATTTTTTATTACCAGAGAACCAATAGTTTAAAAATGCTTTAAAAAGTAAAAGAAAGTTCAGACGATCAGCTGTGCAACAATCAGCTGTGTCACATGATTGTCAGACCTTTAAAAAAAATGTTAAATGCATTTTTAACTACTGGTTTGTGAGAATCGGTAGTAAAAAATGTTTTTAAACGTTTGTTTAAAAAGTTTGGTGTGCACAAAGTGCGCCTACACGCACAAGCGAACCAGTAGCAGGCTTCAGAGCATTTCAACCCTGCTTCCTATTCTCCGTTATTTCTGAGTCTACCCAAATCCATACCCACTGACCCAATGACACTATCTAACCATCTCATCCTCTTCTATCCCCGTCTCCTTTGCCTTCAATCTTTCCCAACATCAGAATCTTCTTGTGGCCAAAGTATTTGAGTTTTAGCATCAATATCTGTCCTTCCAAATATCTGACCATATTTTAGCCTTACAGGAACATTTTTAGAAGCTATTTCTTGTAATCATATTTTAATTTTAATATTTTAGCATAGTTTTCTTTATTACGGTGTCCCTGGTCAACTTCTATCCAGAGTAACTTTCTAGTATGTAAACAGTCTGAATCAAATCATTCTAAACCTATTTGTCCTTGATTTCCAGTAGGACGCTTATCAGTTAAAATGTTCTCAATGTAAGACACAGATCAGTGGGTCAAGACTTTATCTGGGCCTTGGATAGAGAAAGAAAATGAATTAGTCCAAGTCTCTTTTTCATGTACAATTTATGCAATCTCAAAAACTATTAGAGTCTTTTTAATGATATGTAAAAGGATATAAAACCAGGTTCTTTTCTCCTTAAAACATGGAGGTTACATTTATAAATCAGGGAGATCAGTTATGAGTCAGTAGTATTTCTTTCTCCAGAGAGCCAGGGTGGAACATTTACAAAATAATCTCAAGGATAACATTTACTAATGAGCATCCTTCTCTGGGAATAAAGTCTCCTGCTGGTACTTGAGTAGTTTTAGGGTAATTTTAGTTTATCTTTAGCACTGTCTTTCTGGAGTCACCCAAGTATAAGGAGAAAATTGGTAAGATGTGTGTGGTGATAAATATAAATTCAGTAGAACTATTTCAGAAAATTTATATGAAAATGTTATCGCTAAATAATGAGGCGTGTCCACTCCAAGGGCCAATTTCTGTTCTTGACAGCCCAGCTCTACCTTGGCAACTATAGTGAGTCCTCTGGATGGCACTCTTGTAATCCAGGGTCTAAAGCCTGCTAAACAAATATTTTCCTCATCTGTAATCTTTTGGAGTGCTGCAAGAGCCAATTTAGAGAGGAACTCTACTATCCATTATTCTGTTCTTCCGGCTAGCAATATTCCAAGTCACTGACTTAATAGATCCCTTGTATTTAAATAGTGGAAATGGTTGGAAAGTTATTGGAATTTTGGATTGAAGCGCATGGTTTTTTCCAGTCATTCAGTGGGAATGATGTCCATAATTCCTTCAGTGTTAAAAAAAAAACCCAGTTTGGAATTTATATCCTTTCATCATTGCCTTGCTGTTGGATAAGCTTGGGCAGGTTTTGAGTTGTTCGGCAATTTGGATGGGTTACTTTTGCAGGTTGACAACTTAGAATACTATAAAAGTCTAAGAGGTATAGCTTATTTCTAAGCGAGGATGGTTTTTTTACCGGAGATTCTCTCCATAACCTATTTTGAACTGCTTCATGAGATATAGCCTTACCTTATGATTTTGGGCTTGTAATTACTTTTTGAAGCATTGAGCTAAGGCTGACCTTATAACTCAGTTCTATTCCAAGACCAACCTTGATTAGTAACTCACCAAGATTTGTGCCGTGTCTTACTTCTTACCTGTTGACTTTTATTTTCCCCCCTGTTACTTACATTTTCTGTATCTGGTGATGTTTTATCAGGGGGTTGTTGGAGTAAAATAGAAATTACTCACAAGGACTCTTTGTTGTTCTCTTCCATATCCATATTTGATGTTGAAATAGAGAATCAACTAGCAGATGGTTTCTCAAAATGGATCTTATTTTTTGGCAGTTGGGGTGATTAGCTTTACTAGAGGTTTAGCAGTTCTATGCATAATAGCTAATACTTCCTTCCAATCATGACACTTTTTATAATATTGATATGTTCAGATTTAGCAGAATACTTAAAAAGTTTGTCTCTAAGAGTTCTTTGACCTGCAGTGGGAGGTACAGGTTGTTTATTCAGGCACTCTCTTTTCAAGGATAGTGGTGATAGAACAACCTTGGAGTTATCAACTTTTATGTTGCTACAATTAAACTTTAAAGGAGAAGCACTCTTATTGTCAACATGTGTTATTAATGAGCTAACTCCCTCTGTGTGAAACACTGTAATGGGAAGGTTTCAAACTTGCTTTTAAAAAAGGGCTTCATTTTATTTTGAGTCTCTCCTGGGTGGGAGCCATTCAACCTTTTGCAAATCATCCGGCTGTCTTTCTTTTTATCTGTAATCAGAAGCAAATTCGACAGTATTGTTTGATTCATCATTTTGGGTATGAAGTCAACAACATTTTGTTTTTGTTTTTAAGTCCTCATCCCCTTTTTGCATAAGCTTTGCAGCTGCTGGATAGAATTATGTGATCTGAGAAGGGGAAGCTGTAGAGGAAGATCTTAACAATAGATGCTACCTCTACACCATCTTTTTAGCTCCCTCATGCTTATACTTAATTCACTTGGGATCAATTCATTTGAAGATAAGTTTGTACATAAAAATACCGGAAGCTGCCCTAAATCAAGATTGAATAACATTTATCCATAACGAATAACAGCCACTTTTATAAAGATTACCATTCTATCTCCTGTTCTTAATGGGTAAAAACCTGAACTTGAGTTGAAAAGCATAAAGCAATTTGCTAAGTTTTGTTTTAATGTATTGCATGTATTCATTCATAATCTGTAACATCTTATATGAATCCCACCATAATGTGTTGCATTATGTATGCATAATATGTCTTTAGATAACTATAAATATCCAAGAAGAGTCATAACTTCATATGTATTATGATAACGTTACATATACAGCTGAATATACACTTCCAGAATTCATTTGTTGCAATCCTACACAGCTGTTAAATTTGGAGCCTCTGGTGTGTGAAACTACGGTTTCAGTGAACACAGTGAACTGTGTTGCATACTATGCCAGTACCCACTTGGAATATTGCATAATCCTACCTTAATAACACTACTCTTCCCATTTATTTGCCATATGGACATATGTACAATAAAGTATGTGTAAAGTATTGCAACAAATGTGAAACAGTCTCAAGTTGTCATTAGGAGTATCAACATAGTCTCAAGGTGTGTTAGATTTGATATCTGCATCTTGAAGAACTCAGCTGAACCTTTTAGAGTATAATCAAATATACATTTGGGAGGCACAAGCCCAGTGTCTCTCTGGTCAATAGCCAGATTTATTTCTAAGATTTTTCTCCCTCCAATTCCTTTACAC
Organism: Thamnophis elegans; assembly: GCF_009769535.1. Lineage (NCBI taxonomy): Eukaryota > Metazoa > Chordata > Lepidosauria > Squamata > Natricidae > Thamnophis > Thamnophis elegans. The sequence goes on from NC_045558.1 coordinate 38,561,165, forward strand.
AAATCCCCCTTGCTCTATCTCTATTTTGACATCAACTTCTCTTAAGACATCTGACAAAATAGAGAAGACTACTTTATTTAGAGAAGAGGACAGCATATTTATGCTGTTGCATTTTAAACATAGGCTGTATCTTTATCTTTAGATACAAAGTCCTGTTTTTCCTCATATCAGCATTCTGACAATGATAGAAGTGCCTATATTTCTCTGTCCATTTTAATCACCAATATATTAAGATACAATATTACCCAATAGCTTGTAATTTTTAATTCTGCTACCAAGGGCTCATGAACATGCCTGCCTCTCTCTTTTGGAGGGCTATTTTCACCTAAGGCCTTCCTATATGTTCTGAGTTCACCTAGGTTTGCCCTAAAAACCTCTCTTGATACTTCAGTCATATATTCATCTTCTTGCCATCTTTCACTTTAATTTTTCTGTTACAAATCCTGGATGCTAGTTTCCTAAAGTAAATGGTCCATGTACTTTTGAAAGCCAATTAAAAACTCTCTGCCCTGAATGCTCCTATGACATGAGCCGCAGTGGCACAGTGGTTAGAGTGTAGTACTGCAAGCTACTTCTGCTGATCACTGGCTGCCAGCAGTTTGGCAGATCAAATTTCACAAGGCTCAAAGTTTTTCAACCTTCTCTCACTAAGATTTGTATTCATTTTTTTAGTATTATGGAATTCTTAAAAATAGAACACAGTAATAACAGAGGATGTTAATAACTGTGGATTTTTTTGTGTTTATATGGTACACTTATTAATAGTTAATCTAAGCATAGTTTATTCAATTTATCTAATTTTATGAGTTAGCAAAACATCCCAAGCTAAAGTGGATAGGTAGCTCAGCATATAATATGAATCATGTCACATCCTAGTGTATAGCATAGGTTAATTTTCTTTAAAGAAGCCCTGATTTTCTGGCAATTATTGGGGAGATGGGGTGGAAAGTCAGCTGGCAGTGAATGGCCACATCTTCTAGTTGTGCCAGTCAGTTCCAACATACTTAAAAATTGGGTTCTCTTGTAGTTGCAACTCTTTTCCATAGCAAAGCTCCCCTCCTTCACTTACTTAGATACATAAACATATCCTGAACAAATTAGGGAGGCTTATAGACCAAACACTTGGATATCTACTTACTGCCATTAAATACCATGATTATAATAAACAACACACTCTACCTCTCCTAAAGAATAATTTGCATTGAGATAAATAGGTTGGACTTTTATTTGCACAGGTGGCAGCATCTAGCCTGCTTTTTCCAAGCTGACTTGGAAGCTATGTAGGTTGAGTTGCACAGGGATGTGAGATCATGAGGAAATCCCATGAATGTAAGCTACATTAGAAGGGGAGGAAACATTCTGGAATGAAGGTGATGGTAAGGTTCCACGATATAGAAATCAAGTTTGAGCAAGTTTAAGGAGTACAACCATAATTTCAGGATTAAAAAAAAGTAGACCAATCTCAAACTCAAGATGTTTAAAAGAAAAATCCACCACAAAGCAAGACCTTGATCTGGAAAAATCAAAGCTCATTTGCTTTTAACTTTTGGAACTTTTTGTTTTCTGACCTTTCCTTTCCACTACTATATTGTTATTTCTCAGCAGTTCTAAAGACTTATCAAATTTATTGTGACACCATAAATATTTTTTTATGAATCTTCAGTTGAGATTAGGACAGCTCAAGCTTATTTGTGAATAAGCCATAGTACTTTTTGAAACCTTAAGAGGTTAACTCTATACATCTGCCAGATTTTAAGAAATCCTACCTTCTTTGCTGACATGGCACATATTTTTGAAACTGTATTGTAAGAACAAAACATTTGAACTCGACTATATTTTTGTGACATCATTAAGCCACGGTTTCCTTGTTCAATAAAGCAGTCACTAAGACTTGATAATTCCTGGTTTATACAATTGTTGGAGTCACACAACATAACTCAATAAACCTTTTCTTTGAGTTGGGCAATGTGAAAACCCTTCAAGAAGATTTTTGACACAACTGTGGTAAATGCATCCCAAGAAGGGTACAATTCAAAGTCTGTGAAAGACTTTTCTTTCTAGGATTGTTGGAGATTACTGATTCTTCAAGTTGAATGCTGGAAAAAAATTAAAAGGCACTTCCCTTTCTCTGCTTTTTTTTAAAAATCAGAGGCAAACATCTCTCTCCTTGCTTTTAAAAAATTATTGTGGAAGAAATTTGAATATTACAAGCGTAGATTAATCCCAGTAAGAATCTGCACTCCTTGAACTGAATTAAATGCTATTCACTCCATTAGAGTGTAATCTTTAAGACATTATTTTGACTGCTACATAAAAGTAACTTGCTTCTAATAAATAAATACAAGATTGTGTTATTTGGGCAACTGGAATTATTTTCTTCAGTTTTTGAAACTCGGTATTAGGTGAATGCTAATAAACAACAAAATTAATTAATTAGTAGAGAATGCTTATGCAGTACCATAGCAAGATTTGTGCACTATAAAACATTAGGAAAACATAAGAGATACATTTTTTATGGGAAGTACACTAATTCACAAAGTTTATATCAAACTATATGGCTTAGAGGATCAGAACTGGTATCTACATAGGTGGACATGAATTCCATTGAATTCAATGGTGCTTACTTCAGCATAATCATCATAGGATTGCCTTCAAAACAGCAACTACCTGAGATAGTAAAATTGACATTCTTTTCAATTAAATAATTATTAAAAATCAGTAATATTAAGTAAATTAAGTGAGAAACTAATGCTATTAACTTCAAATAATTTATTTTCAATAAACATACTGGTTTCAAATGCAACCCCAGAATTTTTTCCTCAAAAGCATCTGTATTAAGCAGCATTTTCAAATTTGTTTACAATTAAGTTATTCTATTAATCCACAGATCCCAATAATTAATTAGAAACATTTTAGGCATCTTTTAAATCAAGTAATTGGTTATTCCCTCTGGATAGTAGCCCTTTCCAGAATCTAACTCAATCTGATTTCCTAAAGTGGAAACAGTGCATTTTGTTGAGGAGGGTTGCTTGTGCTAGTGATTTTAACCTGCTCCACCCTGAAGTGACCTGCCAAATGCACTTTCTTATTTTATAGACATCTGGGAATTCCATACATGCCTTAAACGCCAATTACACACCTTCTTCAAAGGACACGTGCTTTGATTTGCCAAGACCATTTAAGTCCACCAAAGAAAGTCCTAGGAGCAGAGAGGGTGAAAGAAATTTCAATGTCTTAAATAGCAGGTAAAGGATTCTGTGTGGAAATAATTGGTCCTGTTGTTCTTGAGTGAATGAATCTATTCAACTTGCATTGGCCTTAACTTCTTTCTTTTTCAGGGAAGGGTACAGAAAATGGACTAAGATGCAATCCTATACACACTGACTTGAACAATTATATAAAGGTGTAACACGAGTTATACCATCCTATACACACCATTGAACTTAACTATTGCATTTGCAAAATATATTAAAAATGGGGCATGGGAGTTTATTGTTCAGCAGATTATGGTAACCTTTGTTTCAGTGTATCACTTGCTGCCAGCCACTGGCTCTTCCAAGAGCCAATACTTGAAAGGATTTGGTTGTGCAGGATCAGAATGTATCCACAATGAAATTAAAGGCTTAAAATGTAACCCCAGTGCATTTTTCCAGTATTTTATATTCCTACACACACTTCTACTATTGAGGTATGAAAATTAATGAGCACAGAATAGTAGATAAAGAACAACCTTGAGGTAGGGTGCAATCTTGGTTAAAGAGACAAGGGAAGGTGTAATCAAGTCTAAGTATTACATAGATCCTGCCCAGCACATTCCCTTGATCTCCAAGGCTAAAGAAGAGAGTGGGGTTTGAGCAGGCTGATGAAACTGAAAATATTCCCCTGAAAGCACATCAAAATGAAAGGATAACTTTAAAAAAAAGATTAAAAATTGTAGGCAGTAAATTGAGTTCTAGTTGCTTTTCAACAGAAGCATAAGAAGTGAGGATTTATCAGCAGAAGAAAGCAAGGAGTAAATCTGTTGCTCAACACCCACCCTTCACCCTTAGTAACTTCCTGAGTTCTCATCAGAGATTATCTTGGGGATGCCTCTTAATAGATCAACTAGCATATTAGTAGCATCCAAATAGAGTTGGCTGTGTGGGTTTTAATAATATTTATTTTCACAAAGGTGAGCAAGGCAGAAATCAAAAACTCAATACTTGCTTGGCTTACAAACAAGAGATGTGACTGTCCAAATGTTAAGTCTTCTTTAGACCTGAAGTTCATTCAGAAGTTCTAAGCAGTTCCTGAAGAGGGGGGTGGGAGGGAAATGCTACTTCCAATGAAGCAGACCATAGTATTTCTAGGTACACCTTCAGACTGTACCATCCTAATGAAGATCTTAATTATCTCAAAATATAATCTTTTGTAGTTCATCTCAGAATAAGGCAGCTTGTTTCTGTATTCTTTTCCTAGACACTTAATCAACCTGAAATTAAACCTCACACTTTAATCGTATTTACTTGGAAAGATGGTTATTTTAAGTGATGGAGCTTTTCAGATTATACTCCCTCTTTAATAAAGTCTACATTGAAATGTGTGTCCTCATTTCGTCCCGGTTTCCTTTGCTTTTGGTTTAGATGGGTTTCCTCGAAGAAAATGTTTCCTGCGATTCCGAAATCAATGACTACAAGGTGATCCGAAAGTAGGTCTCCTCGGAAACAAATCCACTAAATTCAAAAGGATTTATTGCTAACAACGGTATATCCTGTTAAGGAGGGAGGTTTTCCTGGGAATAACTTCACGAATGTACCCATATGCATAAATTGCGGCATAAATTAATCAACTGCCAATCCTCAAAAGTAGCAGTTTTGTGGTGATTATGCCTCCAATGAAGACGGTTCCGACCACGAGTAATTCCAGGCATAGCAGCCATTTTGATTTCGTGGATCCAGTAACCTCCCTTTCGCTCAGAGGAGCATTTTGATTTCCTGTACGTGTTTCCGATCGCCTGAGATCCAGATAACTTCCCACGAAACGAAGGAAGCGGCTTTCGGGCGTTTTAAGTTTGGAATTACAGCGTGTTTCGAGCTGCAGTTGGCAGAGGGCTTCCCTGGGAGGCCACTTCAAAAATCTCGGGGAAGTTACTCCGCAATGAACATCCCGGCAACCTTCTCTCGCGACGGTTCAGGCCAAGTGCCTGCATTAATCCATCCTTGAGTGGTCCTTCCCTTCATCCGTTTCTCTCAAGAGCACCGAATCCTAGTTTGATTTCCCACACGCTTCAATTTGCTTCCCCCCCAACTTAAAAAAAAAAAGACATTAAAAAGTTTCATGGGGAAACCGCCTGACATCATTAGAGCAGGGACAAACGCTCACTTTGAAGGATGCCCGGGCAAGACTTCAAATGAAACTGTATGCCTGAGAAGAATTTGATACTGGACTCGGGAAAATAACTAGGTCGGCCTTTGCCAAACCGTGGAATGTGCAAGAAAGCTCCGCGGACTCGCCAAGTTCCAACCCGGGTTTCTCCGGCGGCTATTCACCCTCCACCTCCTGGGTTAGGCGAAGAACCCACCCACCCCAGCAGGGAGGCCTCCCGTCGCTTTGAAGTTGATTGACACAGAAACTTCCCTAGGGACCTTAAACGGTGAACAGAAGAATGTAACTTTCCAGAGTGACTTGGGTCGCCTTCAAGAGTTCTGGTGGGGACCCTGCCTTTTGCTTCTCGTCCCAGCACTCGCTGCTGCTGAGACCCGAGTCCGGAAGGGGGGTCTGGGGAACCGAGAGCCCGCAATCCTGACTCTTTGGAAAAGCGGCCGACGCCGTTGTCAGCCAGGTTTCCAAGCAGGCGACATTGATGCCTTCCCTGCCTTCAAAGAGGCATGAGGAGAGGAGCTGCGCAGTTTCAGTGCCTGCGTGGCTGTTCTCTTCCACATCGGAACTCTTCAGGCGTCTTTGACTACAACGGCCATCCTCGCCCGGCACAACTGGGCCACGGGCGATGATGGAGTTGTAAGTCCATGCATGTGTGAGCACCAGATGGAGAAAGGATGTCTCTCCTTATGGTCCGCCTGGCCACCTTCCTTTGATCTTTCCAAATGCCTGTATTTCTAACGCCCTTGAGGGCAAGGGAGGAGGGGAGCGTGTGACCTCGAAAATCTTTGCCGCCGGTTATCAGAGCAGGCTTTTAATTGCTGTTCTCAATGTCAGTGTGGAAAAAAGAGAGAAAGGTATCCATCCAGTTCCACGCAGGCTTCCTGAATTCAGTGATACATCGATTGTGAGAATACTTCTGAGGGTTCTGCCTTCAAAAGAACTGGGGCTGATGATGAGCTAACCCCATCGCAAGCATCCAGTCCTGCTTAGAGGTAACTCCATCCTCGATCTGGAGCCTATTGACCTCAGGCACGGACAAACTGTCTAGTCTTCTGCCAAGAATAGGAAGTGGTTTCCTTTTGCCTTTTTTCTGGGATGTTTTCCCCTCACTGGAATTCCTTGGAAGTGTCCCCTTCAAATAGTAACCAAACCAAACCCTGCTTAGTTTCCCAGTTCAAACAAGCTCATTCAGGTGCTGCTTGGATCTGAAACAAAATCTGCTCCTGATTGCAAGCGCTTAACCTATCAGTTGTTTCACTTTCATTTCAGCTACAAATCAAAACAAGCTGCCGTTGGAAATCAGCGGCTGTTTCTTCCCGTTAAGCCACCGTTTGTTTAGCGCAGATTGCAAGGCAGACATCCTATTTAGTACCCATATTACAGATGCAATTCGTATGCATATGTACATTACAGTGCAACCCTAAGCATTCATTCTCGAATTCAGGTCTGCGGTGTTCAGTGGGGCTTGTTTCATAATAGGTGCGTTTAATATGACAGTCCTAAATAGCAGTTCTAAACTTACTTAGTTGGGGGAAAAATCTGCTGAAAATCAAAGGGACACGCAACGATAAATCAGGTTGTTTCTTTAGAAATATGCTGGCTGCTTCAACGTAAGTTGATTCTAAAAAGAGGTGCACAAAGTTGATCAACTCTTTGCCTTCTTGTCCTGAAGTAAATCATCTTAGTTAAATAGGAATACTCTTTGCAAACTGTTACATCTGTTGAATCTAATGAATTAAATTGAAACTGATTTGCTTACACTTAAAATGAATTAAAAATAAGAGAGTCGAGATGTATGAAGACAGTGATTTTTCACCCTAGAAATCAACCTTAATTAAAAATAAAACTCTTATGGCATTTCTCCCAACTCTGCCACAAATGTAATCAAAGCTGAAAGCCACTTATATTAATATTGTTAATTATTATGCTCATTATAATAATAGGAGCAATCCAAGAAAGAGCAAAGAACATGCAGATATAATTTGGTGTCCTACCTTTCCACATTCCCCAGAAAAGATCTTGTTTGGGTCTCTAGGTTCACATTTGAAGGTTTCCCTTAAATATCTCCGTTCTTAAACCATTGGCCCTTAGGAAACCAAAGCACCATCTTCATTTTTTCTCCACGATGCCCTCTGCCCAAATATATTTCTTCTTTCTAAGTCAGTGAAGTTTCAAAAATCCTGGATAATCAGCTTTAATATACCTCTGTTCTGCCACTTCAAACATGTGTGTTTTTGCAGAACTATACACACATACACATATTCAAAGTGTAGAAAGTCAATATATCTTCTGTTGAGAGGTAGATAAGAAGCTTAAGATAGCTCGGAGTTGTTAATAGGTAGATAAGGAAAGACAAACAAGAATGCCAGCACAATCTAGGCTAAGTAAACATCACTTGATTTGGAGGAAACCCGCCAATTTAACATTTCTCTTAGACTTCTCTGGAAGTTAGAAAGGAGCAAATAGCAGTTACAAGCTGGGGAGCCACCAAAATCTGAAGCGACCTGAACAGAATTCCTTCATGAAACGGCATGGAAGGAAGAAGTCAAAGTCTATTTTTGATGCTTTCCTCCTGGAGTTCCTAGCGTCGAAATCTGAGATAGATCAAAGCTGATGTTTTAGCTAGCTCTCCAGCCCACGTGAGCAAAAAGTCAAACTGATGGGCGGCAACAGGGTCTTCTTATTCAAAGCGACCCCCACCCTAAGAAAGGGTGCAGAGGGACTGCAACCTGCGATCTGGACTAACTGCATAGAGTCCCAGGCTCTGACTGCCATTGGACCTTACTTGTACAAATGGTCCATTGGGATTCTTCCCTTGACTTTGGCCCAAAGAAAGGGAACGTGCCGTAACATCTTTAGGCTGTGGAATGAGGGGTTATTTAGAAATCTGCAAAGAGATATAAGGGGACCCAATCTGGCATTTGCTAGTGAACATGCATCCTTTTCCCAGCGAAACGCCAGAAGACAGACCTTTCCTATATCAGGAAAGCAACAACAGGGATTTTTTTTCTTTTAAAAAGGAAGTATTGCTTTGAAATCGTAACTGGGAATATTCCTTGGCAATTTTGTGGAAATGAATGGGATTTGTTTCATGTTATTTTGAGCTTACCGAATCTATTTAGTCTGAACCAACCTCTCCCCTGACGTTTTCCAGATGTAATTGGACTCTGACTCCCATCACTTCTAAACCACGTTTACACTGGCTGGGCATGATGGGACCTATATGTAACACATTGAGAGTGCCAGGTTGGGTGATATAAACATTCTAAAACTTACAAAGAATTAATTATTTCCAAGATACTCTAAATCCCAAGTTATTAGTTTCCCAATTATTAAACCTCTGTGTCTATACTAATTGAATGTTAGTATAAAATCAACGGGGCTCTTGAGTAAACCTAACCAATTCCTTCTCATTGTCTCCCCCCAAAAAAGAAGTATGCACTTGAGGTGTAATTGCGGGATGTTCTGTTTATTTAGCACTGCAACAAAACTTAACACAGATTTTCAAGATAGCAAAACCCTCTACATTAACGAAGATACTAGATACAGAGGGGGCACTGGTTTTTCATTAAGAGAGTGGAGGGAAGAGACCCCTGCATATTTCACTGCTTTTGAACCTGTCAAGTACTTGGTTGTTTTGACTGAAAGAGGGTTAATATCTGAAGCTCAGTAAACCCACAAACAGAATCATAAAGCTGTCTCAATAATTAACACTCCTGTGTCTGTCAGTAGCTGGTTTATTTGCGCTTTCCCCCCATTTGTTTATATTACCTCCTCTCTACTACCCACACCCACTACGCTTCTGGGTACTATCTGCGCTAGTATTATTTACTGTGAGTTTCAAGTCTATTTTTCTCAGTACAGATCAAACTGTTAACTTTCTTTAACAGTTCAATTTATTTATTGCAGAAAAATATACAATGATATTTACAAAACAATCATCAAAATAGGAATGCATTTAGACACTGGATCTATTTGCATTTTTAACATGGGTCATCAATAAATAAATAGAATGATTCATTTTTGTCCCCCCCCCCGCACCTCCCCCTTTTTTTCCAGGAACAATTCCAAAACAAAGCAAAACTAATAAGGAACCTGAAATATTTTGCTCATGAGAGTTTGAGCCAGTAAGGTTTTGCTGCTGAAATGGTTTTTGGGCGGTGGGTGGGAGAATTTCCCTTTCTCACTCCTTAAAAAGGGGGGGTTCGTTGTCATTAGATCTGTTCAAAAAGAAGGGTGGGGGACTCCAGTAACATATTTCCTTTCATGAGTGGCTCATAAGCTCTCTAGGGAATGCATGCATGCAAAAAAGAGGGAAAGGAAGTAGGGGGAAAAATTCCAACATTCTTCGTCAAAATGGTAAGGGGGGGGGAGCTGGTTCAGATTTCGATCAGAATGCAGAGATGTTTGGTAGATCATCCAGCCTTCACTCTGGATCAGCCACCTCACCGTCTGAGGGGCTCTAGGTCTCTTGCCTCAATTGCTCTCCCCACGCCCTGCTCTTTGCAACCTGGACCAAGAACGGGTCTACATTTCCAAGAAAATCCTTGGCGTGCTATAGTCTGAGAAGGGAGGAAATAACCCCGGGAGGTGGAATGAGGGCGAATCCAAGTGCAGAGTCTCTACTTTGTCCATTTTCTCTCCTTCCCTTTGAGAACAATGTTATCTGGGAGGAAAAAAGAGAGAGACAAGAAGGGAAGGGGAGAAGGGAGAAAACTGTTACTAGAAAAAAGAAAAACATTAACCCTCTTAGAAAGAGAGGGCGAAGCGAGAAGAAAAAGCTTCTTTTCGCGACCCTCCAGAACTATGACTCTGCTAGCTTCAAGCCGCGGTTTGCAAGGCTGCGTGAGGGTGTGAGTGCGCGTGTGTGTAGGGGGGAATTAAAGCACAAAGGAAGGCGGATTGGAGTGGGGGGGAGGAATATTGGCAAGGCATGAAATCAGGAAACGCGCCGAAGGAAGCGTCACGGAGATCTATCTCGGGCGAATCTAGTAAATGGGGGATATATTATCCTCCTGAAGCTTAACTAAATTCTCCCTTAAATAAATCCTCGCTCCTTTTTGGGGTAACTTGCTTCCAAGGAAGTCTGTTTCGGGAGCCGGAATTCCTGAGTTCTCCAATCGCCTCGTGGGAAGCCAGCCACCTAATGTATTGTGGGAACTGGGTGGGGGTTAGGAAGAGTGAAAATAATCCGAGTTGATGTGTACTGCCCCGCTGGCATCCTGGATCAAGCATCGGGTCCAAGAAAACCGAAGAAGAACGCGCGCAGAATTGTACAGATATTGTACAATTCTACACGTCCATTACCTACAACCACCGAAGCTTTGGAATAGGATCATTGGTCTTCGCTTTCCAGCGGGCTAGACCTCAAACTTTGGGTCCCGCTCTTTGAACAATTTCACCCAGAGCAGTTTGGCATTTAGCCAGCTTTTCCCACCGATGGAAGTTCTGCAGAAGTGGCCCCCTCCTATCGCCCTCCATCCTTTTACCTAAGAAGTTTAGCCTCTTTGACTTTCGATCCCAGCCTAGTTCTTTCCAATCCCCCAGAGCAACTCCAGTTCGGCCCTCCCAGGCTGCGGTTAGAGAAAGGAGGGGGGGCAGAGGGGACCAAGAGAGGGATCGCCTAGTGTCTTTTTCTCTCAACCTGGTGCCTTTTGGGCACCTTGGACTTCAACACCCCTCATTCCAGGCAAATGGGACACTGAGTGATCTGGCAAAGGAAGCAATTGGGGAAAGGCTGATCTAATACCCTGAACCTGATCAGATTTACTCAGACATAAATCCAAATTGCTTCAGAGTTGATTTTATAAAAGAAGGATCTCTGGATAATTATAAGGATTTTGGCAATTGATCTTCCCATCAACTTCAGTTGGTGAGATTTACTCCAAAAGAATGCCAGTTATTGGATAGGAAGATCTGATTTTTTTCATGGGCCTAGAGCTGCACATACAATTCTATGTGTGAAGAATTGAAATCAATAGGATCTCTGAGTAAACAGGCACAGGTTCAGGCTTGAAGCCCATTTTCTTCTCTCTCTCTCTCTCTCTCTCTCTCTCTCTCTCTTCCAACTTTCCAGAAGATTTTTAATTTTTGAGGTAGTATTTCCATTTGCTCATATTTTTTACACCATGGTCTGATTTAACAAATTGCCCTCCTTCCTCCCCCAAGTTGGCAGTGCTAAACTGCAGTACAGGCACCAGCTTACCTGGGAGTAAGACCTGTTGTGTTCAGTGGGATAAGGATCATATACTCTACTCACAAGTCAATTCCAACAAAATAATGTGACTTGTTTCAAAACAAATGTACTCTTACCAAGTAATTCCAGATGCATTTACTCTGGAATATGTAATAGGACTTAATCTCCAGTTCTTCCTGAAGGAAAATGAAATGGCCAAAATGGAACAATTCACATTTTTAAAGAAGATCCATAGCTTTATTCAGGTATTCTGCCACTTTTATGTGTGAATAAAGCTCTGCATAGATAAAAGAACTTGGCTCCAAAAATGAGCCTCCAGTTGCCATTATGATTTTTAAAAACTCCTTTGATTCTGAATTAGCAGATTAAACCATATGATTCCCATGTACGCTTTATCCTGATGAATTTTCTAGCAGGAAAGTATGCAAAAAAAAGTTAGAAGAGCTAGAGCTGAAAAAACACATTAGGCTTCAGACTATTAGTGCCATCAATGCACATTTCTAGGGCAAGATCAAATACAAGTGGAGATAATTTAACATAGGACTACTTACATCATAGTTCTGCATAGGATCTTGACTGCATTTCTACCAAAATTATGGACCTTCATCAGCTATAATCTGGGGCAAACCAGGAACAGTAAGTTTTGCATGTTTGCTTTCATATTTTGTTTTATGTTTTGTGACACAAAATGAAATTTTTACTCAAGCACTCCTTGTAGTGCCATTCTCAAAATAATTAGATCTTTGGTAATATAATTGGAGATGGTTAGCCAAGGAAGTCTAGCAAACAAGACTTTAGCTTAGAATCTACAACGTCCACTCAAATTTTGGTAAATTGAACCCATTATTTGATTTTTCTGATTTTTGTCATGAGTGTGAAAGAGAGAAGAAGAAGAAGAAGAAGAAGAAGAAGAAGAAGAAGAAGAAGAAGAAGAAGAAGAAGAAGAAGAGGAAGAAGAAGAAGAAGAAACAACAACATGCAATTAAGCACTGAGCTTCTTAAACCCACCACCGTCCCTTCCTGAAATTGGGAATGTGTGTGGAAAATTCAAGAGGTGGTAGTGGGACTATAAACATTCCTAATGTCACATAGCTTCCAGGAAAATCTTGGAAAGAGATTCTATCATGTTGCTCATTTACAGATATTGGTGGACTTCACTCTGCATAAAGCAAGAAGGTACACAAGAAGATGAGCCTGGATATGTATAAATGGTCTGGAGAGAGAGAAAATGCAAGAAAAGCTTATTTTTCCTCAAGTATATGCTTCTTCCAAGGGGAAATCTTAAAATATAATAAGTGGAAATAAAAAAGATAAAAATGAAAACACCTCTGAAGGCAAAGGATGCAGAACAGCTCCCTCCCAAGATTGTGCTTGGGAGGGAGAACCCAACAGTGGATTTTAAAGAAGAAAGCTTCCTTCTCCTGCCTAAATTTCTATAGAATTTTCTACTAAGGCCAAGGGATTGCCAGAGGTCTCCTGTTAAAAAATCAAGAACAATTTTGGAATGTGGATAGAAGAAAATGAGGTAAGGCTAGGTCAGACACGTGTGTGGAATGAGAGCAAGATGAGTGCTTGAGCTGGGAAAGTCCCTCTGAAAACACCTCTGGAATCAAGAGCTTGCTTAAGGATTAGCTGCCCTGGTCCTTAATTTTCATGCCAAAGAAAACAGGATGGCTAAAGTGGGCTGATAAGATGTTCAACTCCTTTTACTCCTCACTCAGCTACCCCCACCTTGTGGTGGTACAGCTCAAGAGAAGAGAAAAGGCTGTGTTGGCACCCAGAGGGACTTCCAGAAGAGAATTAAGATAACGGACTCTCAACCCTCTCTGAAGTTTCAGAAGATTCCTCGCAGCCTCTCTAACTTTCTGAAAAAGACAACCCACCTCCCCATTTCTGCTGTTCTGCAAATTAAGGGGCTCCAAGATTGAGGACCTTGGTAAGGGAAGAAAAGTCCTTGAAAGGTTGGCCTCGGAAGCCTGACTAGATTCCTTGTAGGGGTAGTCAATTGTTTTCCAAGTCTTTGAATTCCGGAGCTTTCCAGGCAGGATATCCCTGGGGAGCGTTTTATCGCCAATCCCCCGGGACAGCCAGTCCCTCGGAGGTCCTTGGGCGGCCTCCTCGCGAGGGTCCCTCACTTCCTCAGCCCAGCCCCGCTCCACCGAATCCTGCGCTCTTACCTAAAGTCTCCAGGCACGCCAGGCTGCACAGGACGCTAGTGGGAGGCAGACATGGACCAGGCGCCTTCCATGCGCCAAACGGAGAAGGCGTAGCTGAGGCGCTCGTGGGCCACATAGCTGCAGCTGGCCATCTTGGAGTCGAGCTCATCACTCTGCAGAACCTGGTAGAGGAAGTCGATGTAGCGGGCGGCCAGCTTGAGGGTCTGGATCTTGCTCAGCTTGTCCGACGGCAGCGTCGGGATGATCTTGCGTAGAGCCGCGAAGGCTTCGTTCAGCGACTGCGTGCGCTGGCGCTCGCGGACGTTGGCCATCACTCGCTGCGTTTGAAGCTCCTCGTACGACTGAGGGCTGCCTCCTCCGCTGCTGCTGCCCCCTCCTCCTCCGCCGCCGCCGCTGCTGCCGCCGCCGCCCGACTTCTTGCCTCTTTTGCCTTGCGCCGGGCTACACGGCTCCTCTGTCGAGCCGAGCCCTCCGCCGGTCACTCCGCCGCCGCCTCCGGGGCCTCCTCCTCCTGCAGCCGCCCTACGGCTCGAGCGCCTCTTCCGTCCCCCTCGTTTGCCGGCGCCTTGAAGTTGCTGCTGCTGTTGCTGCTGTTGCTGCTGGCGATCGGTCTCCTCTTCGCTGTTGCTCAAGCTTTCGTCGGCGGGCGAGACTGGAGAGTTGGACTCGTCCTGCTGCTGCTGCATCATCTCTAGGGCCAACCTGCGGCGCACTGAGCAGCCCTTTGGAAGGGGCGAGGTGGGGGGGCGGCGGGCGATGCTTAGCCAGCCAGCTCCCCGCGGCTAGATCCTTGGCCTGCGAGAGTCCAGATGCAATCGGCAGCAACTTTCAGTTGGATTGGAGGGTGGAGGCCATGCAGATCCGAAAAGAAAGGCAGCGGAGGAAGGAGAATCTCTGGCGCTGTCAGCTCCCCTCCCGAGGGCTCCTCGGAGCTGGCTGGGAGTTGGGCTAAAGTTGCAGCCTGGGACGCTCTTATAGCTCCTGCTGGCGGAAAGTTTGGGGGCAGCGGTGTCATTGGCTTGACGTGGAGAAGGAGGGACTTTGTAGAGGCTGAGGCGAAAGTTTCCGCTTCCCCCTCCCTCCTCTCCGCTGCCTTTCCCAGACCGTTAGCCAGAGAACGGAGGCAGCTCCTTCCCCAAGCCGCCGGTTGCTCTCAGAGGTTGTTACACTTCTGCCATTCCCTTCCCCCTCCAAAGCACACCAGCCTTTGAAGGGCTATGGGGAACTGGGCTGTAAGCACCCCGACGCTCCGGTTATCCTCTCCTGGGATCCTCAGACATTTTTCTTCCGAGGCGATCCGCTTAAGCACTTCCTTGAAAGCCACCTCAGCTCCGTCGAATCAAGAAGCATTGCTTTCCATGCTATCGTCGTCTGCTTGGAAGGAGGGCCGATTTCTGTCACAAGATTTACTTCCGAGTCATTCCTATCTGGCTGCGCGATTAGGGTCGATTGAGGGTCGTCGGAATTGGTTGCCTTCACTGGCCACCAAGTTCTGAAGAAGTTGGGTCCAGCCCTTGGGTTTGAGCTCCATTTTCAGGCAGGAACTCCACCACCATTTAACCAATTCTGTCCATCACCACATGCCAAAGTCCTAGAAAAAGTTGAACTGCGATCCTAAATAGGCGCAGTTTTCCGCATTGAAAACAAGTGATATATTGTTTTACGTTCAAATAAGGGGCATTTGTATCTGTAGATCCCAGAGTCCCAGACCGTCCAGCAAGAATAGTTTAATGAAACTTTCATTTCATTAATGACCGCTAATTACAAGTAGAGTGTGAACTGGATGTGAGGAAAGGGATTCTGCTTCTGTTAGGAGTGAATTCCAAGAATATCAAATGTGGTGACAAATTTCAAGTTCAGAATGCGAATTAATTCGGGGCCATGTTACATGTAAGGGAGCCTGTTCAAATGCATGCAGGATCGAGTTGCCTGTTGAACTCTGACTGGATCTCTCCAGGCTCGACTTGGGGAATTAGATTCTGATGCTTCGATCACGGCGTCCCGTTGGCCATTTAGAGGACAAGAGGTGTGCTTTCCAAGGATGTCTCTGCAGCCTTGCTCGCTTCCCTAAGTGCCTCAGCGCTCGCTTCGGGCAGCCGCCCAAAGCGTTGATTTCACGCAGTTCTTGGACGTTGGATCAGAGGCTGACTGATTTCATGAGCGGGAGGGGGGAGTTGAGGAGGTGGAAAGGAGAGAGAGAGTTTACGTCTTGCGGTCTGTCAGAATCAGAATTAGGGTTCCGTCTAGCTTCATTTCTGACTTATAAAGGCACAGATCCCAAGTAACATTCGACTGATGCATTGTTTATTGGGAAACTTCTTCCCTTCTACCCCCACAAAAGACAATTGCTTCTTACTAGCCGACAAATAAAACAAGATGGACTGAAGATATCCGGCAACGTCCTTGCTTCTGAACTGGGCCGGGGAGAAAATGCGTGTTTCTAAAGGTGACCGAATAATCTACAGATCCAAGATGGTGTTAGCATTCAGATACTGTTTGGATTGCTTCCTTTCACAGCGGAAGGGCAGCGGGTTCTTCTCCAAAATAAACTGGACCAAGATTCCCCTATTAGCTAAATAACAGGAGGGATGTGTGTTAAAGATATTCCATTGCCGGCAGTGAAAGCTTTGCCATCTAATGGCGAAGGCATCTGCCTTGTTTTCTAAAATATCTTCACTCTACCTTGATTTATAAATAAGGTTGCGCTATGCGCTAAAGGCGGAGAGCGAGGTGTGCTGAAGGTCTTTGGAAGCAGATACTTCCAGCCACCGAGCACATCCAATCTTCTGCGTCCTTCAATACATTAATACAATAGCTTTTACGGCATAAAAAAATCAAACAAAACTATTCTGGAGTTGCCTTATAGTTGTTTTTTTCTTTGTTTCTTTCTAAAACGCCAAGCCTTTTAGTTTGTAAAGTGCAGAGATTGGAGAAAAAATGTGTCCCTTAAAAAGAAAAGCTGAAAAGAATTGAGAAGATTTCGTAGGTTTCCCAAGAACTGCCCGCTGGATGCTCGGAACTAAAAGTGCTGCTGTTCTAGCCGCGCCTCTGCCCCGCGGCCGCTATTGTCGCTTTTGCAAATAAATCAATCAGATCAGACCGAAGTAGCGGGGTAAGTTTTCAGAGCAACCGCGGTGCTGCCTCAAGACTGAAAAAAATCTACGTGGCCCACGTGTCTTGAAAGGCGAAGGTAACTTTTCTGGCAGCCGCTGGATCCTCGTTTGAGGCAGAGTGGCCTGTCGACCTCCAAATGATGCTGAACTACAAAACCCAGCCTCCGCTGCTTTTGGATCGAAGTCGTTTTTAAACGGATCTAAAAAAAAAACCTGGGAAAAAAGTCTTAATCTAGAGGTTAATTCAAAGGTTGGATTTAGTAAAGGAGGGAGGGGGTCTTTTCTTCCTTTAAGCTAAGGCAGATAGCACGTCTAGGGGGCAGCAGGTTGAAGAAAGCCTGTTTAGGCCTAGCTGAACATAGTTCGACAATATTTTATTCATTTTTTTCCTAGTAAAAACGCAGCGTCGGGAAAGGGAAATGCAAAGTGCAGAATTTAACCGTCTCCTGCGGCCCCTCCACTTTAAACCCGTCGTAGCGTTCAACCGGCGTTTTCCTCCAGTGTTTCGGGCAGTGCCTTTACTTCGTCAGCCTCGTTTCATTTCCAAAACAATGATTATTATGGCCACCCCTCCCCCCCACCCCGAGATCCAAACTCGGGAGACACTTACTCTCTTCAGATGTTCCTCAAAACTTTATAAAAGGAGGACTTCTGACCTGAGATAGGTCCCTAGAAAGGTCACGTCTGGTGGTGAAGGTGGCGCTTACTTTCTGGAATCAATCATGTAGGAAGGAGTTATGTCGGCCAGAGTTGCTCTCAATAGGATGGATGGATGGATGGATAGAGATAGATAGATGATAGATAGAGATAGATAGATGATAGATAGATAGATAGATAGATAGAGATAGATAGATAGATAGATAGAGATAGATAGATAGAAGATAGATAGATAGATAGATAGATAGATAGATAGATAGGAGGTAGGTAGGTAGGTAGGTAGGTAGGTAGGTAGGTAGGTAGGTAGGTAGGTAGATAGATAGATAGATAGATGATAGATAGATAGATAGATAGATAGATAGATAGATAGATAGATAGATAGATAGATAGATAGATTATTTTTTGCATGGTCAGAAAATTTTTCTGGTCTTAGAAGAGACTGAAGAAAATGGGAGGTGCATTTATAAAAGTTGCTTGCTTAAAACTTTTGGCACACTGGTCCATTTATTGGCCTCACAACAATCCTGTGAGGTAGGTTAAGCTTGAAACAATAAATGACCAAATGATTTACGTTGGGGATCGTTTTAAGCAAGGACTGTTCGGCTCACAAATCCTGCTATTTCTTGAATGTCACTGTGGTTTACATGGCAGAACAGGAATTTATAGTGATTTAAACTCTTTATGCTTAATTTCTTAGCCAGGAAGAGGTCAGGGACTGAACTCAAAAGCTTTAATGTCCTTAATTCTGTCACTGAGTTAAGGACCAAAGTTTATTTAAGGGAATAATTATACCTTGATAATCTGAAACTTTTGCTCATCTCTTCCTACATTCCAAAATTGTTGCTTAAAGTGTAATCAGCTTTTATCTTCCAGGTCCATGTAAGCGTTGGAAAACTGTGGGACAACACAGCTCAGCCCTGAAAATGAACTGAGAAGTCATCTTTCCCATTTTTCTGTAGGACGTTACTCAGAATTTGCCAATGAATTTGATTTCTTTCTTGGCGTCTCTAGTCAAGTGGTTTAAAGTGGACCAGAGTTGTTGCTTTCCCAAACTTTACCCCTCCCTTTCAGCCAAAGGGATTGCATTATCACTTCTAATCTAACTGAACCATCCCACAAAATGCATCAGATGGAGCTTTTAATAAGCTACAAGTAAGATGCTGGGAAAAAAAAACATAAACACAATCCCTTCAAGTGCTGCCAATGAATATTAAACTAAGGGATTATTTAAAAAGAGGGGTGGGGAAGCAACATAAGGATTTTGCTTTCCTTATCAGCAGGGAAAGATATATTTTACATATTGTTTAGAGGATTTTTCAAACACTTCCCCATTCCAGCTTTTAAAAGGCGATTGGTAAATCAATCAATTAAACAAACAAACCCCTATGTTTTTAACATTGGGCAAGCTATGAAAAGTGGACTCTGTTCTGATCTACTTCAGCCTGAATTAAAAATACTAGCCTAAAATAAGAAAGTCAGGAAAACTGGCTTCTATCAGACAGTAGTGTCTATAGGTATTGGCCAAAGAATAAAAATTACAGCAACAACGTTCTTTATGTTTGTGTCATGATCACACCATAAAGACAGCCATTTTGTTTTTTGTTTTTACCATACCCTGCAGGCACCTCTGATATCAATCTAGAGATAAGAATCAAGCATTCTGTTCATTCAAAATCCAGCCAGGTGCATATTAAATAAAGACGAGTGGCCAGTCCAACATACAGAACCATGTTTTCTAAGAAAAGACACCCAGTATTGCTACTAATATTAAAAAATATAATAAACAGACATCATAGTTGGTAGCTAAGGGACCTTTCCCCATGGCTGAATTGTATCCCTAGATCTACAGAAAACACCTTTGCCATAATATTTGTTTTTCTTAGTGTCCATTCTTATCCTTAGTTCCCAGTCGTCTAACTTTCCTCCAAGGTAACAAGTGACAAATTCTATATACCTTTAGGTATTTTAATAAAAAAATAAGATATTCTTTTAACATCAGGACATCTGTGGATCAAAGCTGGTGGCTGCTGGACTAAAAGTTGAGAAGAAACCGATGCCATGAGAACTTGATAAGAAAGAAAAGATGGCAAAAGTTGGTTTGTGCCATGTAGGGGAGGAGCAGCCCCTGGTGGGTATGGATAAAGCCACCACAACATTTGGGAATAGCAAATCCCAAAAAAAGAGAAAAAGAATGAAAAAAATATATTTTGCATTTGTCTTGATCTGGAACTCTTTAGCAGCAGGGACACAGCCTGCTTGAAGAATTCTCAAATATTCATTTGATAAATAAATAAATAAATAAATAAATAAATAAATAAATAAATAAATAAATAAATAAATAAATAAATAAATAAATAAATAAATAAATAAGCAAGCAAGCAAGCAAGCAAGCAAGCAAGCAAGCAAGCAAGCAAGCAAGCAAGCAAATTCTGGATGGAATGATTAGGAGCCACATACAAAATTACACCCTAAGCCCAATAAAATTTTTGATGATATTTTGTGTAAAGTTCCCCGCCCCAATGGCTGCTTTATAAAGCAACATTTTCTTCTAAAGAACAAAACAAGGCTGCTGCTCTACTTCATTTTGAGCCCTTCTAACATCCCCATTCCTTAATAAGGTAAATAGAATTGCCCTCTGTGGCACAGGGTGCCTCATGGTGGCAAATTATATCTGTATCATATTGTAATTTATAGATTGCCAAAAAATTAGTTTTTCTTTAGTTACACATTTCTAAAGATGGTGGTTTTTTTCCACTTGATCTTTTTCCTCACTTTTCTTCCTAATAACATACTTCGAGATAGAGTGACTAGAATTGTACCTAATCATCTTTGACTTTAATAGGATTATGATACTTGCATGTTTATTTTCTTCTGGGAAATCCCTGGAGTTTGCATTTTTCACAGCTGTTATTATTAATATGACCAACCAGTAAGCAATGAATTGTTTTGGGCAGCCTCTCTCTGTATCATGTACCTCTATACCTTGTCCATTTATTCATTATTTTATTTCAAGTCATATGGGTTTGGCAGGCATTAAATGTCCCTGTGTATGAGATTGTCTATTTCTCATGTAGGCGTGTATCTATTACTCATTCTTTCCATCATGAGCACAATATCCTGACATTTATAAAGCATGTAATGAAATCATCGGTCATCTTCATTTCTTTGCTTTCAATTTTCTGTCCAGGACACCTGTCATGTTCAAATGTTTTTGGCTAATGATAAAAATCATAGGAATTGAAGTCCAAGAAGATCTAGTGGGCTAAAATCCCCATTGCATCCTACTTTGCAAGCACCTGCAAATTCCATCTGCAAAATAATTATATGAATGGCTAATCAGGTCTAAGCTCTAATATGTCCAAAGGGAATTATTCCTTAGGATGTATAATGAGACAGCCAGTTTAGTTTAGTGGTTTAGGCACCAGGCTAGAAAGTGGAGGCCATGAGTTCTAGTCCTGTTTTAGTTATGAAGTAATATTGAGCCAGTTATCCTCACTCAGCCTCAGGAACCTGGCAATGTGTTCAGGCTTTTATCAGGAATCAATACTGGTGTGTGTGATTGTATGTGTGTGTGTGTGTGTGCATGTGCATGGATGTGTGCATACATGAGCATACACAGAGACACACAGATACAGGTAGACATCCATACATCCAAGCACACACAAAGGACTACAGCCCTAGATACTGTTAGTGTCCCAGTAAACTATGTGAAGACAAAATGAACATTATTTTCTGTCATTAATGTTACAACTAATGAACAATTTATCTCAGGCTCTCAGAATTTGAAAAATATATACAAGAAAAGCTGTTCAAAACTTCTCCCCCACCAAAAAAAATCTCTCCTCCTCCTCCTCCTAAATCTTTGCATAATTGCATCTCAAAGCAAACTAAGCAATATACTTTAGGCAATGTAAAATCATTTGAAATTACTGGCTGAAAGAAATCCTGGCTCAGTGACATGCATTGAGCTTAAGCTATCCAGCAAGACTGTTAGGAAAATAGTATCAGACGTATTAGTATGACTGCCACTTCCAATTACAGAGTCTTTCTCTGCTGTTTTCTGAGCACATCAATACTGCAGAGCAACTAAAAGACTATTGTTGATTTTGCTGTGCAAATTGAAATATAATTTTGTAGAAGAAAAAAATACTTAGCCTGGATACTATGGATTCAGAAAAGTTGGGCCTTGTTCCTCCTGGAAGATCAAGTAATTTCTTTTTTTCCCAATTTTAATTTTATTTCATTTCAAAATACAGAGCATTGATTAAAAAACCCAAATTCACTGAAAATACAAATGAAACAATATTATCCATTAAAAATAGAAATAAAAGAAAAGGATACTAAAATCTAAAGAAAAGATTTAAAAAATCTGTGTTACATATTACCCCTGTCAATAATCATTAATTTACAAAACCATATAGTACTATAATGTAATCAGTCTCAAATATTATTGAACAATATCCTAAAGTCTCTGCCAACATAGTATATATTGCTTCATTCTTTGATTAGTAGAAAATATTGCTTTTATATTTGGATTATAGATGGATATGGCTTATTCATCACTAATTCATTTCCAAAAGCCATAATAATATCCTAGTTCCATTTTTTCAATATTTTAGCCATTCCCCCATTATAATTGTAATTCCTAATAAGTAGTCAGGTATCATTAACTTTGACTTTACTTTGAGTGGGAAAAACCTGGGGGCTTTCAAATTCAGTTTTTTCCTAGATGTGCCAATGTGATATGTCTAATAAATTCAAGCTTGAGGAAAATGCCTGCCTCGGAGTTTTGATTCTCTTGGGGGTCTTATTTGGAACCCTGACATTTAACAAATTTAAGATTTTCTCATAAAACCTCTTATATACATTAAAACATGATTTCAAAAGGATAATCGGGTTATCATATTGACTCAATGGTGAGATTCAGTCAGTTCACACCACTTTGGGAGAACCAGTTGTTAACTTTCTGAGCAGTTTGGTAACTAGTTGTTGGAATAAATCATTAGGGCAGAGAACCAGTTGTTAAATTATTTGAATCCCACCACTGTATTGGCTATATTATATTGGTCAATACATCCTCATAGTTTTTTTATACTCCAACAAAGGGAGTCTAATGTCTCCTTCAAATACATTCATTGGGGGAAAAATACATTCAAGTATGTTGATACAATTTGAACATTTAAGAACTTGAAGTGATTTATGGGGCATTATCAGAAATGCTGGTGCTTTAGTCCATGTTTGGAATGCCCCAAAATATCACTTTAAAAATATCCTTGTACTTTCAATAAAGATATGCAATAGTTTTTACATGCAATCTGGTAATGGCTTTTCAATCTGTGAAAGCTCAACATTGAATTATTGTGGGTGTTGGGTGCTGTTTGAGAAACACAAATCAAAGTTCTCTGAAAAACTGAAATGATCTGAATACTGGTCATTCCTTCAAAATGAATTCCAGAGAATCCACTGGATTTTGCTGTTAACGCAAGGATTTTTATAGTAGTAAATGTAACTAGAAATAAATACTACTGGGAGCATTGGGATTTCTTTCCAGACTCATTCTAGAACTGCTCTTTCTGGCTTCACTTTACTAAAAGTTTATTTTTGATCACAGATGATAATATGATGTTTGCTAATGTGAAGAAACGACACAGTTCTGTTCAACAAGGGTCATTATTTCACACTTCATCTAGCACTTCCTGGAGTTGGAAGATTTTTGAGCAAAGAACCGTTGGATATCTTGAAAATGAGGTAAAATGAAGTACAATAGCTCACTGACTTCCTTTCACCTCTAGAAGTGGGTGGAGGATAAATGGCTTGCTGGATATGTTTCAGTGGAGTGATTCTTTCAAGTCACCTTGTCATGTCTTAAGATTGTAATGAGCAAACTCCGTTACGATTGTAAGTTGAGGACTACCTATAATCAGGAACTCAAATTAGATTTAAGTCCTTGGGACAGGAACTCTAATCATCCTAACCCAAACACTGAGGTAGATTTTAACTGCCTTTCTAAAAGCCTTCAGGGTAAAGGCCAATGGTATGTAAGTGTGTGTTT
The DNA here is from genome assembly GCF_009769535.1 of Thamnophis elegans. Taxonomy (NCBI): domain Eukaryota; kingdom Metazoa; phylum Chordata; class Lepidosauria; order Squamata; family Natricidae; genus Thamnophis; species Thamnophis elegans. The sequence goes on from NC_045558.1 coordinate 38,584,721, forward strand.
TGTTGAAGAAGGAAGAATAAATAAGTATTTCATAGTAGGAAGAGGGAATAAAGTCCCTCGGTCAGTCCTTTAGGCCCTTTTGGTCCACCAGGCTGTTAATGAATTTGGGACTTTTCCAGAGTAATCAGTGTGCACCAAATACTCTTTTTTACTAATCTTTTTAAAAAGTCATCTGGATTGTTCTCAGCAAAGCCATAAAATGAAAAGTAGCTTTGTAAAATTGCATTTTAGGGTGTTTGGTGGGCTTCAACCATAAAATGAGGTAATAACCAGCTGTGCCTATGAAACAGTGAATTTGATCTTGGTCAATTTGACCTAGGCTGTAATTTTCTTAATTAATTTCCAAGGCTACATCCAGCCAAGTCTTGAGAGTAAATCTTAAGAATAAAATTGTTTGCTGAAGCAGGACACTTCATGCACAGCAGTTGAATTAAAGCACCACCAAATGGCATTCCCTTTATTTGACATTTTGATGGCATGGATAGTTATACAAGATTGAGTTGTATACCCTGAGGTATCTAAATGGATTATTTAATTACAAAGGAATTAGCCTAAAATGTTAAGAATGCAGATGCAACCAAAAAAAGAAACATGTTTTCAGAAATATTGAGTCATTAGAATGTTCATTATGAACTATAGAGTTTTGATAGCAATAGCAGTAGACTTATATACCGCTTCATAGGCCTTTCAGGCCTCTCTAAGCGGTTTACAGAGAGTCAGCATATTGCCCCCAACAATCTGGGTCCTCATTTTACCCACCTCGGAAGGATGGAAGGCTGAGTCAACCCTGAGCCGGTGAGATTTGAACCGCTGACCTGCTGATCTAGCAGTAGCCTGCAGTGCTGCATTTAACCACTGCGCCACCTGCATGCTTGTTCAGAATAGGCTACTCACATCAATGGGAAATATTGAATTTCCAATCCTATGTCTTTTTATCTTTCTAATATTATTTTTTCCTAATATTCAAGTTTATTGAGAAAAAAGGGGCAGATGCATGCATTCATATAAATTTTTTTTAACTTGATTTAACTACCATAGAGTGCTGCTACTGTTATGGTACTTTGAGGATAACCCAAAATCCAATAACTTGATTACTGGTAGATATTACCCACCCAAAACACATTTTAATTGTGCTCTACATTGGTTATCAGTGGGTTTCTGGGGGTAATTGGTGCTATTTTTAACCTACAAAGTCATATATAGATAGGTATCTAGGTACTGCTAAGATTGGCTTTATCTACTAGAATTCCAGAGGTGGGTTGTTCCCAGTTCAGCCCGAATCAGTAGTGGAATTCAGGCCTGGGTTGCAGAACTGGCAGTGACCCAGGCCTGCCACACACCTGAACCAGTTCCCTTGCCACTGCTGGGCTACTGCCATTTTGCAGGATTCCATGTATGCTTCTCAGGAGAAATGTTAGGTCAGATTTTATTTTGGTAAAATTAGGAGAAATGAAGGCCAGGAAGTACTATTTAAAATATATTGTCCCTTAGAATGAAAGCGATACCTTCTAATATTACAGATTACAAAAATAGAGCTTTTTCATGGAACACTTGGCTGAATAATTTCTTTTCTCCCTGAATTTATTTTAATTTGAATAATTGTATTATTTTTTTATATTATTTTATTTTATTTTATTATGATTTGTTTTATTTATTTTTCATTACAATTATTATTATAATTTATATTGTATTATTCTAAGCTGGACTTGGTATTTGCTGTTTTGTTTGTATTGACTGTGGATGGTTTTGTAAACCATTGTATTTTGATTCAGAAGCAAAGTAAAACAGACAAATAGACAAAGTATTGTCCAAGCATACCAATAGTCCAGAGAGATTAAATTCAAACTATAATCAAACAAGTGACCATAAAGATATGTAGTTGAGGATTCAGATGGCAAAGAATTGGAGAAAGATTTTAGCACTATAATTATGGGAATTTTAATTATACCTTTTGGTTACTTGTTCCAGTTTCTGCCAACCTAGCAGTCTGAAAACATATAAAAATGCAAGTAGAAAAATAGAGACCACCTTTGGTGGGAAGATAACAACGTTCTGTGTGCCTTCAGTATTTAGTGATGCCAGCCACATGACCATGGAGATGTCTTCGGACAGTGCTGGCTCTTTGGCTTTGAAACGTAAATGAGCATCACCCCGTAGAGTTGGGAACGACTATTATTATTATTTTTATTATTATTTATTTGTCTTGTATGCTGCCCACTCCTGGAGGACTCCGGGCGGCTCACAAAAGTCAAGGGAAAGGGGGGAACAAGACAAAGACAACATATTAAAAACAAAACCAACATTCACAATTTCTATGGAGGTAGATGCTTCTCAGCTCCCCCCAGCCTGCTGGAACAGCCAGGACTTGGTGGCTTTGCGGAAGGCCGGGAGGGTAGTAAGGATCCAGATCTCAACAGGGAGCTCATTCCAGAGGGCCGGGGCTGCAACAGAGAAGGCTCTCCCCCGGGGAGTCGCCAGCCGACATTGGCTGGCAGATGGAATCCAGAGGAGACCCAACCTGTGCGATCTAATTGGTCTGAGAGAGGTAATCGGCAGGAGGCGATCTCTCAGGTACCCAGGTCCGATGCCATGTAGGACTACCACATATGTGCAAGGGGAACATTTACCTTTACCTTAGTTATGCCTTTTAGATCTTTTGTAGGTAAGTAGACCTTGACTGAATTGTTCTACTTAGATAAGTTTTGTTTTCAAACACAAAAAGCAGATCCAATGTACTTATTTATGATAAATTGCAGCGTACCAGAATTCATAAATCAAACCTGCATGCATACATGAATTAAAATTCATTAGATACTTTTGCAGGAATCATATCTATGCTACTTCATCCCATGTAAATACGATTCCACAGAATTAATACTCTTTTTTTCCTCTTCAGGCTGTTCATTGAGAGAAAATTTATTTTCATTTATACAAAAATCCTAAATTCTAAAGAACTTATTTGAGAAGCACATTACAAACAGAAGTGTAATGTATCTTTCTCTTGTCTATGTATTTAACTATCTATATACGTTTTAGTAGAAACCAACCAGTATGTAGTAATTATATGAGAATGCATTTTTTTAAAAAAAAAATCAGATGTGATTTCCTTTGGCAAATAGAAAAATGAGCTTTTAAAACTACATTAGTTTCACTACATTAGAAACATCAGACAATTTAGGTGGCATGAAAGAAAATATGCTGTATTACTAATGGCCACTAGAGGACACAATTTCCCAGAGAACCCTTTATTATTATTTTTTTAGGAAGACCTCAGTAAGGCTATCAGTTTGGTAAATCATTATTTTCTCAACCTAACACTTTGGTAAAAACATGTCTGAACCACATTTTTCTCTCTCTTGGATCAGCCAGGCTCAAAGGATTCTTTAAACCTCTATGGAGCTATTTGGAATTTAAAATAGTATTTCTAGCAGTTGAGTATATTAATATGATCACCTGAATTTCAACAAAACTGTTCAAATACTAAGTCTTTGTTCATTCTAGCACCCAAAGCAGATATGGAAATTCTGTCATATCATTTGTAATTCTATCATACATTGATTTACAAAGATTATTATACTGACTTGTTAATAAAGTGATGAGCAGGCACAAGAGTGCAGGATCCAATCTGAGTTGGCCACTGGGACCAGAGATTTAGTCTTCTGAGCTTTTGGGCTTGTGCTGCAGGTCATTCTCGAGGAACTTTTCCCTACAGTGTGTGGCTCTAGCACAAATTTGAAAGCTCGGAAGACTAAACCTCTGGCCCCAGTGGCCAAAACAGATTGGATCCATTATCTGAGACACATATAGTCACCTTCATTCATAAGGCATGAGAATAGTTAAAATCCAGTCTCAAGTAAGGGTATAGTACATGTATGCTACTTAAATGTTTACAGAGAATCTGCACACATACACACAAAAGTGGGCGATGGTGGCTTTGATCACATAACCATGACCGCCATTTTCATTTTTTGGGATGTCCCTTACAGACACTGCTGGATTTCTGTGCCTCATTCCCAAAGTGTTTTAGAATTTCTTTAAGAGTTTGTTTTTAAGCTGGCTAAAGTATTGACTGAGAGCAGAGAAAGATATTGGATTGTTTCTATGGGCTTTCATTGCTTTTCTCCATTATTCTGTAGAATAACAGATAATACTCTTCAGTTGCACAGAATGGGGACAATGTGTTTTCTCAAGTGACACATATAGAGGCTTCTGTGCTCAGCAATAGAACATCTCTATTGAAAGATCTTTCTTTGGAAAAATCGACCTGGATGTCCCTTGCAATAATAGAAAGAATCCAATACTTGAAAATACAATCATTATTTGGAAAGGACATTGTGATCAGGTACTTACTAACTTACTCTTATTTTCTGATGCACATCTTGGTTAAGTTATTGCTGTGATATGGATGTCTGTATGAATTATATGCCAATGTTTCTCAACCTTGGCAATTATCTCTCTGTGGACTTCAACTCCCAGCAAGTTTGGCTAGGGAATACTGGGAGTTCCATCTGGAAGTGGCCAAATTTAAGAAACACTGATATAAAAAATAAATGTGTATTAACAGTAAACAGGTAGATTGTCCAGGTACTACTGGATGAGTGTGAAAGAATGACTAAGCATTGAGATGAGCCTATGAAGCTCTAAGTAAGTGATCAGTAGTCAAATGTTGGTGTGAATGAAAAGGAATAGACATTTGTTTTCCCAATAGGCACATATGCTCTTAAGGATAAATGGAAATATTTCTATCTAGCTCAGGGCTAAAACCATTCCATCTTCCTCCCTACCTCCACCCAGTACAGTCAGGGACCACACAAGTAGATCAGGGTAAACTTATGCAATAAAGATCCATCTCATACTTTTGTGATGATCATAACTGCTTTTTTAGATGTGGAATGAATACCTTTATCACAGCAGTTTACCCATTTTCTAAACTTATTCTTCCTTTTTAAGTAGTTTGAAGTTACACATCCTTTCTATCATTGCATATATGAGATTTAATCATCTGAGCTTTTTAGGAATCGTGGAATGTACCATAATTGTAAAAAATCATGTTTCTTTCTGTAGCTAGAAAAAACCCAAATTGGAACAATTGTTTTAATAATGATTTGCAGCAGTACTTGAAAATAGTGAGGAATTTTCAATTTTTCTCTTCTCTTGTATGTCTCATATAATTTTAAGATATACAGTTTATGCATGACAGTCTCTTTCTTTTCTTCTAATCCAAGATTTATTCAAGCACATGAAAGACCATTTTGCATATACTTCTTCACTCCCATTGTTATTATTGACATTTTGCCAGAGTATGTTATTGCGGTTTTCAAGAGTGGCATAGGTTTCTATCTTGAGAAGTGTATACCTTGGTGATTGACACCAGGGAAACCCAGAGGAAAATGTGGAAGCAGAGGAAATTATAAATTCAGATAGGAATGACTAGATTCATACAATATGCTAAAACAAGGTCACATTGCTGGGATTACAAATTACAATTAGGATACAGTATCCCATTTTGTAGACCAAGAATGGCACTGTTTTAGTAGGTTATATTTAAGGTTAGGGTAGGTTGAATCTGGATCTGCTAGTTAGTCATAATCACAGGGGTAAGGAGTAATCAAGCCAAGTAATGTGTCAGGACAATTGTTTCGTTTCTTACTTTTTCTTAATAGGATTTACATTTCTCAGATGGGATAAGATTCCAGCACAATGTCAACCCTTTGAGGCAAGCCAGGTTGGAGAATAGACAACTACTGGAATTCTATTATATTGATAAATGTTACAATAATAGAATGTTGAAAGTCTATTTGAGTTTCCCACTCCCCCCTCTTACGGAATCAAAGTAGGAAGAGCCTGAGTTTCTTTTTCAACCCCTTTTCCTTTGCAAGAAAAGTTGAGTATTCATAAATGATTCCTGTATTCCTTCTTCAAGAATATCTCAGACATTCATAAGAAACAAGAGAAATAAGAATAAAAAATAAGAGGCACATTTTGGTTTAGTGGGTAAGGCACCAGCTAGAAAGCAGGAAACCATGTTCATCTTCAGCTTCCCAACTTATCTATGGAAGCCAACTGGGTGACTTTACTTATTTATTTATTTTTATTTGTTTGTCAAACATGTACAGGCTAACAGACGTAAGTATGCCCACATAACACCTATCCTCCGTGAGCTGCACTGGCTACCTGTTGATCTCCGGGTGAGCTTCAGGGTATTACTTACCACCTATAAATCCCTCCATGGTAGTGGATCTGAGTACTTGAGAGACCGCCTCCTGCCGTTTACCTCCCCCCGACCAATTAGATCGCACAGATTGGGCCTCCTCCGAATTCCATCCGCCAGTCAATGCCGACTGGCGACTACGCGGAGGAGAGCCTTTTCAGTAGCAGCTCCGACCCTGTGGAACGAGCTCCCCGTCGAGATTCGCACCCTCACCACCGTCCAGACCTTCCGCACAGCCCTTAAGACCTGGCTATCCCGTCAGGCCTGGGGATAAGTTTCTAATTTGCCCCACCCGAGTGTTGAGTGTTGAATGAAAGAGCCAAGGTGGCGCAGTGGTTAAATGCAGCACTGCAGGCTACTGCTAGATCAGCAGTTCAGCGGTTCAAATCCCACCGGCTCAGGGTTGACTCAGCCTTCCATCCTTCCGAGGTGGGTAAAATGAGGACCCAGATTGTTGGGGGCAATATGCTGACTCTCTGTAAACCGCTTAGAGAGGGCTGAAAGCCCTATGAAGCGGTATATAAGTCTACTGCTATTGCTATTGCTATTGTGTTTTTACTGTTTATTTTATTCACATATTGTTTATGTCTCTGTATTGCACCCCCCTTTTCCTATGAATGTAAGCCGCCCTGAGTCCCCTCAGGGAAAAGGGCGGCCTATAAATCCAAAATAAATGAAAAAAAATGAAATAACATAAACATGAATAAACGAAGTAAATTCAGATAAATGGGGACAGTAAGACAGAGGCACATTGGTGCGCTTATGCACGCCCCCTTTAAGAACCTCTTAGGAATGGGGTTCAGTCCACTGTAGACAGTTTAAGGTCTATCTTAAACTTAAACTGGCTTTAGGACAGTCAGTCTTTCTCTCTCAAGCCAACCCACCTCACAGGGTTATTGTTGTGGGGAAAAACAAAGGAGGGTAATGTGTTGGATATGTTTATCAGTTTGAGTTAAAATTAGTAGAGGCAAGATACAAGCAAATGAACAACAAAGAAATGTTACCTCCTTGATGTGAAGAGGTCAGCCATTGTCAGGATTACAAGAATGCTACTTTATTGTTACAGGAACGAAAAACAGAATCGAGAAAATATGGCAGAGTTTGTGCCCAATTATACAAAACAGAATCAAAGTGGGATGATTTGAGTATCTTTCACACACTTTAGTCTTTCCCATGGCTAAGTTGTCTTTTTTTACTCCCTGTATACCTTTATCAAAGTTATTTCTGCATTCTTCTCCAAGCAATGACCTGCTATGGTAAGATACCAGACAACCGAATGATTCACGTATTCAGATAACTAGACCATAATAGTGTAACAAAAATTAGATGATATTACAAGCTAATGTTTTTTCTTTTCTTGATAACCAGCAGAGCTGGACATCACAAGGCAGCACTGGTGTCCAAGGAGAGGGTATTGAAAAAGGTAAGATATTGCTTATGACTCTTGATCAAGGCTCACCCTTTTGAGCATGAATGAACTTTGCTTTCAAATGAGGTTCAAATACATTATTGAAACTACCCTTTTGTTGTTGTTTTTAAAAATCCCCTTAAGATGGTAGTGTGTAACAAAGTGCTTAAACAAGTTTACTAATAATGGTGTTATTTTACTCACTAATACTGTATATAGGGCCAAATGTGTTCCTTGGAACCAGCAGATGTTTTAAATAGTTGAAAAACATAATACTGCAGCATACTATGGATCATTATGTAAAATTCTGCAATTTATACTATTAGTGCATAGTTGAAATTAATCCCAAATAAAGAAGAAACACAAATTCACCCACACACAAATGCAGGGACACATTCCAAGTAAACAATAGAAAGGGCTTGAAATACTTTGTAAAACACCAATTGTAATGTAGATTCATTTTATGATTTTCAAGTAAGATTTGTAGCCTATAAAACAGGAATAAAAGAAAACTGTTCATGACAGATGAAGGATAGAAAAATATTTTTTTACTATTTTTAGATTTCAAATGAAAAAGGCTGTTATAGTATTCATGTTTGCCACACTTATCATTCAAACTCAACCACTTACATTATTTGTCAGGTGAAATGAATTCTCAATTTACAAATTTATTCAGCATTTAAAATCCAACTACCAAATGTTCTTCTGTGTATTTTTCCTACTAGTTACCATAATTCAGTTCTAGCTACAGTAGAACATTACATTACAGTAGGTTATGATCATAATTTGTTCCATAACTTTGGTCAGAACACAATTTGGTCGTGACCCAAACCTAATTTTGGAAATTGGTGCTAAAAGAAAAAAATGGTGTGGAAGGGGAAGTTGGCCGTGGAAAAAAAAAGTGAATTTTTTGGTCAGAACGTAATTAGGTCATGGCCAGAAGTGTTCTGGACCAGAGGTTCTACTGTATATGAATTATTTGCTGCCCTCATTCTTGTTCTTGACCAACCAAACTAATTGTCCCATTGGTTATTATGCTCCTTTGGATGAAGAGACAGATAAAACAGTATTTTGAAGATGTCACTGACTAATAGGCAGTGATGTTTATTTCTCATCTCCTTCCTTAAGAAACAACTATAACCCTTAGAGATCTACCAATAGTAGATCAAGATTGGCCAAAATCAGTATTTCTCAAATTTAATAATTTTAGGATATGTAGACTTCAACTTCAAGAATCTCCCAATTAGACATCCACACATCTTAAAGTTGCTGAAATTAGGAAACATTGATCAAGCCATGTAGGGATTCATGAAAAAGTTTCATGAAGTTCATGGTCCATTGTCAATTTAAGCAGGCAAAACTTTTTAGATTGGTTTTGTTTTCGTTTTACCAAGCAAGATTAGCATAAGATTATTTAAAACTCAAGTAGAGAATAAGATGACATCTATTTCAAAGGATCAAAAACAACATCAGGATTGCTAGGTGATTCTAGTACCAAAATAAACTGCAAGGAGAAAAGTCATAACAAAAATCTATGAATCTGAATTTCAAGGTTTGTTGTGGTTTTAATTGGTATTCAAGGTGGGATTTACAAATGCTCTGCTTACAAAATAAGCATAGGATTGTTGTTTTAGTGACATACTTTGCTAATCTGGGAGATTTCAGACCTTAGCAATGGTGAAGCTGGCTGAGGAATTCTGGGACTTGTACATCCAATCTGGCACCCAGATTGGGTGTAGAATTTGGTACAAAAGAATAGTCTTTTGTCTCCGTACTCTGGAAAAGCATGGGGCATATTTTGTTGTAATAGTTTAATGCTGCTATAGGGTGTTAGGTACTGAACTGTCTGGTTGATCTACCCCAGATATTTTTTTGTTGTTGCTGTTGGGTTGTAAGGAGCAAAGGAAATATTTCTTGGCTAATGGCTAATTCCACATCCATTCATGATTGACAGTTGTTTTCTGTATACAGAAAATTATCATCTTAAATACAGCTAAAATTTCATCTTAATGATCATTTGGCAAGGTTTCTAGAGATCTGATAAGATTCTGTGGAAATTCAATATCAACACCAATGTAGAATAAAATTAATTCCATACAAGCGGTAATTTAAAAAATAAAAGGGGAAAACTTTCCATAAATTCTCCCTTTCCTATCAGAAAAACTTCCCTTTTTGTTTCATTGTCTTTATTTTTAGTGATCTGATTGTTTTCTTTTTATAGCCTAATGACCCAAATCAAACAGTGTAATCACTTTTAGTATATTTTAGAATCACCATTCCTACATTCACTTTTGCTTTGCTTCTTTTTAAAAAGAGAGAATACATTTTAGACAAGGTGTAATGACACTTTTAATGCTACTTATTAAATCTATATACTGTTCATGTCAATAATAAAATAAACTGTATTCATAGGAAAGGCAGGCTTATTTTTTAGCAAAATGAAACAATTGTTTTCCATCATAGAACAAGAATAGTCATGAATCATGTTCAAACCCCCATATAATGCTTTGCATATCTGCTCTTTCAACCATTTTTCATTGTATATGAATTTCATACTTTTGACCATGCATGTAATTGATATCTGAAATTGATTCTGAACAGGATCTGTAGCCGATGCTGACACAATCCATGGAGTGTTAGCTTTCAGACTTAATGTTTGATACACAAAACATATGCTTGCCTACTTGGGTCTTAGAACTTACTTTCTAATTAAGTGTGTAGAGGGCTGTATTTTAAGAATTCCCAATCAGGCTATAGCGTTTATCTTTTTAGTAGCAGGTGTCACTGAAAAGTGCACGTTTTATTGCCAAGCAAATATCTTTCAGAAATAAATTGGAAGAACCCATCTAAACTTAACTCAAGTTAGTTTGCATGCACAATGTAATTTTTGTATCAGATTGAGAATTCATCTCTATCTCTCTCTCCCTCTCTCCCTCCCTCTCCCTCTCTCATTCCCTCTCACACACACACATCTTGATGAGTAGTTTTCCTTAAAATATGCCATTTTGAGGTGTTCGAGCCAGGAACTGCTTAGCAAAATCTATTGAAGTATGCAGTCCAAAGAATAACTGTCATCTGATTCATGTATATTAGTCTGTGGACTGTGGTTCAGTTAAAAATGCAGACCAATCAAAGTTGTTCTCCCTCTCTCTTCCTCTCTGCAAAAGCTTCCATTTGTGCTGATTTTTTTTATTTTAATGTAACAAGTTAGATTGCCACGTTAACTCCAAATCCTAAACATATGGTATAGAACCAACTAATGGAATAAAATGATTCTTTTGTTCCATTGATATTGTATTTACAGATAGAAATGTGAGGCAAAGGTTGAATTTCTTAGTAAATAAATAAAAATATATAATTAAAGCCCAATTCTGTATTTTTTTCAAGTTTTCTGCAGTTTTCAAAAATGACTTGTGGTAAAATAAGTGTGCTGCCTGAAGGCCTTACATATCCAATTTCCTCTTTATAAGAATGTTTACAGCTGTTTATAAGAATGTTTATATGAATTCTCTATATTCTCCATATTAGTGGGTTTATTATCATGAAAAGAGCAACAAACCCAGTAATAAACAGCAATCATTATCTGTGCAATAATTTTTCTTTTGACTATTTGGCAAACTAGATGAAAGTTTGGACTTAAAGGTCCTTCTTTCCATGAAGAGGAGCTGTTTGATTAAAAGAAATATCTTTTATCTGAAAGAGAATTTTGGGATCCAATTCAATATTCCTTAAAGATATAGGATTCAATTTACAATTTGGCTTCTTTCAATATTATCTTTGAATGGGGCAGGTTAAATAAAGCATATCTATAAGGTCAGGTAAAGACTGTTTTCTGTTAAGATAATTTAGAAATTGATATAAATATAGGCTTTTAGCATCTATTGCACTTTGCCTTTGTATTTTTTTTCCTTGAGTTGATCCATTATGAATTTCAGTGGGTGTCAAAATGCAGCTGGAATACATAACAAAAGAAATTAGTCATGGCCTACATTTGTTAAAAAGGTGTGGCTACTTAGCAGTTTAGAGGACTACTTACACCCATCTATTGCTAGCTGTCAACCTGACATGAATTTTGCTCTATGAGCAAATGGAGATATTAAAGAAAATGCAGTGGCTGCCTTATAAATTTTGGTTGTTCAGAAGGCTCTATCTAAACTAAAAAAATATAAGCCTACCTTAAATGTTTACATGGGATGATTTTTCAGGTAAGTAACTTTGAGAGTTGGAATTTAAGACATTTAAGACATCTATTAAAGATTCTTAATGATTGCAGAAAACTAAAGTTGTTTTTCCTTCATGTTTCTTTCTTTCATGAAGAAAAAAACTTCATGTATTATGTTCTTTCTAAGTAGCTTATCAAGCATTTACAAAATCACAGCAAAGAATACACATGCAACAAGCATGTAGAAAAGTAATAAATAGAAAGTAATAATGAAAAACAACAGAACTAGCTTGCTGACAATGCAAATTTTGAAGGAGAGTTTAAAAATAGAGATGTTTAATCTTTCTGAAAATTTAAACATGTCAAACATTCTGTTTTGAAATGAATTCCAAAGCTGCTTATAATATAAATATTGATTTATCATAAGATACATATGGGAACTGACTGCAAAATCTAGTCAAATTCTGCTTTGTAGCATTGGTTAACAATCATCAACTTACCTGTGGCTTCATGTTTTTGATCTTACTGAGCTAAAGTATATTTCTAAAGTCTGAATGAACCCTTTAAACAACAAATGTTAAAATAGATATCTATCAAATATCTGGCATATTGCTCTAATTTGACACCTCAAAACTCAAAGTCTTTAATCACCCGCTCCGCCAAACACTCCAAAAATTGGGGCATGATCCACCTGGCTGATAAATGTCTTCTTCAGACAGTGGAAAAAAACACAAATATATACTATTTGATTCTAACCAGTAAGGAGAATGTAACAGGAAAGTTGAAGTAGTAGAACATTTGGGAAAAGTACTTTGCATTAAAAAAAATAGAATTTAATAGACAGACACTTTTAAAGACATTTTTCAGGTCTTCCTTTCTTTCCCTTGTTGCCTATTCTTCTTGTTGCATCAATTTTCATTGCTTCTTATGACTTTATTTTTCTTTCTGCTTCATATTCACACACACATTCACCACCCTCCACCTCATACTTCCCAGTAAGAGAATTGATACTGATGTTTCTGATATTTTAGAGTATATACTAGCCATTATCTAGCCTTTGTAGAACTTCAGAACTCCAAATCAGAGAGCAAAGAAAATTCCATAGTTTGAATATGTATTATTATGCAAAACTATATGAAGGAACCTTAATGCTGTCTTTCCTGAGACTCCTATCCTTCATTTCAAAAGATGAGATAGGACTCCATGATAGTTAGAAAGGCAAAAAAGTTTATCTTCACTTTAAGTCACTTTCCCTCTTCACCTCAAGCTAAATGTCCCAAAAGAACAATGTTTTCTCAGATGGAGAATGCTCTGGTCCCTCACTCATTTGATAGCCTCTTCAATGATATATTGTTCATTGAAAGCAAATAGCAAATGGAAAGAGAATCAGAATTACTATGAGCAAACCGCCCAATTGAGGCATAGTACTTAGAAGCACATCTACAGTCCAAGAGACCATTTTGCATGCTGGAGAATGTACATACTATAAATATAGTTATATAATGTGTATACATTTAGAGTGTGAGCATAATTCTGATTTGGATTGGACATACATGGAAACCTGATGTAAAAAATGTTCTTGACCCATTAATGCCCAAGAGAGAGGAAGAAGAGGGGAAGAAGACAAGTCATTTATCATGCCAAATACTTGATATTATATATTCAACCCCTCAGTTTTCACACCCTTGAAAATGAAAATCTGGATCTTCCTTAATTTTTATTTCTTGGTGTGTGTGTGTGTGTGTGTGTGTGTGTGTGTGTGTGAGAGAGAGAGAGAGAGAGAGAGAGAGAGAGAGAGAGAGAGAGGGAGACAGAGGGAGACAGAGAGGGAGAGAGAGAGAGAGAGAGAGAGAGAGGATGGGGGGGAATCTAAACTTAACACTGTTCGTCTAATAACAGTTTGCATTTAAAAAACTTTATACTTGTAAAAAATATGTTCTTCAATTAAAAAGAAAAACCTCACAATGAAAAAGGGACGTTTTCATCTGTTCATTTAAAATGTGCAAGTATGCAGGGCATAGACATGCACACACAGAAAGAATTTGAAATTGCATATAGCTTTTTCCCCCAAATCATTCTTATTCTGTTACTGAATAGAAAGGAAGTCAACATTCTATCCCCATCTGCTCTGATCCCACTAATTACCCCCATCTCTCAGCTGAGGAAATCTGCATTTTTAAAGAACTGGTTAGACGGAAAGAAGCATTTAACGTCTCAGAAGACGGGACCTTCATCAGCAGAGGACAATCTTTTTTCTTCACTCAGTCCCTGAATCTATGAGATGAATATTTCCACCTAAAAGCGATGAAGAGTAATTCAGAAGTTCCCGCCTTATTCCAAGTCTTCTCTTTTCTCTACCAAGACTGTCCATTTTTTTCCGTTCTAACTCATACCCTATTCCTTTGCTTTTGAAAGACCTCTACACGTCTTTAATTCCACCCTTTACATTTCTTGAACGTGTCCCCTGAAAGTCAATTGTCTGGTTGTATACCAACTTCTTTAAAAAGCGGCTGAAGCGCTCCATTGTCGTCTCCCCCTCTCAAATTACACCTCAGTATACCACTTCTCTCCACTCAATCCACTGGTATACCCTCGAATTTAGTACTGCAGCCTCTAAGGCAATTTTCCAACCTGGCAAGCACTACAATACCCATCACCCCCAGCCTTATTAGAGATGATAAACACCAGGGTCTACTTCCTTCGAAGGGACACGAGATCCGGGAAATGCGAATAAGAAAAGAGGAGAGGACGCCCTAACCGCCCTTCTCAGTCGCAGTGCTCGTGTCAGGTGTCCCTTTTCTCCATCGTTGGATGCAGCCATGTGTCCCACCAGCTGCCTTGTTCAGCCCGGCATTTTAGCTAGCTTGGTCGCCTTCCAGAAGCTCCGTCATAAAGGAGATGTAGACGATTGCCAGGCGCAAGGTCTCGATCCGGGAAAGACGCTTCTCGTACGCAAATGTAGGGACCTTCCTCCTCAGCTGCTCAAAGGCTTCGTTGAGGTTGAACATCCTCTTCCTTTCCCGGATGTTGGCTGCCTGGCGCTGCGTGGAGGTGATGATCCGTTTTCTTTTGGGCCTGCCCAAGAAAGCAGTTCGTCTCACCACCCGTCTTTCTTCTTCCTCCTCCTCCTCTTCCTCCATCTCGACTTCTCTTCCTTCCAAAGCCAGCAGCCCTTCCGCAGCGGACAAAGGTGTTTGGCCCAAGGATGCCACAGAAGTAGAACACGTGTAGAGATCCACGCAAGGAATCTCCCCGGCGGACTGATTCTCAGTCAAATTGGCCAGCAAATCGAGCATGGACGGGGACACAGACATCGCTTGGTGCTGGGCCGCTTGCTGGCCTTGGTGTAGAAGAAGCTCATGCATGAATGAGGGACGCTGACTGGGGTTGGCGATCCCTTGCCCCACACGCGCTCCTTTGGTGCCCATCTCAGTCCGAAATGCGATGGGACCATTTATATTTATTCCTCCCCCTCTCCATATGGGGGTGGGGATGTGGGAAAGGTTGCCCAGTTCGGAAAAGGAGAAGCGATAAGTCAGTCTACCGGAGAGACCGAGCTGTGCCCAGGAGAATCGTCCCCGGGAACATCTCCTTGGCCAACAGGATTAGGGCCAGGTCCTTCTTGGCAAGCCGCTGCGCTGCCACCTGAGGTGCACATTTCTTTACATCTGTGTCGGCAAGCAAAAGCTTTTCCAGCCTGGATGGAGCTGAACATGGGGCAGGGTGGCGGCGGGGGTGGGAAGAGAAGCTTTTTCAATTGATGTCAGACAAGCGCAGGGATGATTTTAATGATGTCTTGAAGAGGGACCCCGCATGCCAAGGGTCGCGGTGGAATGTTTGTCCCGTATCCCAGCGCAATGGGAGATAAATGACAAGGGCCTCCGCTGCCTAAGTAAGCACTGGGGCGGACAGGATGGGGGGGGGCGGGGGAGGACAGAAGAGACGCGAACTTCCATTCCTAAGAGTAACTCTTAGAATCATCCATATCCAAAACCGATTTTCTGTCAGGAGTGTGCAAATATCTACCCAGCGGGGCAGGCAAACACCACTTTCCAAAGGAGGGGGGGGGGGTCTTTAACCTTTCCCCCCCTTCCAGACTCTCACGGAGATGGCATTTAGGAATCAGCCTTGTATAAAGAATGACGATAGCAATAAAATAAAGACAAGTAAATGTCTGAGGAAACTTTTTCTATGTGCAGCTCAGCTTCGTTTTTCTTCATTCTAATAGCGCGCGCGCGCACACACACACACACACGGACTTGCATTTTTCTGTTCGACTGCAATTTAATATTGAATACTTTTAACTTCTTTTAAAAGTTTTTAAAGGTTTTTTTTGAGATAAAAAATGACCTTTAGGAATACAATTCTTTAATAATACTAATTGATTAGAATTATAATTTGTCTTTCTTGCAGGTACAGTGTGGCTTACATAGCACTCAGCTTCAAGAAAATAAGAAAACTGATACTAAATAGGAAAGTTAAAGTCTTAATTCATGAGGCTGGGGAAAGGCTCATTATTGGGTGCCTGCCCCCTTTAAATTACTGTAAGATATTTACATAGTACTATTATAATTGTATTTTCATTCTTTTTTCCCAATTAATCTCATATTAGGATCATGATAAAATACATTTGAAGCTTGCTGGTCCATACAGGTATTTTTGAGAAAACTTTCAGCTTTCTTTTAAAGCATAGATCCCTTTAGGTTGCATATTTAGTCTCTAACTTCCCTCTGTTAAAAAGAAAAGGAAAAGGAAAAAGCAGTTTTCTCTGCCTCTACACCCAAAACATCATAATTGGCATGGCTCTTATTTGGCTCTAGGTCAGTAAACATTCCACTCTCTATTTGTTATACACATTTGCAACAGCTGCTGCAAATCAATCAGCCTTGGCTGTGGAAAACGGAGTGTGATTATTAGTCCTCGATGCCTTTTAAAGGACAAGTCAGACCTCTCTTTCTCCACTCCTGTTCTTATTCTTTGAAAAGCAAGCAATCCGGTTCAAGTCGGACACAGACAATCTAAGGGCATGGAGAATAATCGTATAAATGGGAGTTAGCATCTTTTATGAAACCAGGGGATACAAAGTTTAAGCACATTGGACAGCTCCCGGAACTCAGCATCATCCAAGGCGGATGCTTCAGGTAAACAACAGTTATACCGCAACAGGGTTCATTATTTTGTCTCCCTGTCTTCTTTCTTTAATTTTGCTGGCAGAACCATAACTTTTGCAGCATTTCATTGGCACAGGTATCAAAAAGAAAATGTAATCAGATCAGATCATAAATATATTGTTGAGTTGCATTGATAGCTGTAGGGGTATTTATTAAAATTTATGCCATTAATTTTGTAGATTTACAAAGATTCATTTCTTTGTCACTCATTTTGCATCATGAGGCACAATCCTTATGTAAGTTCAGAACAAAACTTCACTGTGTTCAATGATATTTTCTTCCCTGTAAATATATATATATATATATATATATATATATATATATATATATATATATATATATATATATATATATATATATATATATATATATATATATATATATATATATATGACAGCAATTTCTGTAAAACAGGCAGTTAGGTAGATAGTGTGCTGGCAGAGTAGGGGATCACATCTAGGAAAAGACTGAAGTATGGAATTGTTTATGATCTTCTGCCTATTGCTTCTGTCTCTAAAATCTTTTATTTAAAACAATGTAACACATGGTTTTAATTATTTCTAATCACATTGGAATTTAATTCAATAGAAAGATATAGCATGAATATTTTAAACTAATAAATATTCGCTTTGTTGACTGATTTCAGTGATTTAGGTAATTACCATCCATTGTTTTATATGCCATTTGCTATTTTCCTATCTAATTTGTACAGCTGATATCATAAAACACAATGATATTCCAGTCCTTATTTATTTCACCAAACTAAGGTTTATTCTTGTGCAGTTGCAGTGATGTTGAAATGAATGGATTATAACATAATCCTACACAGAAATAGTTTGCACAGTAAGTTGAGAATGTAGGGTCTTTTAATCATGTTTTCTGGAATCTTGAAGATATTAACTGTTAGCTTTACAAAGGCTATCCATTATCATTTATTTAAAGCATTTGTATGCTGCTTCCCATTAAAAATATCAATCAAGTTTGCACATTTGTATTTACAGAATGTTGTTTATAGTTCATGGCTACAATTCTTGATAGTAGTTGATAGCTACAGTTTATTCAGTTAGGCAAAAATAATTCTGTCTTCTGAAAATAATGGAATTATCTCTATTCCCAGTAGCTACAATGCAGAATGGCATTTTAATAGAAATTCTAGATGCCCTATATATTATTGATCTAGTTTGAATATTCAGAAATTCAAAGAAAAAAAATCTATGTTAGGGTTTGTAACCAAATAAGGATATTATCTCCGATCACAATGGACTCAGTTCAGTGACTGAGAAACTTGAGTGGTATGTGTTTTAATTCCACTGACTAGGAAACATGGATAGTATCATATTTTTGTATCTATGTTGTTCTTGTGGGTTTTCCTTAGAAACTTAGTTAATCAATTTGGAACTGAGATGTTTTTGATTGCTCTCCTGGATAACTTTTATGAGTACCAGGATAATGGCAGTTTAGATCTGCTGGTCATTTTGGATCACTTAACAGCTTCTGATACCATTATATTGGACTGACATCTGCATGTTTGGACTTTTTTCTCCAGTTTTTGCCATCCCAGATTACTAATTTTTGAATGTAAAAACTCTTCTGCTCTCATAATGGTAACAACTCTTTATGGTCTCTTTAGCTCAAGAAGAGGGAATGCTTCAAGTAGCAGTGCTACAGAATGGTCTCCCAACAAAGATTACCTTAGATAATTTCTTGATCACTTTGAGAAGGAAACATTGATTTTTCCTGGGAAATGTTCCAGTGACTTTCACTTACTGTGCCTTCTATTACTTTTTATTTTGATTTGGTATACATTATTGTCAACTATTTAAATAAAGATGAGTCTCTCTTTGTTGTTTGCATTGTAATCTTATAGTTATTTTAATAATTTTCATTTCAAACCTCATATGAAAATCCTGAGATTATGGTAATATATAAATTCATGAATGAATCAATAAATGGATAAAAAATGTAGCAGAGCTCTTGACCTGATTCAGTACTTTCCCCCTCATTTTTATGAACTTTCAAGATGACCAAGTCTAGTTTTCACCATCTACTTGACAAAGCAACAATTTAAAACTTTTTTAAAAACCAAGTTCACATTGGAGGATATACTTCTAAAAGTATATAGACTATCTCAAAGAAATGGATAAAGCGACAACAGAGGTTGAGTGGAGTTTAGATTAATTTAATTTATTCTATTACATTACATATAATCAGCATCAAACCTATTGTGACTTTCTTCAGAATAAATCTTTGAAAGAATTGTCATTTCTGATTATAGTTGTGCATTTCTATTCTGTTTTCTAAGTAAAAATGTAATTTTATGTAACAGTTGTGGAAAACAATGAAATATTTTTATGTATCTATATCTTTATATCAAATACAGTTTTAGCATCAAACCTGCTTAATATTTTCATATTAGCCAAGAAAAGCTATTTTCTTGGCAAAGAGATTAATTGCAAATATGCTTACTCTACATGGACCTATTAAAAATATATATCATTTTTGAATTAGTGCCAAAGAGGAAGCATTGAATTCTGAATGCAAGTACAAAATGCAGCCAATTCCCTCCACCTTGCAATTCCTTCCACCTCAGCACAATCTTTTCAGATTTATCAAGTGGAACAGGAATGGCTCTTGAGTTTTCTGCTTTGTTTTTCCATTTTATTCCCCTGTCAAAATTTTCTTTTAAGTTTTATCTTTTAAATGTTAAAATTGGCTTGCTGTTTCTCTCTTTCTCTCTCTGCAGATTTAAAGGTTGGAGAAAAGGGATGTCTCAATTTCCTTCATTATTTCTGTTTCTTAACATTCTCCCAAGCTGAGGTTAGAATATGTAATGGATATTTTGTTTATCTATATAACATGAGATACAAATGTGTTTGTGTGTGCACATACATGTGCATAACTGAGTGAAAAACAGACAGGAGACAGCATGGAACTAGACAGACGAATGAGCTAATATTATATAAAGCAGCTTCCATGTGCAAATATGAGGAAGAAGACAGAAATAAAAGGAGAAAGAATTTCAATGTGAATTGAGCAATGTAAGGTAGAATTTCCAAACAATAAATACTCATGTTTGCTGGATGTATTTAAGCAGAACTGAATTCAACTGTCAAGGCAAAGTTGTATTAGATCAGGGCTCTCTAATTTGTGACTATGGGCAACAGGTAGTTCTCCAGGTCATGATCTCAACTGAATGTTCTACATTTGTCTTTTGGACTGAAAAGAAAGTGCAGATGGGGCATGCTAGGGAACAGCTATCTTCCCACAGCAATATCCCTACATCAAAACTCAGTCACGGCCTGGACTAGAACTGGGCCAAGGCTGATGAGTAACAGTGGGGAAAGCTCTGGCTTGTTTGGGGTAGCCTAAATCCTTCACTCTTTCTAAGCCTCTTAGGACAAAATCCACAATCATTGGGCAAAAGACAAAATCCATAATTCCCCTTTCAGTGTGAAGGCTTGAAATGGACAGGAGCTTCTCAGCGTGCAGTCTCTTCTAGGTTGTCATTAGCTGAAATATTCCTGGTCACTTTCCATACAACATCCATTATCACATGCCCAATTCCTTTATCGGTAGCAACCTAAACCATCACTGAGTAGCCATCACAGGAACTAAAATTAAATAGTAAAGAATAGCTGTGTTCAGAAGTAAATTGTTTTTATTTCACACATATATATTTCAAAGGAAATCATGACATGCTTTATTATCTTTGCATTAGGTACTGTCTCCAATTGTCTTCTTCCTTTAAAAAAAATACTCTTCTTATGTAATTTTCTGAATAACGTACTAGACAGAAAGTTCCCTATAAACATATGCTGGAATCAAATAGATAGCTGATCATAAATTTTAGCTTGCTGACATGGCAATTACATAACAATGCATGAATGCAGCATTGTTAATTACTGATATGTGCTTTAGAAACATGAATTGGCTAATTGCCTCATTTATTCATATTTTGATGTTGGAAATATTGTTGTGTTATTTAGCAATGGAGTAGCTAGGAATAAAAACAACAAATAACAATTTTGGGGTTCATTATGCAGTCATTATAATGCTGATATTAGATAGTCTAGACAGTGATTGCATACTAATTCCCTGGAAACTTCCAAATATGCAATATTGAATATCATATATATCATGCTGCCTCCCTTTTGGTGTACTTTTCTTGGTTTAAGAAAACATGTTTGCCAAGCTAAGAAGAAACTAAACTTCTCCCAAAAATCAGTATTCCTACTAAAAGATTCTTATTGGCATAGATATGCATTGGATTTGGTTTGCCTGAGCTGGCAGCACTTTGATCTTTTGCTAGAAAGAGTCTTGTTCAAAGATTTGATGCTCTCATGCAGATAAAACTATTTAAGTCTTTCTGGGTGCAATAACTTTCCAAATGAAATGACTCTATTTTGTTCAGACATCTGAAAGAAATACAGTATCACAGATTGTTCCACTTAATGTGAATAAGGTGCAGCATATCACTTTTATGGCAATGTTGAGTGATGATATTTCAGGTACCTCCCATTGTGATACTAAGAAAAATCATATAATCATAAACCCATAATAATAAGTCTATATTTATATTAATTTTATATTCTGTTCTTAATTGTTAAGAATCCCAGGGCAGTCATAATATATAACAACCATAATTATAAAATCCAGGAAAAACACACAATAATTTATTTTAATATACACTGCTATTAACTATTTCATTCTAATATATAGCTCAAATTATTGATGAAATATTGCCTAGAAAAAAATGGTTTTTCTCTGATGTAGTGAATATTGGAGGAACACATTTATGGAAACAGATTCTGCATCTAAGAAACCTCACAGAATATTCTCAATTTATTGTTCAGCTTTGGTTTAATTAATAGGGCCCTGCCCACTATTTCAACCCACAAAAGGAATACCATAGTTTCTCTTTATTTCTAAGAAGTTAACACTCTGGGCAAAAATTCCATTATAAGATTCAACAATCTGTTTAACTGTTTATTAAATTTATAGGCCGCCCAATCCTGGAGGACTCCCGGTGGCTTACAGAAACAGAATTTAAAAAGATTAAAAACAGATAAAACATGACAAATTTAAAAAGACACAACATGCACCCAATCTAAGTGGGGTTGGACCTCAATCCAGAGGTCAACAGCCCCAGGCCTGCCAGAATAGCCAGGTTTTAATAGCTTTTCGGAAGGCCATGAGAGTGGGTAGGGTCCGGATCTCTGGGGGTAGCTCATTCCATAGGGCCGGAGTGGCAACAGAGAAGGCCCTACTCTGAGGCGTCGCCAGTCGGCATTGTCCAGCTGATGGCACCTGGAGAAGGCCCATCCTGTGCTATCTTATTGGTCTTAGGGAGGTGTGTGGCAGAAGACGGTCTCGTAGATATCTGGGTCCTAGGCCATATAGGGCTTTAAAGGTAATAACCAGCACCTTGAATCGTGCTCGGAGACCAATAGGAAGCCAGTGCAGCTCGAGGAGGATAGGTGTAGTGTGGGTGTACCCAGTATCGCTCGTGCGGCTGCATTCTGGACTAATTGTAGTCTCTGAACACTTTTCAGAGGCAGCCCCATGTAGAGCGCATTACAGTAATCCAGTCTTGAGGTGACGAGGGTGTGAGTGACAGTTTGCAGTGCCTCCCGGTCCAAATAGGACCGCAACTGGTGCACCAGGCGAACCTGAGCAAAGGCCCCCCTGGTCACAGTTGACAGATGATGTTCCAATGTCAGCTGCGGATCCAGGAGGGCCCCCAAGTTGCGGACCTTCTCTGAGGGGAGCAAATTTTCTCCTCCCAGGCTTAAGGATGGACTAGCTTGACTGTCCTTAGGAGGCAACATCCACAGCCGCTCGGTCTTGTCAGGGTTGAGTGCAAGCTTGTTCACTCCCATCCAGACCCTAACAGCTTCCAGGCACTGGCACATCACTTCCACCGCTATGCTGAGTTGGCACGGGGTGGACAAATACAACTGTATATCGTCCGCATACTGGTGGTATTTGATCCTGTGCCGGCAAATGATCTCACCCAGTGGCTTCATGTAGATATTAAATAGGAGGGGGGACAGGACCAACCCCTGCAGCACCCCATAATTAAGGGGCCTAGGAGTCGACCTCTGCCCTCCAACCAACACCGACTGCGACCTGTCGGAGAGGTAGGAGGAGAACCACCGTAAAATGGTGCCTCCCACTCTCACCTCCTCCAGTCGTCGCAGAAGGATACCATGGTCGATGATATCGAAGGCCGCTTAGAGGTCAAGGAGCACTAGGATAGAGGAATGTCCTCTATCCCTGGCCTGCCAGAGATCATCGGTTAGTGCGACCAAAGCGGTTTCGGTGGAGTAACCAGGCCTGAAACCAGACTGAAAAGGGTCTAGATAATCTGCTTCATCCAAGGTCCGTCGGAGTTGGAGGGCCACTACCTTCTCAACAACCTTCCCTAAGAAAGGGAGGTTGGAGACTGGATGATAGTTTTTAAGAATAGCTGGATCCAGAGAAGGCTTCTTGAGGAGGGGTCTCACCCCCGCCTCCTTCAGTGGTTGTGGAAAAGAACCCTCCCGCAATGAAGCGTTCGTAATTCTCTGAAGCCAGCCTCGTGTTACCTCCCTGCTGGTCGAAACCAGCCAGGAGGGACATGGGTCCAGTAAACAGGTAGAGGCACTCATCGCTCCCATGGCCTTGTCCACTTCATCAGGGGTGACAAGCTGGAACTCATTCCAGGAAATCTGAGCAAGACCCTCCCCCGGCATCTCCGCTGGTTCTGTCCAAGTGGAGTCCAGGTCTGTCCAAATCTGAGCGATTTTGTCCGACATAAACTGGGCCAACTCCTCAGCCCGTCCCTGTAAGGCATCCCACGCTTCCCCCCCCTTTCAGGAGGGAATGGGTTATCCTAAACAGGGCGGCTGGGCGAGATTCTGCAGACGCAATAAGAGCGGAAAAATGTACACATTTTGCCCTCCGTATCACCACTAAATACATCCTGGTAAAGGCTCTTAGTAGTGTTCAGTCAGATTTGGAGTTGCTAGCCCTCCAGCGTCGCTCTAGGCATCTCTTTTGGTGCTTCATCTCCCGGAGTTCCTCGGTGAACCAAGGTGCCCTCGTGGATCCACTGCCATGGAGAGGCCACAAAGGCGCAATCCGGTCTAGTGTCTCAGTCGCCGCTGTATTCCAGGCGACGACCAAGGACTCCATCGGATTGTGGGCAAGAGAGTCAGGTATCTCCCCAAGCTCCTTCTGAAATCCCAACGGGTTCATCAGGTGCCTGGGGCGGAACCACTTAATCGGTTCCACCTCCCTACAGTGCGGGAGTAGCTTCCGAAAATCAAGCCTCAACAGGAAGTGATCTGACCATGACAAGGGCGAGATCTCTATACCCTTTAACTCAAGATCACGTCTCCACTGCCCCGAGAGAAACACTAGGTCGAGGGTGTGTCCCACTCTATGAATTGGATCCTGAATTACCTGGGTCAAGTCCGTGGTTGTCATGGAAGCCATGAACTCCTGGGCCCCATCAGAGTGTTCGCCTATGGATGGCAGGCTGAAGTCCCCCAGTACTATCAGTCTGGGGAACTCAACCGCCAACCCGGCTATTGACTCCAGGAGCACAGGTAGGGCTGTTGTGACACAGCTGGGAGGTAGGTATGGCAAAAGCAAGCCCACTTGAACTCCTAGGTCCAACTTCAAGAGAAGGGACTCACACCCTACAGTCTCCGGAGCAGGGATCCTGCAAGGAACTAATGATCCTCGGATAATAATTGCCACTCCCCCACCCCTTTCTGGTGTCATTGTTGGTGGAGCACCTGAAACTCTTCCGGGCACATTTCTGAGAGGGGGACTCCTCCCTCATGGCCCAGCCAGGTTTCAGTAATACATACCAGGTCTGCCCCCTCGTCAAGTATTAAGTTCCGGGCGAGGGGAGCTTTATGAATGGCATTTAGCAACAACAACCTGAGGCCAGGGTCCTGGCTTTTCTTGCCACCAGGTCCTTGAGTTGAGCTTACAGGACCGGAACCAGGGATCGCTGCGATGTAGCGAGCCCTCCTTCCCCAGTAATGGCTAGCCCTGTAGCTCCTGTCATACCTGCCCCTCCCCATCATGACCGGAATGCTCTGGCCCGCCCCCATCCCCATAGATCCCCCCTGCCACCCATGGCCCCTGCTTTCACCGGCAGGCCGAATCTATCATTCATTCTAGGATGAGAGGTAGGCCTGGGCCCCCTACCACTTCTGCTTATGCACTCAGTGGAGGAGGCACCAGGCTGCCCCCTCAGTCCTCTCATGTATATCCACAGTCACTCTCACATACATACCCGACTATGGTCAATTAAAATTCGTACAAAAATACAATGGATAATAAAAATAAGTTAAAATTAAGTGGGTTCATTCATCAACAATCATACCATACACACTCCATCCACAAGAATTGCTCAGACCTTGAAAAGTCCAGTCAAGTGGATTTGTGCAGATATGGAGGTCAGGACCAATGATAATTATAATGAAGAGGAGGGAGAGTTCCTCTGTCCCTCTCCCCTCCTGTAAGTCCGGAAGAAGCCAAAGAAGGGCCGGGGTGGTTGCAGGGGGGGGATAGGTACCAGTTTGAAACAGGAGGCAAGTTCGCGGCCTCATCCCCCCCCACTTCTCGTCGTTAGTCCAGAAGAGGCGCAGTCGAAGATGAGCAGTGTGCAAGCCCCGCAGCGGCAACAACCCAGGAAAGAAGGCCACACCGAGAAAGAAGGATGGGGGGGAGACCTGGAAGAACTGTGGCGGGGGCAAGGCCCAGCCACCCAGTCCTGGCCTACATTGCTGCAGCACCTCACCACCCCCTCCTCGGGGCGAGGCGCAGACCACCACTCCAACAACGCCCAGCCCAAGTCCAGCAAGTCCAGCAGTCCCAGTATAAGTAAAAAAAAGTCTCTCCAGCTGCACAGCTGAAGGGCACCCGCTGTCTAAACGGCACCGTCACCGCCACCGCCCATGGAACACCACCGCCACCAGCCAGCAAGGAGATGTAAAAAACACAGGAACACCACCCAGGGGCCGCCCAAACACGACCACCCCCAGCCACTCGCCGCCCAGGCGACACCGGCGCCGCCATCCATAGAATGCTGCTGCCGCCGCCACCAGCCAGCAAGGATGCACAGAGACACAGAAATGCCGTCCAGGGGCCGCCCAGAAGTGACTCCCTCCAGATGACCGTCTCCCAATCTCAACGTAACTGGTAATAAAAATTCTGGAATATGTCTGAAATACTATACATAGTTGACTTTGAATAAGTTCCACTGGACACATTTAATATTAATAAAACATCTTAAACTAGTTCAAATATATTAGGTTCTTGTTAGAAATTTAAATACACAACAAAGCATTGTGATAAAAATTGATAATACAAACCACAGACTTTTTTAATGCAGTGGAAAGAGGAATCTAATTTGTACTTAATTGTTTTCCAAATTCTATAAGTTTTTCTTTGCCAATTTAGAACAAATAATAATACATTTTGAAAAAAAATATTCACTTACTAGACTAAAACAGGACATTTGTTCAGATCCAAAAATATCCCAAAGCCTAATTTCCATTCAGCTAATTATTTAGTGATTCATAAATGTTGCAGCAGCCTCTTTTGCTAGGATATGTATTTTTTTAAACAGTAGTGAGCAGGTGCAGGTACATCTATGGGCATGCCTCTCCATGGGCTCAGCCTTGTGCATTGGCACAAGGATTTCATTTCACAGCTTCAGAGAAGCTGAAGATATGACCATATCATCGCCATTTGTCACACATTTTTATGCTCTTTTATCCTACTGTAGTCTTGTCTCCCACCCTCCTGTACTGGAGTGATAGCCAAGAACAAAGCTCAATGTCAATCTTCAATAAGCAGAGGTGAAATCCCATAGGGAAAATCACATATGCATTAAAGACATTGACAGCCTAAGCACTCTCAGCTGTGCAAGAATTATGGTGCTTGAGAAAGCTGACTGGGCATTATTGGCAATACATCTATTTGTTCATCTTAGCTTTATATTTAGATTGCAGATCTTTTTGTTTGAAATCCAAAATGGACATGCATGTGATATGTGACATGCATGTGACATGTTTCTAAGGTGCTTATACATTAAATTATGGAACTCCCAACAGCAGATTTTCCCCTAATTCTTTTACATAGATAATTGAGTATTCATTTCAGTTTGCTTGTTATAGAAGATATAATTTGAAAATTAAACAAAGAAATGAGGAAAAGCTACAGTCCTATAAATAAATAAGGAAACAAACAAGAAAATACTATAATTCTGTAAACATTTGCAGTGTAGTATGTTCCTCTGAATTTAATGGACTTTATTATTAAATTTAGAAGGCTCCATACATCTCTCTCTTCTATACATCTCTAATCCAAGTTAATTTCTGGTATCTACCGTGAGGATTATTCTTTAATAAATATACATGGGATTGCAGTTAATTCTTACATTTGCTTTTACCTACTTTCAGTTGAAGACCAAGTGATGTTAAAACCAAACCCTATTATTTGCTCTGTTGACAAATAACAGGTTGCTGCATAAAAAGCAGTTACTGATAAAGAGTTCTGGTGAAATGATATCCCTCTGGAAATGAAGTCAGAAATGACCAAATGAAGATGAAGTTATTATTAAATGTTTAGGCCTCTTGCAAACCTCATCCAGATTTTGCAATGTGTAGTAAATGTTTTGTGTGGTATAATGTTAAGTCTCATAGGAAAGTAAGATACTTTATTCTGAGCCAAACCATTGGTCAATCCAGCCAAGCAGAGTCAACATAAGCAGCAATGACTCTTTACATTTTCAAAAAGTCATTTTCTGGAACTGGAAAATTTAAGAGTAATAATTTGCAAAGATAATTCACCATTTATCCACTGAACTGTAGTTACCCATAACTAAAACTAGCTTTGGAAAATTTTCAAAATTTTTATGAGGCAACATAAAATTTGCTTTTCAGTGCATAGGTGCAAAGGATGTGCAATACACACTTTAGTGAAAATTAAATAGTACATGCAAAAGATCCCTAATCCAAGTTCTATTGAAAAATGGAATGATTGATGTAAAAACAGTAATTTAAGTAGGATACAATTTCAAATTAGAGTATTAGGCTCATAGTTGAAGGCAGACAGGTGTGTAGAAAACTATACAATGCTATCAGTTCTTCATAAAAAGTTTTGCAACAGTTTAATAAATGCTTTGCCATGATGCTTTTAAATACATAATCTGATTTTTCATTTCATTCAGCTTCAATTTGGTATGATGTAAAGTTATAATCTGCAGTAATTTAAGCAAATTTTATTTACCCAAATATCAGAATGTAAAGATAAATTAGTTGCTCTGGGACTTGAGATAATGGTTTTGTTTGTTTTTAGCTTTAATACAATACAGAATAGTCATACTATAAAAAGGACATTGTTTCAAAATGAAAGATAATGATATAATGGCAACGTGGTATTTTGTCTCTAGATCATGCTATCATTTCTAATCTATCAATACAAAAATTTTCTATCTAGCCATTCATCCAGATGGTTGACGTTATATATGATTGCATGAAAGCTCTGATATAAAATGCCTATGGCTTACTGGATTACTCTGTGGCCACATGTTTTAAATTATTATTTTTTCTTTTTCAAAAAAAGAACCATTGCAATCTTGCAACAAAGGAACAAGACTTTATTGTATAACAAGGTTGCAGATGTGGAAAGGTGCTCACAACAAAGTCAAAATATTTTTTTTCTTTCTGCATCTGGAATGCCAAAAAAACCTCTGAAGTCACCAGAAACTAATGCTAGACAGTCTTTAGTTTGTGATTAATTTAATATTCAAGAAGAAAAAAGGGTCTTTTTCAAAATTCTATGCCATTCATCATTATATTGTCATTTATATAATACTCAAATGATTTACAAGTCAATTTTTTTTATTTCTAAAACAATGTTAAGACATCAAAGAGTTTCTGATGCAAACATCAAAGAGGCAGTCCAAATCAGCGATTTCTGGCTAAGACAGTTTAGTTCATTTAATATCCTCTGGTTTTCTCAGGCTTAAGTTACAGCATATAAAATTCTTGGAATCTGGTTAAGGAAGCAGTGCTTTTATATTTATTGTTTTTAGCAGTACAGTTCTTTTATGAGGAAAAATATTTTATGGTGGAAGTAATGATTTTTTTTAAAAAAAATCAGATTGAAAATTGGGTTCTTCTGGAGATGTAATTACAGAGTTATCATAGAATGTATTCAGTGATGTGATAAGTAGAGATGGAGAAAAATATTTGGTTTTACTTTTTTAAAGATGAAGTTACAACAAGATTGTATTTTTCTGGACTTAATTTTTTCTTGTTTTTGAACTTTGACTTTTGAAATTCCTTGTCCTTTTCCACACATGAACAAAAATAAAAGGTCTGTACATAAAATGAGCATCAATTTTTGGAAACATGCAAATGAGCATACAAATATCAAGATAAATATGTACATAAATATATATGTCTTCCCATATGTCTGCCACTCCCTTCTCTTGGCTGGTATGCATATTTACAAAGTATTTACAAAGGAATATTTAAAAAATGTTTACAAGGTAATATTCAGCAAGAAATATTAAAATCAAAACCAACATTTTAAAAGCATGAATATTGAGATTGAAATCCATAGAATCAGTAAACTATTTTAATTTATATACCCTGGATTATCAGGTTTGTTAAAGAAATTGATGGATTATTGTATTATTTGGAAGTGGGAAAGCCAATATGATGTTCTCTAGATAGTATTCTATCAGCCCCAGCCACAATTATTGGCAAAATATTGGGGGGCAGGAAACCGGATAACCTGGTTTTAATTTACTAGAGAATTCAGGAGTCCAAGGACTTTGAATTGATTTAATATGCCAGTTGAAGTTGTCATATGCCTAAGAGTAAAAAATATCAAAAAAGATCCAAGTTTTCAAACCTGTAAACTTCACCATGAATCTAATGTTATCATTGGCAGAATATGTCCTGTTGAAAGTTGGAAGAATGTCATGTAAATCATTTTGATGCTAAATTCACATACAAGGCTAGTAAAAGTGTTATAACTATTTGATCTACCCAAGTTTGGAGAACATTACATATGGCCCCAAAAGATGTTTTATATTAGTTAAAAATTTCTTGTTGAGGGATTTTATCTCCTGATTTAAATGACTGTGCTATTCTTATGGAATATATTAATATAATCCCTAGGTTGCTTCCAGGATAAAATTACATTATAGTTTCAATACTGGTGGTCTGTGTCCTTTATGATAATAAATTCTGCTAATTTCCTTGGGCAACAGCAGGAAGGACAAATTCATTCCTTGATAGTTCCAATGCTATATTCTAGGATTAATACTAGAAGGTTTTATGCTTCCTGCTATAAAGTTCCATTACAATAGAAGGCAGCTAACCAATCAACCCTGAAACTAAACTGTAATGGTTATACAAATAGAACAACTTGTTTAATCATTTGTATTACATATTTAGGTTACAATTTAAATATGACTTACTGTAAGTCATAAAAGAACTATATTTTGAGAGGGTTTTTTCCCCTACAAACTGGTATTTTCTACATGTATCGGACTATAAATTCTAAAATCCCCATACAATTTAGCCAGTGCTGTAGAACTTTGGGACTTGCAACATGTATCAGATAACAAACCTATTCTTCCCATTCTGCTTTCATTACAATAATAGAAATAAATGATTGTCCTGTAGGAATGCATCTACTGGATGATAAGTCTCACATTGCAATATGAGCATGGTTTGTTTCCTTCTTCTCAAAGTCATGGCAAATGCACTCTATTCACTGTAAATAACACACACTTAAGGACTGTCTTTCAGATAATGTAATTTGAGTAAAGAGTTTATTATATCACTGACACAATTGATGCCATAAGGAAGCTCTACCCCTGCTTTCTGCTTCTATTATCTAGTTGTCTCAAAGCCTCTGTCGGGATTGCTGTGGCCTCATTATTTGTTATACATTAGTTTGGGACATGATTTTAAGGATTCCCCTGACAATTGCCTGTTGCACTACCATTAGTCTGCCAGACTTTTCATCTGCTAAATGTGTTTACGTGAGCTCACTCTGATCCTATAAATCTCAGGCTTCATACCACAAGAGACTAACAAGCATTTAAAACTAACTTGTTTGCTCCGACAATTATGTCATTATTCAGAAAGAGATAAACATAGTTTTGGAGACATTGAAAGAAAGAATATTGATACAAGTATGGAGAAAGGCCACAATACAATAGTGTTGCAAGGACTGAAGACTTTAAAAAAAATCTTTAGTAAGGAAGCAATTTTAAATTGCACAGCACACAGAATAGATTTATAGCAATTTCAAGCTATTGGAAGATGAAGATGGTATTTTTCACATTTTTGGTTAATACAAAGTGGTACAAAATTTTATTATTAAAAATATTTTTATTAAATAAAAAAGCTGAAAGACCATATAAATCTCTTTAAAAATTGCTGGAAATTTAACTGAACTTTAATTCATCATTTCTTAAATATTTCTTCATGCAGCTGTATATGCAGAATAATAATAATATATAGCATAAAGCTAAAGAATGAAGAATGTAGGAAAAATAGTTGGGGAATAGAAATAAAGTTCTCTGAAGAAAGAAAAAGAATTGAAACTATTTTAGCAATGCTTTCACATACAACTCTGAACAGATTATTGAGTTTTGAGAAAAGAATATTGAGATGGGATCAAATAGATTTGTTTACCCCTACCCCTTTCCCCAATGTTATACAGAAAAAAGGCAATACTTATTGTCTTTATCCTAATATAAGAATAGTTCTGATAAAAGAGAATATTTGCAGTGTAGAATAGAACTGTTGGTTCATGGTGCTCTCTCATTATGGTTGCGTTCTAGCAGAAGTTTCACTTATCCAATTAGGTAACATCATCAGTGCTAGAAGGGAATGGAGTTTCCCAGTGTTGTGTGGTGAGGTTTATGGCTAGTGAGGCATTGACACAGGGGTTTCAATTTTTTTTTAGACTTGTGGACTTCAATTCCCAGAATTCCACAGCCAGGCATGCTCAATTCCGATTTAAAGCGACAGCATTTGTTTTTCTCCTTTGCAAAAAGTTTCCTTCATTCTTTTTCTTCTCCCTCCCCCTCTTTCCTCCCTCTCTCCCTCCCTCCCCCCTCTCTCAAACAGACACACGCACACAGAGAAGTTGGATCCCTCTCTCACTCACTCAATCTCAAACAATCACAAACACAGAAGTTGGATTGGATATATTTTCCAATGGCTTGAAAGCAGCTCCTCTGCCATCCCCCCATTCCCCTGCTGCCTTCCGATCTGAGCCTTTGATTGTAGGTGGAGCCACGTTGCCTTTTCAAACTTGTAATCAGTGAAGCTGGGCTTATATACCTTTCTCCAGGTAGCTCTGTGTGTGTGTGTGTGTGTGTGTGTGTGTGTTTTTGAAAAGGCAACGTGGTTCTGCATGCAATCAAACTACACTTGGGAAGGGATCTACACTTGAGGATGAAGTTTGAATTCCTTCCCCTCCCTCCGACCCACACACGTACCTTTTCCAGCTGTTTCAGAGAAGATTTAAACTCTGCTCTTGCCTGCCATCATGAAAAGAAAAAATATGTAAAAGGAAAAAGGCAAGAGCTGAGGCCAGGCTGAGCTAGTTGCTGCCAAATGACTCTGCTTAGTGCTTAACTGTTTAAAAAAGCCTCAAAAAAACGCCCTCAACAGGAGGCAGGAGAACAACGTGCCTCATTACATCAGGAATTTTTCAGCTTTTAACCCTTGCTTAGCTCTGCTCGAGTGATCATAAATTCAGACTAGATGAGGCACCTCATTTTCCCACCTCCTCCTGTAGTGGGCACTTTTTAGAGGCTTTTTTAAACAGTTAAGCACTAAGCAGAGTTATAAACTGTGACTCGGCAGCAACTACCTCAGCCTTTTTCCTTTTACATTTTTTTTTCTTTTCATGATGACAGTGGTGAGGCTCTGCCTCCCCTGCCTCCCCTGACTGCATGTCCCTGGAGTTTCCTCTCTATTTATATAGTAGTGGCTTTTCCTGCCAGAACTGGTAGGGAGATTTTTTGTGGATCAAATAGGCTATTTGTTTATTGTTAACTTGTCTGAATTCATTGATTGAAATATTGTTTACTGCTTGATCTTGATCTAGTATTGGTCTAGTTGATCTAGTATTCATATTGGAGTTAATCTCTGCTTATCTGATTACTGGCAAGGATATTTGTTGGTCTTTTTGTTTCCTATTTGGCTTTTTGGGTGCTTCTTTTGAATGGTATGTAGATATTGTTTATCTCCATGTGCCTGCTGATAGCTGATTTGTCTGAGTGCCAGGTTCCCAAGAATTCTGTAGTATTTTTGAATTTAGCTTGATCTATGATGCTCACAATTTCTCAGCTGATACTATGATTAAGTCTGTTCATGTGTTGTAAAATTAAGAAGTTTTCATCATGTATTCTCACTGGTGTTCATAGATGTGCTCTTCTAGTCTTCTGCCTGTTTGTCCCAAGATAAGATAAGATGATAAAATAAGATAACCTTTATTGAAAAAGTTATTTTCTGTATACACAATGCCATATATTAAAATGAAATTCTGATGCCACTCTCAAAAGAAGATATTTTATATCAGAAAGGCTGAAGAGAGAAAAAATTGTTTTGCTAGATTTCCAGTGGTTACACTTAAGCACATATAACAGGGAAGCTGGTGTATTATAGTGAAAATTCTTATTTGATTCTCTTACTTTATTATATTGGCATTTCTGATGTGTTATAGAAAAAAGCAAGCTATTAAAAATCAGATAATTAACTTTTGTACAATGCATACTAATAATCTGTTAGAAAGTAGGATACCAAACTCTTAAAATAAATCAACTACATGAAAGAAATATTTAGGTAGATGGAGAAAAAGTTTTTTTTTTTTAAAAAAAACAATTTACCAGTAAGTAAATATGGCTGGGCTTTGAAGGATTTCCCTTCATTTTGTGGATTTTCTAGCACTGTATTTTATTATTTTATTTTAGATTAATTAAACTAGACAGAATTCACATTTCTTTTATTTCTCCTAATGTTATTTAGCAATGTTCTGTGATTTGACAGTAGTATAATCCCTTGGGATTTATATCATCCTAAATAAATAAAATCAAATAATCTACCTCCAAAATTAAATGTCAGTGCATACATACATACACATGAAAATTGAGAATTTGGTACCATTCTTTTTGTTTTTTGCAGTGCAAAATTATAGCTGTAAATCTGTTAATAGTCATTCTGGAAAACAATTAATGGTACTTCTTTTTGCCTTCATAGGATTATATTGCATTATGATTTTAGTAGTGACTGTTCTGATCATTTTTGTGTATTCTTGTTTTTTTATAGTCTGCTTCAGTAACACAGGGAAAAACATTTATTTTTTTCTCAGAATTCTTAAAAAAAACTTTTAAAAGCATTTCTATGGCAGTTGCCATTAAAAGAAATCTCAATATTGTTAAAAATAAATTTACAACTAAAATAATAGGTAAAATATTTAATGAAAACCTATATTAAGATATGGTATATACTGCACAAGTATAGGGTTTAAAACCAGCAAGATAATCACTAAAATAATGGTATAAAATAAAGAAATGTTCTACAATATGAAAGATTAATGGCAAATAACTAGTTTATTAAAGTCACAGATGTAGGTGAATCTTTGCTTTTTTTTGTTTTGCTTTGGTTACTGCATTTCTGTTAAGAGGGGTAAAGTCTCTGTGTGATTTTTTTAAATGCTCATCTTTTTAGCAGTTAATTAAAAGGAAAAAAAGGAAAATTCCAGTGGTGCACCCATTTATTTCTTCACATGGATGCTCATCTTTGATTCCCAGATTAGATCTACAAATGAGTCTGATGCAGAATTTAAAGTTAGCGTCTAGTTGGTAGAGATAAAGGCATCACAGTTAATTAAGCCTTGTGTTTATTATAAAATTCACCCAGAGCTATTGGGCCAGATGACATAGTAGTTATCATGTGCTTAGTTTTCTTAGTTTTTTTACTGGCATGAAAAAGGGACTAGTTGGACTGGATAATAAAAAAACATTTTTGGGTCATTTTATTACTTTGAAGAATCAGCATGTAAGTGTTGAGAAATAAATTTAAATTTTTTATAAAGTCTGACATGACAGATGGCTTTTTTTGCCTATATTTGTTGCAACATGATATTTTTTGCAACCTCCAACTTTATTTAAATAAAATTATTTACTCACTTAATATATAGTAGTAAGATGTAGCTTACTAAATATGTTAACATACCAGATTTATAATACATACCAGCAATTGTAATACATATTGCAAATAAGAAAAATGAATACAATTCCAGATCTTATCCTTTATTTGTATATCTTTTGAAAAATATTTGAGTAACCCAATTGATCTTCATTGTCAAAAAAAAAAAAAAAAAGACAGTATGCGTCCATATTTTAAAGCTCATTCATTGCTTGCCACAAAAAAGGAATAGTGCCTATTGTTATTAATTGTAAAAATACCAAATTAAGTTATCATTATTAATAAAAAAAACTCTGACATTGCTACTTTTCCTTCAGTCTCCTGACTTTTAAAAATGACTAAAGCTATTGTTTCCTACTCTTTACATATCTATATACAGTTGTTTTTAATAATGTTCATTTTCTTGAAATGAAATTAATATTTTAAACACACAAATATACTGCATAAAGAACTATTCAGAACCATATTTTCCTAGCAGTGCAAATAGCTTTTATTTTCTCTCTTTCTTTATTATTTTTTTATTTTATTTTTTATTTTCATGTTACAATCCCACACATCCCTTTTCACTGGAAGAAAGAAGAAAAATTTAAACAGATCTTGGCTAACTCAAATGCCCGGATGGTTTGTTGAATTACATATATCTAAGACCTCCAGTCATTTTTCAAAGATTAGGTTTCTTGTGGCTTTCTGTAGTTTTTGCAAACATTGCTTAATTAGTATAATTTAGATAAACAGAACTGAATACATGACTTGATGACATTCGTATATTTCCTATCATGATCTGGCTGCTTCTAGTTGGTATGGCAAAGTCCTCTCTCCCCAAAATCATATTTAGTTTTCAACCTAATCATGTCAATGCAACTTTAAATTCTTAGTTACAGTTGCTTAGAAAGGCACTCACTCCTCACCCCTGATTCCATAGCTGGCTACTTTAGTTTTACTTATTTTCTTAACAGAAAGGGAAACACAATGCTTACATTCCAGGCATTACTATGGTGACAGCAAGAAACTGCAGCTGTAGACCTGAAGCAAAAAAACCTGAGGTAATGTTGGGCCCTGGAGACTCGGTAAATATTAACTGTGTCGAAGAAAGCTAAGAAGAGTAGCCAAAAATATACTCCCTCAATATTGATGAGTCAGTTTCTTCAGGGGCTAAAAAGAAAACACTATCTTGAGATTAACTCTGACTTTTTGTGATTTTTATGGGTGTTTCACAATTTGACAATCTGGCAGTTCTTTTCTTGTGTGCCAGTATTTTAATATTTGGCTTCAGTGCTGGTTTTTTTTTTTTTGCTGAAGTCTAATCTTTCAGATTTCTTCTCCGAGCCAAAAGAATAATGAGAGACCCTGTACAGGATTTCTAAATGTTGGGACTTGATTGTGCTCAAGACAGATCTTGTTACCAAATGAACAATTTAGTAGAATGCAAACACTTTTCAAAGCAGATTTCTGCAATGTGAATATTTAAGCTTACCATCACATCTGACAGGAAGATCCTGAACTGTTGGCCAAGATGATGCCCTATCCTCCTTGCTTCCATGTGGAGAATCCTACTGGTCTGACCATAGTGAATTAATTCCAAGTCAGGAGAAGGAGAAGCATTCAACTTTGCACAAGGCAGAATTTTCATGTTAAGAATGCAGGCAATCTTTAATGGTTCTCAAGTGATTTTATCTCAATGCCCAACATCCATGTGAAACAACAATTTCAGCCTGCCTAACCATAGGGCTGGCTCTATAGTTTAATTCTTACTTCATATTAACAAGGCCATATGAAATGCCATTAATTGATCAATCAATTAATGATACAAGCAAAGTAAAGCAGAACAACCTACTGAACAGTGAAGTCTTTATCTGTAATTCCAAATGTGCAGGTCTTGGAGAATGAAAAGGATTCCTCTTCTTGCAGAAATCTTGTGTCAGAACTTCACCTAAGAACAGAAATAAGTACAGTATGTCTTTAGAAATTCAAATACTTCAAAGCTAGATTGGGAAATATTTTTCATTCTCATTTTCTATAATTAAACTTGAAAAACTTGGAACTTCTGTCAATTTTGAAACTTTAAAAAAATGCTTTAGATTAGATCATTTTCATCTCAGCAAGGAAAGGTGTAATGATTTTTCTGTGTTCTGATTTCTATTATTCACTCTCTAGAAGAAATTTAATTTGGCTTCTTTTAAGTAAAATATCTTTTTTTCTGCATGACAAAAGTTAGTATATGTGTGAAAGGAATGTAAGCATGTAGATGGGAGGTGCAGATTTGAATTTATATGAATAGAAAAAACTAAGTGACAGGATTTTTATGCAAGCATATATGTGTGCATATGTAGGTGAATAAATGTATATGTATGTAAGTAGGTGCAAATATATATATTACATGCTCATATATACAATATATTTCCTCATATATAATTACGTAAGCCCCATTGGTGTAACGAAATATTTGTACATGGTATGTATATTTGCATATTATCTACTTATCTCATGTGTATTATGCACATCTAAGATAGACCAATATAAACGAATGTGACATATGTGTTTGTGTAAGTGCATCTTTCCATGTACATGGACCTGTTGATGTATTCATTCTGTCAGACCTATGTATTAATTGTTTCCTGTGTTTCCAGTCTAACAAATATAATTTTGGAAAAGTTAATATCCCATAATCAGTGGTGGGTTCTTACCAGTTCAGACTGGTTCGGCTGAACTGGTAGTGGTTTGGTGGCCTGGGTGGCTGGAACCGGCAGCGACCCAGACTTGCCACGCCCCTAAACCAGTTCTCCAGACTGTGCCATAGGTGCCACCAACTAGTTTTTCACTTCTGTGCATGGGCAGAACAATTTTTATTGCATTGCGCATGTGCACACAACACTCCCATTAGCAGATCCAGCAGTAGTGCCTGCTGGAACCCACCCCTGTCCATAATAATAATAACACTAGATTGTTGGCTGCTAGAGCATAAAAGAGCAGGTGGTAGAATAGTATTGTTGCTAGCATTTGGAAACTAGATGTAAGAGTTTATAAATCCTGAAAGAGAGATCCATATCTGCCTAGCAGAATGAGGACTTTTCAAATACAACACAGTTCAAGTTTATCTAAGAACTAGCTAGTAATCAGACCCTTTCATCTATGAGTATTGGTCCAAAATATAACAGAATAGTGGAGTAATCAACTGTGAACAGTTTGTAGAAGCAAATGCAAAATCTCTTATTAGCCCAACTATGATGTTAAACAAAAAGTTAAAAAAAGAATGGGACTAATATATCTTGCCACTTAAATGCCTGTTCCCCGAATTGCTACCCCCACTATCTACTGCCTTAGACTGTTAGTTTAGTCAACAGCCCTAATGGTAGGGCTGGATCTGAAAGAGTCATGTTGCCTCAGATTCCCCATCCCACATCAAATAACGGAGTACTTTAAAGTTCCTCTTTTTATCATAATGGTGTTTTCTTTATATTGAACTGTCACTGGTATTTTGTGAAGGATAATTTCATATTTTGCCTACAGTCATTCTCTCTTCCCCATCCCACATTCATGTACTTTGAGGCATGCAGGCTGTGAATGTTCTTGCAGTGATTTTTTAAAAAATGGCCTTCATTATAAAGTGCTACAAAATGTGCTTAAATTCCCCATAGGATCAGCATGGCTCTCATTATAGAATGTTACCGTTTTGTTGATATTGCACAGTAACCTCTCGTTCACCTCTTTGCAACACACTCACACTATACTTAGCATGCAGTTATATTTTCCACTCAAACCCAGTCTTTACTTTCATAATAATGAGGCTGGGAAATGCTGTATTAACACAGCCTCCAACCCACCCACCCTCACTCTCTCACACACAAGTAACTCCTTCTGAGCCAGCCTTTTCTGTGTGCTCTGGACCACCAGGTCTTTTTCTTAATGAATTTCCACACTGTTGTAATGAAACACCACCATTCAGACAGTGGGACTTTGAGCAATGTGCTTACACAAGTTTCCTCTTCCCAACCAGGCAACACCATCCATCACTATGATTCTCTGTGTATTTTCAGATATTCTTAGTGAGGCACAAGATTGTTACATGTGGCCCAATGTCACTTTGCAAGTGTCTGTTCTGGAAAAAATCCTTCACTTGCTTTGTGGATTGATTTAAACACAATCTATTTCAGTGCTGCAAAATGCTCTTCCTATTTAGTGCTCTTTATTATGTTCCTTTACTATTTTTTAGAATTTATTTTTATACTATTGAAAAATCTACATAACTTGTCATTTGTAAATCTTGGTCCACAAAAACTTCATACATTGCAACCTTACATACTTTCTTTAACATGTCACATTTCTATGTTTAATCCAACTGAATATCACATACAATCCAATTCCTAATATATATTGTACTGTATTAGGAATTTATTGTTGTTAATTGCAAAGTCATGTCCGACGACCCATTGTGACCCCA
Source organism: Thamnophis elegans (assembly GCF_009769535.1). Classification (NCBI taxonomy): domain Eukaryota; kingdom Metazoa; phylum Chordata; class Lepidosauria; order Squamata; family Natricidae; genus Thamnophis; species Thamnophis elegans. Next base: position 38,624,368 of record NC_045558.1, read on the forward strand.
TGGACAACATTCCTCCAGGCCTTCCTGTCCTCTACCATCCTCTGAAGTTCATTTAAGCTCATGCCTACTGCTTCGGTGACTCCATCCAGCCACCTCATTCTCTGTTGAACCCCTTCTTCTTTTACCCTCAATCTTTTCCCGCATTAGGCTCTTCTCCATGAGTTCTTCCTTCTCATTAGGTGGCCAAAGTATTTGAGTTTCATCTTCAGGATCTGGACTTCTAAAGAGCAGCCAGGATTGATCTCTCTAGGACTGATTAGTTTAATAGCCTTCAGTCCAAGGGTCTTGCAGGAGACCCTTCATGAATTACTGTCTTGTTGTGGCGAAGGGGCTTGCATAGCTCAATGAAGCTATGAGCTATGCTGTACAGGGCCACACAAGATGGACAGGTTATAGTAGAGAGCTCTGACAAAACGTAATCCACTGGAGAAGGAAATGGCAACCACTCCAGTATTTTTGCTATGAAAACCCCATGGAGAGTATTAAGTATAGAATTGCTAATACAATATAACTGTATATCCTATATGATCCTATTCCTAATGCATATTGTGGTAATAGACAGCTACTTCAAAGTGTGGTTTTCTAAGTACAATTTTCAGAAGTGTGTGTGTGTGTGTGTGTGTGTGTGTGTGTGTGCATGCGTGTGTCTCTATTTGTGAAGAATATTTTGTTCTAGTTTGTTATTTGTCATATTTTTTTAATTTTTTTTATCAAACTGATACACCATTTATTTACCTATTTCAGTCACTCGATATTTCTCCTTTTTTCCAGGACTTCAGGGTGATGAGCATAGTACTCCAACTTATTTTTCCACAAAAATACATGTTGTTTTTCTTTTATAGACCATATCTTTATATCAGCTCTTAGGATTCATATAAAAATGTTTTTGACTGATCTCTCCTATTATGTCTTTATTTCATCATTATTTTTAAAAATAGCTCCAACATTAAATCAATTGGCAGTCCAGACTAAAATTATAAAAACTGTGAAACAAAACAGGGGCCATTAAATAAAATATGAACTGAGGCCAGAGCCAGGTTTTAAGGTTTTCCAAAATCCCAGGAGAGAGGATCCCATCCTTATTTCTGAAGGGATGTTATTTCAGAAATGGGGTGGCACAACAGAGAAGCCATAGTACCCATAGCATGACAGTATTTAATGGTGGGTACCTGGAGCACGTCCACTCTGCTGGAATGGATTGGTCAGTCAGAAACCAATAGAAACAAGTGATCTGTTAGATAGCCAGTTTCTATGCGACAGAAAACTTTATAGGTAATAACCAGCACCTTGAATTGCTTCTGGAAGCCAAAGCAGCTGATGCAGCTTGCATAACAGGGTTTGAGTTTGAGTTTGAGTTTATTGGTCTTGTATGCCGCCCATTCCCGAAGGACTCCGGGCGGCTTACAATAAACAAGGGAAGAGGATAAATAAACAAAACAACACTTTAAAATACGCAACATTCACAGTTACCGTGGGGCTGGATATTTCACAAGCCACAGGCCTGCTGGAGCAGCCAGGATTTGGTGGCTTTGTGGAAGGCCGGGAGGGTAGTAAGGGTCCGGATCTCCACGGGGAGGTCATTCCAGAAGGCTGGAGCTGCAACAGAGAAGGCTCTCCCCCAGGGAGTCGCCAGCCGACATTAGCTGGCAGATGGAATCCGGAGGAGACCTAACCTGTGGGATCTAATGGGTCTATGGGAGGTAATCGGCAGGAGGCGGTCTCTCAGGTACCCAGGTCAATACATGGGCATATTGAAAAGCACCTATTGCTGCTTATATTGATGTAATTTGCACGAGCTGTAACTTCTGGGGGGTCTTCAAGTACAGACCCAAATAGAATGCATTGCAATAATCTAATTATGACAATTAGATTATTGCACGGCTTAAATGACTTTCTAAAGGGCCTCCTGAACAAGAAAATAATATAATACTTGGAATATGTAATAATATAATTGTTGTTATTGCATGTTCATATTTAAGTATGCAATAATCAGTAGCCATTGAACAGGCTTAAATTTGCTACTCCAACTGATTCTGCTATATGCTCAAGCAGTTGTGATTCTAAAGCATATTTAAAAAATCATTTAACAACATATTTTATGGTATTCTATATGAAGAATATACTCCCATATCCTCCCATTAGATAATTCATTGGCTGCTATGTCATCCCATGTTTCTGCTCCAGGAATTCAATTATCAGTCACTTTAATTTATATGGAAGGTTTTCTTGGGCTTATGTATTATTTGTGTGCGTCTCTCTATTTTCCTTTGTATAATTACTATATACATATATATGCACAATTAAAGCATCAATACGCAATACCCAGCAAATTACATTAAAAAAATTCCTTCTTGACCTATTGCCTTTATAAATATCTTGTAAATCTATCTATGCTATGAATTTACAACAGTAATGGATAAAGCTATTCCTTTTTAAGTAGAATGCTGCCAATTTGAAACCAGGTAGAAAAATATCATTTTATTATTACTATTTTTCCTCCCGAGCTTCTTATGCTCAGCTGTGCTTTTTAAAAATAAGTTAAAGGGTGTTTCGTAAGTATAAAAATAAAAACATGTTTTGTACTTAGTCAACAACCTTTTATTTGTAAGACAAAAGTTTTAATCATTGTGTTTTTATAGCATTCATGTTAATAAAAGTATTAGACTATGGTAAACATTGCACATCCTCACACAAATGAAAGTTTTCATAGTATCTTTCTATCCAGTGCAGGTTCTGAATGCTGAATTGAGAAGACATTCCCACTCTGTAAAAAACCAATGAGCTGCTGTGTTAACCTGGAACAAATGAAGTCACAGACAGGAATACTCAAAGAAACATAACATGGGAAAGTACAATAGAAGAACTTGCTGTCAGGATGGTTTAAGGGTGAGTACAGATTAACAAAAGACAATGTCATCTATTTCTCCTTTCCGATATCAGTGCCTGTTTAGTAGCAGAATACCTAGCCTTGAGAATAAATCCTGAGTATTTGTTAAATTATTTGAATGTTTTTGTGCAAATATGTCTGTGAATGTCCTTCTGTAAGGCTTGGAGTTTATAAATCTTCATTGTCTCATTCTTGTGTATTTAGTTCAGCCTGATTTGACTATATAAAGCTCCATGCTTGAAGTTCATGTTTATTACTTAAATGTTTTAATTAATCACAAGTTAATATCAGCATTTATTAGTTCTTTTGGAATATTCAGTTTGTGTTATATACATCATAACTTCTACAGACATATATTATTTTCTACACAGTTTATGAAGGATGATAGGAATATGAAAAATAGATTTTGTCTAAAGTGACTGATATATGAGTACCATGTTATCGTATTAACAGAAGCATTAATATTAATGGAAAAGATGATAGTATAAATAACATTTACCAGGAATTTAGCAGATCTTTGTGTTTGCAATTCTGTTCCAACTTTCTTGTTTCAAGAAGAGAAATCTTGGGGGAAATGATCAAAAATAAGGATTTGTAAGTCAGGTTTTTTTTTCATTTTAAGATACTGCTTACATTCAAGTAGGGATGGATTTTTTTATTGGAAAGAGAACATGAAGGTGCCTCTGTAATTAGAAAAAGGCTCCTCATTATCAATGTGAGTAGAATTTGCCTTGGAAGAAGGCAAAAGGAGAAATACTGGTTTGAGCTAAAGTATACATCTATATCACTAGCTTGGAAGTTGGGTCAATTCTCGACTTGATTGGCCATTTTCAGTAGAAAGATTTCCTTTGTATGCAAACACCATTTACAACTGGCACTTCAAAAATTTTCCTGTTGTCTCTAGATGCAGAGAAATGAACTGCTAATTTCAGGAATTCTTACTTTTTGGTAAAGATTGATTAGGAAGGGGAAGTGCTTTGCATATTTTCCACAGAGATAATAAGGGATGTGTGAATGAGTTGAAACACAGCTCACACCAATGCTGCGTGACTTTTATTTAATTCTAGAACCACTTCTTCCAAATAAAGAAAAACAATGGGAATTTCTCCTAAGCTCCAGCTACCACATAGGAATAGAAGCTTCTTTGAGGCTGTTTGACACAGCCTGCTGTCTTTGGCAGCAGATATTCAGGAGCTTCTATAAAAAGAAACAGGAAGAGGTTTCTAGAATGCTGGTTGACAGCTTACATTTGAAAAGATTTTTGGTTCTGTTGTAAATTTGCTCATGTTGTTCCTTCTTTTTGGCTTGATGTATCTCTTGGTTTGCCAGCTTTCATAAACCTCTTACTTTGATCTGAATTGTTTCATTCCAATTTGTCTGCAGGACCTTTATATTGGCCAAACCACTTCTTTTCCTTAGTTCCAATTGCCAGCTCTATATCTCAGTAGATCCTTAATGCCAAATAATATCGCTCAGAAGTGGGCAATTTATAATGCATAGACAACATGTAGCCCCCAATCCATCTTCTGAATCTGAAAGATTGTATAGTCACAATTTGATAGAAACCACAAGTTGTCTGCATTTGTGTGAGTGTGCTACAAGAGCAATGTGTCATTCAAAATAAGTATATTAGTGCTTAAAGTATCCATAAAAATAGTTAACCTCAAAAGATTCAGAATTTTCAGCCCTGCATCCTCTAGTGATTGTAATATATCCTAATGTTCCTAAAAGCCACCAGACAGACCAACATTTTTAAAATGTGCATCTCTGACATACTCTTTTTATATAGCTCAGTATTTTTGTTCTAATCAGTCAGCTACTTCATGATTGCTTAAAAGAAGATTCAGATTTAATTATGTATTTCTTCTCTATTTCCCACATCACTAAACAAATCAATGAACAATTTTATACTTACAATAATTAACAATTAATTAACATTAATTGAAATTATCATCATAAATATAACTAGTGCTCAACTTATGACCACAGATTGAGTAAGTCATTAAGTGAGGTGCCCAAATAACTGCTTCATTTAATGACTGAATTCCTGGTACTCTCAGCAATTGTGTGAATCATTTAAACTGAGCTTGGGGACTGTCACAGAGGTTGGGACAGTTTCTGGGAGACATTGGGGGCGGGGAGATAGGTGAGGCAAGTTGAAATATCTCCATGGTTATAAGAATCATAGGGGTCATAAGGATGAGTTGATGCAAAGAGCTCAATTTTTATCATGTGGGATGGGCAAAGGCTGTATTTTTGTGCATGGGTTATAACTTTGTGCCATTGTAATTTTGAATGTTGTTAAACAAATAGTCTTAAGTTGATTATTATCCGTAAACAGACTCTTGCAACAAATCACTCATAAGAGCTGATGTGTGCTCTGGCAAGGGATAGTGGGATTTTTTTAAAAAAATGCACTGTCTCTGGATGATAGCAGTTACAGAAATCTAAGAAGTCTGGAGCCTTCATCTCACTGATAACTTTCAGACAGCTCAGGGATATTTCTGTTGTCTTTGTATGTCAAATAATCAAGGCAACATTTTGCATGGTCATTACTGCCATCTTGATTTTTTTCCTTCACCCCAAAACATTGTTGAGTCCATGATTGTTACATAATTTCAGATGTGAATGGGTTTAATTGATAACATTAGGTTTTAAGCTATGAGATAGCCTTTATAGTTTTTAAATCCAAGACTATAGTGTCCTTTATATGTATAGGGTTCATAAATATTTTTTCACAAAACAAGGGAACTTTCTCCAATATGTTTCTTGAAATTCTTTAAATTGGATCTGGAAATTTCCTTGGTGCAGACTACAAGTAATTCAGTTTGCATTAGACTCATCATATATTTTAGGAAAAAAATCTAACAAAATGAGGTTGTTAGAAATAATGTACAGATTTTTTGGAAAAAGCTTATTCAGGCTAGCTTAAGCAGTGTTGTCAAAACAAATTTGCTGCCCATAATTATATGTGCACTCTATAATAATGGGTTGGCTATCTTATTTGAGAAGCCACTGTTGGCCAGAGAACATTCAGGTGGTCAGCTTCTGAATCTGTTGCCATAAAATGAAAATTATTCTGTTTTATTTATGAGGCTGAAAATGTTAAAAGGGTAGCCAGTACATGTGTTACACCTCTTAAGACTCTTCCATGAAGATCCATCTCAAAAGCCATTTTTCATTGCCAGAAAATATTTCATAAAACTTAGATGCTTCTATAAAGGCTCTGTACTGATTAAGTTGTATGGATGTATTCATAAACCATTTAAAGTAAGCTAAAGTCCTTTTTTTGCAGGTAGTTCTTAATATACATAATATTATATAATAGTATAATAGGAGGCATTATAGAAGACTGCAGCAGGGAACCATGGGTCTCACAGCTTATAGAGTTTATTGAGAGAGGAATCATCATACTGACACAGACCTTGTGCTAAAAAAATAACATGTCTAATAAAAGATTGGAATAATCTGTTTCAGAATAATCTTATCTCACTTTTCAGCATCAAATGCTAAATTCTGAACATGTTGAAGGAGAGAGAGAAACTTCTTTCATGAAGGAAATAAATTTTTGAGAAAATGCAAGGCAGATTCCTTGAAGTATTCCAAAGTTATTTCTTTTTAATGCATTCACTAGGTTACTCTGGTGCATTCATTCCTTAAACATACTGCTTTTCCCATTCATTCTTTATTTTACTTTGGTTCTGAAGTCAAACATATCATTTCATAATGGGCAAACCATGGAAATCTGAATTATAAACAGAAAGTACTGTACTCTATTCATATGGCAAGGCAATTATAAAGCTGTGCTCTTTGTATTTGCTGTCCAAGCTGTACATTGGCTTGGATCCAGACTAGGCGTCTGTGAATTGAAGGAGCTGAATAGGTCCAAAATCTAGGAATTTTTCCACTTATGGAAGAGGAAGAGAATTTTTTTCTGATTTGTCTTTCTCTTAATGCCTTAGCCACAACCCCGCTGTATCAGAAGTACTTTGAATATTGTGGGAAAGTAAAAGAATCACTATGCAAAGGCAAAGAGGAAAAGGAATTAAAAACATTTGCCATGTTTTTATGGCAAAAATATCCATATATGCAATTTAACTGAAGAGATACTCCTTGCAACGGAAGTAATTGCTAAATCTTGGCCAATCATTTCTAAAATTCAGAATTCAGGTAGCATATTTTGCTTTCAAACATATGATTCCATAAAAACTATGGCAATTCAAGGAAATTCTGAAATCTTTAAACTCTAAAACATTTTTCTAGTCCAAACATTTTAGCATTTACAGTGTTTTTCTATTGCCCCAGGAAATATGACACTTGACTACATTAGCTAGGATTATGGGATGTCCCAATCCAGTGTAGCCAAAAGTTCCCAAGTTGTAAAAGGTTGACCTTCAGGATTCAGAGATAACAAAAACCACTAAAAATTGTGGCGTTTGTGATTCATATTATAAATGAATGTTCTGCTGATTAATATTTTAAATATAATAATACAGCAGAAAATAGAAATTCACCTTCATTTCTGTTTGGACAAAGAGAAATGGAATGGAATAGAAATGAAAATACTATTTGGATCATTCTAATTCAGTCTTTTAAGTGGTGTACCAAACCCAAACAATGCAGTTATAATCTGGGTGGTATTTTCATCCAATGTATTAAAATATATGGAATGTTGACCTGGATTTGAAGTATTTGAGTTCAAATTCTAATTCAGTCATGAAGTCTGCTGTCAAATTTTACTCAGTGACCTTATCTTTCTTTTGATCTTTTTCCCCTTGTCTGCCTTCTCCAAATCACCAAGTTATGTGCTATAGACAAAATGTGTAATGGGGAAATGGGAATGTCCATTAGTTCACAGTACAAGGTGGCGCAGTGGTTAAATGCAGCACTGCAGGCTACTGCTAGATCAGCAGGTCAGCGGTTCAAATCTCACCGGCTCAGGGTTGACTCAGCCTTCCATCCTTCCGAGGTGGGTAAAATGAGGACCCAGATTGTTGGGGGCAATATGCTGACTCTCTGTAAACCGCTTAGAGAGGCCTGAAAGGCCTATGAAGCGGTATATAAGTCTACTGCTATTGCTATTGCTGCTGCTATATATTGCTATTCACAGTAACTTTAAGATTTGTAGACTCCCAGAATCCCTCTACCAGTCATTCTGGCTGGGGAATTCTGGAAGCTGAAGTCCACTAGTCATAAAGTTGCCAAGTTCAGAGACCCATAAATTAGGTGAAAGGTTCTGCTCATGTTGATTTAAAGCATCGTCCTGTTCAGAAGTTCCATACCCAAAGGATGGGAGCTATGTAGATACTTTTCTATTCCATTTGCATACTTTGTAAACAGGGCTTTATTCTAACATTGTTCATTGAGCTATTTTTTTCCTTAAGAGAAGAAAATAAATATGGCATCCATTGTTTTATTATTACAGATTTGAATTTAGATTTTATTTCTTTTTCAACAGCAGTAGGAAACATGTAACTATGATGATGCTTCAATTAGTCTATCTAGGAATTTCTAGGAAATCTGTGTATTTCCTTCTATTGCATTTTGTCTTTTCTTCTACATAAATTACAAGAAAGTTCTTTGTCATTCTTCTACAAAAAAGAAAAAGAAAAAAGAAAATAACTATCCTGCAATTAAATATGGATGGGTATGTTAAAAAAAACCCAAAATTGTTAGGTATGGACAAGAGTATGTTTTGAATCTCAGAGTTCTTAAGAAAAGCTGGCATTTCATTTTGGCTTTATAAGGCAGCATGTTTTGCTGAGCAAAACTATTGAGCAAAAGAGCTATTTAGTCACATGGTCAGACATAATGCTGACACTCATTTTAGAGTGTAACAAAAAAAGACATCTACACACAATTCTTTATATCAGGGAATATCTACAAATATTATTCACTGAAAAATTGGGGCCCAATCAAAAATCACATCAAGAAACATAACTCCAGGGACTTAATGCAAATCTCCAAGCCTAGACACAAAATTTAGCAAAAACCTGGTGCCTTTTAACCATTAGTGATAAAGTAGTCTCTGCTACCCTAAACAAAATGACTTTGTGGATTTTTAAGGCTATGTTATGTTCCCAAAATCAATAGTTGAATAAAAGTAATTTCATGCCTAGGTGAGAATGAAAAGGGAATAAAAAGAGAAACCGAGCTTACAGTTCTTTGCTATTACTAATTATGAATCATATGACCTGGCCAAACTTGCATTACCAGTTCAGTCCACTCCCTTGTAAATCTGATTTGGCTTAACCATGCATTATTATGTGGATTTCATGCAACCACTTCCCTTTCTGAATCTTCCAGAGACAGTGTATTAAATTTCCTGAGTGCCACTGAATACAAAATGAAATCCTACTCTTTAGTTTGTTTTGTATAGTCATCGTTCTAAAATAAGAAGCAGCAGAAGTTTCAACCATAGCCTTTTTCTATTTTTATATTCATTCAATAATCACTATTTTTCATAAATGTTACTGTCTCAATATTTGCATATTTCTTTTCTTTTTTTTAATTAAAAAACTGCTGACCTTTCAGATGAAAAAAATTGAAAGTATTTCTGAGTTTTTCTTTCAAACCATGGCCAATATTTATCTAAAGCCAAGGATATGTTTTCAGGATATTAGTTCAATAGTAAAATATATTTTAATGAAGCATTTTAAGTGTGACCTATTCAATTTTTAGTTACATGTGAGCATTTACTAGAAAAACATGAATTTTCAGTTTTTAATATATTTTGCATGTTTAATTTTTTTTTTATTTGTATTCTTCCTTACTCTTTGTTCTTTGCTTCTGTATATTACAGAAAAAGTTAAAAGCAGAATTACTAGTAATAATTCCATAATTCCGGTGACTGTGGTTATATATTAGAGAGCAATTATATGTACTATATTTAATATGGGGGGGGCAGAAATAAAGATGACAGCTCTGATTGTGTGATTAAAGACCAATTCCTGTTGTGTATTGTGTGCATGATATAGTAAAAAATATTGGGGTTTCAGTAACACAGCCACAGCCACCATCTTGATTTTTTCCAACTTCCCTGATAGCATAACTTATTTAATATTATGTAGTTATTTAGTTTACAATATAAATGTAGTTTAATTATATAAATTAAGCTTAGTTACCTCCATATTGAGATTGCCCTTTTGTGACTATGGATACATCATAATTGTTTTTATTGGTAGCCAATTGGAAGTTGCTTTTTCTTATTTACTTCTTTGGTGATATTTTTGACATTTTATTCTTGCTGCAGTCTTTTTATTGTCTCACCCAAGTTATACTCAGGCCCAATCTTACATAGTTCCATGTTCAGACCTGGTATGTAAGTTGCTGTTGTATGCTGTTGAATACTGAACAACGATAGGCAACCATTACTCTGTTGAGAATGGCATCCTTACAGAGATGATTATTTGTGAATTGCATCACAGGCCTTACAAGGCAACCCCATTCATTTTGTAGTTGGATCATTTATGGATCTAGACAAACATAGGCCTGCCTCTTTGATTTCCTCCAGTTCTGATTCTTAGTTATTCTAGACTACCAAGATATAATAGAATATTTGGTAGTAGTTTATGTGTCCTTAAACCATTTATAGACAGCATACCATTACAACTGACAGTTTTCAATAATTAATACAAATAAAAAACACAATTTTGCTCTAAAGATTATGTGGTCTACATTTTTCAATTAGTGGGACAAGATAGGAGTTGAAGAGAGAAGTAGAACAAAGGAAGGAATGGATAAAAAAAGGAACATGAGTAAAACCTAAGGATAAGGTTTTATCATTTATCTGCAATTAATTATTTGGCAGTGTAATCTAATGGATATAAAGGGAGAATCTGTAACACATCCCCCAAATCCAAATAGGCATCTGTCAGCTATAATACACAACATGGCAAAACAACTGGAGGAAAAATGAATATATCTCCTGGGTGCATTCAGAACCTTTGAGCTCTCCATCATATTTTTTTCCCTTACCCACTTCTCTTATTAGCATAAATTTCTGCTTTCATACAAACAAACAAAAAGAAAAGAAAAGAAAGTCCCCCTTTCTAGCTCCAAATCTTCTAAACATATAGAAAAGATTTTTCACAATAACAGTGGGCTTTTCAAATGCCAAAATTCCAAGGACCATATATAATAAAATATTTTAAATAATAAACACAGGGAGACATTTCCTAGAGTTGATTCAGCTCCCAGTAACTGCATGGATTAGACATATCCAGATAGTTTTCTTAACAACAGCAGGAACTTTTCCCTCTTGCCTTTTTTTTACTTGGTAGTCTAGCCTATTGCTCTGGAAGTTGCTGTGGAAGTTCTATGGAATTTGTCTTCTAAATACAAACTCGGTCTAATCCCGCTTGGCTTTTGTTGAACATGGCTTTTGTTGAGAGTATACAGTGTAGCTCAATATTATTGTATATGGGCTGCAGCTGGTAATAGGATGCTGAATACAAGTAGTCTTTGACTTGTAATCATTGGTTTAGTAACTATTTTACAAACCATTTTGTAAAGACCATTTTGAAAAAGCAACTTATGACTATTTTTCACACTTATGATCATTGCAGCATCCCCATTAACACGTGGTCAAACTGTGGATACATTGCAATTGGCATATGACGATTGCATCATCCCAGGGTCATGTGATCACCCTTTGCAATCTCCTGACAATCAGTCAATGGGAAAGCCAGATTCACTTAAAACATGTTACTAACTTAACAAGTTCAATGATTCACTTAACAACTGTGGGAAGAAAGGTTGTAAAATGGGATAAAATTTATTTAACAACGCTCTTGCTTAGGAACTGCAATTTTGGGCTCAATTGGGTTGAGGTCTCATTTTCAGAATCTCTCCAGATTCTGATATCTTCTGGGACTCAGGAAGTGGGTCTTCTATGTCACAGCATTTTTTCCTATGGAGCAACTTACCCATTAAGAACCAGTTGACCATCCCCCCACCAATCCTCTTGGACATTGATAAGACATAAAGAGCTGGCTGTTCCTCCAGATTTTGTATTGGGAAGTTAAGCATGCCCTATTGGCTGATTTGTTTGGTTCTGGTTTTTGGATTAAAAATGTAATGATGTTTAGACCTTGCACATATGTTATATTACTCATTTTTGGATGTTATTTTTATATTGTGTTGCTGGTTTTGGTTTTAACCTTTTGTTCACTGCCCAGAGTTATTGCTGTGACATGGGTGGCTATATAAATGTTTTAAATAAATAAATAAACAAACGCAGAAGAATGGAATACCAAAGCCATCTGTTTTTTTAATTGATTATGATGCCTTTGACATTGAAATATACAGGAGAAAACAAGCCAGAATGCCACTTTTATCTGCATCAACCTTAATGTAGATCTTTCCAGGAAATTCTAACCAGAAAGTCTGCTCTGATCAGGAAAAAAAAAGTTAATGAACAGTTTTAAGCAGGGGGAGAAAAAAGAATAGAGAAATTTGCTCATAAAAGCATTCACTTGAAAACTGAGGATGTGTATGTAAATATTAGTAATCTTATGAAAGAACAAAGCATGCCATAAAATGAGCTTTAAATTAGGGCCACACAGCTTTCTACAGCTGGCTTGTTGCTAGTTGAAAATTAGGTAGAACTGTGGTTGGTTTAATGACAAGGCAACAAATACATCTAGGGCTGATGGCAAAGGAGACTGAAAGCCAAAGATATAGAAGCTTTGCTTGATTATAGTGATTACATCATGCTCATTAGAATTTAAACTAACTAAACCCAAACACAGACATCATATCTTTATTTGATAGCTGTAGTCTAGTAAATAGTGGGAAAGGATGTTGTGTATGGATTAGACTTGATGAAATAAAACCAGACATTCGTTTTGAACCTGTCTGGCATTTGAAAATCAAACCTTCAAAATGAGGCAGTAAAGTTAACTTGTAAAGACAGAAGTCTTTGATTGGGAAGCATCTGCACAATGTTTTTTCGCCTGCCTTGTTTTAGGAGAAAACCACCTCAGCAACTGGATATGAGACGTGCATGCACATTTTGGGGAGCTACATAAGATGTCTGTGGGAACAGAAGGTGCTCAACAATGTTCTCCTTTTTGCTTCATGGCATCCTTACTCTTTGATGACTCACAGTTGATTACTAAAATGTCCTTTTTGCTGCCTGAACTAATAGTGATAAGGCAAAAAAAAATAAAAGCAAGCCCACAACCCTCAGTGAGCCTGATTTCATGTTTAGTGACTTGCAATACAATGTTACTTTTATTTATTTTATATTCCTGTTTAATTATAAAACCTTATAATGAAACAGTATATATTCTAAAAGGTTGGGTATATTTGACTTTGCCTCTAATATATTTACTAGAAATCTCTCTTAAAAGTTAATATAATCAACTAGACTTAGGAAAGTTATCAACTTTTATATTTGTTCATAACAATATAAGCCCAAGTTGCAGTATGAATAACATCAAGTGCCAGCGTATTATATGGGTGAGAATCCTGGACTGGAGTATTGGTAAAACTGGCAAATCTCTTTTTGAAAAATTTAAAAGAATGATGTCCTCATTAGCCTTTTTCTCTTTACCATTGCTTACTCTTTTTGTGAGCTACTATTATCTTAAACAAATACAGAAAATGTGTATATGATTAGCACTTTGTGCTGGTTAGCATAAATACTCATCCACAGTGTAAAGAAAATATCAACACAAGCAATACTTTTATTGAATTCAAGATTTTAGCATGTTTTTTCAGCATGATACGAATCCATCCAATTTAAAATATTGATTTTAAATAAATTTTAATCCTAATATTTATTGTTTTAATGTTTTGTATTGTTTTTATTGATTGGAAGATATCTAGAGTTGGGATATGTGTAGCATCAGTTCAATAAATAAATACATTTCTTTCATAGTTCTGGAAAATTAATCCTATGACCCTGGATGTTTATACAAAAGAGAGACAAGTGGTATTATTAGAATATTTTCTAATACTTAATAGCTGAAATATCTACAGTAAAATACACTATCTCTTTGGTTCAAGTTTAGTACTGATATGCTCTAAGATATTATTAACATAATCAGAGCAAAAAGAAAATATCCACTGTATTTGTATGACATAAATAATAGAATATATCTAGCAGCTGGCAGAATTTAGAACAAGTTTAAATCTGGTCTAAGCCCGCTCAAGAAATCAAATTATGAAGTGTATAGTTCTATAAAAAATTATAAACATCTTTTCTATTTTATTATTACAGAATGCTTAAACTCCTTGAGATAGTGTTTTTGTTTTAATTATGAACATAAATGTTAAGTTTAAATTTCTAGGACAAGCATATTTTTTAAAATTCAATATGACAAGCTTGGGTATTATTTTACTGTACAATGATATTACTGTATTTGAGAGTTTTAAATTATTTCATTTACCTTCTGAAACTAATCAATGTATTTTTTGTAAAGGCACCGTAATATATACACACATCCATGTATGTATGTATGTATGTATGTATGTATGTATGTATGTATGTATATATATATCAGGGACGTGCAGTCAGGGGAGGCAAGGGAGGCAGAGCCTCACCATTGTCATCATGAAAAGAAAAAAAATGTAAAAGGAAAAAGACAAGAGCTGAGGTCAGGCTGAACTAGTTGCTGCCAGAGTCACCGTGGATGACTCTGCTTAACTGTTTAAAAAAGTCTCTAAAAAAGCGCCCTCTAAAGGAGGAGGCAGGAGAACCACGTGCCTCATCTAGTCTGACTTTAGGCATTTTGTGATCACTCTATCAGAGTTAAGCAAAGATTAAAAGCCTAAAAATTCCTGACGTAGGTGAGGCATGTCGTTTTCCGGGCCTTCTGTTGTAGAGGGCACTTTTTTAGAAGCTTTTTTTACAGTTAAGCAGAGTCATCCACGGTGACTCTGGCAGCAACTAGCTCAGCCTGCCCTCAGCTCTTGCCTTTTTCCTTTTACAATTTTTTTCTTTTCACGATGACAGGCAAGAGCAGAATTGAAATCCTCTCTGAAACAGCTGGAAAAGATACGTGTGGGTCGGAGGGAGAGGGAGGAATTCAAACTTCATCCTCAAGTGTAGATCCCTCCCCAAGTGTAGTTTGATTGCAGGCAGAGCCACGTTGCCTTTTCAAACACACACACACACACACACACACACACACACAGAGAGAGAGAAAGAGAGAGAGAGATGGATAAAACTATATAAGCCCAGCTTCACTGATTACAAGTTTGAAAAGGCAATGTGTATCCGCCTGCAATCAAAGGCTCAGATCTGCTCCAATCCAACTTCTGTGTTTGTGTTTGTTTGAGAAAGAGTGAGTGAGAGAAGGGTGTAGGAGAGATAATCCAATCCAACTTCTCTGTGTGCGTGTGTCTGATTGAGAGAGGGGGGATGGAGGGAGAGAGGCAGGAAAGAGGAGGAGGGAGAAGAAAAAGAATGAAGGAAATTTTTCGTAAAGGAGAAAAACAAATGCTGTCACTTTAAATCAGAACTGAGCATGCCTGGCTGTGGAATTCTGAGAATTGAAGTCCACAAATCTAAAAAAATTTGAAACCCACCACTGTGTCAGTGCCTCACCAGCCATAAACCTCACCGCATGTCACTGGTATGAATATATGCAAAGATTCTAGCAAAATTTAACAATGATGCTAACATAATGTTTAAATTATATTGTGAACTAAATCATAGAAAGTATTCAGTACAGTGAACAGCTTAATTTGGATTTGTGTTTATAGAGGTGGGACAGCTATCTCACAACATAAACAAAAACAAATAGATCCCTCAAACAAATATATTGCAATCATATTCATAAGACACATATTTCAAAAGAGATTATTATTATACAAATAATATAGCCACAATAACCTAACAATTTGGAGTTTAGTTTGCAGACATAGATTACATTAATCTTGCAAGCTAAGGTTTAAATTGATAACAGGTCAGTAACAATCTGAGTAAAGAGTGAATAATTAATATGGGTAATGATAATTAACTCTAGAAGTTTCTTCTATTTGGGTGCAATTGGGATTGCTACTCATTTAATTTAATCCATGACATCAGTCATACATCATGCTTCTTCCCATTGTGAATACAATTTATGAAGTCAGTGAAGAATCCTGCCTCCTCTTTCATAAATATTACAGTAGCATGATCTTCTTGACTAGGGACGTGGAATGGTAGTAACTGTTTTATTTATTTAATAGAAGGTCTATGATACATTCTGTATTTTTATTAAAATCTGAATTATATCATTATAACTACCATGACCTTAGTGGAGGCTAAGTAACATTGAATAGGTTGAAACCTAAAAGTTGCAGGTCATTTTTGCTGCTGGCAGAATATATTCTGAGAGTTCTTAAGGCTCTATGCTCTCAGTAATTTCTCATTGCTAATAAAAATCAATTAAAAGCAGACAAATCTTCTAGGTGTTTCAGTAATTTTACAGGGTATTTTTTTAAAGAAAACATGTTAGTGCTGTAAGTGGTGAAATGTTGCAATGATTGAGATAGGAATACATATGTGTTGCCATTACACAAAGCATCGATGATATCTTTATTCCACTAAATGGGCCAGGAATTTGTTAAAAATACAGGAAACAGCATAAAAGGGCATCTTTTCTTTTAAAAATATCCCCAAACATTCAGATTATGTGATTTAAAAAAAGTTAAAAAATATAATATGGAAAGGAAACATTATCAAAGCTCAATGCTTTTAACAGGGAGTTCCAAATGGGGCAAACATTAAAGTGAAATTGAAATTAAATTACAAGAAGATTTTCAACTTGTCAAAAATAATTGCATTAATCTGGCAATGCTGCATGTTTCAAACAAAGTAGCCATTGTAAAATGTCTTGATTTGGGTTGAGGAAAATTTGTGTGGGGTAGATGTAGTAAAGAAAAAAAGACTCATTTTTGTTTGTTAAACTTCTGAAGCCAAAATCCATGAAGAAAGAAAGAAAGTCAGAGAGTCAGAGAGAAAAAAAGAAAGAGAGAGAGAGAGAGAGACAGACAGAGACAGAGACAGAGAAAGAGGGAGTGAGGGAAGGAGGAAGAGAAAGAAAGAAAGAAAGAGGGAGGGAGGGAGAAAGAGAGAAGAAAGAAAAAGGGAGGAATGGAGGGAGAGAGAGAAAAAAAGAAAGAGAGAGAGAGAAAGAATAAAAAGGGATAAAGAAAGAATGAGAGAGAGGGGGATGGAGGGAGAAAGAAAGAAAGAATTGAAAGGAAGGAAGGAAGGAAGAAAGAAAGAAATAACGAAAAGAAATAAAAAAGGGAAAGAAACAATCTATTACTTTATAAGGTAGAAATGTGGGTTAAACAGTATCATTCAGGACTGGATGGATTCGTAAGTGGCTGAACCAACCACACCCAACATGCAGTCATCAATAAAATTACATCCACATGAAGGGAAACATGCAATGTATATCCCAAGGTTTTATCTTATGCCTTGTACTGTTCAATATCATGATATGCAATTAGATGAAGAGACCAAAAGGGAATCCATCAAATTTGCAGACAACACCAAGCTGGTGGGAATATGACAGATAGGATCAAAATCCAGAACGATCTCTACAAACCTGAACACAGAAAAAACAAAAGAATAGTTATAGTATAGGACTTTAGGACTTCACTCAATAGTAGTAACTGTGAGAGGGATCTTTTAGTCCTACAGGGCAATCACGTGAATATGAGCCAATGGTGGCTGCACCTGCCAAAAAAATCCAACACAGTCCTAGGTTGCATTAACAGAGGGATAGAATCAATGTCATGTTAAGTGTTAGTATCACCATCCAGTTTTGGATCCACCAAACCATCCAGTTTTGGTTGCCACAATATAAAATAGATATTAAGATTTTAGAAAAAATGAAGGGAAGAGCAACAAAGATGATAAAGGGACTGGAGACATATTAAGAACAGTTACAGGAATTGGGTATGTCTAGTGAAAGAAGGACTAGGGATGAAGGATACTAATGTTCCAATATTTGAGAGGCTGCCACAAAGAAGCCTCAAACTATTCTCCGAAGGACTTGGGGGCAGAATAAGAAGCAATGGATTGAAACTAATAAAGGAGAGAATAAACCAGAAATAAGTAGAAATTTCTACTTATCACAAAACAGACACATCTGGATTTTTATATTAGAAATGTCTTTTAAGCTTGATTTTGAGAATTGTGTTTTCCATGTTTACATAGATAAATATACATATTGGTCTATTAACCTTACTTTTGGTATTTCTAATTCTAAGTATATTGCACGTGTCATTTTCATTTTGACATGCAATATACAGTACTTAGTGAAATATTGGATTCTTTATTAGAATAATTCTTTATTATATTTTAGGAGCCGAGGTGGCACAGTGGTTAGAGTGCAGTACTGCAGCCACTTCAGCTGACTGTTAGCTGCAGTTCCGCGGTTCAAATCTCACCGGCTCAGGGTTGACTCAGCCTTCCATCCTTCTGAGGTGGGTGAAATGAGGACCCAGATTGTTGTTGGGGGCAATATGCTGACTCTGTAAACCGCTTAGAGAGGGCTGAAAGCCCTATGAAGTGGTATATAAGTCTAACTGCTATTGCTATTTATGAATTTGTAGATTTTTATATAACTAATAGTGGCAATCATTATTACTACAGTATTAAGCCTTGTAGGTATTTTCAGAGAAAACTCAAAATGTCATTATAAAAGATTTCAGAATATTTTAAAACTCAGATAAACAAATCCAAGCATACGTTCCATAATTAGTTGCATATTTAAATTATTAGTAACTGAGTTTTCTGGATGGATTATACTGAAACAATTTACTTATATATTTATACATTTAGTTATTCAGCCAGTTAGGCTTCCATGCTACTCCAGTTTGGAGATTATAAGCAACTTATAATATCTGCTCTAAAAAGTAAAAGTAAAGCAATACAAAGAACAAAATAAAACAATTGATGATACCACCAACACATTAATCAACAATATTCAAACCTTATTATAAAAATAAATTTTCTGTCCTATTCCAGAAAGTCTTTTGAAAGACTTTCTATATCATTCTACAAGAGTCTAGCAGGAAAGAACTAACTAACTTTAGAAGAAAAGATCTATTAAGGGGAGGGGTAGAACTTCATGGAGAAAAATCATGCATCGGATTCCTGATGGCCACCTTATTTCAGAGGTGGAAATTTTAATGTGCTTTCCTGATGTCACTGGCAGGCAAATTTCACCTGCAGTACTAGATTTTGGAGATATCCTGTTTTTGTGCCATATAAGGTTTTGACAGCTAAGTTAATTCTACAAATTTGAATTGTGCCCAGAACAATTCAACAGTCCATAACTGCTATTATCGCTTTCAAATGGTCTTCAGGGCCAGCTTCACCTAGAACAGGGGTGTCAAACTCAATTTTATTGAGGGCCGCATCAGGGTTATATTTGACCTTGGGGGGCCAGGGGGGCCTGGCCAGGGTGGATGTAACCAGCTTGACGTCACTCATATCAGGGGTGCCTGTGGTGGCCCAAGTGCTCTGCCAGCAGAAACAGGCTCCCAATCTTCATTTTTGGCAGGACAGCTTCCTGCAACCCTCTGTCAGCAAAACTGGAACTTCATTTTCACTGACAGAGGCTTGCAGGCAGCTGTCCCAGTCAAAAATGGAGATTGGGAGCCAGTTTTCCCTGGCAGAGGCACCACAGGCAGGTCCTTCACTATTTCCAGGCCACCCTCGCGGGCCATATCTAAGCACCCCACGGGGCGTATTTAGCCTGCGGGCCTTGAGTTTAACACCCCTGATCTAGAGTGAGATGCAAATGAGTTGTACTTCAGGAGTAGACAATGGCATAAGTGATCTTCACCAAGGCCTTTTGTTCTAGAAATAGTGCATTCACAGTTCACCATGAATCTGGAAAGACCTGAAGACTGCAGACCATCTCCAACTGAGGAATGACAATTCTGTCAGAGCAAGAGATAGACTCTCTTTAGAATAGATCAGCTTTCAAATCCACAGCTCCTCCATCTTGCTAGATTCTGCCTAAGTCTATTTCTCCCCATCCAGGTTCTAACCTTCTCAAGCACCAAGTTTCTATCATATTTCAGGGAGTGAAATATATAATAGAATCATCAGCATACTGATACCTAACTGAAAGGCAGCAAAGTATCTTCATCAGTAGCTTCATGCAGATATTAAACATTAAGGGGAAGGCCAAGCCCTGTGAACCACATGAGTTTGTCACCCCACCCCAAAACCATTGGTTTGAATTGACAATTCAAAAAGGAGAACTAATATGACACTATGACTTCTCCAAACTCACAGCTGGTCCACAAAGATACCAAGATAGTTGGTACTAAATGCAGCTAAGACATCCAGTAGGATCAGAAGAATTGTATTTCGCATGCCCCAGTCCCATGAAAACAACCAATACAATTTCGGTTCCACATCTAGGCTTAAGCCCTGACTGAAAAGAGTCCAGATAATTTTGCAAATTTAGCTTTATCATCTTCTCAATTACCTTCCGTAAAGAGAAAGGTTGGAAGCAGAAGAAAAAAATATTCAGATTATTCAACATAATATTGTCTATTCTGAACCTTCTTTATCCATAACTAGGTACAACAGCATCTATGAAAAGATTCTTGGTTTAAAAAGTAGCATCTTTCCGTAATGAAATTATGGAAAAGCCACTTCCTGGATTCCTTGAATGCTATTGCCAGTCCAAATTGTCAATAACGTGACTAGACAGACAAATATTTTATATGATTGTAAGGCAATTTTGAATTCTCATAAAGGGATAAGTATCACAACTAATGCATATTCTTATTGCATGCCTGTCTTGAATTTAGTTCTATCTTCATATTTTGCGATGGAGCAGAATAATTAGGAATAGACCTTGATTTTCTTTGGGTAATGTGGATGAGTCTTTACCTGGATGTGTTTGGATTCTGGGTCTCAAGAAACTCTGATCCTGAACCGTTTTATTATAATAATAGTGCATAATAGTAATAGGAGGACATTGAATTCAAGTGACTGATTGAACTACCATCTAAATAAATTGATACTTGGGCTTAAATTTCAAATTGTCAGTGAAATCACAGAAACTTGAATGATTAAGATGTTGATTCTAAGAAATTATGAACAGTCTTAGTTTTAACATTTGCTGTATGTGATGATGTAATTTTGAGACACTGTTTTTTCAAGTAAATTGAATAAGTGATAAAATGTATCAATCTATCATCAATCTATTTATGTAGTTTGGCAGTATTTGCATCTGATTTCTGCTACACAATTAAGACAAATTCTGGTTTCTAATCATTAATGAACTGATTCAGTATACATTATCAATTAGTTTTTCATTTGCCAGTTACAATGCTTCTAAATTTAATACAATTATTTGAACTCAGACTTTGATCAAAATATTTATGGCATTTCTCATCAAATAGTTCAGGAAATCCTTGTTAAAGCAAAATAAAATAGAATCTGGAAGTGAAAACAGCAAAACCCAAGGCAATTCTCAGACTATAAGCCATTTAATCTTTCATTGCATTGGTTAATTATACAATTATAAAATTGCATAAAACAGGTAACTTTGTGAATACCAGATTTTTATTATGTTATAATAAAAAATTATAAATGTATAATTTTGGTGCCATTTTTTAAAACTATCCATAATTTGAATGAGAGATCTTCCTATAGTTATAGAGAAGCTTCAAGATCATTACTCATTCTTCACAATTAAGAAAATTATTCAGCACAGATTTTTAAAAACATAATCCATTCCTAACAATTTACAATTTATAGCTGTAGCTTGCATAGTAGCTCAGGAACTCACATATGGCTTATGTCAGTGGCAGAAACCATGCTATTTTCTAAATTACATTGATTTGTAATGTGGTATTGAAAGATCTTAAACAGAATCATTGGCAATAAATTATCAAATCTAGTCCTTGACATTCTTATCTAGACTTCAGATTCATCAAAATGAGCCTAAGAGTCAAGTCTTCTATGTGCACAATGCTACCAGTCAAAGAATAAGAATAAGATTGTTCAATTTCCTCTCTCTTTGGAGCCAGGCCAGACTGACATTTTCCCTTCTGTTGATCTTGGCAAGAAAGAAAAGGGAGGGGAGATTTTACTGGCCTGTTGCTGATTTTTTTTAAAAAAAATTGTTTTTATGAAAAATGTTGAAACATGGGCTTGTTGTCAAAATTGTTGCATTATTAAGACTGGGTGGAGTGAATGAAAATATGGCAGTTGTCCAGAAAGCTATTATGGCACTGATAATGGTGAATCATATTCAGCCATTACAGTGGAGCAGGGCTTATTGCAATAAATTTTCCTGAAGTCTGATGACTGATGTCCACAGTTAATGAATCAGAACCAACTCAAAGGTTAATCTTCTGGGAGGTAACCAATTCTGTCCACCTGAAATTGGAATCTAAGTATGATATTTATTAGTTACATGATGATACACTTGAAGAACAAATGTTTATTATTGAAGAAAAGAAATAAAAAATAAGAGAAATGTGATCCACCAAATAAAATAAATTAGACATCAAATGAAAAAATTAATGATCCTCGAAAGAAGATTTTCATTATGTTAACTTTTTTCATTATTAACTTTTTTATATAAAATAAATTGTAATTATGGATTAAAAATGAGAAATGTTTACTTTAAATCCAAAGAAGAAAATAGGTTAAGTCAAACTGAATATAATAACTACAGGGAATTTTTGAATGCCTTTTATCTTTGAATAGAACATTCTGATATTTCTGCTCTAACATTAACAGAATGCTGCCCTCTGTCTTCATAAATGATTAGTGAATAAATATTAATTTTGATTGCAATTAATTATGGAGATCATTGATGACCTCATTTTTTTTTACAAATGCAAGTTACAATAACTGTTCACTTCTGGTATTTATATTTTAATGTTCATTTTAAAAATCATAATATAAGAAGATGAGACCAAAGTTTTATGTGGTCAGTTATGTTACAATGACAAACCAAATGTTAATAGAATACTCACCAACATGAAACGGTAGAGTTATGCTGGTTTGGGCTGTGTATTTGTACAGAAGACATACTACTTAAAAAAAAATAACATAGAACTATCGGGCTTTTGAATTCCTTATATTGATTTAATACTTTCCACTCTCTCTCTAACCATTTATGCAAAACAAAGAAGGGCTTTACCTGCAGGCTATTCAATGTGGACTCTATATGCAACATGATATGAAAGACATTTCATCTACTGGGATCCATCCGGGAAAGTCATGGTCAGTCTCTTTGCTGGGACTGGTCTTCCTGGGACTTTACATATGTAGATCAGGCATGAAATGCTCTTACTTTTGTTATCATTTCGGAACCGGGCATGCACACGCCCCTTCTGCACATGCGCAGAACCTTCTGCGCATGTGCAGAGTATCTGTGATGACATCTGGGCAGGTGGGCGGAGCCTCCTGCCACCACCACTACCAGTTTGCCCAAACCAGGGTGAAACAGCAAAATATCACCTCTGATGTAGATGTTAAATTGAATTATATATGAAGTTAAATAACAGTGTCAAAAGACATATATATGCAGACACAACAAACATCTTTAAAACATCCTTTATTACTATTCTGTTCTTAAAAGCTTTGAGAAATCTTTAAATATTCTTATCTTATCAGTTAAAGGTTGCTGGTTTGAAAAGCAGAAGAAACTTCTTCTTTTCCTTCCTCTTCTTTCACTGTTTCCCCAGTTATCTTAAACAGAAAAGTTTCATGTTATGATGGATTTAAAAGACACAATATAAGAATCAATTAAGTTTCAAGAATTAAGATAGTAGCACTTCTTAACTTTGGATTCAGAAATTGCTATTTGGATGTAAAACCTGTTGTACACACAATAAAGTTCCTACTGTTTATGAAACTTCAGAGAAATTGGTATATCCTCAGCGTGGCCTTTGAACTCACCAGGACAGTAATGCCTGTGATAAATGAGTTTATTTATAACTTGCTTAGCTGATGTCTTTTCCCATTGAATCAGCAGGCTCTCTACATTTTAGGGATATAATTTCAAGGGCTGTTAAACCTCTCTGAGAGTTTTGTAGCCCTCCTATGGAGCTGAACTGTCCAGCATTCGGCTTGTTATGATAGAACTACATATGAAAGCCATTCAGAAAACTGACAGCTTCAAGTGCTAGTTTTTATAACTCCAAGTGGCATTTAATCTGAAAAAATAACACTACCAGAATCAGCATATAATTGGCTTTCTACTTCCAGTCTTTCCTGGTATTCCTATCCTGTAAAATAAGTCAGTGCATTGTGAAAGAAATATCTTTAATATATCCTGTGAGGTGGAAGGTGGGCAATTTTTGCATTGATTCTAGAAAGGGGGGGCGGTCTGAGAAAGAAATATAAGAAAAAAATGATAAAGGTTCTTTTTTTTTTTTTGGATAATTATGCCATTATGTTAGAACGATGGTATTTGTGAAGTTATGTCATTATGTTATACCTGTATTGAACAAAAATCAATGCTAACTTTCATGATTGGCATACTAGAGAATTTTAATAGTTGTTCTCTAAGAAATTGTAGTATCCACATAACACCACTATTTCATAAACAAAAGCTTCAAATGCATCATATGGAAAAAACCCAAGCAGAAAAGCTGTATTACATGAGTTCAAATGATACCTAGGAGCTTATTAGTTAAGTATAGCAGATCATTTTATTAACAAATCTCCTTTCAACAGACATTAAATTGGATATTGAATGCCATAGATCTTGTAGCACAACATAGTGATAATGGAAATGTAACTTCTCAGGATTAATATTAAGGAATAGTCTACTATGAAGCATGTGGTAGCAGTCAGGTAGTTAATCAAGGTGGGCTTGAAAAAAGCTAAGCAGTATCAAATCTGTGTACCATTTGAATGGCTGATTAACCAGGAAATCTCAGAGCTGAAAGCTAAACTAGAAAGTTTTAAAAATAAGCTAGAAAGCATTGGAAAACTATTTCCATATCGCTATCCATATTGCAAGAAAACTATGTGGGCATAACTATGAAGCACCATGTCAAGAGTGACTCAAGAATGTTTAATGTTTGAAATAAGGTAACTCAGATGATGGGACATTAAAATGATGATGGAATATTAATCTTCAGATCGAGACCTTTTGTTAATGAATTATTTTAATCTTAATCCATTAGAAACTGAAATTTATAAAATCTATGCCTTATTGTCTATGTATTTGATTTCATTGTTCATCTATTAATGAAATGGAACATTTTTGAAACATGTTCACAGTAATGATAAAGTTTCAGTACCATCAGTTCTGAAAGTCAATTTATATTTTAATAAGGAAATAATTCCACATATTTGAAATGTCTCTTAATAGCCCATTACTTTACAATTCTAAAACATATTATATCTCCAAAGAATTAAATACATATGGTAAGAAATATTGTGTATGTGATATAAATTTATTAGGACATACGATATCAATATATTATTTAGTTGTTAGGTTTTATCTCACCTTCCTTCCAAGGACTCATGGCAGCTTTCAGAAAGGATCTCCCTTCATTTTACCTTCAAAACTGAACCTGTGAGGTAGGTTGTCTTGAAAGAGAATGATTGCCCCAAATATATCCAGATTTCCAAGGCTGAGGATTTGATTCCTAAACAGAGGGGTGGGGTGAGGGAAGGAGTGAGGGAGAGATGGAGAGAGAGAAATTTTGGGCTTGGACAACCTGGAACTGAGCCGCCTGCAGTCGGATGTAAGCATAGTACACCAAATTGTCTGCTACAATGTCCTACCTGTCAACAACTACTCCAACTTCAACCACAATACTACATGGGCAAACAATCGATACAAACTCAAGGTAAACTGCTCCAATCTCAATTGCAGAAAATAACTTTAGCAACAGAGTGGCCAATGCCTGGAATGCTCATCTGACTCCCTTGTTACATCCTCAAACTCTCACAGCTTCAACCTTAAACTGTCTACCGTGGACCTCACCCCATTCCTAAGAGGTCCATAAAGGGGGCATTCATAAGCGTATCAGCGTGCCTACTGTCCCTGTCTTACTGTCCCCATTTATCTACATCAACTTCCTTTGTTCATGTTTATGTTCATACTTATTCCTGTTACCTTGTAATTGTTTTACAAATCAATAAAATAAAGTAAAATAAGAAAGAGAGAGGGGGGGAGGGAGAGAAGGAGAGGGGGAGAGGGGGAGAGAGGGAGAGAGAGGGGGGAGGGAGGGATGGAGAGAGGTAGAGAAGGAGAGTGGGAGAGAGGGAGAGAGGAGGGGAAAGGAGGGAGAGAGAGAGAAGCAGAGAGGGAGAAAATTATGATTATGATTATTATATTTTAATATATTCACATAAAGTACATAAAGTAAGAAAGTGGCATAAACAAATAATGGATGGAAAATAAAGGGACAATTAATAACTGACATAAAAAATAAAATTCATTATTCACTCATTAGATAATTAAATATGTAAACTGGCCTCATTATGTGATGTTAAGAAATAATTAAAAATCCCTACAAAACTCTAAACATTAATATTTATATATACTTCACCACTATTTATAAGGTAAAGGTAAAGGTTCCCCTCGCACATATGTGCTAGTCGACTCCCACTATTTATAATCATTCCTAATTAAATGTACATGTTCTTGGCAAAAAAAAAGAAGAAGAAAAGAGGAGCTTTTAAAAAATTGTATGTATGTATTTTTATTTATCAGATTTTTGAACCACCTTTCTCTTTCTGACAGATTGAGTTCTAAACTACTTCCTACTGTATATACCTTACTGGTGATTACATAACAAGAATTAATATTTATGAAAAATTTGTTTGACTGACATTAGCATTGCTTCTCATTATTATTTTTACATGAAATATTTTCTCCTAAAAACTGTACTCTTCAGTATTTGATTTGTTCTTGCCCTTATATAGAGGAAAGTTATTTTTGTGTTTCCAAACTTATGTTTCTGCTGTACACTGTCAACTTTGCCATTTCTAGTATTTCCCTAGTTTGTTTTCATTATCTGATATTGTCAACAAAGTATTTCTTTTCAAATGTTTAGCCAAAAAGTCTGTGCAACTGTCAGCATGTATCTTAATAAACTGTGATACTTTTATTTATTTATTCTAGATATGTTCCTGATAGAAAAAATGGTTTTTCAATTCAGGATTTGCTTTTATTTGTTTATAAATAATGTATGATACTTGTTTTTTAAAAAAATACTTTTTTAAAAATATGATTCCCTCCCAGTACTTTTGAATTCTTTTTCATGACTACAATATTTGTTATAATGTTTCTTCTATATTGCATTGCAGAATTTATTTTTAATACATTCATCTGTTTTTGCAATTATGGATGGAACTGTGTATTATCTATAAAATATTCTGTACCAATTTTTTAAAATTATAATTTGGAATAAATTTGAATGAATTCTTCCATAAGACTTCCCATTATTTTAATGTAATTGTTTCTTTAAAATTTTGAATCCATTTTATCATAGAAAATTTTACTTAATACAATACAATAGCAGAGTTGGAAGGGACCTTGGAGGTCTTCTAGTCCAACCCCCTGCCTAGGCAGGAAACCCTATACTGTTTCAGACAAATGGCTATCCAACATCTTCTTAAAGACTTCCAGTGTTGGGGCATTCACAACTTCTGGAGGCAAGCTGTTCCACTGATTAATTGTTCTAACTGTCAGGAAATTTCTCCTCAGTTCTAAGTTGCTTCTCTCCTTGATTAGTTTCCGCCCATTGCTTCTTGTTCTACCCTCAGGTGCCTTGGAGAATAGTTTGACTCCCTCTTCTTTGTGGCAACTCCTAAGATATTGGAACACTGTTATCACGTCTCCCCTAGTCCTTCTTTTCATTGAACCTGACATGGCAGAGATCGACCCCTAGGCCCCTCAACTATGGGGTGCCGCAGGGTTCGGTCCTGTCTCCCCTCCTATTTAACGTCTACATGAAGCCACTGGGTGAGATCATACGTCGGCACGGGATAAAATACCATCAATATGAGGACGATACATAGCTGTATCTGTCCACCCCGTGCCAACTCAGTGAGGCGGTTGAAGTGATGTGTCAGTGCCTGGAGGCTGTCAGGGTCTGGATGGGAATGAACAAGCTTGCACTCAATCCCGACAAGACTAAGTGGCTATTGATGCTCCCCCCAAAGATTGGCTATGTATTCTATCTCTCAGGCTGGGGGGTGAAATTATACGCCCCTCAGAAAGGGCTCGCAATTTGGGAGTCCTCCTGGACCCGCAGCTGACTTTAGAACTTCATCTGTCAGCTGTGACCAGGGGGGCATTTGTCCAGGTTCGCCTGGTGCACCAATTGTGACCCTACCTGGACCGGGAGGCCCTTCGAATAGTCACTCACATCCTTGTGACCTCAAGACTGGACTACTGTAAGAGGCTCTAAATGGGGCTGCCCTTGAAGAGTATTCGGAGACTTCAGCTTGTCCAGAATGCAGCTGCGTGAGCAATTGTGGGTGCACCTCGGTACACCCACTTGACATCTATCCTCTGCGAGCTGCACTGGCTGCCTATTGGGCTCCGGACACGCTTCAAGGTGCTAGTCATTACTAGCCCTAGATGGTATCGGACCTGGGTACTTGAGAGACTGCCTCCTGCCAATTACCTCCCTAAGACCGATCAGATCCCACAGATTAGGCCTCCTCCAAATTCCTTCTGCCAGCCAGTGCCGACTGGCAACTCCCTGGGGGAGGGCCTTTTCTGTGGCTGCTCCGGCCCTCTGGAATGATCTCCCTGTGGAGATCCAGACCCTCACCACCCTCCAGGCTTTCTGCAAAGCCACTAAGACCTGGTTGTTCCGGCAGGCCTGGGGCTGATGAATTTCCAGCCCCACCTGAAATGTTGCGACTGTTGTTTTTAATCTGTCTGTCTTTTGTCCTATTTGTATCCCCTTCCCCCTTTGGTTGTTAGCCACCCTGAGTCCCTCGGGAATACGGCGGCATACAAATTGAATAAACTACAACTAACTACAACTACATACCCAGTTTCTGTAACCGTTCCTCATATGTTTTAGCCTCCAGTCCCCTAATCATCTTTGTTGCTCTTCTCTGCACTCTTTCTAGAGTCTCCACATCTTTTCTACATCGTGGTGATCAAAACCGAATAGAGTATTCCAAGTGTGGCCTTACAAGGCATTATAAAGTGGTATTAACACTTCATGTTATCTTGATTCTATCCCTCTGTTTGTGCAGCCTAGAACTGTGTTGGCTTTTTTTGGCAGCTGCTGCACACTGCTGGCTCATATTTAAATCCACTAGGACTCCAAGATCCCTTTCACAGTTACTACTCTTGAGCAAGGTACCACCTATACTGTACCTGTGCATTTTGTTTTTCTTGCCTAAATGTAGAACCTTACTGTTTTCACCATTGGATTTCATTTTATTAGATAGTGCCCAATGTTCAAGTTTGTCAAGATCCTTCTGTATTTTAAGCCTGTCTTCTGGAGTGTTGGCTATTCCTGCCAGCTTGGTGTCATTTGCAAATTTGATGAGTTCCCCATTTATTCCCTCACTTGTCCTAAGCTGGAATCTATTGAAGCTATTCTCCCATCTTAGGAGTCATAACCCTATGTCTCCTGAGGCCACTTCGTCCTTTATCTTCCATACCCAGTTCCTCCTTCAGGCTACAGTTTTTCATACTCTTCCTTCCTGATTTTGCTGTCAGTTGGCACCACTACATCTATCACCATCAGTGCTTGTAGTCCTTGTCTACTATAATTATATTTACCATTTATATCTGGTTGATTGGCCAGTACCTGCTTGTCTGTCTAGATCTGGAAATCCAACAAGATCTTAGCTTTCTTATTCTACCTGACCCTTAGTGGGATTTCCATCTGGATTTAGGAGCATCTAACCATATTCTATGTAGATGTTTCTATACAAATGCAAGCTACTTAGTTGTGCCATTCAGTGTATGGTTTTTCTGCATCTTACATCCTGCCACTATGTGTTGAACTGTCTCTGAACTGTCACTCTCTGTACAGTCTGCAGTTTGGATTATGTCTAGTGTAGTAGACCCACTGCTATGGAACTGCTGTTTAGCATCTGTTTTTGTGTTGCTATGATCAATGCCTCAGTAGAATCTTGTAGTCCAGCCCATTCTAGTCATTGATAGGATTTCTGGTGCACAGTTTCTGATTGTTGGACATGTGATGGAAACCAAATACATTGTGAGAAGTTTCTGGGTCTTCACATTGACAGATTCCACGTACTTGACCCAAAGCTGCTTTTTCAAGAGGCAATTGGGTGACTTCTTGGCTGAGAAGCAAAACCTCTTCAAGGAAAAATCAGAAAGTCCAGTTGCCTCTTGAAAAAGCACCTTTGGAACAACCATGTCCATAGACATCTTCCATGTAATTCTTTAGCCAACTCACCATACTGGCAAGATATCTGATGACTGGCATGGCATACATGTTAATGGTATGGATCTTGTTATTTCCATTGAGATGTTTATTCTTGGTAATACTTGCAAGCTTCTCTCTTCCTTGCCTTCTCCTCACGGTTCCCATTTGACTATGGACTACTAGAGTACTTGTAAATGGTCTGTAATTCCACTATGTGGCCTGGTGGTAGTTTCACTTTATCAGTTTTAACTACTTCCCCTCCCTTTACTACCATCTAGTCACATTTGCCTAGTCTGAATACATCCTGATGTATTCATTGTATATCCTTGTCAGGTGAATCAGCAAGTTCATGTCATATTGACTCTTTGCATACAACTTGATGTCATTTATATAGAGGAGGTGGCTGATGGTAGTTCCACTGATGAACACGTATCCATTCATATCCATTCCTTATGATTATCTGACTGAATAGGCTTATGCCTATGCAGAACAGCAGTGGGAGAGTACATTAGTGTACAAGCTGCACTTGAGGTCCACTTGTGTGAGCTATTTTAAGTTGACTTCCAGTGTTGTTTTCTACAATACCATTGAGTTCTTGAGGAAGGCTGTTAATGTTCGGTTGACGTTATATAGTGCCACACATTTACAGATCTATGTATGTGGCATTGAGTCATTTCCTGTAGTCAATCACAGGTTGTGTTCAGATTGTTTTGTTTGAGTCTTGAGTGACTGCTTTATATATAAACAACTAGTGTTTGAATCTTTGGAATCTTTGTTGCTCCCAATGGCAACTGGGTTATGCTCATATACTGGCCCATATGGTCCTGTATTGTGACTGGCTATGATAACTGTTGAACTTTCCATATTGTGGGGAGGCATGTTAATAATTGTTGGGAAGAAGGCGGGGCTTAGCAGTGAGAAGATGGAGTTTCAGGCTACTCCTGAAATTCCTCTATACCGAAGGATTTTTGGACGGGTTCTTTGAACCCTAGCTGTCCCGGAGAAGACAGTGAAGGTGAGGAGAGACCCAGGACCTCAGAGATACCCGCAAATCTCTGGGGGGGGTATTAACTCCTCGTGCCAATTCCTTTCTGGATTAGCTGCGTGCTAACTGAAACTGCAGGTTGCCCCTAAGAATGCTAGAAGTGATGTCATCTGGTAAGCTGATTTTATTATCCAAGAGAGACTGTTCGCGTTAAAAACTTAAGATAACTGAAACCAAAGAACAGGGAAATTTAGCGGCGAATTGGCTTTTTCTAGTGGATTTATGGCTGGTGGTTACTTTACTTCTTAAATGCTTCAAGAAACTCCTCGACACCCTCCCCCCTCTGAATCTCCTTAAGTGGATCGTAAAATTTATTTTCTACTAATTAGCCCGTCACGATTCGACACTTTTATTACTTTACTACTCGGCTTTGTTTACAATCACAGCCTGTGAGAGACTAAGAAGTCTGTGGAAAAAAAAAAAGAGTTTGCAATTTTTAACTGCGACACACATCATGGCGTCCCAAAATACCTCTAAGATTTCATTTCAGAGACTTTTTTCCGCATGTAGAGGACTTTTTGATTCTTATCAAAGACTGGAAAGAAAACTGGATCATCTGATTTTAAAATATGAAGCAAAAACTGAGATTGTTGAATGTTTAAATGCTCCTGAAATACAAATGGAAAATGTGAGAAATGGTGTCTGGTCTATCTCAGAGGAGAAAGGAGGGGGGAAGCTATAAAGAAGACTCATTTAAAAAGACAGAGTGCAGGAGGAATGGAAAATCCACCCTTGAGAATTAAAGTTAATTTGGAAAATTTTACAAGCCCAGGACAACATTATTATTATTTCGTCACTGACATTCAGAGTCCAAAGGTGCCCAAATATCTTTGTCTGGATTTGATTATGAAAACATTTGGTAAATTTATCCAACGCGTGGCAATTGGCTGGAGAGGATCTTGCTATTGGAGAGACACTGGCTGATAGATGGAATGGATAGTAATATATACAATTTGGAACTGGCTGATAGATTGAAGAACACAATTGAAAACTAGTTAAACCTAATTGCTTTTTCTTGTAACAGATATAGTTGAATAATAATTGATATTGATAGTAATGTATATAATGTGGAGTTGATATGATAACTAACAATTGGAAGATTATACATAAAGAGTATTATCTACAATAATTATCACTATTAAAAACTAAATAAAATACATACAATCAAATGTTAATCAATACTGGGAAAATGTTATGATATATGATATAATTAAATATTATGGATGTCCAGCTAAAATAGGATATGAGGATTTGATGATAATAGAGGATTTTATAAATAAGTAAATGAATTGTCAGCATGTGTTATGGATTAATTATGTAATGCATAGCTAAGGATGAAGGATGTTTAAATAACCATAAGTAATTAAAACTGGAGGTATAATGATGTTGATATGGTAAATATTCGAGTTAAGATATTTGAATTAATATGAGCTAATGGAAGAGAAGCACCAAAGCATGTTGTAACCAGTTGATATACTTCTTTTTTTTTCTCATGATAGACACCTGTGTTTTGTTTCGTTTTCCTGCCTTGTCTCTTGTCGTTTTTGTCTTTTTTTGTATTATTTTTATTTTTTATTCTTTATTTTAATTTTTATCTTTTATCTGTCCTTTTTTTTTATTTTTTTTTTATTTTTTCCTATCCCACCGGTGTGGGCAGGGATTGTTCAAGATTATTACTTTCATCAATATTGCTAAATAATAATTACAGTTAAATGAAAATGGATATATAATAATGCCTTAGTTAATATGAGTTATGTTGGTTGACTGTGGAGGAGATGTACCAAAACTTATCTGTAATTGATTGATATATTTTTTACAGATGTAAAGAAAGATGTGTACCTGTTTTAAACTAAAATTAAAAAACATTTATTAAAAAAAATAATCAGTTGTTGGCTAGTGTTCCCTTGTGAAGGCTTTCATGATCAGCAATGTCTTCCTTGATTTATCCAGTCTTGCGCTTCCTTTTGCTAATAGCTGTTCATCTATGCTGCTAAGCATTCATGCGCTGCTTTGGATCATGTCTGGGCCTGGTACTGTAGAGCAATTTCTGTGGTTCACCCACTGTTGGATATCTGCTACTGTGATGGTGATTGATTCCTGCTCTGGAAGATTCCATTAATGTTCAATTTCTGCTTTTGGTGGCTCTGCTGTTGTATGTTATTTCATTACAGTTGGAAGTACACTTTGGATTGATCTTTGGAAAACAGGGCATTTATCTTCTTGGCCTCTGGTGTATCTTCTTAGCCTGGTAACCATTGCTGTGAGCCTTTATTTAGTAGTCCTAAGGGTCTCAGATGTATATTTTCACTAGCCAAGCCATGGAATCTTCTACAATACTATCTGATGATACTTCTCTATTGAGCTTTGGGAACTGGTCTTGAGGGTTAATTGTAATCAATTTATTCATGATCTCATGCCTAGTATTATCATCTGTGCTCTTTAATGGAGAGGCTGGTAGTGATATTCCAACTTCATGTGTTGACTGCACATCTGGTTGTTCTTCAAAATCTTCTTGAGTCTGGGATGTAAAGCATAGTTGGTCAATCTGAAATTGTGAAAGCAGTTTCCTCTTCACTATGCTGAACAAGCTCTTTATCAATTAGTATAGCTGTAGATATTCTGTCCATAGTTTCCTCATTATGCTTCATATATCCCCTTTCATTAGGTCTACTGTTGTAGTAGCATTCCATTAATTTCAGGTTTTCTTGTTTCATTTATTTATAGTTGGTTTCACTTATCATCATGTTGTCTTGCTACCTCAACATCTGATGAAGATCTGGGTGACATTAGAGCTTGTGTGAGTATCCTAGTTTGTGTCATTCTCATATTTATGAGGAAAACAGTTAAGTATTAGGATTTCTTTGCTTAAGAAACTCCACTGGTAAGGACGGTACAGTCAGTATTTGAATGCAGGTCTCCTACATCAAAGGCAGAGCTTAACCACTATACTATCTAATACCCCAACCCCACACATAGATTGGTCTTAATATTCTATTAATATTTCAGATTCTGTCATTTGTCAAAAGCCTTTCTTGAGATTGCTTTTTATTTTTTAAAAAGAAGAAATATACTTTTAAACTTGTCATTATTTCAATTGAAAATTGTGTCAGCTATAATACATTTCAATTTTCAACAAATACCTTTAGTTTTTTATTTTATTGTCAGTGCACCTCATACAATGAAATGAAATGCTGTCTTCGGTGTCTTCGGTGTACATTATAACTATAAAAATAAAACACAAAAACACAGACTTCACATTCCATACAATTGAATGGAGAATTCCTGAAATTGCATTAATATTGCACTATACAATAGAATTCAGTAGAGTTACTGCTATGGGATAGAAGCTGTTTTTCAGTCTATTTGTCTTTGTTTTTATTTTTCTGCCAGATAGTAATAGTTCAAAAAAAAAAGGTGCCCAGGATGAGATGGATCTTTAAGAATGTTTTGAACTTTCTTAAGGCAACGGGAGCGTTAAAGCTCTTTCAAAGATGGGAGAGGGCAACCAATGATCCTCTGGGTAATGATGTTTATGCTGGAGTGCTGTCCTATCTGCCACTATGCAAATGGCAAACCATACACAGGTGCAGTAGGTTAAAATACACTCTATGATGCAGCAGTAGAAAGTCACCAGCAGTTTTTCATTCAGTTGTTGCTTCCTGCGATGTCTCATATATTATAATCTCTGGTAGATCCTTTTTACCAGTGCTGCAATGTAAACGCCTCAGGTCAGGCCCTCTTTTATGATAACACCCATAAAATTAAAACTGGCCACTGGAAGCCTTCAAACAAATGGAATAGTGGACTGGGTTAAAGACCCAATTGAAGTTTCTGGTAAAGACTCCAGCCAACTGATCAGCACAGTCTGTAAGGACAGTCTGTAAGCAGCTTTTCTAGGGTCCACAGCCTGACCTCTTCTTCCTCCACAATGAGTGGGTGCTACAATGGACTGGTGACTGTATTTTAGCTATCTCTGATTTAGACTATTTCTAAAGTCTGGATGCCCTATATTCACAGATATAATTACACTTCTCTTTCAATAATCATCTCCAGAATAAAAGGCATTTTAGGAAAAGGCTAAGAGCAAGATTGCTGGACTTCTTTATTGTGTTATTATTGATTTTTATGGAATTCCATATTCTTATAAGACTCTGACTTGTATGTTTTTCTATGTCTTCTTTTCTTTTGTATATTTATACCTTATACCTTTATATGCCTTAAATATCTGTGAAATCTGTTTGCTGAATCAGCATCTTGTAATATATTTTCTACAGTAGAACCTCTGGTCATGAATGCTTCTGACCATGACAGTGTTGGATTATGATGGGTGCGCCCTGGTACGGGTGTACTGGTGCCTGCCAGGAGCACTGGATACCATTCCGGTATGGTGCTCCAGAGGGCCCACCTGCCTCCCCATGCTCCTTACCGGTATTTGAGTTTTTCGGCGCTTCCGTGCACACGCATGTAGTATTCAGCTATGCCAAGCAGCTGGAGTATTGCGGAGGCATTGCAGAGGCATTGCAAAGTGTCACAGAAGGTAAGGATGCATGCACATGCTGTGCGTGCGCTGCGCACATTCATGTGGTGGATGCTGGACCCTGTTGCACTGTACCAGCATCCAGAACCCACCATTGGACCATGACTAAATTGGGTTCCAACCAAAAACTTCACAATTTCTCCTTCTGCACCATTTTTTTTTGTAAGCACCAAATTTCCAAAATTAGGTTCAGGTCATGACCAAATCAGTTTGCAACATTATGGAATGAATTATGGCTGTGACCAGAGGTTCTACTGTATTTGTAGATTTTATCCATTTGATTATATATGACAAATACCATATTTTGGAGTATAAGACAAACCTTTTTTCCTCAAAAAAAAAAAGCTGAAAATCTGGGTGCATCTTATACACCGAATACAGTATTTTTTGCCTCCCAAAGCCCTGCCCCCTTCACCAAAATGGCCACGCATAGCCTTATGTAGGCTTTCAGGGAGCTCCTAGGGGCTGGAGAGGGCAGAAATGAGTGAAAACCTGGCCGTTTTTTGCCCCCCCCCCCCGCTAGCCCCTAGCAGCAATCTATAAGCTTCCATAAGGCTATGCATGCAATTTTTTTGACAGGCTGTTTTTTGCTCATTTTTGGGGCCCCCAGGGGTACTCTGCAAGCCTCCCCAAGGCTATTCATGACTTTTTTCGTGAAAAATGGGCCATTTTGGGAAGGTTTGCAGAGTGCAAAAAGTTTTTTTTTCCCTTTTGGAAAGCTCTTTAACTGATTGATGAGAAGTATATTGATCAAGTGCTGTGCCAGCAGAAACACCTACCTATCTACTGTGTTTTTCTCTCTCTATTTCTCTCTCTCTATCCCTCCACCCACCCACCCACCCACCTACCTACCTACCTACCTACCTACCTACCCTCTCTCTCTTCCTATCTATCTACTGTATTTCTCTCTCTCTCTATCCCTCTACCTACCTACCTACCTACCTATGTTGTGTCCTAGACATTTTAATTCATTCCAGGATCCTGGATGGCAGACATTCAAACAGTTATTGGCTGCGGCTGCGGCTGCTGCTGGACACCAGATCACTCTGCAGCAAAGCCCTTTTGTCTTGATGAGGATGATAATCTGATGTGTATTAATGAGAATTGGTTGGGAGATGAAGGGGTTCTTTTTTCTGAGATATCCCTAGTTGGATTCCTAGTGTGACATCAGCCAAACTGCTGGGTAGTGATGATCAGACAAAATTCAGGGGAGGCATTCAGGATGCTTCTCCTTATATTACCCTGGGCAAGATGCTATTTTTTAAATTAGGGTCTAAGAGAGATCAGTCAGGACTGTTGTTATTGTACCAGCTTGGAATCCTAAGTGTGTGATGACTCCATTTTTCTGGTTATGCTGACACCAATGGATTATAATATCTCTGAACTGCTAGTTGTATTCAATTTCTTTTTGTTTGTGTTATGTTTTTATGATTGTTCCTTTCTGATAGTCATTGGTTTAAAAAGGCAGCTATACAAACTGAATAAATAGATAAACTTTGAGAGAGTAAGTTTATCTCTATCTTTTGAACCTTGTAACTTTTTTTATTTTATTCTATGTATTTTATTTTTTCCAAATAAATTTGTTAACTGTTTCTTGCCAATCTTTTTTTCCCTGGAATTGACATGGAAAAAAAAATTTTGCTAATATAAAGCCTCGTATACCGTAGGCCCAAGATATCTGCAGAATCACCTTTTCCCAATGGGATTGGACTGAGCCCCTTGTGCTGGCAAAAGGGCTCTACCGTGGCTCTCATAAGCCAAGGAATTTCCCACAGATGGTGGGATGCAAATGAAGAGTCTTCTCTGCCACAGCTCCTGCTGTTTGGAATATCTTATCACAGGACGTACGGTCTTCTCCTTCTCTTAGCCTTCAAGAAAAGAGTTAAAAATTGGCTATGTTGGATGGCATGGGATCTGGAAGGAAAAGCTGTTGGCTGGAGGTAGTTGGTATGTTAATGGAGAAGGCGCCCCTACTTCTCTGCTCTAAACCCAACTTGTTTTAGTTTCTTTCTTTATTTTTTTTTTGTAATTTTAATCTCTTTTTATATTTATAATTATTTGGATATTTATATATTTTATTTCAATGAAAACTGCTCAGGGTAGCCTAGAAATGTGAGATGGGCAGCAGATAAATTTAATGATAATAATAATTGACTGATTCACCCTCAGTCAATCGTGAAAGCCAGCTTTACTTGGAACAGCTTATATTGTGTGACAGTATCTGTAACACCATCAAACATCCATATCTCCCTGTATCAAGTCTTTGGGAAGGACTGAGTAGGGAGACAAAAATGCCAAATCTAATCTGAACATCTGGCTGACTATATGACAAACCATGTAACAATAATCATTTCAGCAGTTCGCATTGATCCTAACAGGAGACTTTTAAATTTTTCTACTTTTTTGAGCCTCCCCCCCCCGTAGTTTCCACAGTTTTGAAATATTCCTTTGTATTGCTTACCAAATATAATTTCAAACTTTTCACTGGATCTTCAGTTGGAATAACTGTCTTGTTTAAAGTCTGTATACTTTTTTGAGATCCTTGATTTGAAGTCAATGTCATCATATTCCAGAATAGCTTTAGAAAATTACCCTGACATCTGTTGAAATAAAAACTCTGCAAAGCAGTGTCTTTCTAGTACATTCCTGACTTGCCTTGGTGAACCTTTCCCCTTCAGAGTAGAGGAAAGCACAAAAGGATCAGATATCTCTTTCTTGATAGTAGCACTATTTATATATTCCAGTTTATAGCTCCCCATCTCAAGCAAGTGCTCTAGGTAATGAACAATCATAAAATAATAAAAAACAATTACAATACAATATAAATTAAATATATATGACATCATAGATGTCAATGTATCCCCAACAGGGCTCTTCACACTTTGGGGCCCCAGGCCTGGGCACAAAGCCAGATCTTCAAGGTCTTTCCAAAGGTCTACATCAGTGGTGTGTTTCCATTTTTTTTTACTACCGGTTTGCTCATGCATGCGCAGAAGTGTCTGGGCAAGGGGGTGGGGCCTCCCGCCACCACCACTACCAGCTTGCCCAATCTGGGCCAAACTGGCAGAAACCTACCTCTGGTCTAAATGATTCGGTTCATCCTCAGTTCTGAGGAATTTTTTTTCCAGAACTCAGGAGACAACCCTAACTCTAACCATTGGGACGACATGGTCTCTTATGAATTAGAAGTAATAGAAACATTGGAAGAAAGTGACTATATAAAGCTAAATGATATTAGCCATGTCCAGTGTGTGTTTTGGACCTTAAGAAAATTTTTTTAAAATAAACTGGGAGCAATTATTCCTTGGCAAGAAAAAATAGGAAAGTAATTATGATAGTGGGATTTTTCAAAACTATATTATCAGAAGCTAAATTAGACAAATTCTAGCAAGGAAAGAATGGAAAAGAAACAATGGAAAAGAATAGAAGAAGCCAAACTTTTCACTGATTAAAAGTGTAGTGAAGATTAGAAAACAAAAACACACACAGAACTCCTAGGAAGAGTACACATACAATGTAAAAAAATATGGATGGTGTCAGAAAGATTAAAGCCCAGAAGGAGTTGGATTGGCAAATGATACTAGAAAGAAGAAAAAGCTTCTTAAAATATATTCAAAATAAAAGTAACTGAAAAGAATGAGTATAGCAGCTGTTCAGCAAAAAAAGCAAATTGCAAACGTGTAGCCAAAAATAAGGCAGAACTACATAACCGCTATTTTGGCTCAGGCCACATCCTGGGAAGAAGGGATGTGTTTCACGAGCAACAGTGAAGGGCAGGAATGAAGGGGCTCTGATAGATTGATACAAATTCATTCAAAGAATCCCTAGTTACTTTGAATGAATTTAAATTTCAGGACCAGAGGAATTGCTGAGTACTAAAATAATTTCCTGATGGCTTGGCTAAACATTTATATTCTGCAGAATGGATGAAGTGTCAAAAGACTAGAAGAGGACAAATATCCCTATTTTTTAAAAAAGGATTACATAGCATTTAGCAGTCACAAAGTGGTGGATTTAAAAGTATGCTGAAGATAATGTAACCAGTATTAGAAGTCATCAAGGATTTGTTAAGAACAGTCTTTGCCAACCAATACCTTACCTAAGTATGGGTTTTTGATGAGGTAATTTCTTCAAAACAATGTGAGAGTGCTGTTGACATAGCACACCTTAATTTTACAAAGTATTCCATATTATTCTAATTAACAATACGGTTAAA
Source organism: Thamnophis elegans (assembly GCF_009769535.1). NCBI lineage: Eukaryota > Metazoa > Chordata > Lepidosauria > Squamata > Natricidae > Thamnophis > Thamnophis elegans. Next base: position 38,664,383 of record NC_045558.1, read on the forward strand.
TATTATATGGATGGCATAAAAACTAGACATGGCTTAGCCCAAAAACTTTCTTCAAAAATCTTCATCATCAGAAATTCCTCATCAACTTGAATACATTACATAGAAAGCAATCAAGACATTGCATAGAATTCAAGGTTTGACCTGAGTGTGCTGACTTTTCACTATTTTTTATTAATAAGTTGGAGGAAGAGATGAATAATTTTCAGAGAACAAAAATTACAGTGCCTATAATAATTGCAGAGGTAGTGTATTGCAAGCTAGGACAGCATGACTTTATTTATTAGCTTATATACAATCACTGATCAAAAGATACAAAGTCTCAAGCATACAAAACGTCTTTATAGCATAAACTAAACATACCTATATCACATTCAATATGAATACTTCAGTGGTGGGTTCCAGATCCCAGTGCAACCGGTACGGTAGAATGGGGACTGGCATCTATCACATGCACATGCGCAGCATGTGCGCACATGCATGCAGTGTGCGCATGCATCCTTACCTCCACGATGTCTCCGTGACACCTCTGCGACGCTCCAGCTGCTTGGTGGAGTGTCGCACAGATGCCATATGCTCTGTGCATATGTGCAGAAGTGCCAAAGAGCTCTAATACAGGTAAGGAGTTCGGGCGGGCCCTCCGGAGCACCGTACCGGTAAGCCTGTACTGGGGCGTACCACCTGCAACTCACCACTGGAATAGTTTCTAATTATTATTGCTACAGCACAAAATTTGACCTCCTTCCCCCAAATTTTGCAATATAAGTTATTGAATAGAAAGTTCATTGATAACAAAATATAATTATAGCAAAGATATGAAATATTAATTCTATCCCCTACACATCAAGCTTTATCTAGGCCTACAGTAGGTCTAGGTGGGGTAGACCAAATTAAATATGCTATACTTCCCCATGGAAGCACATATTATTAAATAGGGCAATGCTACTTCTATGACTGATATTAGTAAAATGTGAATGTTAATAAAATCAGCAAATGTGTAGCCCCTTGTTGCTTATGTATCTCTAGCTCACGTTAAGCTAGGTGCTTCCAAATAGTGCTGAATTGCAACATAAGTAGTTTGCATCATAGAAGATGCTGAGCAATTTATCAGAAATCAATTTTTGTGCAGATAGGTATGTGAGAATTCTTTCATTATACATATAGTACGTACATACATGCATGCATACATACATACATACATACAGCTGTGTGAAAAAATCCTGCACGCTTTCAGTTTTCAGCTGTTTTCACATGTTTAATCAACTTTTCACTCATAGAAACTACGCAAAATTAGTACTTTGATGAAAATTTCTGTAGTCATATTGAGATGCATAATTTTTATTAATATAACTAAAGTCTTTTTAAGGTTTTGAGTGAGTTTATGTGCTAAAACAAACACAACTTGAATTTTTGAGAATAGAAAGTAGCCAATCAGCAGAGAGCTTTGGCTGACCAGTCAAAATGCACAGAGGCTAAATCTATGAGCCAATCAATATTGTCATATTCTCTGACCATAAATAGGTATGAAAAGCATAGAGAAATTTAATTTAGCTCTGGCTGCGGGCAAGGATGAAAGTGTTTGCTTTCACCAGTACTAAGCAGCGGCATCACATAATTGTGCTTCATGAAGTAGGTTACTCCTGTACAGAAATAGCTAAGAGAGTGAGCAGAGTGGTTGAAAAATACCAAATAACTGGTTTAGCTGATAACAGGCTCCTTTCTGGAAGACCAAGAAAGTTGACAAAACAGCAAGATTGGGCTTTGAAACACATTTTGATGGCTGACAGGAAGCTCACCTCACCTCAGATTAAAAGAATTTGGGGTGAAACGTGCTGTAATTGTGTGCACAAGCACAGTGCATCACAGACTGCTTGCCAGAGGGCACAAAGGCTGCAGGGCTTGAAATAAACCTTTGCTCACAGATGCTCACTGCTCTCGTCAACATGTGTGGGCCAAGAAGTATGCCAAGTGGACCAACAAACAGTGGACCAAGGTCATCTTCAGTGACGAGAGCAATTTCTACTTGACTGAGAATCAGTGCAATAAGTATGACAGAAGATTTCCAGCTGAAGAATTTAGGCCATACTGCCTGAATCTATCTGTGAAGCATCCATTGCACGTGATGATCTGGAGCTGTATCACTGCTTCTGGTATTGGTCAGATACAAATCTTGCAGGGAATCATGAATTTCAAGCAGTATGCTGAAGTCCTGGAAAAGACCATGTTTCCTTCAGCTCAGCAACTTGTAGGGAATTTGAACTTTCATGAGGCTGGTGATTGGAACTGCTAGCTACAAGGGGGGAGTCAGAGAGACAAAGAGAACTAGGTAGTAGGCCTTACACCATTAGGATGGCGTGAATCATATATCTATAAACCAAAATAGCAATAATACATTCTGGATTAGTGCGCTTGAGATTGCGATTTTATTTTATTTCAAAATGACCAGCTTAGTTCAATGTAATAGCTGTTTTGCACCTGTCTTTCGTAGTAGTCTTTTCAAATTTGGATACTGTCCCCTTTGTAAACAAATTACTAGTGTACCTAGACAGATTACCTATCTAGACTCTCTAATCTGTGCTGTCCAAGCAGAAATTAGGTGCCCAATTCGGCCATTCCACACTATGGAGATGCCACACTATCAGCCCCTCTACCTCAAAGATCCTGCAGGAGAAGAACAGTCTGGACAACCATGGGATCTGGCAGGGTGACAGCTGTGAACCATAACCACAAAGCTTTTGCTTGACCCTGCATAACAGATACAGCACCCTTGCTGACATTAATGGGCACACTAAAGAGACAGGTGAAGGTAGTTGTGATAATGATGACTCAAATAAGCAGGGGATCAAACTTTCTTTGGAAAGATGAAATGGGGACCCAGGTATCACACATCAGTCACACAAGAAGATCAAGGTATGTAAAAAGAGAAGTCACCTTCTGGTTGGTGATTCAATCATAAGGGATGTAAATTTAGGAAAGGATATGGAGGTTTTAAAAGAGGTCAGGTGTCTGCCAGGTGCTACTGCCAGCAGAGACAAGAGGCGTATTCTTAAGATAGTCAAGAATGCAAGTAAGAATTGTGACGTTGATGCTATTATACATCTTTGCACAAATGATCCGTCCCAAAAAGATGTAATCTCTCTGAGAAGAATTATTTCCAGAACTAGGGGTATGAACTTAGTAGTGTAGGTTACAGGCTTATCTTTTCAGAGGTTTTACCAGTATATAAGGAACAAAAAGGGAAGGATATAGTAGAGTTTAATGTGTGGCTAAAGGAATGGTGTAAAAGGGAAGGCTTTGGTTTTATTAGTCATGATGCCTGCAGCTGGTCCAATGAAAACTGTACAAAAGAGATGGCTTTCACCCATCCAAGAAAGGGACTGAGTTACTTGGCATTAAATTCACAGATTTTCTGGATAAACATTTAAACTGAACAGCAGGAACAGTGAATTAATTGATACAGAACATTTCTGTCCCCAGCAATCTAATTCTCATGGGGTTATCAGTGCATGTAACAGAGATGTTTGTGCAGGTAAGATTATGACTCCTGCTGTCAAGCAAAACTAAGCATTTAATAGTGAGTGCCATACCATGTGCATGAATCATACAAATGACAAGAAAATAGGGGCAGTCAGGCATAACACAGGTTATGTAGACAGTAAACACAGGGTCAATCAAAATGGACTCAAATGTCTATACACCAATGCACAGAGTATGAAGAATAAACAGGGTGAATTAGAAATTCAAGTAAATGAGGGCAGATATGATATTGTTGCCATTACAGAAACTTGGTGGGATGAAACCCACAAATAGAACATACAGCTAGAAGGATTTAAATTATTTAAAAGAAATAGAGCAAATAAAAGAGGAGGTGGAGTTGCACTATATGTAAGAAATAACAACATATCTACAGAAATAGAGCACAACAATGATGTGAACTATCTTGAATGCATTTGGCTCAATATTAAAGGTTGGGGTGTGTGACATTGCCATAGGTATATACTACAGGCCACCCAACCAAGCAGAGGAAGTAGCTGAACTTTTTGCTAGTCAGCTTACTAAGGTATGTAGGAAGCACACCACAATAGTAATGCGGGATTTTAACTACCTCAACATCAACTGGGAAACAAATTCTGCACCAAGTGGAAGATCCAACAGGTTCCTAACAAACCTAGCAGACAACTTTGTTTCCCAAAAAGTAGAGAAGGGAACAGGGGGATCGGCCACATTAGACTTAATTCTAACAGAGAGGAAATTATAGAAGGTGTTGAAGCCACAGGAACCCTGGGGGCAAGTGACCATGCAATATTGGAATTCAACATTATGCAAACACAAGTAGTAGAACAAAGTCAAACTAGAGTCTTGGATTTTAAGAGAGCTAATTTCAATAAACTTAGAGAGAGCTTGGGAAGAATTCCATGGATGAGAATCCTCAAAGAGAAAACAACTCAAGAAGCTTGGGAAATTTTGAAAAATGAGATTACAAAAGCTCAGTCTAGCACAATACCAATGAAGAAGAAAAATAACAGCTCCCAAAAGAAACCAGCATGGCTGCATAAAGAACTCTCTGACAAATTGAAAAACAAAAAAGTTAAGTATAAAAAGTGGAAAGAGGAGAACATAACTAAGGCAGAATATCAGCAAATAGCCTGAGCCTGTAAAGATGAAGTAAGGAAAGCTAAGGCTCACAATGAAGAAAGGCTTGCCACAAAAGTAAAAAATAACAAAAAAGCTTCTTCCAACATGTTAAAAACAAGAAAAAGGTTAAGGAGACAATTGGTCCATTGTTGGGAAAAAGTGTCAAGAAAGTGACAAGCAACAGGGAGAAAGCAGCACTATTTAACTCACTTTTTGACTGTGTCTTTACACAAAGTGATAAAACAGTCCAACCTATCAAAAATAGCACCATAAAAATCAGATTAGGAACACAAATTGAAATACAGAAGAAAATGGTAAGTGAGCACCTGTCTACCCTAGATGAGTTCAAATCACCAGGACTGGATGGATTACACCCCAGAGTTCTGAAGAAACTGGCAGATGAGATCTCAGAACCACTAAACTATATCTTTCAGAAATCCTGGAAGAGAGAACTGGAAAAGAGCTGATGTGGTTCCCATCTTCAAAAAAGGGAAAAAAAAATAGATCCAGGAAGCTATAGACCTATCAGACTGACCTCAATACCAGGAAAGATTCTGGAAAAGATAATCAAGCAACTAATTAGCAAACACCTAAAAGTAAACAAAGTAATAGCCAAAAGCCAACATGGGTTTGTCAAAAACAGATCATGCCAGACTAATCTTATTGCATTATTTGACAAAGTGACAAAAATAGTGGACCAGAGGAATGCCGTCGATATAGTTTACTTGGACTTCAGTAAGGCATTTGATAAGGTAGACCATAACCTACTACTAGATAAAGTAGAAGAATGTGGGTTGGACAGCATCACCACCAGATGGATTCTTAACTGGCTGACCAACTGCACTCAACGTGTAATTCTCAATGGAACTGCATCTACATGGAGAGAAGTATGCAGTGGAGTACCCCAAGGCTCTGTTTTAAGCTCAGTACTCTTCAACATCTTCATCAATGATTTGGATGAGGGAATAAATGGGGAACTCATCAGATGACACCAAGCTGGCAGGAATAGCCAACACTCCAGAAGACAGGCTTAAGATACAGAAGGATCTTGACAAATTTGAACATTGGGCACTATCTAATAAAATGAAATTCAATGGTGAAAAGAGTAAGGTTCTACATTTAGGCAAGAAAAACAAAATGCACAGGTACAGTATACGTGGTATCTTGCTCAATAGTAGTAACCATGAGAGAGATCTTGGAGTCCTAGTGGATTTAAATATGAGCCAGCAGTGTACAACAGCTGCCAAAAAAGCCAACACAGTTCTAGGCTACATAAACAGAGGGATAGAATCAAGATCATGTGAAGTGTTAATACCACTTTATAAAGCCTTGGTAAGGCCACACTTGGAATTCTGCATTTGGTTTTGGTCACCACGATGTAGAAAAGATGTGGAGACTCTAGAAGGAGTGCAGAGAAGAGCAACAAAGATGATTAGGGGACTGGAAACTAAAGCATAAGAAGAACGGTTGCAGGAACTGGATATGTCTAGTTTAATGAAAAGAAGGACTAGGAGAGACATGATAGCAGTGTTCCAATATCTCAGGGGTTGCCACAAAGAAGAGGAAGTCAAACTATTCTCCAAAGCACGTGAGGGTAGAACAAGAAGCATGGGTGGAAACTAATCAAGGAGAGAAGCAACTTAAAACTGAGGAGAAATTTCCTGACAGTTAGAACAATTAATCAGTGGAACAGCTTGCCTCCAGAAGTTGTGAATGCCCCAACACTGGAAGTCTTTAAGAAGATGTTGGATAGTCATTTGTCTGAAACGGTATAGGGTTTCCTGCCTAGGCAGGAGGTTGGACTAGAAGACCTTCAAGGTCCCTTCCAACTCTGCTATTGTATTGTATTGAAGGACTTTTACTTCCAGGATGATAACACTCCTGTCATCGTGTCAAGTCCATCCAGCAGTGGATGAAGAAGTATGGTGTTCAACTCCTGGATTGGCCAGCTCAGAGCCTGGATTTGAACCCAATTGAGAACTTGTGAGCCAAGATTGGTTACAAAATAAGCAAGAAGCATCCGAAGACCAAGCAGGAGTGGATTGAATCCATTATTGCAGCCTGGCACCATATTGTCACCAAAGATCATATGCAAAGGCTTATACAGTCTATGCTGAAGCGATGCTGCCTGGTGATAAGCAATAAGGGCTGACCAATTTAATATTAGTAACCATGTTTGGCTACCTTTTCAGCGCTACAAACAATAAAAATGTTAATAAAACACTAGTATTGGCCTTTGTAATTGCAACACATATGCCACTGGGTATGCATCAGTTAATCTGTTTTCATAGTCATTGTAAGCATGCAATTCACAATCCCCATCCAAACAGCACCAAATTGCAAAAACCTTATGCTTTTTACTTAAAAACCACCAGTATTCATTTAAATATAACAATATTTGCATAGCAGTTAGCATAAAATATCATAAAATCAATGGCCGATCCAAAAAATATTATAAACTGTAAACCGTAAACCGTGCAGGACTTTTTCACACAGCTGTACGTACGTACGTACGTACGTACATACATACATACATACATACATACATACATACATACATACATACATACATACATTTTATGTTGGTAACTCTCTCTGGATTATACTGATTAATACCTGTAGAGCAGTTCTGCTGTTGTTAATTTCTTGAATTACTTTTTCTTTGATCAAATTCTTTGACTTGTAATCAAAATATTTCAATTCCCTTCATGAAGAGTCTCAGCATACTGCTGATTCATTCTTTAGCAATTCTTTTACTGTACATATGTTTGAGAATAGTGAACTAGGCAACATCAGGAACACATGTGGGCAGTGGGAAGAAAATAAAAGGGCTGTTGAATGATGTAATGACTCAGTACAAAAGCTTTATCCAAAATAAAGAAAGCCAAAAAGGAGAAGGTGCAATGCAACATAAAGTCTGAACCCCAAAGGATTAGAGAATTGATATTCAAACTTATCTGTTTATTTTTGATTTGAGAGTTGAATTAGTTTTCTGAGATCAATTCTGTCCTGAACATTCCCAGATTCTTTAGTCACTCAGCACGTTGATAGTGACCTTTCAAACCTACCGTAACCTTTTCGTATTTCCACATGCAATTGCTGTGCTAAAACTATATGGACAGCTATTTGTTCATTCCATATTGTTCTTCTTTGCCCTTCCCCCCTAGAAATATGGTTGCTTTGGACATTATAGGAGAAAAATGATTACAAACTTGGAAATAAATTTGCTGGGCAATTATTTAGTTCTGATTATTGTTAGTCCTACAACTAATGGCTCTGAAGTAATAAATTATATGTTCATTTTGTCTTGCATATATACACTTTAAATTATATCTATATATTCTGTTTCAGCAGGTTAAAATGTTTCTGCAGCTGTCTTTTCAGATTTTAAAATCATGTATTGTCTTCTTGTTGTTGTTTTTTACCCTTTTATATATTCAGAATTTCTTTCACCTGTTTCAGATCTTCTGGTGCATAAAAGAAGAATTTTGAAGTGTATAGTACATTACCATCTAGAGCAGGGATGTCAAACTCATATAGTCACAGTAGTGTCACATGACATTTCAGGACTTTTACCCCCTTCTCTAAATCAGGCCTGAGTGTGGCCAGCCATAACACATCTGGCCCGTAGGCAGGAGTTTGACAGCCCTGGGAGTTTAGAACCTGTGCTCTAAAGATCTTTAAGCATTAGTCACCAGTTTCTTCAGCAATTTTAAGGAATGATATAAATGCATACATATTTGAATGTGAAAGTCAGTTTATACATATTTTGTTTTACAAAATTAAAACATTTTAAATATTTATTCATTTGTTCTTAGCCGCTGTTATTATTTTTATAAATAACTCAAGGTGATGAACTTACCCAATATTCTTTCTTCCTCCTATTTTCCCCACAACAACAATTCTGTGAGATAGGTTAAGCTAAGAGAGAGAGGGACGGGCCCAAAGCCAGCTTGCATGACTAAGGCAAGGCTAGAACTCACAATCTCCTGATTTCTAGCCCAGCACCTTTTCCAGTATATCAGTGCTGTCAAACTCATGGCCTACAGGCCAGATGTGTCACATGCTGTGGCGCCCACCCCTGGTTTAGCAAAAGGAAAAAAAGACTGAATACATCATGTGACGATGTCGTGATGATGCGAGTTTGACACCCGTGCACTAGAACAAACTGGCAGTTGACACAAATGATTATCAGTCCCTGCTGATAAAGTTGGACCTCAAGGGTCAAGTGGGTTTGCTGCTAACGTACCTGCCTCCCAACTGCGTTGCAGCATCCCTCCCCTCGCTCCTCGAGTCAGTAGCCGAGCTGGCAGTTGAGTTCCCCAGGCTTATAGTTCTGGGGGACTTCAATTTGCCATCGCTCGGTGAACGCTCTGATGGGGCGCAGGAGTTCATGGCTTCCATGACAGCCATGGGCTTGACCCAGGTAATTTGGGGCCCAACCCATGCAGCGGGTCACATGCTCGACCTCGTATTCCTCTCGGAGCAGTGGATGTGTGATCTTGGTCTGAGGGGTAATGAGATCATACCCCTGTCGTGGTCAGACCACTGCCTACTGAGGCTTGACTTCCGGAGGCCAAACCCCCACCGTAGGGAGGAGGAACCGACCAGGTGGTTCCGCCCCAGGCGACTTATGGACCCGTTGAGGTTCCAGACGGAGCTTGGGGTCATTCCTGATACTCTCGCCCACAGTTCGGCGGAGACTCTGGTTGCCGCCTGGCATTCGGCGGCGGCGGAGTCTCTTGATCGGATTGCGCCACTACGGCCCCTCCGGGTCAGTAGATCCCGGAGGCCTCCTTGGTTTACCGAGGAGCTCCGGGAGAGGAAACGCCGGAGGAGATGCCTAGAGCACCTGTGGAGGTCCGATAAGTCCGAGGCGAACCGAGCGCTTCTAACTACCTGCACCAAGGACTATGTCCGAGCATTAAGAACTGCCAAAAGATCATACATTTCTGCCTTGGTTGCGTCCGCCGAGTCACGCCCAGCCGCCCTGTTTAGGATAACCCGCTCCCTCCTTAACAGGAGGGATGCGGGAGACCCCTTGCAGGGTAGGGCTGAGGACTATGCTCAATTCTTGGCGGACAAAGTAGCTCGGTTTCGGTCGGACTTGGACTCCACCGCAGTAGATCCAGCCGAGACACAGGAGGACCACTTGGCAAATCATCTCTGGGTTGAGTTCCAGGATGTTGCCTCTGGGGATGTGGACAAGGCCATTCGAGCTGTAAGTGCCTCCACCTGTATTCTGGACCCGTGTCCCTCCTGGCTGGTTGCCAACAGCAGGGAGGTGACACATGGCTGGATCCAGGCGGTCGTGACCGCCTCCCTTCGGGAGGGGCACTTCCCTGCCGTACTTAAAACGGCGGTGGTGAGACCCCTCCTGAAGAAACCATCCTTGGATCCAGCCATTTTAAACAACTTTCGTCCTGTCTCCAACCTCCCCTTTATCGGGAAGGTTGTTGAGAAGGTGGTGGCCTTCCAGCTTCAACGGGCCTTGGAGGAAGCTAGTTATCTTGACCCCTTCCAGTCTGGCTTCAGACCTGGTTACAGCACAGAAACCGCTTTGGTCGCATTGACCGATGATCTCTGGAGGGCCAGAGATGGAGGCTATGCGTCCATCCTGGTTCTCCTTGACCTCTCAGCGGCTTTCTATACCATCGACCATGGTATCCTTCTGCGACGACTGCGGGAGGTGGGAGTGGGAGGCACTGTTTTACAGTGGTTCTCCTCCTACCTCTCGGACAGGTCGCAGTCGGTGTTGGTCGGGGGGCAGAGATCGTCCCTGAGGCCCCTAACATGTGGGGTGCCGCAGGGTTCGGTCTTATCCCCCCTACTATTTAACATATACATGAAACCGCTGGGCGAGATCATTCGGAGGCACGGGATAAAATACCACCAATATGCGGACGATACGCAACTGTATCTGTCCGCCCCGTGCCAACTCAATGAAGCGGTGGACGTGATGAACCAGGGTCTAGAGGCCGTTAAGAACTGGATGAGCGCTAACAAACTGGTACTCAACCCGGACAAGACCGAGTGGCTGTTGTGCTTCCCTCCCAATAATTTGGCTAATGTACCAACACTTAGGCTGGGAGGTCAAATTTTATACCCCTCAGATAGGGTCCGCAACTTAGGAGTCCTCCTGGACCCACAGCTGACTTTTGACCACCAGCTGTCAGCTGTGACCAGGGGGGCATTTGCCCAGGTTCGCCTGGTCCGCCAGTTGCGGCCCTACCTAGACCGGGAGGCTCTCACAACAGTCACTCGAGCCCTTGTGATCTCTAGGCTGGAATACTGCAATGGGCTCTACATGGGGTTGCCCTTGAAGAGCATCCGGCGACTACAGTTAGTCCAGAATGCAGCCGCGTGAGTGATAGTGGGCGCACCGCGGTTCGCCCACGTTACACCCGTCCTCCGCGAGCTGCACTGGCTACCTGTTGGTCTCCAGGTGCGCTTCAGGGTACTGATGACCACCTTTAAAGCACTCCATGGTAGTGGATCTGGGTACTTGAGAGACCGCCTTCTGCCAATTACCTCCCTTCGACCAATTAGATCGCACAGACTGGGCCTCCTCCGAATCCCATCTGCCAGTCAATGCCGACTGGCGACCACACGGAGGAGAGCCTTTTCTGTTGCAGCTCCGACCCTGTGGAACGATCTCCCCGTTGAGATCCGTACCCTCACCACCATCCAGACCTTCCGCGCAGCCCTCAAGATCTGGCTCTTCCAGCAGGCCTGGGGATAGGTTCCCAATTCACCCGCCCGAGTGTTTGATTGCTGAACGAAAGTTGTGTTTTATTATTTTTCTTTGTTCACATTTTGTTTTGTTTTTTGATACTGCACCCCCCTCCCTTGTGATTGTAAGCCGCCCTGAGTCCCCTCAGGGAAAAGGGCGGCCTATAAATTTTAATAAATGAAATGAAATGAAAATTTTTTTAATGATCAGCCTAAGTATGATGGTGAAAAAAGTTTATGTCTATAAAATTTATGTCAAGATTATAAACAAATTGTTTAAAATAATATTTTAAACAATTTGTTTATAGTTCTAGGTCGCATCTCTCTTTGATTAGTTTCCATCCATTATTTCTTGCCTTGTCTTGTGTGATGTAGATGTCCTTAACCTTAGTCTAACTGATATAATATGGAACCAATTAAAGGACATTTTTTCAATGCTTCCAATATCTTTACTAGAGCATCTAATGTGAGGCTGAGCCCAGATTACAACAGACATGTCAATATTTCCATACTGCTCTTAAACTCTTTTTTGTATTATTCTACATTACATTATGTCAGGTTTTTTTCTCTATGATGCTTTGTGAAATTCTGTAAATGAACTTGATTTGTGAACTTTGTCTGACTGGATCTCTATCTGAGGAATTCATGTTTCAACTCTTATTTTGAAAACAGTTTTGCTTTCAAATAGACTTTGCAGGCTTAGAAGGCATTAAACTAATTAAAATAAAGAAACTGCTAGTCAAAGGGTTAAAATAATCTACTCAAAGTTGGAGGCTAATCTTCTGAAGTCTTGAAGAACCATTGTTAGTTTGTTTGTTGTTTATTTATGTGACTGCTATTTAACCAATTCAACTCTGGTCAGGAATTAAAATATGTTTGCTAATAAATAAATAAATAATAACTAAATAAATAAATATGCTCTCTAGCACACATTATCCCAGTCAGCTGCCACAAGTGGCTCCCAAATACACCATTCACAAGTGTGGGTTTAATTACTTTCCTGGCCTCCATGTAAAACAACATTCGCGGGTGGGGATTAAGTTTTGATCTCGGCAGTTGCGTAGGAATGTGAGGTCACATAAAATGGAAGCTCTTTGGACTTCATGTTTTTCATAGGTCCTAGTCAGATGGCGGGTTTCCTCCCCAAAATACAGTTCAGCATGGAAACAGAAGTAAACAACCAACTTCCCTTCCTGGATGTCTTAGTCTACAGGAAATCTAATGACTCCTAGGATACACCATCTACCAGAAGAAAACACGCACTAACCGCTATGTGCACGCCCTCTCAAACCACCACCCAGCCCAGATCAACTCCGTAACCAAGACACTCATCTCCAGAACAAAACGCTTAGCTGATGAAGAACACCTAAAAACCGAACTACACACTCTCACTAACGTACTGACATCCAATGGATTCCAAAGAAATAGGATCACCAACCTAATCCAAAAAGAAACCCCCACCAAAATCCAGGACAGAGAACAAGAAGACGGAAAAGCCCTCCTCCCATACATAAAAGGCACCACAGACAGAATCAGCAAAATCCTCCACAAACATAACATTAAGACAGCATTCTGCACAAACTGAAAAATATCCACCATCCTAAGAAACCCCAAAGAGAAAATTGAGTTAGAAAATCAAGGAGTATATGAAATCCCATGCACCACCTGCCCCACCACATACATTCTTCCCTGGTCCAACACCTTAAAGCCACAGGACATAAAATTGATTTTAAAAAGACCAGAACTATCGCCAAGGCTGAACATTTTAACAACAGAATAATCAGAGAAGTCATGGAGATAGAAGAACCCCCACACAGCATGAACAGGCGGGACGATACCTCCCGCCTGTCAGCTATTTGGAAGCCTGCCCTTATTGATAAACGAGTCCCTAACATGATGAATGACACCAGGCCCACACTCACAAGAGCCACACAGGATATCACCACCAAACATTCACAAAGAAAGCAGACAAAAACCCACACTGATGAGGAGGCACAACCAAGGACCAGAAGCCAGACTGCAAATGCACCATTAGATTCTTTAAACCCCTCCTATCCTTGCATGAAACACAAACCCCCACCCAATCAGAACACACCTCCACCCAATCAGAAAACACCTCCACCCAATCAGAACACAGCCAAGCTCCCACCCAATCAGCTCAAACCCCCACTGACAGTTAAAAGGAAGAAATAGCCAAGATCTCACATTGCTCCTGGAAGCATGAAGCCTGAAGATGACGAATGAGACTTCGTCGAAACGTCGCCAACACACCTCCAATTTTACGCGGGAGAAAACCCGAATAACTAAAGACCTACATATATATATCAAATTTATTATATATATAATAAATTTGAACATCTTATTCATTGGACATCAGAGAAAGATAGATATCCTGTTCATACTGTTTGAAGAATATAGGTTCAACATATTCAGAAAGCATTCACTTGGGGAAGGCTGTTTTGTATGAACTAAATATATAACAGTTATTGATTCATGCATGCATGCATATATCCACAAATGTTTTACATTCATATGCATACAGATGCTATTGTTGTCCCAGTAACCTTAATTGTTAGATTGCACAATACTGTAAGAGTCAAACTCTATTACCAAGAAAAAGTATTGTTTAAATTGTCATCTTTTCATCAGAATTTCCAATACTCTCAGGTAGCCCAAGCCTAACCATAGGGAAACATCAAAGTAGACAGGAGATTAACAGTGCAGACATGACATGGGTCGCAGGCAGAACTTCAAACACTTCTAGTAGGCTAAAGTTCCTCAAGAAAAACATTGCTCATTTTATGAAACTTGACCCTTGGGGAGGAAAAAGTTAATACATTTTTAACACAATCACCTCACTACATGTTGTTTTATAGCACTTCAATAAGTTCTTCATGATTTCTGTAAACATGATTGCTTCCTGACTTTTTTTCATTGATTAAGAAAAGCAGTATTTGTAGGAAGAGCATATTTGTGGAAAGAGCATAGGAATAGCAAACCCAAAGAAAGATGACTCTTTACATTGTAAAATACAGTTGTTACTATATTTTATTTCAACTGAAAGGGTTAATTCAATATTTAACTAAACCAAACTAATACAATTCAAATAAATGAAACAATAATTTGAATTGTTACATATAATACCTTTAGATATTGACACATTTTTGTACCATAACAACTTTTTAAAAATAACTCCAGTATCACAATATTGAATAAAAGGGGGAACATTTTATGGAAAATTGCCTGCAGATTAGAGCCTAAATAAAAATTGATATAAAAGTTTTGATTGAACCTTAAATTGAGTTGGTATAGAACCATAATGGTGAAACTGGTGTGCATGCCACAGGTTGCACATGAAACCATCTCTGCTGGCCTGTGAATCATCAGCTCCAGCCTTTCAGAGGCCAGCGGATGCTGTTTTTGTCCTACCCAGGTTTCAGGAAAGCCTCTGAAATCTGGGGGAGATGAAAAACAGGCCTAATGGACCTATAGGAAGTTCAGAAACAATCTGGGGACTGGAATGGGCCCCAACACACATGAACTTCCAGTAGGCCCGTTGGTCCCATTTTCCGCCTTCACCAGGCTCCAGAGACTCTCCTGGAGTCTGGGGAGGGTGACAATGGCCTCCCCTTGCCCCCCCCCGGAGGAAATACTAAGCTCAGCTTGGAGGCCAGCATTGCGGCATGCGTGTGGGTGTAGAAAGTTAAAACCCACCCCCTCCTAGAAAAATGAAATATCCTAGGAAATATTGAAAAGGCAGAATATATGTTCCCCTGGATGTGAAAAAGGAGAAAAGTTTTAAAGAGAAACTTCCTGCAGCTTCCTGCCTCCCCCCCTTTTGTCAAAGACCTCACCCCATCAACTCCAGGGTGATGGAATCAAGGCATGCTAGTATAAGCCCTTCACCCAGCTGACCACATGGTATCTGAGAATTCAACTAAACCTGGACTCAGCCTAGAGAGTTGTCCCTGCATGGTCCCATATGAGTCTGACAACCAATCAGAATACATTTCTTGCACAGGAGCAGGAGGCAGATAGGTGGGGCTAAACAGATCATAAAAAGCCCTGCAAGCCCCTCCCTTGACCCTTCTTCTTCTTCACCAAACACCTGGAAGCATGTGATCACCTTTTTCCCCAGGACCTCAAGTCCACCATTAAACCATCTTTCTAAGCAGCCTCCATGCCTCCAATGTCTTTTTCCCAATTGGAGCCGAACCCAAAGGTCATTTCTTCCAACAGGGGTTTGTGCATGTATGAGCATGTGGGGGGCACACTTTGCATTATGTGTGCCGGCATGCATTTTTGGCACACAACAACAAAAGGTTAGCCATCATTGATATAGAATATTTTAAACAGTGTTACAAAGTGCTGCTGGGATTATCATAGAATACCTAGTCCAAACTAGATTTTATTCTGACTATCTTCCCTAACCTGATGTCTCTAAATATGTTGGATTTTAACTCCAAAGATTCCCAGTCACCATGTCATTTACTGTATTGTTTGTGAAATAGTTTATTTATTACAAGTCCTTCCCAGATTTGAGGAATGTAAAAAATATGACCTAATTAAAATATCTAATCAGGGTATTTGATGATAATCATTTATCAAAGACTTTGAACAGTTCTATAGAAGCAACAACACATTCTATTGTGATATATCCTGTATCTTTGTAGCCTGTATCTTCGATCTGATTCTGAAAAATAGATTTTGTATGCATAGGGTAACCTTGTTCTATGTTCATCTCTATCGGGGATTGAATTTTATTAGTACTCAGTTCTTTCGTAACTTCTATCTTTTACTGAGTTACTACAAGTGACCCTACTTCTGCAGACAGATGCCAGATCTGCCTTCGTTTGACACAATATTTCTCAGAACACATCTTTAAATCTCTTCTCTTTTGACTTTAGCAGTAACTGGGTCTGAGGGAGATTAATATTTTTCTGTAATTCATAATTGTGATCATTTGCAGTAGTAATGTTACTCACTTTGTTCTTAGTATCATAAATCCATGTGGAAAATTACCATCAAGTATTTAAAAGGCTTGTTGTAGAGTGTAAGAAAGAGTGAAAGTACTAAGAATGGCATGTTTTACTCTATATTTTCCTACCCCAATCCATGTGTTTTGTTTTAGTTGCTCTGGGTCACTTGATTTTAATTTTAAACTGGGTAAGTAGCATGTGCCATTATTTGAGCTTCTTTTGTTTTCTAATGTATTACTCTGCTTTCTAAGCTGTAACTCCACTATGCATTTAGAGGTTCTGGGACTAAGTTTAAAAGAGGTCATATACAGTTCAGAAATGTTTAGAAAAGAGATGGGGGGAGGGAAGGGAACTGGGAAAGATCTTTTAAGAGGGTATTCTTGTGGCAGCTCTGTAATTCCATAAATAGCTAATGTTCAGAGGATGTTCATGCATCCCTTGCATGTAATACAGATCACTACCTCATGGTAGAAGATCATATCTACACAGCAGCCAGAACATATCCAAATAGCTGTTCCAATGACTACCTTCCATTTTTTTATTCGCTGGTTGTGTGTCAAAATTTATTTATTTATCTATCGAAAAAGGATAAAATTGGTCTCAAAATTCCCATGAATGATGAGGCGATTGAGATTTATTGGTATCTGGCTTCTAATCTATCTCCCTTCAGATTAGTGGACTGCAGTTTATCTGACTTCTCAATGTTCAACTGATATAAATAGGGTATTTCTATCATTTCCCCTGCTTAGGATCTGGACTCAGAAGAAGCCAGGGAAGCCGAGAAATATGAAACAGAGAAATGGTAACATTATTCTCGCACCATCAAAGAAAGCGCAAAAGTATCAGTGAGAATGAGATAGGAAAAATAGTTTTTTTGTTGAGGGAACAACAAAACCAGTGCAGTATCTGCGTTTACTTGTTTGCTCAATTGATTCAGAGAAGAAGCAAGAAGGAAAGGAAGACATAATGATGCCTTTAGGAACAAGTGGATGGGGCCCTTGATTTGTAGTATGTGGTTGTGAATTTAGAAATGAAATTATTTGTACTCCTGCCCTTTCAACCCAACCCTGAAGCTCACCTGTTTTGCCTAATATAGCTGAATCTTTCCAAGTACCATCTTTGAAAGCTATTCTACACCCTCCCCCTAACTATTTAATTTATTGTATAACCTTTACACCTCACTAAGAGACTTCCTGAGTTATTGTAGTTACTCCTTTTCTCTCTCCTCCTTTCCTCCAATTGCTCTGGCAAGTAGTCAAATGATTTTCACTGAGGCATTTCGAGCACTGATATATATTAACTTTAGAAATTGTCTAGCTAACATTGACGTTCCCTTCCTCTTTCCATTTCCACCTCACTCTTTCTGTTCCTTTCTAAAAAAAAAGTTAAGGGAGGAAATGTATGCTTATTGGCTGATTTTAAAGCATTTGCACGTAGTTGCTGGCATCTGCTCAGGTACAGTCTTTGTGAGGGCTTTAATAGGTCAGCTCAGCTCAACAGCTTCTGCTTCTCTTGCCCGTCCTATTTTAACAAAGCTGGGGCTATGTTTGTACAGCTGCATTTTTAGCAGTGGGAGTTCCACCGATCTCACATGCGTTCAGTTCCTCTGCCTCCTCTTTGCCATTTTTACCACTGCACAAATGCCCACATATTTGAAACTATAGGAGGAAAAAAAACTGTCTGACTAGCAGGTTAAATGCTCAAGAATTCACGTCCTGTTTATTTTCTTTGCTTGATTTCCTGCTGTTACAGTAAGTAAATGGTCTTTTTTTCGCTTTTTTCGCTACGTATTTGTCTTTCACTGATTGGATAAGAATGAGAGAAACCATGGCTTTCAGATACTTTTATAGGACTTCAAGGAGCCTCTGTTCTTTATATGCTACTCTGAGATTCTTCCTCCAGGACAGATGGTCACAGAGACAGATAGATGAACTGGGATTTCACTGGGGAAGAGTAATATTTGAATAAGTCAAAGAAATACATGTGGCAGAATGGCAGCTGAAATTATTTTTGAATTTCTGCCATAAATTACAAAATTAAATATCTAGAAATGAAGTACATTTGCAGGTATACAGAATGGCAAAATCAAGCCACACTGCTTAAGAATGTATCATCAATTTCCAGTCACTCTTTTGTTCCTGTTTTTAGTATGGTAAAATAAGAAAGATTTTTTTAAATCAAGCTAATAAAAAGTTGAGCATATTAGAATTAAAATTAACAATAGTGTCAAGTGTGTTTTCCAAAGAAGCCTTTTATAAAAAACATTCTCCTGAATGATTGCCAGAGCACCGGTCAGTTTTGTCAAAGAAAAGGTCCAAATTGGAAATTATGAATTATCAACTCACACAGTTCAGTGTTTATGTTTTTCATTTCAGTGTTTATTTGATTTGGTTTCTAAAAGTCAGAATTGTTCAATGACAGTTTCATTATAATAAAACCATGTTATCAATATGTTTGAAACTTCTTATTTCACAGGTTCTATAAGACTTTCCTATCATGGATTCTGCCTGGTTCGCAATCACAACTTCAGAAAATGGCAGCCTGAAGGTCACTAGTATGCCAAAAACATACCTTACATATCTTCTACTAAGAAAGAAATGTTAATTTTCAGAAGCAATAGAGATTTCAGAAGTATGAATTGCTTATGATTGTTAAACTTTGCTCCTTATGGAGTGTTCAAAACAGGGTCTCATTGAAGCACAATCTGGCTATTCTTAAAAAATCCTAGCGTACGTTTCCTTGAATACCCAAGAGATACATATTAAGTATCCATGATAATCTTTTTGACAGGTTTAAGCTTCAGTCAGTTGCTACTGACTCTTAATCACACTTAACTATACATGCAAATATCCATGATATCGCTAGACAGCACATTTTTATGAAGTAGTGAGTCCTTGGCAGTCTGAAAGGAAATGGATTGAGCTAGACAATTCTGCAATTCTTCTTCACCAGATCCCAAAATGCCTTATTTGGTTTCCGTCTCTATGTTGAACTCATCTATTATTTTTCTTCTACTTCAGATTTTGCAGTAATTGAACATTACTTTTCTGCAGTGTTAAAATGTATCTACTGTTCACTTTCACAACTGTATGTCGATGGTTGATAGAATATAGCCAGAAAAAAAAATCTAGAAAAACATCAGTAATAAGAATCAATGCTCTAGCATGAATTAAGCATATTTATGATAAACCTAACTCCTTCAAAAATGGATCAAGCTGGCTTGGAAGAAAATATGCTGTTATTCAATGGAATAGTTAAAACAGAGGACATTTATCAGCAATGTAGTCACTCAATCATCTTTGCAAATCCTGCACATCGTAAAGATTTAGTGTAAACCAAGAACACACAACTTGATCATAGTCTGAATCACTCTAGTCTTTGAATGGAACTCTGGTACTGCATTCCAGTAGATGAGGGAATGCCTATGTGATGATAAATCCAGGCAAAAATGAATAAATGTTGTATTAATATTTAAAGTTTAATGTAATTATCACACAGTGTGGCTCTGCTCACACAGCATATTTTATTGGATGAAAAAGAAAATTGGGAGAACCAATAAGCCATAGTTCATCAATCTTTTCCTTTTGTAACTGTAACAAGACCGTGATGGTGAACCTATGGCACGTGTGCTACAGGTGGCACATGGAGGCCTCTCTAAGGCACACAAGCCGTTGCTCCAGCTGAGCTCCACTGCAGATGCACATGCACATCCCACCGGCCAGCTGATTTTTGGGTCTCTGCAGCCCTTGCAATTTAATAAGAATGCAGTTAAAACACTATACAAGCCATTGAGAATATAACTATGTACATCCAACAGGAACAGGAAGTGCCTCAGTGGAGCAGATAGAGGTAAATCCTAGAGATGAAGGAAATGCATCACTGAACAATGGAGATAAATGCTAGAGAGAAATAAAGCTTCATACAAAGCTGACATAACACCTGTAACAGGGTGCACATGCACAGGGGTGAGGGAGCATGGAGGCACTCCCTATGCCCCATTTTTGGTCCCAGGAGGCTTCAATGAGGCCTTCTAGGCCCAAAAAGGGGTGTGGGGATGGTATTCCCCCTCATGTCCCATTTCTGGCAACAGGAGGCTTCAGGCAGGTCTGCTAAGCCCAAAACAGGGTGTGGTGCAGGGACGTGCAGTCACTAGAGGCAAGGGAGGTGGAGCCTCACCAGTCTCCTCAGGAAAAAGAAAGAAATTTAAATATATATTTTTAAATAATTAAAGCCAAGATAGTTGCTACCAGATTCCAGCTCACAGTGGCTTGGTGTCTGCTTAGTGTTAATCAAAGCAGGAGGCGAGAGAACTCGGGGCCTCTTTTCCATAAGGAATTTTTCACCTTCTAAAAGTTAATAAAGAGTTAAAAGGCAAAGAAGTTCAGATGGAAAAGAGGCACTAATTCTCCCGCCTCCTGATTTGGAAGCAGCCAATCGTGTCTTCTTGAGCACGCTTACGTTGGGCGGGGCGTGCTTCAGAGGAGAGAGGAGTGGGCGAGAAGGAGGAGGCTACCTCTTTGCTGCAGACCTGGGTGCTTGGCGGCTCCCGCGATGCAAAGTGCCCCACCATCCCCGATGCTGCCGTCCGCTGCCCTGGCCTGCTTCTCCAGGCTCTGCCACTGGAAGTCCTGGATCGCCTCTGGGGGAAGGCTGGGAGAGAAGCAGAGTGAAACTTCTCTGCGGCCTTCCGGCGCTGCCCAGAGGCTCTTGCAGGAGCATGTGTCAGCGGCCGGCGGCCTGGAGCGGCCCCAGCTGTGAGACAAGGGAGCACTTAAAGCAGCTGCTGCCACCGCCGCCACCGCCCCTCCTTCGCCCGGCAGGGCAGTGGTGGCGGCAGCAGCAGCGGCTACTTTAAGTGCTCCCTTGTTTCACAGCCAGGGCCGCTCCAGGCCACCGGCCGCTGACACATGCTCCTGCAAGAGCCTCTGGGCAGCGCCGGGAGGCCGCAGAGAAGCTTCGCTCTGTTTTTCACTCAGCCTTCCCCCAGAGGCGATCCGGGACTTCCAGCGGCGGAGCTTGGAGAAGCAGCGGACGCAGGCCGGGACAGCGGGGCACTTTGCATCGCGGGAGCCACCAAGCGCCTTTGCTGCAGACCCGGGCGCTTGGTTGCCCCTGCGATGCAAATTCCCACACACACCCCGCCGAGGCCGACCACTGCCCTGCTGAGCCTCACCAGGTATCAACCTCACCACACGTCACTGGTGTGGTGGATACAGTGTGCCTCCCCCGTGCTCCGTTTTTGGTCCCAGGAAGCTTCAGGGAGGCCTGCTAGACCCAAAATGTCATGGGAGATCACGCATACATGCGCAGCGGGTGGGGTCATGCATGGGGGGTCACATGTGCATGCACACATGTGGAGGTTGCATGTGCATTGCATTATGGGTGTGGGCACATGTGCACCATCACATGCACACATATGCTTTTGGCATGCGAGGACAGAAAGGTTAGCCATGACTTAATTAGGATATAAATTTCTAGACAGTCCGTGTGAAAATTAGGCTTTTCTAGACTCTGTCTCTATAGTTTTCCATCTCTACCTCTTCTCCACTGGTCACATAAACACATACACACACTCACACACACACACACTTACTTCCAGGACTGAAATGGATAGGGATGATAAGAATACCCTCCGACTCTATTTATCCTGGGGTGGACCCAATCACTACATAAAGGACTTTAATACTTTTTTCAATGAGACAAAAGTGAAACAACAAAAACAGTGGGGCATTACCACTTAATGAGTGATGTATAAATGACTGATTCTGTGTTATTTGTTCATAAACATGAGATAAATAAGAAAAAGAGGGAATACCCTGATAATAATTTGTATTAACATCAACATGGCATCCTCTAATACAGTGGTTCCCAAACTTTTTCAGTCCATCGCCCCCTTGGTGCTACAAACTGATCCTCAGTGCCCCCCATCCAGTGGTGGAATTCAATTTTTTTAATGACTGGTTATGTGGGCGTGGCTTGGGGGCGTGGCTGGGGGAGTCATGTTCTTCATTGTTCAGTAAATTCTTAATGTGATGGATGGGCTTGATGAAGTGATACCAGTTTCCCAATGTCTGGTTTTAAGTCACTTAGCAGGAATCTTAAATCACCACATTCATTAATCTGAAGTTGATTTCTTTGCTTGGAGCGAAGTTGGCTGACCACACTGAAGCGACGTTCCACAAAATATGATGTTGGAAATGCAACAAGGGGCTTCTTAACCACTGTCCATAGTGCAGGATAGTGATCAGAAATTTCTTTCTGTAACCAAAACTCTTGGTACGATTTCTTGAATTTTGGCTTCAGCTCAATGTCACCAATATTTGCTTGAATTATTTGATGACATTATTGCATGGTACTTAGGGATTCCCAATATGGAAAGTGAGAATGGGAAAATTTTAACAGATCTATATGTTCTTGGGCTATAATTTTCACTAAAGAACCATGGGGATGGAAAGGGAAATTTAGACAATGGAGTCCAATTCCTTCCTGATGGTGCTGTTTCAAAGCTGAAGATCCAGCACTGTCCAAAGACATCTCCATAGTCATGTGGCTGGCATGACTAAACGCCAAAGGTGCATGGAACGTGGTTACCTTCCCACCAAAGGTGGTTCCTATTTCTCTGCTTGCATTTTTATATGCTTTCAAACTGCTAGGTTGGCAGAAACTGGGATAAGTAACAGGAGCTCATTCTGTTATGCAACGCTAGGGATTCGAACCGTCAAACTGCCGACCTTTCTAAATGACAAGCTCAGCGTCTAATAGAGCAGGATCAAAATAGGATGTGACATCATGATTTCTAAGATTCTTATCTTACCAAATATATTGTTGCATTTAAATTTTGTTTTAAAAAAAAATTAAGAGAAAAAGGAAAACTAATTAACAAAACTTTCCTAAATACAAAATGTTTTCTGATAGTGATGAAGGAATCTACAGAATAGGTGGGCTGACTTGGGGTACCTTACCCATTTATGTGGAGATATATTTGAAGTAAGGTCTGTGTTTATGTCAGATAGGATCTTCCATCCATTCCCCTTTCAATTTTCCTTGTTTCGCTGTTTTGTTATATTCAAGCTCTGAAATAAGACATGATTATAACACAAATTCTTCTGTTGTGACAGAAGATGCTGCTTTCTATGCTAATCAAAACAATACAGGCATACTGAGTTGCACGAACAGTGGTAATCTTGCTAAAAGGAAAGATTATTACAAAGAGCTAGCTTTGAAGTGGGTATGGAATGGGAGAAAGAGCAAATGCTGGCAGAACTAAACAAACATGCAAGGGGGAAAACATTAAAGAGCTCTTTGTTCCAAACAGCAGAAGTTAACTACTCAAGGTTAAGAAAGAAACCACCCCCATATACTTTTCCAGGCTCTGAGAAGGCACTTATTGAGATCTAGTTGTGCAGGACTGTGTGATTCTTTTATGCTATTTTAATTTTAATGCTTGATTAATATAAAACTAAAGAACAATATTTTCTTTAACAAAAGAAAGAGGGAGCAACATAGATTAACAATATGATAAAAGTAAACTTTAGGGTTGGCATTAATTATGGGGCGAATGGGAAAATGAAAAATAGGGAACCTATATTATTGGCCTTGAATTAAGTGGTAGATACAAAAATGTTGCTTAAATGTTTTTCCTTTATTAGAACCAAGAAAAGTGACCATAATTTTTCAGGTTTTTCAGTTCTTCTTGCCACAGATATAAAAAAAGACTGAGGAGTTGATTGCATGGTTGCGGCTGTCATTTGGACTTTTGACTCCCTGTGGATTACGCCCCCCCCTCCCCCATGCACATGATCCTGGTATGACATAATAGAAAATTAATGGAACATCTGGATTTATTTCAGCAAACCCAGAAAGCAATTTTGGATGAGGCAGAGTAGGGGAAGGGGGAGGGGGAGGGAGAGGGGAAGGAGGAGGAGGAGGAGGAGGAGGAGGAGGAGGAGGAGGAGGAGGAGGAGAAGAAGAAGAAGAAGAAGAAGAAGAAGAAGAAGAAGAAGAAGAAGAAGAAGAAGAAGAAGAAGAAGAAGAAGAAGAAGAAGAAGAAATAATATGATCAGTGGATTATTTTGGTGAAGAGCATGGAATACTCAATATATAAATATCTTTTTCAAATATATTTTTCAAAGTACAGAAAAATATTTTGTTTTGGAGAAATTTATTCTGTTAGATTTCATTCAGTGTTGTGTGCATAGTGATCTTTTCATCCATTTTTCCTCCACAAGAAACTACCAAATACCCTTAGTAGCTGAGAGATCCAAAGTTATCTAGTGAGCCTCTGGGACTAAGGACAGATTTGAAATTATGACTCCCTGATGCCAGTCCTGTTCCATAACTATCCTATTACAGTAGATGGTTATATATGGTGTTTCTAATATTCTTTAAATAAATGATTCATTCAGTGTTATTCGCTCTCCATTTGTTAGGTCAAAGATAGGCAGTGTTAGAACTTGAGGGAAAAACATCCAAGCAGGCTGTACTGATTTCTGTTCTGACAGAGAAAATATATCAGTACAAGAAAGTGGCATGAATGTGTAATTCCCTTTCTGGGACAAATATTTTATATGCCTTTATTTCTATCTTTCTGCAGATAAAGATTGGACAGCCATGATCCACATGACACATGTGAAATATGGTACCATTCTTGTACTCCTCTGAAGTCCATATGACAAAGATCACATCACTAAACTTGGCAAAAACCCACTTTTTTTGGCACCACAATTTTTATTTATGCAACCAAAATAGGTACGTTAATCTAAAGTGTAACAACACAATAACAACAAAATAAGATGAGCTAAATATTTCACACACACCCCATCAGTGACATGAACAAATATCTCACATAGAAAAGCTTACAAAATATAAATTAAAGTAGAAAAATTGCTCTGCTAAGTTATCTTTGAGAAGGACTTCATCGCATGTACCACTTATAAATTAGGGACTGCTTACACTCAGCCTGCCTTTTTCTGCATCCCCTTTAAATGTAGTAATATAGGAAGATTTCCCCAGGATGCTTAGATGGGGATAGCCAATGTAACCAAATCTTTGTTGCTAGCTTGCTTATGTACTGAGGGTTGAAAGTGGCTTAAATGTTGGGTTTCACTATTTAAATGGAGATGTTTGGTTAGCATAATTTTTCTAGCGACCCTTTTTCCTGCTTAAAATAAAAGAATTCGCAACATGGGCTTAACTAGATTGTAACTGGGGTCAGTATGTCATGAGAACACTTAAACTAATTTAGAGTCACTGCCATCATAGAGAGGTCAGGCCTATTCCCTCTACATTATTATCAATTTCCACATATCCCCTTAGTAGTGGGCCCAGGGATTAAAAGTAAAGTAACCAAAGAGAGAACAAAGTATGTCTAGAACTTCATCTCTGTCACAAAAGTCTGAAAAATAAATCTTTAAGTTACCAGTTTATACAACATAACTGATTAGGAAGGCTTGCTGTAGACTCAGAACTGTTTGAAATGAAAAATGATTACTTATGATTACTTGGCCAATTCAACTAACTCAGCATTTCTGTTGTATGAGATATTAATCTCCCATGGCAGGGAAGTTAGCTTGGTTACTTCATTCTTAACCACTTTCTTGGTTTACACATTATAAAGTACTATGTCACAAAATAAGCTAAATAGATTCATGAAACACAAATTACAAAAAACCTAACAAATTTTACAAAAGAACAACGTACAGGGGGGGGGGACATGCAGCTGCTAACACTTTTATTCAGTCAGCTTAAAATACTATGCAAATAGAATTGAGGAAGGCAGAGGTAGATGCTTGGCAAGTTGAAAAGGATCAGCTGAAAATTGTTGTGTATAATTTAGCCAATAGTCTTCCTCAGAGCCAAATAAATTATGAAGCCTTATATTCCTTCCAAATGGTTTTGAGAAAGGGTAGTCAAGGACAAGGTTATTATATGTCTTTTCTAGTCCTGGTAGATTGGAGCAACATATCAGTGGAAGCAAATAAGCAATCTGGCCTATGAGTTATCCTTTATAACAAAAAGCATGGATTTGTGAGGAATGCAAAATGTGGCACTAGTAATGTAACCCAACAAATAACGGGCAATTGAGAGAACATATATCCTTGAAATAGATAAAATCATATGCAATATATGTGCCTTTCTCTTCTTAATCATAATTGCTGCTAAATGCATGTTTCCTTCACAGACACATAACTCACTGCAGCCTTAACTTGGGCATGTCAGCACTTAATATTTCCCACTAATGTTACATCTGGAGATGTTCAGATATTAACTACAAAACTGAGGGCAACCCTTAATCATTTGGCAAGTACTTGAAAGAAGAAAGGTAATATATCATTTTTTTCCTTTATAGATGAATTCCAGCAATATAACAATGTCACTCTTTAATAGTTGCTTGTAATTCTGAAAGTCTGTGACCAGCAAAGAGAATTGGTGATATCTTTCTTTAACTAGGACATCCACATGAGCTTGGCATATATGCATGGTTATATGTGCATAATGCATGCCTATAGATGTATAGGCTGTCACCAGTATTACATTTGTACTGCAAGACTGATAGCTCTTCAGTGGTATTTAAAAAAAAAACATACTAGCCTTATATTATTCAATTGGTTAAAAACATTTCCATTTTCTGTTCAGCTGTCCCCATACCCTGGAGATCTGCATTTAGTTAAGTACAGATAGTATAATTGTAGTCCTTGACTTACAACCACAATTGAGTCTGGAATTACAGAAACAAGTCATGCCAGTTGTTAAATTAGTCATGTGATTGACCCAATTTTATAATAGTTGCAGTTGACATTAAGCAAATCTGTGGACGTTAGCCACAAGGGCCAAGATGTACCAAGATGCAGCAAAAAGCAACCCTATATAACTATAGGGTACTGCAAAGAATTGCAAAAGCAGGTCAATTGCTGAGTGCCCAAAGTGCAGTTAGGTAAGTGGCAGGACAATTGATGGTCAGAACTTCAAATCTTTATTGTAAATATCTTTTTTTTGGACTCCATCATAACTTTGAACAATCTCTAAGTGACTAAGTTATAAATTGAGGACTACTTATAATGCCAAGCTAAGTACCCTTCTATGCTGCTAGGTTTCTAATCTCAATGAATTGTTGTTCTTTAATATTTGATTCTTTATCTTAATGTGAAGATTCTGCCAAGTAATTGCTGTCTTCTGATTGCTCTTTTAGATCTCAGACTCTGATTTGCTGCATGCCTGCTGTTAGCTGTGGCCCTTTTGAACTATGAAACAGGTGGCTGCTGTGATAGATTGTGAACTTGGTTGTGATCTATTGTGAATAGACTGTGAGCTTGTTTGAGTTCTCCTGCATCTTTTGGTGGATAGCCAGTGGAATGATCGCTTTTAGGAGGATATTAAGCTGAAAGAAAAGGAATCATGAGGATATGCAATGATAAGGAAATCCATTTCTCTCCTGCCAAGCCTTAATGTTCAGATTTTCAGCTTTCATTTAAAAATGAAGTCTCTTGTTCTTCCAAAGCCAAGAAATAAAATACAGAATCATTATTTTGCCTATTTTATAATAAAGTGGGTCTCCTGTATTTAACAGTAAGAAAAGCCAGCACCAATGACAATTGCTGCCTGGATTAGAGATCTAGCAGATGAATTTGTACAATGTATTATGTTTGGTTAATGTTAATCATTGTTAGATTGTTTTTTATTTCATAGAATGTGCTTTGAAATTAAACCCATCTAATTTGAATATTCATGAAAGCTTTCAAAATATAAGAAAAACATCAGCTCATACATCAGCTATTGTTAATTTATGAAAAAAAGATAGTATTGCTAATAGAATTATAGAATTATCCAATCCTTGAATAGAGGTAACCCAGGTTGCTGGACAAATCTTGGTAGAAAGATCAGGTTTTTTGTGAGTAATACTAAGGTATTGATCTCTCAAAGCCTTGAGAAAACAAGTATGCAGTATATTTTTCATATAGTTGTACTGTGTTTCGTTTATAGAATATGTTACTAAAATAAAGCACATACATAGGAAAAGTGGACAAATGTGTTCTATATGCAGATTACAGTTTTATACTACATTGCTGATCTTTTCCTGTTTTTATGAAAGAACCTGCAGATATCTGATAATACACCTTTTGACAACTGATCATTTAATGGTGGCAGAATGATATATCTAAATTTGACAGGGCAAAAAAGCTACAAGTTAAATATAAGGTATTACAAGATGCAAAGGAAAGAAGATGATTGGGCCTACCTGAATTGAAACTGTATTTTGCAGCTTGCCATTTGATTTGGTTAGAAGAGTACATACTTATGAGAAACAGAAGGCTATTGAGTTAGTAAGAAAAGAACCTGAGATTTGAGTGGCATGGATATTTGTGATGTGATAAAGTCAAGGTTTATGTGGATTTTAAAAATAATGATGTTTAGATATACCACATTTAGAATATGAAATAGATTCAACCCCACATTATGCCCAAAACCATCTCAGTGGTTTTGAGAAGTAGACAAACATAAATGGCTAATTTATAATGAGATATTATAATTTTGCCAAAGAGGATATAAAATAAAATCAAGTGAATAATCTGTGGTAAAAGGATATAGTTGTCAATGGTTTTCTTACTTATAGTTATTAGAAACATTTAAAGGAGACAAAATAGTTTATCTTTCTGAACATTGTAGGACTGAATTTTAAATAGAATTGTATACAAATAATGAATATATTATTGCTAAAATGTATATTGAAATTAAGAAGAACAAGGGAAACAATGCAGGATAAAATGCTATACAATGGAACAAAGGGAAAGTATGTAGTTGAAGGAAAATATGTAGTTGAAGGAATTGAAATTTATACAATTATAATCTTAAATGATTTTTTAAAAAATTGATATACCTTTGATACATTTTTCTGAAAAATTGTGTAAGGCACTTACAGTACATTGAAAATGTGAACAATTAGGAATTTTTTATCATATTTGGTGAACATGTTAAAAAGCTAGATTTTTTTTTTGATTCAAAGAAACACATTGATTCAGGATATTTTAAAGATGGATAAACAGTTGGAACCATAGATTTTTGTTTTGGAACTGATGAAAAACAGTTGGAAAAAAGGTATGGAATTCTGTTTTCATACATGGTAACTGCAGTGAGATTATTGTACATAAAAAGGTGGAAAGATTCAAGCTACCCACAACAGAGGAATATTCAGTGAAGTCAACAAAACCTGCTAAGAGGTCTTAATTGATTTCTTTGATCAGAGAAAAGACAATTATCTATATTTACTGCAGGCTGGAAACATGTTATAGATTTTTTGTGTAAAACAGAAAAATTGAATGTATGATTTATGGTTTTTGATGATTCTACAGAGTAAACTAGAGAAACACCAAAATCATGTAACCACAGAGGGATTTATAATTCGTTTATAACTCTTTAATTGTAATTGTATTTATAACTGCTGTAAAGAAGCTCAAAAGCTACTTTTTTTTTCTTTTTAGCTTTCTCTTTATTTATTTTTTCCTTTTCCTTTATATTAATTTGCATTTGTTATTAGATATCTATGTATTAGATTTAGAAGAACTGTATGAACAAAGAAGTAGATCATCAGTTCTACATGTAGCAGGTCACAACTTCATTTTTTTTTATAAGGAGGCTGAACTGAGTAGGATTTCTAAATCCTTAGTGATTGGCTAGTAGTCAGTATAGATAATATTCTAATAAGTGGGTGAGTGCTTTGATTTGCTGTAAATTAAATGTCACTGCTGTGAACCAATCATTAACTACATACTTAAAAATAATTGTCTCATTGGTCCCAGTTTATAATTGTATTAAGAATTATAGACCAAATGCCACACGACTCCATGATTTTGAGATGTGCTTAGATTGCTTTGCTGAAGCCATACAGTTCATATGATCCTTGTATTCACGTATACTCAGAGAATATGCTAGCAAAATAATGTCTTTGGCAGCTTGAAGAAATCTGAGAAATTTATTGTCTTTTTACATACCCTTCCCCTTCTCTAGGATAAACAGTAGGTGAAATATTGCAATTGAGCTATTTTGGTAGGTGTGCAGTTGGGCTGTCATATTATTCTTTTTATTCAGATTGTAAAGCATGATTGTCTGTAGCCCAAGCTGGCTGTTTTCAGTCTCCATTTCTTTAATCTTTGCCAATTTTAAAAATAACAAGAGTTCCATCATGTGATTTCTTTAAAATAATTCCCAGAAATTATTTATTGAGCTTGGCCTGATTACAGAGGAGGGAATAGATGTGTGCCAATATCTCCATTACAGGTTTTCCCGTCTCCAAAATATTTTAGACTAAAATAGAGTTCATAAAAGTGGCCTCCTTAGGAAAAAAAAACACCTATTATTTGGGCAATAAGTAGCTTGCAGGATCCAATCTGGGTCGGTCACCGGGATCAGAGGTTTTATATTCCAAGCTTTCGGACTCATGCTGGAGATGAGTTCCCTGAAGATGGGCTCCAGGACAAGTCCAAAAGCTCAGAATATAAAACCTCTGGTTCTGGTGGCCAATCCAAATTGGATCCTGCAACATTATCTTGGGACACATGCATTTGCCTGCATTCATAATATA
This sequence comes from Thamnophis elegans, assembly GCF_009769535.1. Classification (NCBI taxonomy): domain Eukaryota; kingdom Metazoa; phylum Chordata; class Lepidosauria; order Squamata; family Natricidae; genus Thamnophis; species Thamnophis elegans. The sequence goes on from NC_045558.1 coordinate 38,695,301, forward strand.
TTGCTTATACTTATATCTCTTAGATGCATTGATGATTCCAAGTCAATTCAAAGTGGTAAGGAGTACGAGACAAAGGTTTTATACTCTTCTTGAGCATGGTATCTTCCAAATATGTTGCTTTCATCATTTCACCTGGATGGGTTAGGCAGGATATCCAAGGCTATTAGATTTCTGAAGGGTGAGAATTTGACTACCTAGATCAGTGGTTCTTAAGCTGTGTTTGATCGAACACCAGGGGTTCGGTGAGTCAGTCTCGCGGGTTCGGCGGAGGTCAAGACACACACCCGACTCATATGATTCGTGATGACACGCCCCACTTGTCCATCATTGGCTGCAGGTGATAACGCCACATTGCTTGGCCTATCTGTGCTATGCAGGGAATTTGGTGCGCCCAGTAGTCGAATTGTAACTGTTGCGATGGTACATCATGTGATTTCTTTCTTAATATTTAACTATGTCGAGCAAAAATAGAAAGTGGTCGGACGAATATGTACAATATGGATTCACATGTATAACGGAACGTGATGGGAGTTAGCATCCTAACTGCATGATTTGCAATGCCAAGTTGAGCAATTCTAGTCTAGCAATGGCAAAACTAAGAGAACTCTTCCTTAAGCTGCATGGAAAATATAAGAACACAACACTGATTCAAGGTGAAGAGAGCTAGATTCAATGAAAAGGCTACTCTGCCTGTTTCGGCTTTGTACCCACCAACAAACCGATCGTCACAGCATCGTACAAAGTTGCTTACCTGATCTCAAAGCAGGGAAAACCACACACCATTGCTGAAACACTCATAAAACCAGCTGTGTTGAAGATGGCGAATATCATGCTGGGAAAAGCGGCTAAAGTTAAGTTATCCCAAATTCCTCTTTCAAATGACACCATCAGTGACAGAATAGAGGACATGAGCAAAGACATCTTGGCTCAAGTAGTTGCAGATCTGATTTCAAGCCCGGCAAAATTCAGCCTTCAACTTGACGAGACCACAGACATTTCCAATCTAAGCCAGCTTGCAGTATTTGTGCGCTATGTGAAAGACGACGTGATAAAGGAAGATTTTTTATTTTGTAAGCCTCTTACAACAACAACTAAGGCAGCCGATGTGAAGAAACCTGTGGATGACTTCTTCAAAGACAACAACCTTTCGTGGGATATGGTTTCTGCAGTTTGTTCGGACAGAGCTCCAGCCATGCTGGAAAGAAAGTCTGATTTTGGTGCGCTAGTGAAAGCCGATGCACCACACATCATTGTTACGCATTGTATTCTGCATAGGCATGCGTTGACAACAAAAACCTTGCCTCCAAAACTGGCAGAAGTATTAAAAATTGTAGTGGAATGTGTGAACTATGTGCAAAATAGTGCTCTGAGGCACTGCATCTTCAGGGAGCTGTGTAAAGAAATGGGATCTGAATTCGAGGTACTTCTGTACCATTCTAACGTTTGGTGGTTATCCTGGGGACAGGTGCTGAATCGTGTTTTTGCCGTGTGTGTGGAATTAGCCCTGTTTTTGCAAGAGCACCAACATTGTCATGCAGATTGCTTCAAAAATTCTGAGTTCATTCTCATTTTAGCGTACATGGCTGATATCTTCGCAGCTCTCAATCATCTCAATCAACAGATGCAGGGCGGTGGAGTCAACATCATCGAAGCAGAAGAAAGCCTGAAGGCTTTTCAAAAAAAGCTACTGTTATGGAAATGACGAATAGAGAACAATAACTTTGCAAACTTTCCCCTGCTAGATGACTGTGTAAGTAAGATCGAAGATGTATCTGGAATCGGAGACATTTCTGTACCCGCAGAACTGAAGCAAGCAATTGCCACACACTTAGTTTCGCTTGCAAAGTCTCTTGACTGATACTTCCCTACAAGAGAGTCATATCCAGCATGGCCGTTCACGTTTAGTGTTGAGACAACAGATGTCAATGATGAATACCTCGATGAAATCATTGAAATTCAGCAGAGCCAGGTTCAACAGCAACTCTTCAGAACAACAACGCTCTCAATGTTTTGGTGTCAACAAATGGTAACGTACCCTGTTATTGCTAAGAAAGCTCTGGAGATTTTCATACCGTTTGTTACAACATATCTTTGCGAGCAATCCTTTTCGAGGCTGCTGGACATAAAAACGAAGAAAAGGAACAGACTTTGTTGCGAAAATGACATGAGAGTGGCACTTGCCAAGGTAAAGCCACGCATTTCTGAACTGGTCTCTGAAAGGCAACAGCAGAAGTCACACTGATTTGCAGTAAATATTCATTATTATGTTTTTGTTTTTGTGTGAAAATCATGTTTTAATATTTAATGGTTTTGTTCTTTGTTCTTAATGGTTTTGTTCTTTAATGGTTTTGTTCATTTTGTGCACCTATGTATAAAAATATACCTACGTATAAATATATACCTAAATATATACCTATGTTTTGAATTTGAAAAAATCATTTTTTTGCCAATTAAGAAGGGTTCAGTGAATGCGCATATGAAACTGGTGGGCGTCAGTACCTCCAACAAAGTTAAGAACCACTGACCTAGATTAATCTCTTTTCTTGAAAAAAATTCAGAAGTGGTTTGTCATTGCTTGTTTCCAATGGATAAGAGAAAGGGACTGGACCAAGATTACTCAGTGACTTTGTGCTCATGGTGGGACTAAAGTCATTAGAACTTATGGTCTCATGATTTGTAGTCTAGTTCCTTAACCACTAGATAAAACTGGTTGTCTAATACAATTATAAAATCATTTCAACTATGATGATGGTAGGGGAGAACTTTTAGGCAACTTCATTCAGCAAGCATACTAGTTGCAAGAAAATCACATTTCATGAGACTCAGATTGAAAATCTATTGTATCTGCAAATGTGCAATTTTTCATCAAAAGGACTTCTGCATTTTTGTCACTGGAAGCTCTTAACACTTAAGGACACTTCTGTCTTTTTAAATATAATTTCTGCATTATATTCTTGAAATTAAAGTTTTCCTAGCTTTGTTTTTTCTTTAGAGGCTATCCTAAACAATAGGCTACAAAAAGGTATTGTTTTATGAACTAGGACCTGCCTTTTAATTTCCATTATGTAGTGACAACATCATTAAAAGAGAGAAGATTGTCACCCTAGATGATTTTCTTCCAACCCGATGGATCCATAATCTTCCTAATGCCTCAGCAGAGTCTTTCTCATTAGCTGAAATTTTATTTTAATTACTGAACATAATGAATTGAGAAACATTGTCAAGTTTCCCCCCCCCCCATGCAGTACTCTTATTTTCTCCAAATAAGAGATACTAAGGAATTATAATTCTCTGCCATTTCATTTATGGAAGAAAGTAGTATCCCTTTTATACTCTGAAGATAATAGGCAGTTAACTACTACTTCTTTGCAGAGAATGGGATGGGGTTTCAGACTAAGACCATAGATGTTTTGGTTTCACAATCACTCCAATGCCATAAGCACTAATGAGCAAGGTAGTGAGATGGCTAAGATTACTTTCAATGGACAAAAAACTGCAACCCCAAAGGGTTCTGCATGGTCTGTTTCTGAAGCGCTATCTGAAGATTTAAATGAGTGGATGCTAAGAGAATCTCATGCATTTTTCCCCTTCCCAGTTCCCACCTATTGGATAAAAAATAGTTTGTTTTTGGAAGTGACAGAAAGACTACTGTAGGGAAATTCCCATTGCTGGGGTGTGGTATGCATGTGCAAATGTCCTGTTTTTCATTATGCATCCTTGTAGTTGTTGGAAGTTTTCCTAGCTTCCCGTTTAAATTATATTCCAAGAGACAATATCATTAGGGAACTCTTTTCAACTTTCTCAATGGCAATCCTACTCTCATAACTAAGGACAATTCCTGTCTTTGAGAAATTTTCTTTCTGCTAGAGAAACATGGAGAAATAATTTACTTAATTCCCCCACCATCACCATTTTGGTAGAGAATTTGGAAAAAAATCTGTGCTAGGTAAAAGTGATTGATTTTGAAAGATGGTTCTTCTGAGCTGTCCAGGACACTATGTGACAGCTGAATTGGTTCCTTGGACTCAGATTTTACTTAGTCTAGACAAACTGTTGAGCTGTGGCCATCTCCTGGAACAAAGTAAAAGCTATGTGTCTCATTCATGTGTTCTAGATACTTCTCTTATTTATTTATCATCTCATTTTGAACCTGTGTTCAAAATTGTTTTCTATTTTTATAAACTTTCCAAGACTGCTATAAAGTGCTATGGAATGGTATACCAGTCTAACTCCTATTGCTGTTGCTATTTAACCAAATAATATTCACTTTACTGACCTGAGACAACTGGAGCCAGTTTAAGATGCAGCATAGAAACTAGGAGACTTGAGTTCCAGGCTTGCCTCAGGTATGGAAGCCAAATGGGTGACTTCACATTACTACATAATCCTGGCTTCAACATCCACAATACTTCATTTATTTACATCATTTTTGTTCCATATTCCAACTCAGTTCATTGAGTAAAATGTGAAATATAATATTAAAGAACATTAAAAAAAATCAATTTGGAACAAGAAAAGACAAGTGGAAGACATATTTTCAGTGGACAGCTAAAGGTGAATACAAGATGATAATGCCCCTTACTAAATTTCAGAAACTGAAGCCTCCCAGAGTTACTTTGAAGTAAGATGAGTAGCCTATAAATTTTATAAATAAATAGCTGGTAGTCACTCACAATGGGGAAATCTGGTGGTATCAGTGTGCCTTGAATCTTCCTATTCTTCTCATTAAAGTTTACAGTTTATGTTTTAAGAAACATTTTTCTCTTGATGCTCCATCATTCAGCCAAATGTGATGTTCCTGAAGTTTGGTATTATGGGAGAAGGGAGAATAAAACTTTGTACACACTTTATCTATGCCTTTAATTTGTCCAGTTCTTTATTCTTCTTTTCCCTAAGCTCAGACATTGCTGCTTTTCCTCCTATAAGGAACTGTTTCATCTTCCTGACTATTCTGGTTTCCCCTTTCTCTGCTTTTCCAACTTACCATTTCTTTGTTGTAGCAACAGTTATAATACAACATTTCTTAAGAGCTTTGAGAATGCTGAATACTTTACCACATCTGCTTTTATTATTGCTGAGCTCAGAATATCTATAAAATTTTATATTGCCACTAATGAAATGGATGTGAAAATTTATCCTGCAGTTGGCAATCTTTGTGGGGCTGGTAGATGTGTTTGAAATTTGGGAGTATGTCAGGAGTGTTTTCACAAAATGGCTTCTACTGTAAGGGGGGGCACAATCTAAAATAATAGGAAGATAATCTCAAATATTAAAATATTAATTTAGCAAAATGAAAGAACATAACTTTGGATGTTGTTAAAATTTTTAATACAATTTATTTATTTAAAACAAGTATTGAACTTTAGTCTCCCACAATATTCATTATATATGGGTAGCTTATCCTCTTCTGGCAATAGCACAACTTTAATTTTACTAGTATGGCTTGAGGTGTATATGCAATAATATAAATTACAAATTTTGAATGATATTTTAAAGCCAACCTGTATAGAAAATTCTAAAACATCATAGACTAAGAGCCCTTTGAAACATTAGTCAATTTGATCTACCCTTGTTTCTGAGTGTGTTCCAGAGGCCTAGGCTGCCACTGAGAAGGCTTGCCTTTAAGGTCCATGGTGTTTTCAGAGGCACCAATCAGGGCACCAATCTTGACCAACCAGGGCACATTACTTTATGAGTTTCTATGTTGGATAAAGACATTCTTTGGATGGCCAAAGAAAGGCCAACAAAAACGCCTGAAATTTGACTAAAGGGCACAATCCTGTTTAAACTGGAAAGAGAACACAAACTTTATTCAACACCATCTGTGTAATTTTAGATATCCCCCAACTCAACAAGATGAATTCCAATTTGTCAGTGTTGTGTGTTCTACTCCAGAGAAGAAAATGTTGTTTTTGGAACCATGTTGAGCAGCCATTGCCATTTTACTGTCTACTGACAGAAATTAATGGTGAAGGCCTTATAGAGCAATTTATCAACAGTTGTTTGAATTCACACTTTTCCAAATTTCATATCTCTAGACTAGGGAGCATTTGCCTGCCGATTTATGTCAAAACGTCAGTGGATGCTAGAAATTGACCAGGGAAGGCTCCAGGGAGTAACTGATCTTAGCAATGCTGAGTTTGGTTAAACTCCTGGAGGACGAGTTTTGAAAGGAGCTGAAAGGCCCCAGAGTGGGCCTCTGACTGATCACAGAAGATATGTAAACACAGATGCAGCCAGCAAAAAAAGGCATACCAAGGAATTGTAATTAGCACGTTGTGAGGAAAGGGCCAGGAGGACAGGGTTTTGGAAGTAAACAGACACTTTTTCAAACTAAATGATACAATGCAAGGGGCAGAAAAGAAAAAAAAAGAGAAAGTTCACTTTAACTCTTGCAGAAACATGAATTACTATGTGAAGAACCCCAGTACTGTTGGCCATCAAATTCATTTTCCATTCACTGATTAAAATATACAGTTCTGGATATATATTAGTCAACACATGAGTGTATAACGAGTCAAGTGGTTGATGGAGGTTTTGATATATTAAAAGGATTTGAGGTAGAACCATTCTGGAAAAAAAAGAGACTACATCCATTACTTGATTGCCTAGATTGATTCAGCTATACAAGTTAGAATTGTTGTATATGAAACATGGGAGCATTTAGCCTAATAAATTAGGAGTTCAGTATTGACATCTTGACAAATTGTACATTTCACCATTTAATTTTGTCTTTTCGAGTCTGAGTGTTTAATGAACACACATGATGACAGCCTGCCTTCCTGCTCCTCCTGCAATTTCTTAAGTTACAATCCATTTGTAACCTCAAGAGTTGCTCAGAAAGAGGTTTTGCTCACAAATGTGAATATCTGATTTGACTGAGGCAAGTATGGTTCCATTCTTACTTCTGTGGACCTTTCCTATATTTAGATGGGGTTTGCACATGGGAAATTGCATCAGTCATTAATTTAGCATGACCCATCAAAATCTGTTTAGATTCTCACATTTTTGAAAAGCTATAGAATCTTTTTTCAGAAATGTCAAGAAAAAATATTTTGTAATTATGAACTGTTTCTCAGGCTGTGGCTGCCAAATTATCTTCTAAAGATCTGACAATTTTTAAAAGAAGTACTAATATTGATTTTTTTTTAAAAAAAGGCAAAATATACATTGCTTAAAACAACAACAAAAAAACCACCAAAAACCTCAATTAAACAGAAATGACCAGGCAATACTTCAAGGCAATAGATGCTGTAGATACATACAAAGTGACATATTTATGAAAAATTCATAGAAGATTTAATATGAGACAAATATGTGTTCATTTCATGATGTAGCACTTTTTTTTTAAGGGAAGGGTTTTACAACCATGTGGAAACTTTTAGATTACATTTTCCAGTAGCAAGTTTTATTCTGAGACATTTATCTTCTGCTATTTCCTTTGCTTCAATGTAACTTTTGATGGTGTTTGCAATCTGACTGTAAGTAATTCATACAAAGAACTGGGGAAGAAAGAAATTGACTTTGAAAAGAAATATAACTCAGTTTTATTATGCTAGGCTGACATTTATGACCTAAAAAGTATGGAACATTCTCTTCTTTAAAATAATATCTCACCCCACTTTTTTGAATTGCTACCACAACCCAAAATATGACACTTTTTTTAATCACATAAAAATAAATAAATAAATAAATAACTATTCATTCAAATAAGGCAGAGAAACAAAAGCAAAGCAGAAGTAATAATCCAATTTTCATGCAGGAAAGGCCTTGGTGGCTTCAAGAAAAGGCCTCAAAGACCTTTCCAGAAAAGAACCAGCCACGAGTACCTCAATGCAACACGTACAGCAAGAGTGACTTTTCACATCTGTGATAGTGAGACAATCTATCAATTATCCTGCTTCCAAACTGTTTAGGACCTCATTTAGCTCATCATTGTATGTAGACCCAGTTTCAGAAGATGCACAGCCTCTTTTGATTCATCTGCTATAGTTCAGTGATCTTCCAACAGTGATGATAACAACTGGCTAGATGGATTCAAAAATTATTAATAGCAATGAAGATAAAGTAGGACTTTATGATACTCTACAGCATAGTTGCCATAGTGGAGAGGCACAATGACCCAATACAAAATATATATATTTTGCCAAAAAGAGCTATTGGGGATTGTGGTATAGAGTACTCTCAAAAGTTGTACTGAAAATTATGATGGTCTGTACTCAACCTAAGGGTTGTGTGTGTGTGTGTGTGTGTGTGTGTGTGTGTGGTTTTATATTGCTTTCATTTGTATTTTGTTCATTGTTCATGATGTATTAAGACCCTAAGACCCTAGAGTCACCTATGTGAGATGATCAGCTATGTAAACTGAATAAAGTTTCTCTCTCTCTCTCTCCCATCCTTCTTTCCCTCTGTCTCTGTGTGTGTGTGTGCGCGCACAAACACACACACTTTTGAGTCAGTTTTTGATTCCTGATCAAGTCCCTGCAGTTTTCTTGGCAACATTTTAGAAAGTAATTTGTCATTGCCTGCTTCCTAGGACTGAGAGGGAGTGACTGGCCCAAAGTAGCTCAGATGGTTTGATACGCAAGACAACACTAGAACTCACAGCATCTGTTTTTAACCTGATGCCTTGACCATTACACTAAACTGGCTCTCTAAATAAATAAGTAAATAAATAAATAAATGTGTTTCAACTTGCTGATTTAAGTCTGCCTTCCCTAACTTAAAGCCATCAAATTTCAACTCCTATTTCTCCCAGGCAAACAGCCAGTAGACTGATGGAAATGGAAGTTTAAGACATCTGAAAAGCAGCAGGTTTGGGGAGCTGATGCATACTTTGAAAAATAAACTTATTATGCATTGGGAAGCACCTTTATATTTCCTTTTTCTCCACTTGACAAACAGGTCAATGTTTGGTTTATATCAGATGATGTTTCCATGATAATTTTCATCTGAATAAAATTCTCTGCTCTGTGAACTTTTCACCCACAGTAGGAATGAAAATAAATCTTAAAGCACTGTAATGGTTTATGGGAAAGTGTTTCTGTGTTATAACCCAGCAAATCACTACTGATTTGGCTTCATAGATTGTTACTGTTTTTTTTTAAACTAGCAAGAGAATAATCGGGTGATTAAATCAAATGCTATTAACATAAAAGAGAACCTTTCTTTTTGGAGAAATTTCCAACATTGTGTGATAACCTATTATACAATGGTTTACATATCATGCCAGGCTGAAAGAATGTTATAAAAATGCTTCTGTTCTCTGTATTATTGGTCTAAAAAACAAATATACTTCACATATTTCGAAAAGAGCATGAACTGAATAGATAAAGTACTCAAAATTAAAATAGATTCTGTGCCACAAAAAGAAGCATATTGTTCTCAAACTTAAATATTTAAATCCTAAATTGTGCAATGAAAGTTTTAGAATCACCCACCTTTCTGGACTAAGTGGGTTTGGATCCTACAAACGTTCAGCCAGCTTAATGTTATCACAGTTGGTTTTAACTGCAGTTTGGACTCTAACAAGAATACCATAGGTTAGAATTAATCATTTGCTGAAAATTACAGGAAATTAAGTCAAGAGTACATATCACCTTTGAGTCAAATGTTGCCATCCTTATCATATGGATGAAAATGGAAATAATAAACAATGGTATCTCATTTTAGTGTTGGATTCATCTTATTTTAGTGTAAAGATCACAAGGTTGATATGAGATTTGAAAGCTGAATTAATGGAGAAATAGTTCTAGTGTAGTGTGTTTCATAATGAGACTGTAAGAGTCTTGCATGTATGAAATTTTCCCCTATAAGTCAAGTGTTTGTCTGCCCATAGTATGGAATAATTTTTAAAATTATTTAGATCTTTTGATCTAAAGTCCATCTGACAAACACATATCAAAAGTGCTAAACTGCTAAAAGCATAATTTGACCAATTTTTAATTAAAGAAAGTCCCAGATATGTCAAAAACAATGGTACCACAATCATATGTAGGATTACTGTTTCAATGAATCATGAGGTCTGCCAATTGTGTGGCTTAATCTATACAGCAGTTAATACTGAGGAAGTAGCTCAGTGGCTAAGATGCTGAGCTTGTCGATCAGAAAGATCGGCATTTCGATGGTTCGAATCCCTAGCAACGTGTAACAGAGTGAGCTCCCATTATGTCTCCCAGCTTCTGCCAACCTAGCAGTTCGAAAGCATGCAAAAATGCAAGTAGAAAAATAGGAAGCATCTTTGGTGGGAAGGTAACAGCATTCCATGTGCCTTTGGTGTTTAGTCATGCCAGCCACATGATCACCCAGGCGTCTTCAGAGAATGCTGGCTTTGAAACAGAGTTGAGCACTATCCCCTAGAGTCAAGAACGACTTGCTATGTGTGAGGGGAACCTTTACCTTTATCTTACTGAAGAAATATTTATTTTAAAGAATGAACATGAATGAAAGAAAAATTGGTTCCCTGGAAATAGTTAACATAGTTTGAAAGATGCACATTAAAATTAAATGTTATGAACTGATACCTATGTACCCAAGTAAAGACTAGTCTGATTAAATTAACTAATAAAAATAATTAAACTTTGCAATTATGAATTAAATTCATGATTGTTCAAATGTGAACATTGTTTTATATGACAGTCTTTTAGAGCATTAAAGTAATACAGATAGAATGATAACATGGACATTTTGAGTAAAGCTGAACTCCTGGCAGCAATATTTCCCATTGCTTTTTGGGGTGATATTTTCACCCAACTGGATCCTGTAGTTATTTCTTTTATCTTTAAACATAAGTAGCATTCATGTTGTATAATATAGCAGCACATGAATCACGCAAAGCCATTCAAGAAATATAACATAGTCCTTAAAAAGCCCTGATTATGATAATGTCAAAATAAAAATCTAAGTACGGTTTTGATAAATTATGTTGTATTATTTATTTTTCAAAGATATTGAATTATAAAAGATGACTCCTCATTCGTGTGTCCTCAGTATGGGATAAATGACAAGTTGTGTCTGGTGAATATACAAATAGTATGATTTATGTTCTGGTGATAAAACGTAAGTCCATAATAGCAGTATTTACATGATGATGTTAGCACATTCATGTCATCAATTTGGCATTATTATCGTCTGCTGCAGATTCCACTCTCCTCATTGCTTTGAAAACAGAATTAATTTTAGCTAAACTTCCCCAATAAATATTAAAGGTAAAGGAGTCCCTGCAGATTTTATTCCGCTAGTCCTGGCCAACTATATGGGGCAGTGCTCATCTCTGTTTCAAGGCCACTGAGTCAGCACTGTCTGAAGACATTTCTGCAGTCATGTGGCCAGCATGACATCACAGACTGCTGTTACCTTCCCACCGAATTGGCACCTATTTATTTGCTTTCGAACTGCTAGATTGGCAGGAGTTGGGAGGCGAGGATGGGAGCTCACCCTGGCACTTGGGGCTCAAACCTGGACTGCAGGCTTTGCAGGCAACAAACCCAGCATCTTAACTGGTGAACCACCATGCCACCCTAGTAATTTAACAAAGATTTCTGCGTGTAATATTTATAAAAATTCTTAAGTACTAAACATTGGTCAAAAAAAGGGCTGAAGGATTGAAGTTGGATAAAAAGAAGAATGCCAATGTTGTTTCCTCCCCATTAACCTGCTTCATCATGTGAGAAATCCTTTGAGACTGAGACACTGTTGTATGTGTGTGTTTTCTTTTTCCCTAAAGGATCAAATGAAAGAAAGCAATTGGCATGCCGTATCTGCTTCCCAGGTTATTCTGGTTTCAAAACCCTGCTGACTCCTGCTGCCATGTCTTTCCCTTTTACTTTACAGGCAACATCAGAGTGGAACGGCGGCTGACCCTGTGCACTTGCTTCAAATGAGTGTAAATAGAAGATGATATTACTTGTCTGAATGAAGTGGACTATCCCATGGAGGGGAATAATAGCTGTCGCCTAGCACCGAGTCTCTTTTCCTCTTCTGAAAAAGACGAGGGAGAACTTAAAAGTCAAGGAGACCCCAAGATGAGGGCGAATGTTGATTACTTTAAAGATTAAACTGTTACCCTGGTGAAGTCAGCAAATACTGTTTCTAAGCAGTGATTTCAATGTCTCTTGAGTGCTATGAATCTTAGCTTAGTGATTAGGAATTAGTGTTTTAAAGATGTAAATACAATTCAATGGGAATTGCAAATTTTATTTGGTGTTTTGACAGAAAGAAAATAATACAGAAATAGCATGACACAAATGATTGTGTGAAAACTGTATTGATGCAACATACAATATTACAGTACAATAATCTCTTAGTTTTGATATATTGTGAAACTCTTAATTTCGCAAAAGACCCACACTTTTAATGAATATATTGGCTTGATGCATGATGTTCTTTCCATTTCCAGTTAATTGAATTTCCACAAGTAGCAATAACTACATTAATATTGAGAACTAATGGAATGTAGCTGTTTCTTGGCAAAGTTTGGATCGTTATTTCATTAAGCAGCTAGGTAAGCATTAAAGCTCCCCCAGATGGTTTATATATTATAATAATCTTCTTCATAGAAATTCTCACAAAGAAAATAACTATGCATAAACAGATTCTGATCCTCAAGAGCAGAGTGTATTTTAACTTGAAATCCCATAATGACTATGACCCTTAACCCTGATGTAACTATTTTCCATCCAGGCTACTTACAGAAAGACACCAAATAATGCAAAGGTTAACAAAGTTAGTGGACCAAACAAACGTGATACAGAGAACGAACTTGCACATACAGCAAGTAAATAAACTCATCTATCACCGACTGGTCAATGCAAAAGAACTGAGATACCAACATACTAAATATTATTACGTGCATATATCTATTTACAGGAAAGGTTAGTTTAATTTAAAATTAATGATATGTAATTTTGTGTAAGATTTTATGAAGTACAGTGTTCTACATGTGATTTTTAAGAATCACTCTTTTAATGATAATTGAAATTGTTGTATTCTGCACCCAAAATATTTAATATATTTAATCTTTAATATCATACAACAATTTTGTTTCATTTTATTATAGATGTTTAAGATATCATGATCACTTTTTAAAATATTTTTCATTTCTTCAATGTCACTTTATTATCCCACTGAAACTGAGCAGAGCAAATATGAGATTATATTTTGCTATAGAGTTTCGGCAATGCAACTAGAAGTCATTCCTATTTCTAAGCAGTGTGCTAGTCATTTGTCCAAAATGTATTCTGTTTCTGATGAAGACAAAGATCTTTAATTCTGGTCTAATCAGAAATGTTAACACTGCTAGGAAATTGATATACATGCTTCGGTTAAGAAAACAATTAGTTTATCCCTTTCATTTAAAGTTTTTAAAGCATCTCAAATATACAAAATATTAAAAAATATACTTGCTGGAACATTAGAAAAATCAGCTATACAACAAAATAAGTTATGTTCACGCAGCATTGACACATATCTTTTTGATGCAATATAGTCATGAAATACAAAATAGGCTTATAGGGTATCCTTTTTCCTAAAAAGCTATGTATGTATGTATGTATGTATGTATGTATGTATGTATGTATGTATGTATGTATATATGTATGTGTTGTGGCTCGGTAGGAGCCTTTGGAGCTGCTATCAGACTCTGACACAGAAACCTCCTGTGAGTAGTTCAGGATGTTCACAGGAGAAGATAACAAGCAGCTGTGGCTCGTTAAGGATCTCCTCCTGCGGATAAAAGACTGATGGTGCCACGCCTAGTTGCAGAAGTCAATGTTCGTTCATTCCGTTCCATTCTATTCCGTTCCGTTCCTGTTCTAGTCAAGGTTCCCTGTTTGTGTTCATCATTCAAAGAAACCAACTTGGAGAAGTGGTTTGCTGTAAGAGTTTGTTTTTGCATTTGCTGTTTAACTTTTTGCAGAGAATTTATCTATGTTTATTTTGGGCTCACAGCCAGCAAAAGCCAGGACTGATAAAAAAGTTCTGTCTGGCTGTTGTTTCTGAACGAACAAGGTGGGGGTCAGAACAGTATGTATGTATGTATGTATGTATGTATGTATGTATGTATGTATGTATGTATGTATATTACTTAGAAACCTCTCATCTTTTTGAGAAAAGTTAGATGAGTTAGGCTACACTAAAGGCCTACTGGTCCCAAAATAATAATAAAGTGATATATAAATGCTGATATGAAGCCTACAGGAAGCTCAAAAAAACAATAGCATCTTTCCATTTTTATTCCCCATTCTTCCATTTATATGTAAATAAATGCAAACCAGTGGTGGGTGTCTAACCAGTTTGCTACTGGTTCGCTGAGAGAAAGCACTTTGCTTGCTTTGCAGACGTGCTGCACATTGCTGTGCATGTGCAGTTTACTGAAAACTGTTCTGTGCATGCACAGAAACATGCCGGCAATGGGAAAAGAGACCAGGGAACCGGCACGGGGGTGTGGCAGGCCTGCGCCACTGCCGGTTCCAGGTGCTAAAACACTACTGGTTTGGATAAAGCAGTCCAAACCAATAGGAACCCACCTCTGGTGCAAACCCCTTATTTCTAGCCTCCACAAGTCTTATCTTGTTTCTGAATGCTATCTATATTGTGGATGTGGCAGATTTAACTGGTTTCTAACCTTACACTGCTACAACAAACTGGCAATTTAATCCAAATTGGAATCATAATTGCCTGATTCTTTACCTTCAGCAGAAGATTACAATTGTCAGAGAATGAGATATTTTGCTTAAAATGAACAATTCAAGAGATATGACATATAGGAAGACTATGTGAAGTGTAAGGAGGAGTGGGCGGGAAGCAATCATACTCCAGTTCTTAAAATTACTACAGTTATCATGACCAGATGGTATGAAGAAAGGTTTGGGGGATATAATGGAATCTTTTTGGGATGGATGACAACGTGGAACAGCCAAGATATATCTTTTCAGTAGAAGAATGAAATAGGTCTTTTGTTTCTCCTTTCTTATGGAATGGTTAGTATGCAGTCTAATCTCTCAACTGAGATTATAGTGTAGTGCTTGCTCTTTAAAGCCTGAGGTTTTGCTTGTTGGCTAGGTGACAGTTGGAGATGATTACTACGTGATGATTAGATGTTAAAAAAATGAATGTTGGCATGAGATAGATATAATAATATAGACCACAGAAGTGTAGATTTCTCAGTGTTTCTGTTTACAGGCAGGCCAGAGTTCCTTTGTCACTCCTGTGTACAAGATAAACTTTGACAGCTCTAGAGATCATTTCCCTAGCCCACAGCTACTAAGGCAGACCAGAAAAGTTCTGGATTTGACCAATTTTCCCATTTTAATAATACAAAAACTCTTGTTCCAACTTGAAAGTTCTTTGAAGATTGAGAATCTGTTACTGCTATTTGAGCAATAGTTACTGAAAAATTCTTGCCTGTTATGAAACTCAATATTCCCCAGATCTTATATGTCTGTGAGTGTATGTATATGCCCACATAAATGCATCCACACACAAACAGAGAGTTTTAAAACAGACTTCAAGATATCCTGTTTTGTGATTGACTCAACAAGTTGCAGCTGTTCTTTGCAGTTTTCAAATGATTTTCATTTGGTATACATTTTCGGTTTAAAGAAATGAAGCAGCAATAAAACAGCAACTTTTTAATTGCAAATCCATAATAGCAATAGCACTGGAAGAAGAGTAGAAAATAGAGAAAAGAGAACAACAGCTAGCTATCACTACCTTTTTTTACAATTCAAAATGTCATTATTTCTATGACTTGCATAGTATATTTTAGGAAAATAGTAATATTAGGAAATGTCATTTAGCAATGTTCTATAAATTAATGGAAACTGAAAAAGCTAATGTAGATTTCCTAACGGATTATTTTAAAGCAGTCAATAGAAACATATAAATTGATGCCCTACTCTGTACTATTGTGGGACTTTACTATTGAGATTGGGGGATTGCATTTTTACCTTATCACAGTGGAAAAACATTTATGGTTATCTATATACCCACCTTTCTGTATATAAAATAAAAATTACAATATCAAGATAAGGTGTGTGTTCTTTTCTCCATTCTGTATCATTTTTGCATATTTTATCCATAATTTCTGTCCATTTCTACTTTAAGATATATTCACATTCATGTATAAAACTGTATACAATTTTCCAATACATATATTGACACATATGCATTACAGAAAATCCTTAATTTACAACCATTTATTTAGTTACTGTTCAAATTATAGCAGCACTGGAAAAGAGCAATTTACAACCTGTCTTTACACTTATAACCTTCACAGTATTCTGCATAGTCATTTGATTAAAATTCAGGCACTTGGCAACTGGAAATGATATTTGCGATGTCCTAGGATCATGTGATCACCATTCATGTCCTTCCCAGCTGGTTACTGACAAACAGAGTCAATGGAGGAAGCTAGATTTGTTTAATAATGATATGATTCACTTAACAATTGCAGTTAATAACCATGGCAAAAAAGGCATAAAATTAGGCATGCTCACTTAATAACAGTCTTGCTTAGCAATGTAAATATTGGCCACAA
This sequence comes from Thamnophis elegans, assembly GCF_009769535.1. Lineage (NCBI taxonomy): Eukaryota > Metazoa > Chordata > Lepidosauria > Squamata > Natricidae > Thamnophis > Thamnophis elegans. The sequence continues at coordinate 38,711,838 of NC_045558.1, forward strand.
TTGTAGTCATAAGTCAAGGTCTATGTGCATAGCCTTTTATAAACTATGTTATCTATCCAAGGATATTCATAGCAATAATCACAGGCATTAAAATGAGATATATGACTAGGTTGTAAGTTCTTTTTAAGTAGTGCATGCATGTAAAAAGTGGAAGGGGTTACATTCAATTAAAATGAACATTTTGAAATCAATTATTATTGCTTTTGATATTATATCCAGCTGACCATCCTCTGAATTTTTGACACTTAGGTAATATAATTATTCTGATTAAACTTGAGTTTCTTCCCAGTGTTCTAGACTGACTAATCCAAGATTTTGCAATAACTTTGGAGCTAAATGATGCTAAACACCATGCTTAACTTTCACAATGTTTTTAAATGTCAAAAAATCCACATATCTAATGAAGATAGGTTTTCTTTGCAGGCGTATTACAATTACATACACCTCTCGGTAATGATGGGACTTTCTTTCCCAGCAAAATTAGTAACAAGAGAAACATTAAAAGTCAGTCACATTAGTGTTTCAGTTGAAGGAATGCTCTTCAACCCCTAGTCCCTACAATGATGTCTTTTCAATATTAGGACATGTCTACAGGGTATGATAAAAACCAATTCAGGATGATGATCATGACAGTGCAATCAAAACTTCTGGTTTCATGTACATCATCTTAGTGACAGATTAATAAATGGCCAGAGCTTTAGTTGAACAGTCACATACATAGACAAAAATATGTGGCTCAGCATACCTCTTTTTATTATCTACATTACAGTTAGTGAGAATGACCATTAAATCAAATTGTTTTCTAATATTGGAGTATAGAGAGGCAATGTCAATAGATTCTAAGTTATTGTATAAATCATTACAGTAGAATTGGCACTATTGACTTTGGCCCCCAAGCTTGCTTATGTTGCACATTGATATGTCTGGGGCAGTGCAAACCCATCCAGAACTTAAGATGTTAAATGTCGAGATCCTGAAGCCTACACACCCATAGTCAATCTTACCAAGATTCAGCTGAAGCCTATTTAGCTGTCCCCCCTCCCTCCATCAGACTCCCACAGTCTCCAAGCACTGTGAAAGGACAGAAACACAATACTTGAGTCATCTAGGATGGATATATAAAGTAGTGGCAGATGATTCTATCATGGCTTTATGTACAAATTAAAAAGGAGTGGAGGTGGAATCGAATTTGGAAAAAGGAATCAAATCCAAACTGCACTTCCCTTTTTCATGGCCCCCAGATGACACAAAGGGATACTATGACTGATGGTATCAAAAGCTGCTTTGAGGTCAAGGAGAACAAGGAAGGATGCATATCTCCTTTGCAGAGATCATTGTGTGACCAGTACTTTTTCTGTCCCATAATTGGGCCTGAAATCCAACTGGAAGGGGTCTGGATAATCCATTTCATCTGATTCTCTGAACTTGATACATAACCACTTTTTCTACCACCTTTCCCAACAAAGGAAAGTGAGAAACTGGACGACACTGGTCCAAAGAGGTGAGATCTAGGGATAGTTATTTTTAAGGAGGTGCAGACCATAGCTTCTTAAAAGTCCCAGGAATGTCCCCTCCAGCAGTGATATATTTATCACTGCTTTAACTCACTTGGAAGCCAACATCCTGGAGGTTTTCATTAGCCAGAAGGGACACAGATATAACTGGTAGGTAGTTGCACTGATAGAATCAAGGTCTCTGTCCACTTCATTAACAGGATCATACTGTTCCCAGCTAATCAGGTAAGGTCGCTTGCTCCCAATATATCTATAATCTATTTGCTCCAAATATATTCCAACTGGGAACAGATTTGAGTGATTTTCAATTCAGTGATTTTCAACTCAGAAATCAGATGTTCCATGAATTCCTCTGCATGGCAATGAAGGTGATTATCCAAGCCCCCCTGTCTCAGGAGGGACTGTTCTTAAGTTTCAATTTAATTTTGCTACAAGTCTTCTGAAGAAGAAAGCTGAAAGACCTTATTGGAAGATAAAAAATCTTTACAAGGTTTGCAGAATCAGGAATGTCCTTAATCATTGGCATCAATAGTATTTTCCCCCATTTATTATAATTCTTGCCTTTAATCGACATACATTTTAGCCAATTTTGTGGGAATGCATCTACATTTCTCAAATAATTTTACAAACATATAGTTTCAAATTCTTGAAAAACAGCTTAGTTTTGGTTTTCCAATCAATCTTCACTTTATCTGATTTCACCTATTATGCCTTCCTTTTCTCCCAAAATATTTTGAAACTTGAAAGTACTCTGATTGAACTTCCATTTTCATAACCCCAAGTACCAAGACCAATTCCTGAACCATATCCAGCAGGTTGGACAAGGTTTATTTAAATAACAGTCCACATAGCAATTCTTAAATTCCTAGGATTGATCATGGGTTCCACCTTTTACCTTATTGACTAATGTAGATAAGTAGGTAGATATGCAAAATATCTTTGGATCAAGACTGATCTTCCCAAATATATATATGTAGATTCAATGAGAGAATGCATGCAACCCTTTTACTCTATTCATAATAAAATAAACTCAAAACCTTTCAGAGCAATCTGATATATGATTACAAAATGCAGGAAATCTTGACCAATAATTCCAAGTTTCCCCTCTGCTGATCAAGTTTCCTTTTGGCTGAAATTTAGATGAATTTGAAAGTACTGCTATTTTCTTCTCCTTTTCATATTATCTGATGCTGCTGCCAATCTGCATTATTTTGATTGATTCCTTTTATTGTTAAATTTTATTATTTTGATGAAAATAAGAGATGGGCATAAATATTTCATATAAGCAAATGAAATAACCATATACTATATAAAACTATGCAATCCTGAGTACGTATGTAGAATGAAATTTCAATTGCTATAAATGTATATCTTCCACAGATGCAAGTATATTATAATAATCAGATATACGCACATATATAGATCTATACATACACATAAAGTGCCTCTGAAGATCAGCATAATTTTAATAAAATTATTGCAACATTAAATGTCCTGAAAAAGAAAATATATGCTCAGTTTGCCCTATTTTGTAAGCACACTTTATTGTTGGCCTTTACAATTATGTAGGAAATAATGTAATGGACTATTATCTATGCATTAGTATTTCATTAGATCAAGAAAGGAGATTTTGTCTTATATTTAGAAATTGCTGAATAAATTTCCCAGGATTCAATATGAATAGTGATAAGGATACATGGATATGCAATTTAGAGGACTTCAAATTCATTCCTTCAATAAAAATAAGATATGTACAGTATATGCATATCTAAGATTAAGAGCGAATGATGTTTCAGTATTTCCATCCAGATAAACCACAAATTGTTACATGTTTTATCTGTGTCAATAAAGGAATCAATATCTAGCTCAAAAGAGCACCCAAGTCAATTAAACAGGCATTGAATGGAAGAGCATAAATATCTAATGTTTCATCTGATTCCCAGATGAACTAATTAAAAGTTGCTGAGACTCAGAGGAAAAACACTGTAGCTGAAAAATAGCTAGCTCTGGTTTGTTTCATTAGGGACAAAATCTCAGTGAGATTTTGCTCATTATGCTGCAAACATATGATTTTTTTTGCAGCCTATCAAGCAAGCATTTTCCTCCCACTCCAACTTATTTTTCCATTTTGACATTAGAAAAATACACAACCCAAATCTATATGACTTTGATTAAATGTTGATACAGCTGATTTCAACACCGCCAAAGTCAGTGACCATACATGGAATCTAAACAACAGCTAGTAATTACAGTGTCAAAGGCATGTATACATTGTGTGTTATATTTCATTGTCTGGCATGCAAATATAACTTTGGTTTCCTTTGCACTATTTCCAAAGTATAAAGAAAGCTAACCAGAGAGTTCTGTTTCATTTACACAAAAGAACAAGGTTCAATCATGTTTGATAAGTTGCAAATTACTGGTAATACCGCAAGTGTTGTTACAGCTGCTCAAAGTGGTCAGGAGGATGTTCAAAATGCAGCAACGGCATGAATCAAAAGAAAAAGTCTAAACAAGTCTGAATGATAGTATATAGTATTTGCTAACTCTACCCTAGTATTGGGGCCTATCTTCTCCATCTTAAAGCAGTGCGAGAGATGCAGAAGAGGTTCCTGTCCTCATTAGGTCTTAGTAAAATAACCACATCTTCTTTTTCTTGCTCTCCTCATTTTTATAAACAGTTATCATTGCTTGTTAGTTTGGTTTGGAAATGCGGATTAAAAAGCAACCTTGGGGAATTATCAGCTCTCTTCGTCCTTTTTGATGTTATAGACATTGGCTGTATCAAGCATTTACTACTGATTGAAAAAGTTGCATCTACATTATATGAAAATTGCACAAAGCCATGGATATATGTACATACAAAGTTGTATCTACAATATATGAGAATTATACAGAATCATGGCACTGTGTGAAAGGTGGGAGATTCCTTTTTCCTGAATGAACAATGTTCTAAATGCTTATGAGAAATAATTGAACTATGGACATTATATGAACTCCAAATTCTCCAAATATTGTTTGGATTACACTTAGTCATTGATGGTTTTAAACTGTGCTTAATCTTATTATTTGTCATGAATCTCTACTGCAAATAATTCATTATGGCTTGCATGAAGATATCCCAATTTATCCACTCAAAATGTCTATAAACTGAGGAGAAATCTACTTCTTCTTTTTCATTAAAACATATACAGTATGTTTAGCATGGCCAATTCTATATGTTGGTCTCTATGGAGGCTTCAGAAGGTATCCCTGACATAGATCAGACCAATTCAGACCAAGGCTAACACATGACTTATGTTAAAAAGGGGAAGAAGGCAGACAGACATCCCCTCAATTCACAGAAATATAAGGCAGATGAGGAGAAAATATAGTTAAATTTGCAAGAACCAATATTAAAAATAATTTTAATCTTTAAGTGGAATTGATTTTTTGGTTTGGTCTAAGTAGTGGGACAAAGAGTCTCCATTATATATTTAGGATTAGAGATTCTATTATATTGTGTAAACATGGCAGTGCTATCTGATGACAGGCGTTAGATGTGGAAGTCAAGTAAAGTAAATAGGAGGGGAAATCTACTATCAGCTGGTTCTAGTTCTCCAAAGATGTTTGATAAATTTAATTTAGATCTCATTACCCTTTGTTCAGTTTATATCAGGGGAGGGATCCTACTAGATTAACATCTGGTTCGCTGAGTACGTGCTTTGCACATGCATGCTCATGCATGTGCCTAATATGTGCTGCGCCCATGTGCGCAGTTTAGAAAAGACTTATCTTCTGGATTACAACATGGGAAGGAAAACAACTGAGGCACAACAATCCACTCTACCGCTAAAGATAAAGGTAGGTAAAGCGCAGGGGCATGCTTGCTAGTGGGAGCAAACCATTTCACTCCCAGCTGATCTTTGGAGCTACAGGTTCGCCCGAACCGGTAGAATCCCACCTTTGGTTTATATATATTTTCCATTTATGTAGACTGAACAAAGATGTGCTTAGCATGGAAAAACTTCCAATGTTCTCAGACAGCTCCATGAGGAAATGATAAAATCTCAAGCCACTTTTCATGGTCCTTTCTTATTAAGACTTCCACAGAGAAGATTCAAACCTAGTAATATGAATCAAGTTATTTGGATTATTTCCCTTCACAAACTAAGAATATGGGAGGAAATAGAATAATATATGTAAGGAGCAACATCAGTCAATATTTGCCCTGTTTGGGTTACATGTTTCAAACGTATAGATGTATATTGATGTGACCAAGTATGTGATACATTAAATATCTTGGTCTTTCATTATGGCTTTGCTAAAATCATGGAGCCAAACTGTATCTGGAGCAGTTTCAATGTGCCAATGTTTTCATATACAGTTGTAGTGCATTGGTATTTTGGGCTTATTCATCATGCCAGGAAGATGTCATAATAATGTTAAATGACATGTATTAGGCTAATGTCACATTATTTCATTATATATATATATATATATATATATATATATATATATATATATATGTGTGTGTGTGTGTGTGTGTGTGTGTGTGTGTGTGTGTGTGTGTGTGTGTGTAGGTATGTATGTATGTATATATGTATGTATGTTGCATTTGTGCTGATAAATAAATAAAGGGAAACTAGTATAGATCTATTTCAAGCTATTTAGCTCTCATCAGCTAGCCATACCCTTACTGGGAATCGAACCTGTGCTGTATTGCATCTTAGACAGATGTGTTAACCACTAAGCTACAGAGTTCGACTCCTTATCAGCCAAGCCAGGGTGAAAGGTATCAGCACAAATACAACAAATGTAACAAAAAGGCAACAGTAAAAATATTGGGTTTCTGTCTGGATGGTCTCTTGTGACGAGCCGAAGGACAGAGAATGGAAGTAGTGATCTTCCTCCCATATTTGGGCATACCAGGGGTTGTAACTCTAATAGATACCCTGGCTTGGCTGATAAGGAGTCGAACTCTGTAGCTTAGTGGTTAACACATCTGCCTAAGATGCAATACAGCACAGGTTCGATTTCCAGTAAGGGAATCCCAGCTAGCTGATGAGAGCTAAATAGCTTGAAATAGATCTGTACTAGTCTCCCTTTATTTATTTATCAGCACAAATACAACAAATGTAACAAAAAGGCAACAGTAAATATATATATATATATATATATTATATATATATATATATATATATATATATATATATATATATATATATATATATATATATATATTCAGAATGGGTTTTTAATTATCCTTGCACAGTCATATATAACAATAGAAACCACTTTTTATATTTATACAATCATTTTTCATTGTTATTCCAATGTTTCTCTTATCTGATTTGGGGAAAATTCTGTAATGCAAACTAAGCTGCGAAAGAATGGACTGCTGAAAGCCACCCACAGGCAGCTTCTTGGCAGAGATATCCCAACCTGCCTATTTTGGTTGTTTCTTCTATCCCTACAGAGGAGCACATCACCTTCCAGTTAGTGTTCAGTTTCTCTCAGCATGGCTAGCGATTAGGGATGTTGGGAGTTCCAGTCCAGCAACATCTGGAGGGCCACATATTGCTCACCCCTGCTGTCGCCTGTTCTTCCAGGCTGCAGTCCAATTAGAACAGCTTGCACTAAGATAGCCCCTTGGGAAAGTTATAATTTTCAAAACTGTTTAGAAAAACCAGATATATTTAAAGGCATTATGGTATAAACATAAACTCCCTAATGAGCTGTAGTAAAATGGATCAGAGCTATAACTTGCAAAGTTCAAATGATTTACCTTTTTTTTCTTTGCCATATATTATTTTCATTTAATCTGTATCACAAGGACTGTAAAGAGACCAGCTGTTCACAAAGAGTCTTAACAATCTCAGCCAAGGTCTGAGGCCTCTCCCATGGTTCCTACTTAATGTGTTTCTCTGAAAACATATTAATTGACAGATCAAATTGAGACTTTTTCTGCCTAGCAATAATTTTATCCCTTCACTCTGCATAATATTTCAGTGGTTTTATCCATCCGAATTGAATTGCCTGATAAGTCATGATGCATTTCTATAAATCCATTTCTTCCACAATTTTACTATATTCATCAACATTTCAACAATGACACAATAGAGTGTATTTGAACCAATGATCTTTATGTATTTGCTTGAACCCATAACCCAATAACTCAATAACTCCTCTTGTTACCTATTGTGGCAAAATTAAGGTCCAACGAAAGATCCATATGAAAACAAAAGCCTCTCATTGTTTACAATTGGCACTTTTGTAAATTTTGAGATGCAATTATTCCATCAAAAAGTATGTACTAATTGTGTGGCCTACATAACATATACTATTACAGAAAATAACACATTAGATTGTTTTCCTTTAGGGAAAATGCATTGCTAAATACATTTTTTATATCAGACAAATACAAAAAAACACATATAGAAAAGTGTTTTAAAAACTTTACTCAGTACATCAAAGAAGCATAACAAACTAAGTATAAGCCACAATGTTTTTGTTCATTTTTCTTGTTCGTTTGTTTCTGGTTTGGTTTAGTATGTTACAGGAATCCACAAACTATATGGATTATAAATCATGGTTTATGGTGTAATACTATTTTTGATTAATGTAATAAGTAATGTTTAGGATAACATCTAAATAGAAAAGTAATGAGAAAAACTAAATACAACAGTTTCCATCATTCCATATTTATTTAAGTTAAATCAATAGCTATTTTTTTAACTCTTAAGTAATCAGTAAGAAAATGGACCAGAATCATGCATTCTGAATGCCTCATTGCAACCGACAGACATAGTTTTCTTTTCCATGAAAGTGACTTTACATATAAGATGCTGCTCCGAGGTGGCGCAGTGGTTACATGCAGCACTGCAGGTTACTGCTAGATCAGCAGTTCAGCGGTTCAAATCTCACCGGCTCAGGGTTGACTCAGCCTTCCATCCTTCCGAGGTGGGTAAAATGAGGACCCAGATTGTTGTGGGCAATATGCTGACTCTCTGTAAACCGCTTAGAGAGGGCTGAAAGCCCTATGAAGCGGTATATAAGTCTACTGCTATTGCTCCAGATGAATCTGCCTGCCCACTGTGTACAAACCTGTTGACTATTGCACTGAGATCATTGACTGGAAGCAATTGTTTCTTTGGAACAGGCAACTATTGCCTAGATTATGAAGACCTGATTATTCCAGAAGACCTTTGAAGAACAGAGTTAGAGTATGTTGTCTGAGTAAACAGTACAGTCAACATTATAGTGTATTACTATATTCTACTTTATAGAAATTTTATATCTACTATTACAGTAATAATGCATTTTATGCATTTGTACATTGAGAGTGTGAGAACCAGTTTGGTGCAATGCTTAAAGTGCTAGCCTAGAAACCAGGATGCTGTGAGTTCTAGTCCTACCTTAGACATGAAAGCCAGGTGGGTGACCTTGGGCCAAGCACTCTCTCTCAGTCCCATCTCACAGGTTGTTGTTCTGGAGAAGGTAGTAGTAGGAGTATTATGCATGTTTGCCACCTTCTCTTACTTATAAAGTAATAAAGGTGGAATAAAAATCTAAGAAATAAATAAATAAAATAAATAAAATAACCAGGATAGTAAATCCTTCAAATAGTGGCTCTTGGCATGGGCAATGCATAGATAAATGAGTATTGCTTTGTTTACTTGCTAGCTCCCTTGTTTTTGAAGTCAATTTGAAGCTACAAATTTTCACAGTTTAAGTCACAAATTGACTTCCATGGACCTTACTTCATACATAAGTGGTCAGTAGAGGGGGCGTGCACAAGTGCACTAATGTGCCTATTGTCCCCGTCATTGTATATTTACTCTCTTATTTTTGTTCTCATTTTTGTTTGACAAATTCCAATAAATAAATAAATTTTAGCATCGATATTTATTGCTTATCTTGATTTTATTGGTTGTAAGCTGCCTAAAGTTGCCTCTAGGAAGATGAATGTCATATAAAATAGATAGATATGAGAGAGGGGAGGGGAGATAAAATACTAACAGCTGAAATACTTCAGGAGTAGCACACATCCACAAAACCAGAGAATAGAGAACAAAACATTCCCTTTCTTTATAATGTACTCTTGTGTGATATGATGCAGCAGCAAATCTTAAGTTCAATTTCAATAAATGGGAACTGTATAAAATGGTTGTACAGCCCTCTTTCAATTTAATGAGGTACGTATGTACAGTAAAAAAAAACCTCCTGATTTTCACAGGATTAAATGATTGTCTGATAATGCTAGCAAGTAAATTTAGACCTAACAATCTGATGAATTAGATGCAATATTGAGAGCCAGATTGAGTATGATTCAAGGTGCTATGGGAGATCAGAGAAATCAGGTTCAACTTTATCCTTTACCATATAAATTCACTGATTAAGGGCCAATCGTAATCTTTTACAGAGTTCTGAAAATAGCATTGTTATAACTACCTAGGGCACCTAGAATAAAATAGGATACAAATTTAAAATCAACGAAATAAATGTATAGTGTTTTACTTATTCCAAAATGTGGTAAAAAATATTACACTTGATGGTAATTGGTCCTGTTTATTCTTCTGAATCACACTTTTAGGATGCACATTAAAAATCCAAGCCTGCAAAGTGTGACTTATCTCCTCCATGCCAAAGTGTTTCATGAAAGGACCAAGCTACAAACCACCTTCCCAATACTTAACTGTGGCTGTATTTTATGTAGGTCCTGATATGGCACAACCTATAATTTTTGCTGAATTGCAGTTCCCAACAGTTCCAGCCTGAATTACTAATGGTAAAAATGTTGGGAGTTATAATTTAGCAATATCTGATTTTGCAACATAGATAGTGTCTTCTTTTTTCCCCTGCAGAGGAACTTCCTCATCTGATGTCTGAAATGGGTACAGGTACAGTTTACCACTTCAGTGAAGACTTGTCTTCAGATTAGCCTACATCCTATGTTTTAATATTAATGTTCCATTAACTTTGCTGTTTTCAGCAGAGAAGAGATTATCCCACTGTATACTTCATTCTTTAATCTATTTTTTCCACCCTAATGACTTAACTCAATTGAAAGATGTATGAGGTAAATGAAGATTATGGTTAACCAATGCAGTATTCATTACAGTACTACTGTATAAATTAGCAATGGTAGAATCAGACAAGGGTTCTGGTCTTGATTAAGCTTTGGTCTTGCCAAAAGCTTTCAGTGTGTATTTCTATTTGAATCCAAGCCAGCACCTGTTAGAAGATAATAGAGCAGAGTAAAACCACATTTTAAAACTCTTTAATCAGAGAAGAAGGAGAAGGAGGAGGAGGAGAAGAAGGAGGAGGAGGAGGAGGAGAAGGAGAAGGAGAAAGAAAAGGGGGAGAAGGAGAAGGAGAAGAAGGAGAATATACATATTGTTACATTAATCTATATAGACATTTGTGCTTTTCTGATACAGTTGGTGTATGGCTGTAATGTAAGTTACAGGCCAACACATTTAGAGGGAAGGCTGGACTGATGCAATAGAGATTTTTATGAAACATTTCCTAAGGTAGTGGTTTTTCAGTTCTACATGAGGAAATTAAATTCTCATCTTAATGAAAAGTAAATAAATGATTTTCCTCTCTCATTGATGAAGTAATAGGTGGCCAACAATTCAAGGCAGGAAATTGAACTGAAGTGGTATTCCCTTTGATTTAAATTTAGAATAACTTGTTTGGCCACATTTAGCTTTAGTGCAAGACACCACAAGAAAAAGCAAAACATCAGGAGTTTGGTAGCACCTTTTCCAACTCACTGATTTCACTGAAAGGCATCAGCTTTTGTGAGCTCCAGCTCCCTTCATCATATGCATAGAAGAGTCTGATTTAAACTGGTATGAGATGAGTGGAGAAGGGAGGGGAAACAAGTTGGTTAGGCAGAAGCAGGTCACATGTGAGACAGATTGTATAAGTACAAACTGTAAAAAGCCCATTGTGTTTGCTGTGACCTTCTAATGGCTTTGAAAACTTTCAAGTTTAGCAATGTTGGAAAAGGTGGCTCCAAGCTCCTTTTATTTCTTGCTATTAGAAGTTAACACAACTCTCTTCCTATAATAACAGTTCTTCTACAGACTGTCCATAATTGGTGACAGAAGTAAAAACTAAAGTTTAAAAACTTGTGATTTGATGGTTATTTTTAATTATGAAAAATATTATTTATTTATTATTTACATTTTGTCAGTGACCTATGGTAGAATGGGAATCTAAAGGAGGGAGGAAGGGAGAGATGAGAGAGACGGGGGGAGAGAGAGAGAGAGGGAAAGAGAGAGAGATCTCCATGGAATATGCAAGTTAGAATTATAATTTAAGAAAAGATAACTATGTGACCAACCCAGTGGTGGATTTCAAAAAATTTTGGAACCTCTTCTGTAGGTGTGGCCTGCTTCCCAAGTCCACTGATGGAACCTCTTCTAACCGGTTTGGTAGATTTGACGAACCGGTTCTACCAAATAGGTGCGAACTGGTAGGAACCCACCTCTGGACCAACCATAGCAGAGTGTGTTTTGATAGTTGCAATGGTGGGAGGTTCTGCCCACCCACCCGGATGCTTCTGTGCATGTGCAGAAGTGTTGCATGAGCGCGCATGTGCACAAGCAAACTGGTAGTAAAAAAATGGAACTCCACCCCTGAACTATGGCAATAACAATTTATGCCATAATCTCTACAAACAGCTTGAGAAGATATGATTTTTTCATATTTGTTTAGGATGGAGATCTGGGTGACTGCAGAGAAGAGATTTTAAAAAATCAAGATGGTATACCCAACCATGTGATTGAAATTCTGTCCTTCTTTACTTGCATTGTAATTTACATTGAAAAAAGATGGAACCTTGATTGCATGATTTCCCATTATCATTTTGACTTATTTTCTTTTAATCCCCCCATCTCCATGCAAGTACAATGGATTGAGCTACATATGAAGGGCAGGAGCAACACTGGTCTAGTTCAGAAAAACCACAGTGGAAATACATTTTAATAGTATACCAAAGTCATAAGAAAACAGCAATTTAAAAAGACGTGAAAAAAAACCTTTATCTTAACGATCCAAAGTCATATTCTTCGTCATTGTAACATCATGTATACAACAAAATTATTTAGTCTCTACTGGTGCAATCCATAATAGAAAATACAACACAACATGAATAATACAGAGAATAATTCTTATACAAATAATTGGGGTGGGGTGGGGTGGGGGTGGAACTAGTCATACGTTTCCATATGAACATAGAGTGATTGTGATTGTGTTTAGGAATCTGACAGCCAATGAGTAGAAGCTGTTTTTAAATCTGTTTGTCCAGCTGGCTATGCTTCAATGTCTTCTGTCCAATGGTAAAAGTGAAAAGAGACACTGGCCAGGGTGTGAATCATCCCTAAGTATCTTCCTTACTCTGCTGAAACGACGAGACCTGACAATGTCATCCAGTGGTGTTAGGGGATAACCAACTGTTTCTTGTGCCTCTCTATAGTGCCTTCCTGTCCTCTCTGTAGAGCCTTCCTGTCCACTGCTGTTAAACCAGTACACCATACAGAGTATGTGAGGACACTTCTATTGTGGACCAATAGAAAGAAATCATCAGCCATTGTTCCACTTGATTTTTCCAAAGGGCTCTACGAAATGAAGACTCGGTTAAGCCTTACTAACCACCAGGGATGTGTTGTTTTTCCAGGTGAAATCTTGACTAATGAGCACTCCCAAGAATTTTAAAGAGGAAACCATCTCCATACAGTCCACCTTGAAATATAGTGGGGCAGGTTTCTCTCTGTGCTTTCGGAAATCCAGCACCATCTCCTTTGTCTTGCTAGAATTTAGATGTAAGTTGTTTTTTGAATACCATATGGATACCTTCTGGACTTCTTCTCTCTATGCTGATTTGTCCCTTCCAGTTATAAGCGCCAGAACCGTTGTGTTGTCTGCAAATGTTATTATCATATTGGATGGATTTGAGGATATGCAGTCATGTATATACAGCAAGTACAGGTAGTGGCTGAATGCGCAGCCCTGGGGGCAGCCTGTGTTGAGCTTCAGGGTGGAAGATGTCAAGGACCTCATCCTTATTGTTTGTGGATGGTCAGTCAGGAAGTCTTTGACCCAGTCACAAGTGAGGGGAGGGAAATTCAGGTCAGTCATCTTCTCAATAAGTATGCCTGTAAGATGGTATTAAAGGTCAAGCCATAGTCTATAAAAAGCATTCTGACATAATTCCCAGATTTCTCAATGTGTCTCAGTGCAGTATGTAGAACAGTGGTGAAATTTACAGCTATTTTAGACATTGACCCATGATCAATTTTCCACATATTTTTTCTCATCTGATTCTGTTGATTTTTACCAACTAAAACTAGGACATTGCATCTGACTATGTTGACATTCAGCTACATATTGTTCCAGTTTGTCTGAGCCCTCCTGAATCTTGATTCTGCCTTCTATAGTGCTTGCTTTCCCTGTACCATTGTGCATATTTTCTGTTTTGGCCCTCTCCATCCGGTAATGAACGCAGACACAGGCTTAGCTGTTTGCCACTCTTTATTCACAGCAATTATAATCCAGTTGGCTGAAAGCCCACACACAACTCACTGGCAAGAAGTTGGCAGCAACCCAGAGTCCAACAGACACGGGAACACAAGGCAGACCAGACAAGGAGTTCTCCAGATTAGTACGAATGGTTGTGTCCTGCAAAAGGACTCCTCCCAAAGTCTCTTCTTATATATTCTTTTGGGAGGGGCCAAGCCACAACCACCTGGACTTATACACCTCTTATGAGTCTGTCTCCGTAACTGCTGCCTCCATTTCTCTGCCCTCCATTGCCTGGCATCAGGGACAAACTCTGATCTTCTCCACTGCTCCATGCCTCAGACACCTCCTGGTGGCCAACCAGCCTCTCTGGTCCCTGCTCTGAGTCAGAACCCTGCCCAAGGTCCTCCACATCTTCCATAGCAGACTCATAGGGTTCCTCGTTATCGGAGTCCATCGGCAGCTCCAACGGCTCCTGCTGGGCCAAAACATTTTCTTATCCCTCCTGCAGAACTCTTTATAAATAAACAGCATAAGGCCTAGGAAATAGTCTTGAGACATGGCACTTATTACTTCCTTCCAACTTGACATGGAGCCATTGATATACTTTTTCTGGGCATGATTAGACCTGTGCTATATACTACTGTGGCAATTGACATTTTGCCACATACTAGGATCTCTTAGAAGACATTGTTGAATTCTTTCTGGACTCATTTTATTCACTGAGTTCCCAATCTGGTTGGTTTGACTGTTTCATATCTATCTATCTATCTATCTATCTATCTATCTATCTATCTATCTATCTATCTATCTAATTATTTTTCTAATTAAACTCATGCTGATTCTCTGACTAATGTATCTTTTTCCTAAGAATAGACCAACCTGATCAACTGCTCAAGTGTTTTTGCCTATATCAATACAAAGTGACTGGCCTGCAGTTCCTTGAGTTATCTTTCACCTCCTGTTTTGAAGATAGGAAAATATTGCCTTCTAATCAGTTCTCTGGCACTGAACAAATTTTTAAGAGCTTTCAAAGATCACAGAATGAGGGCTTGAAAATGTCATTTCGCGAACCTTTTCAGATATAATTTAACTAGCACTGGAGACTTAAATTTATTATAAGAGACAGATGGTCTCTATTCATCTCTTTACTTCCCTTGAGTTTTCAGTTCCTCCTTGTGTCAGCTGCTTTTCGTAGATCAGAGAGAGATCTGTTATTCTGCAGAGGCGTGAATATGTTATCCTGCAGGAGTATAACAAAATCAAGATCTTGACACACATGATGATTTTGTGTGTCATGATTGTGGTTTTGGGTGTATGGTTTTGAGTGTATGGTTATAGCTGCCATTTTGACTTTACTGACTCTCTCTCCATGGTTCCCCACCTTAGATCAGTTTTAAAACAGTTAATCTTTGAAGCAAAGGTAAGAAGGGGAGTAGAGGAATTCTGCCCTCCTTTCATTATTGTTTACTGTCCTACCATCTTCTCTGAACAGCAGATATTGTCCTATTTTTGAGACATTTCCAACTGCTCTGCTCTGATATTCTGTCTAATAATTGACTACATTTGTTGAAATGTGTTTTTGAAGTGTACTGTGAAAATTCAACCATCATCCATTTATCCTTCTAAATTATCTTAAACTTCATAACTATGCATTTATTTTGGAAAGCACTTAAAGAATTAATATTTAAGGCAGATCTTTAATATAATATGGAGATAGTGCCAAAGGACTAGGCTTTAAAATGAAACAAATGAAATGTGAATGGGATTATGATGTTGTTTCCCAGCAGAAATATTTATTTTCTAAGTCTATCCATCTGCCTCAAAATTGCCTTTTATGACACCTATTGTTTTTGTTTTCTAAGGAATGAAATAATCTTCTCGTTTGCATTTTTTTACCCTACTTTAAAATTAATAGACATCTCTAAATAAATCATTTATTCCCTCTTTTGCTGTAAAATCAAAAAGTTTTAAGTTTATTAAACTCTGGCTAGTTTTAACACACACATTTTCTTTCTTTTAAAAGAGATATGTATCATGTTCATCAACATTTCAAGTTGAGTATTGCCTTCCCTGCTTGTGCAATTGTGCTAGCATAAACCATCACCCTGAAGATATATTTAATGGTAAAAGTCCCATATATCATCTGCAGAAAAGTTTTTTTAGCTTTCATCCACAGTAAATAAAAAGTTAGGGAAAAATCTTTGGAAACCCAAGGTATGAGCAACAATGGCATGAGCAACTGCAACTGTATGAACAACATTATGAGACCAACTCTTTGTCTTCCTCTCCCAATATAAATAATCAGTGATAGGATGGATTATTCCTTCCTAAAGCCTAGGTTTACACTACCTTGGCTTTAGCAGCCAACAGCTGGAAATTTTATATTTGAATTTTTTTCCTTGCAAATTGTTTCTGACAAACCTCAATTAACGATGCACCTATGCTATTTCCCCATACAGTGCTACAGATCTACAATTTTAACAACTATGGAAGAAGAAAGTTGAACTGTGTAGGCCTTTGATCTGATTTAATGTGGGTTTTTCTCTGTTCTTGTATTCTTGAAAACATAAACAGCTTCTTCCTAATATGCATTATTATTTTTGCCTGCTATTACTATAACATTACACTGAATGCTAGGGTTGGTGAATTGTACTCTAAATATTACAGACCCAGCTGTTCTGCCAAGACACCGAAATATACATCTGAAGCTTGAATATTTATATATCCTCATGATTTTTATAAAGTATATTTCCACAAGTATAATAAAATTATAGGTCATCTCTCTGTCTTTATAAGTAGCCTATAATTTGACACTGAGTTTGTTAGGGTCCCATGTAACAATCGTGATGCTCCATAATGTACTTTGGATTCACATCTATTGTCCTTCTTTGACAATGGCAAATTCTAAATCTATAACTTTTAATGTATAGTTGATAAACATAAACTTTAATTTTATGATGGTTTGTGGCAAATGCCATATAAAATTCATGAAGATTTATTTTGTATTTATTATACGGAATTATATTCTTTCCCATTTCTGGTTAGCTAGGTCTCTGCAGTAGCCATTTCAGGGTTGGCCACGTTTCTATGGCAAACCAGCTTCAGGAAGGCTTTATTCGAATATTAGGGTAGAATGAAGGGGGGGAAATTCCAGGGCCATGTTACTTGGGTTACAAAGTAGCTTTTTTAATGCGTTAAATGTAGTCTTTGTTTTAGAAAACTGTGTTTTGGGAAATATGGAATGTAGCTTGGCTCTCTAGAGAGGGATTTGTCTTAAAAAGACTGAAACTACCTCATCATAATTACTAATTCAATCCTGGATGCTAAAAGGGATTATTTTTATGTGACTGAGTGGTTTTCCCAATTGTTGGTTGAAATTACTGGTTCCTGAAAAAAGTACTAGGTCAGCCAGTGAAAGCAAGCAATGATGACGTCAGCTATAATCCCTACATGCAATTAACTGGGTGTAAGCCAACTATGTAAAATGGCCTTCTTTCAAAAAAAGCACACACGTGCTAGATTTTGCGGTTATTTTCATAACCTTTCCGTATTGTAGAGATATACAATGGAAGTGATGCTGTGGACACTCTGAAAAAGCAGAAATGTCTCCAGAAATAAAAATATCCGGCTCTTCTATAAAAACTGTACTAGTCTACTAACTAATAACCTGTTTAGAACTTGTCAACTTCTCTCACTCTCTCATCTACTTGACAAAGAAATATATGTCTTTCTATCTCAATTGTTCTTTCTTTTTCTCAATTGTTGGTTAAAATTACTAGTTCCTGAAAGAAAGTACTAGGTCAACTAGTGAAAGCAAGCAAAGTTAAAAGAATAGTGTAATAGCACACAATCAGATTCAGTGGCTAACTTTGACAATCTTGTTGGATTGAAGAGAAGTTTGTATAAAAGGAAATGAAATAAATAACATGATGAATGCAAATTTATGACAAGATTTAGGAAACTTTTCACCACCTTCCTATCAAGGCATATATACAAAACTGAGAAAGCCAGCTACATCAAGGCCACATGTTATTCTTATCACCAAAGGCTAATTTTTGATGGTACTAAGAAATTATTCATCTTTAATTGTAGCTTGAATTTATATTTAGGAACAAAATAAGTTCGATTCTTATAAGATGAAGGAAAATTGAACTTTTATTTTAAAAAAACAAAGGGGAAAGGGGAAAAAAGAGGATGGCAAAAAGACAACTTGGCATATTGATTATGTAGAAAAGATTTTTCTATAGAATATGGAACCAAAGATAGTCTTTTATGGAAACTGTTTCTTCAGTGGTTATCTAAGTAAAATAATGCATTATAACCATTTTAAGTAAGTGAACAGTGTTTGTTGGTTTTCCTTTTAGGCATGGTATGTATAAAACAAACCAATCTCTCAAGCAATATGACTACATAATGGAAGCACTCAGTGCATCTCATAAAACAACTGAAATGATATGTAGAAACCAACATATAATTCAAAAGCTAGAGTACTTATTGATGGTTCTTGTAAAACGGTTTTATTTAGCTTTAGAATAAAGATATTACTAAATAAAAATTCCATAGTTTGATCTCAGTTGAAATATATTTACAATATGAAAATGTGTTGAATACTTGGCAAGAGTAGAAAGTCAGAGAACTGGAAAGTAAATTGCATAATTTCTAGTAAAAATAAGCATAAATGCTGAAATCCATTGCCATATATTTATGGGTGATATATGACAATTGACCCAATGCATTCATCTGGTTGGAAATTGCTTTGCATTCAGTTTGGCATGGAAATAGCAATTGGGGATTCAAGAAAATGATCCCAAATAAACTGCCATTCGTGTTATATGTTGAAAGCAAGGATTGTGGGTATCCAGTCTTCATTAGGCTTCAAAAATATGGAAAAAGAATCTATTTCAAAATATAAAACTATTGTTCTGCATAAATACCAGGAAACTTTATGATACCTCCTTATTGCCAATAATCTGATCCTGTCAGCATAACTTCATTCAGTAATCAGGAAAGAAAACCACTGGACTCCATTTGTATTGAAATCAAGTGTACTTTTACTAATTATAAATGAACAGTTGCAAAGCTAAGCCGAGTCTGGTTAATTAGGCGCGAAAGCTAATAATATAATGTATAATTCATTCCCCTCCCCTTGGCATCCTCGTGCACAGTCCAATCATATTTCCCCCAAATGTCAGGTGTGAGATAACTTCGAAAGGCATCACCAGGATGGAATGCTGGACCATTAGCCTTGGCGGGAAACACCCCTCCTCCACATGTGCAGTAAGGTGGTCAGTTCAGTGTCTAGAAACTTCCTCCAGCACATCAAGGATTCCCCTCCCAAATACCATGCTCCCCCTCCCGGTTTCAATGGCAGCCGAAGCAGTAGCAAAGCAGAGGCTGACATCCGGCCCTCCTCCAGAAAAGGGTGTTCAGACCTGCAGAAACGAGAAAACACAAACAAACAGACGAACAACAAGACATGAAAGAGGAAGAGAGAGAGAAGAGAGAGAAAAATTTTAGGAGAATGGCCAAATCAGGGCTTGTCAGGATAGAACTTGCGGAGTAGCTGAGGGGCCCGAACATGGGACCCGTCAACCCATTCGGTGTGAGAGGGGGGAAAATGCTTCCAAGCCACCAGGTACTAGACACGGTTCCGGCGTTTATGAGAGTCCAAAATCTCGCGAACTTCGAAATGTTGCTCACCCTCAATCAAAAACGGAGCGGGTGGAGGAGGGATAGGCGGACGCAACGATGAAGTGCAGACAGGTTTCAGGAGGTTAACATGAAAAACAGGGTAAACCTGGTTGAGGTATTTAGGCAGCTGCAGCCTGACAGAAACAGGGTTGATGACCTTGATAATGGGAAATTGGCCAACATACTTAGGCCCCAACTTCTTCGACTTTTGGGGAGTTTGAAGAAATCTGGTGGACAAATAAACTTGATCACCAACTTTGTAATCACACGGCTTAGTCTGCTTCTTATCAGCCTGTTTCTTATGAGCGCGATGCGCAGCATCCAAAGTTTGGAGAGCTAAACGCCAAACGCGCCGAAGGTGGTCACTCTACTGTGAAATACCCGTGGTTCACCTCATGAGGCCAATGTTGAGAAAAGACACGGACACGAGCTCTTCTCGGGATGAGGCGACCCAGATTGGACCCTAGTAGCCCCTTTTATTGAGATAGGACAAAGGCAGGAGGAGCGATCAGCATGTGATTTAAGACAGCCTGTCAAACTACAATTGCTAATCTACTGCTCAGGGAAGTTCTGTCTATATATGGTCAAATCCTGGGCGTCATTGGGTAAGGCACATCTAGAGTGAACTATCAGGATGTTATGGAGTACTATCAGGATGTTCTGTACTTTAGGAGTTCGCTTTTTCCTATGTGGTTCAGCGTGGCTGCACATGCCCTGTTATGCACTGGGCCATGGGTGACCGCTACACCTACACAAGGAGTTATATGACAACATCTCCACCTTTTTCCTTTTCTTTTTTCAAAAAGACTTTTCCTCTTCGTCTCTTCATTCTTTGTCTCTCTCTTCACTTTCTCTTTCCCTCTTTTACTTTCTCTTTCTCTCTTTTCACTTTCTTCTGTCACTTTCTCCTTCTCTCTTCTCTCTCCACTTTGTCTCCTTCTGTCTCTTTCACTCTTTTTCTTTCTTCCTCTCTCCCACTCTTTTATCACTTTCTCTTTACTCTCTACTGCCCAACCGGTCCCCATACTTATCTTCGATTAATCATGTTTGCAATAATTCACCCACTTTCCTAAATAGGCACAGTTCCCTTACTGGAGCCCTCGCTCCCTCAAACACATACACACACACACACAAAACCATTTTTCTCCATTCCAATGATCCACATGCCACACGCGCCCAGCTTCGACATCACCAAATTCCGTTCCAATTTGGATCCTATAAATCAATTGCTCTGTGAAACATCTGTGAAAAAAATTCAGGTGCTCAGGCATGAAAATGTCATCAAAGCAACAGAAGAGAAATCAGAAGAGTCAGTAAGAAAGGGAGTAGCAAGAACTCCTTGAGACATGAAATCACGATGAGGAAAGACTAAGAGAGGCATCGTAGGGGGTAATGAAATAGAGGTAGCCGGGATCACCAGAAGAAAATAGGAAGAGCCAGGCATTGGAGCATCAATAGATTCACTTGCCAAGAGATTGAAACAAGAAGGGAAATAGGAGACAGACATAGCAGCTTCAGCCTTTTGTGTGGGGCTGGCTGAATGCCCCAGGATTAGTCCTCTAAAGGGATGTCCCCTTTTTGAAAAACCTTCCCTTAAAGCTGCAGCTATGGCACCGTCACGAAGGGGTATCATAGAAGAAACCAGTGGCGTTTCTGAATGCTGAGGAGCTTCAGGGGCTGAGGGTGACAGAGGCATGCACACAAGGGAGGAGGAAGCCTTGGATTCAAAGGGTGAATTTAGTGAAGAGGTTTCCAAATATGGTGGGGGGCCTCCGGTCCCCCCATCATGGCCTTTTCATGAACTTTTAAGCATTCCATGACGATCCGCCAAGTGGAAAGTATTTTCGGTGGTGCTCTTGGGGGCTGGTGGAAATACTTCCCTAATTTTACCCAAATGGTTGTTCGAATTGAGCCCTTCTCAGGGTAAATGGGACAATTCTTATAGATGTAAGCCAATAGAGAGAGGAAATGTTTTTTCAGGGGAATGGGAAGCGGGCGACCTGCCACTTGAGAAATTGCACTGGAGGATTTAACGATATCCCAAAGCTCCTGCAGGTGCGCAGTCTGAGCCTTCGAGAAGCCCGAGCCCATACTCACGATTTGGGAGGGTGCTCCGTCGCTGACAGCCGGCCCTGGTTGCGAGAATTTGCCCAGTCGGGGGTGAGTGAAGGGCTGGCGACACAGGTAATCACGTCGGGGTCACCAAATGTGAAGTACCCATGATTCGCCTCATGAGGCCAATGTTGAGAAAAGACATGGACACAAGCTCTTCTCGGGATGAGGTGACCCAGATTGGACCCTGGTAGCCCCTTTTACTGAGATAGGACAAAGGCAGGAGGAGCGATCAGCATGTGATTTAAGACAGCCTGTCAAACTACAATTGCTAATCTACTGCTCAGGGAAGTTCTGTCTATATATGGTCAAATCCTGGGTGTCATTGGGTAAGGCACATCTAGAGTGAACTATCAGGATGTTATGGAGTACTATCAGGATGTTCTGTACTTTAGGAGTTCGCTTTTTCCTATGTGGTTCAGCGTGGCTGCGCATGTCCTGTTATGCACTGGGCCATGGGTGACCACTACGCCTACACAAGGAGTTATATGACAACACTCCACTCGGACAGTGATGAAACTTGGGGCCGGTCACAAGGAACTTCAGGAATTGGAACAAAATCCTGGCCAAACACTACATGGAAAGGGGTGAACCCAGTGCTGCTATGCACAGAATTATTATAAACCACCTCCGCGTGCGGCAACAAATCCACCCAATCATCTTGCTGGTAGTTGATGAAAAAATGTAAATATTGTTCTAGTACAGAATTAGTGGGCGGAGCTTAATCCCTGGGCGGAGCCAATCCGCTTCAGAAACTCCTTCCAGAAAATGGAGGTGAATTGTATACCTCTGTCTGAAATGATGCGGTTGGCACCCTATGTAAGTGGTAAATGTGGGAGATGAACATCTTAGCAAGAGTCTTAGCAGAAGGAATCTTGGAGCAAGGGATGAAATGGACCTGCTTGGAGAACAAGTTGGTAACAACCCAGATAACAGTGTGCCCCTCTCAGGAAGTTCGACAATGAAATCCATAGAGATCTCCTTCCAAGGGGTGACAGGGCAAGCTACAGCTTGGAGCAATCCCTGTGGTTTTCCCAGCGGGCGTTTAGCAGCAGCACAAACGGGACAACTGGCAACATATCGTTCAATGTCCTTTTTCAAAGAAGGCCACCAAAACTGTCTCTTGACGAGATGGAGCGTTTTAACGAAACCAAAATGCCCTGCCATTCGGGAATCATGAGCCCGCTGAAGATCAATGAGTTGAAGAGACGCAGGAACGTTAAGTTTTGCCCCATCCAGGGCAACTCATCTCTCATAGTGCATTCATTCACGTACTGCCGGAACCAATTATCATCAGGGAGGGCTTTCTTCAGGTTGGAAAGAAAGTCCTGAGACATCTCTACTTTAGAACGTGCTTGATTCCTAGTAACAACCGGAGCAGTGAGGCTTGTCACCTTAGAGCCAAGGTGGCGCAGTGGTTAAATGCAGCACTGCAGGCTACTGCTAGATCAGCAGTTCAGCGGTTCAAATCCCACCGGCTCAGGGTTGACTCAGCCTTCCATCCTTCCGAGGTGGGTAAAATGAGGACCCAGATTGTTGGGGGCAATATGCTGACTCTCTGTAAACCGCTTAGAGAGGGCTGAAAGCCCTATGAAGCGGTATATAAGTCTACTGCTATTGCTATTGCTTGTCGTGGAAATGACAGGCTGGACCACACTGAGTTTAGAGCAGTTGTATTGAGGAAGCCTGGATAAAGCATCAGCCATAAAAAATTTTCCCCCTGGAATGTATTTCAGGGTGAAATTAAACCGATTGAAATGCTGAGCCCAGCGCATCTCTTTAGGAGAAAGTTTTCTGGGAGTCCTCAAAACCTCCAATTTTTTATGGCCAGTCCACACCTCGAATGGGTGTTTGGCGCTTTCCAGAAAATGGCGCCAAGTGGCCAAAGCCCAACAAACAGCAAACGCTTCTTTCTCCCAAATGGCCCAACGTCTCTCTGTGTCAGTTAGTTTGCGAGAGGGGTATGCGCAGGGTTGTAAATTACCTTGACTATTGGCTTGAAGCAATACGGCCCCCACAGCCACGTGACTGGCGTCAGCTTGAACCACAAAAGGCGCGTCCATGTCCGGGTGTTTGAGGACTAGTTCCTCTGCAAAAAGCCGCTTTAACTTCTCGAAGGCAGCTTGACATTCCATGGTCCAATCCAGCGGCTTGCTAGGCTTGGGTTTCACCCCACCTTTGGACTTCAGAAGGTTAGTTATGGGAAGAGCTATCTTAGCAAAAGAGGGGATGAACTGGCGATAGAAATTGGCAAAACCCAAAATTTTTTGCAATTGCCTGCCTGTACAAGGGGCCTCCCACTCAGTGACTGCTTTCACTTTAGTGGGGTCCATCTCAACACCCTCGTGGGAGATACGATAGCCCAGGTAGTCAACCTTCTCCTGATGGAATTCACACTTGGACAATTTGGCATAAAGCTCAGCTGCCCAAAGTTTCTTCAGCACAGTACGAACCAGTTTTATGTGCTCCTCACGTGTTTCCGTTTAAATAAGGATATCATCTAAATATATGATAATGCCCTTGTAAAGATGGTCATGTAAAACCTCATTAATTAGCTGCATGAAGACTGCAGGCGCCCCCTGTAGGCCAAACGGCATCACACGAAATTGGAAACAGCCAAGGGGCAGTTGAAAGCCGTTTTCCATTCGTCTCCCTCTTTAATACGGACTCTATAATACACTTCCCTTAAGTGCAACTTAGTGAAGATGCGGCCCTTCCCCGATTGGGCCAGCATGTCCTTCATCAGTGGCAACGGGTAGAGGTTTTAAGATGATATCCCGTTCAAGTTTTTAAAATTAACACACAATCTAAGGGAGTCATCTTTCTTCTCCCTGAACAACACAGGAGCCGCTACCTTGGGTCTTGCCGGTTCAATTAACCCACTCTCCAAATTCTTATCGATGAATCTTCTCATTTCCTCCATTTCCCTAGGGGACATTGAATATATTTGGGGCTTTGGAAGCTTCACCCCAGGTAAAATATCAATGGTGCAATCAGTGGTCCTGTGGGGGCGGGGTAGTTTATCAGAAGATTTTTCACTAAACACTCCTCTAAGATCCCAGTACTCCTTTGGTATTCTCTCCTCCCCTTCGATTCTCTCCTGCCCCCTGGCTGCCAATGTAGGGCTAGTAGCAGCAGAATTTGGAGTCTCAACCTCCCGTTCAGGGGGTATGTTTGTGTGAATACGTAACCAACCCTTTCTCCAGTTAATGCGAGGGTTCCATTTACGAAGCCAGGGGAGTCCCAAAATAAGGGGCCGGTCCATGCCAGGTGCCACAATAAAAGTTATTAACTCCTAATGGGTCCCCATCTTCATCTCTATGGGCTCAGTAGAAAAATGAGCAGGGCCACCTCCTGCAATAGAACCATCAATTTGGCAAAAAACAATAGGGTTTTCAAAGTCCTCAATTTTAAGCCAAGTTTCTCCACCATTTCAGGACTTATCATACAGCAAGAACAGCCAGAATCAAGGAGAGCTAAAAGTTTCTCCGTCGCGCCAGAAGATGGCACTCTCAGTTCAATTGGGATAAGACTCCTCCCCATCCAATTCGTCAGACGAGCTGGGGCTGATGCCTCCCTCCTCCTCCGGCTGGAAATGCTGGGGAACATTTTCAGCAGCGAATGCAGCTTCCCTCTTCTTGCCTGGGGCCTTCATTGCTGTTCCCTCTCTCCGGGGAGGGGGTGGGGCAGTCTGAGCCAATTTTACGTGGCAATTTACGGCACAATGGCCTTCCTTCCCACATCGGAAACAAGTGAAAGGCTTGGCTTTGCCTGTGAAACCTCCTTTTCCCTCACTCCTGGGGCAGAGGGGGGGTTTGGGCTGCTGGGGGGGATTTCTCCACATCTCCCTCCTTCATGCATTGAAGCCTGGCTAAATCCAACTCAACGTCTGCCACGTGTTCATACCAAGCAGTTACACGGCGGGGAAGGCGTCTGTTTATGCACTGTTGGTATATTTTTTCATTCAATCCCTCAGCAAACCGATCCAGCAAAACCTCTTCCGACCACCCCCTCATATAAGCTGACAACTCTTGAAATTCCTGGACATAATCTGGCACAGATTTGTTTCTCTGCTTCAGAGCCATAAATTTCAGGCGCCCGCATCTCTCAGTCAATGGGTCATCAAACTTCCTTCTCATGGCTGCCATAAAGTCAGTAAAATTCCTCAGGAGAGGGGAATTGCATTTGTATAGGCCGACCATCCATTCAACTGCCTTCTTCTCTAAGGACATCAACACCATTCTCACTTTCATTTCATCTGTTTCTAAATTAGGTCCATAGATTTCCATATAATTCCAGACCTGAATTATAAAAAGCCCAAGACTTTTAGGGTCTCCATCATATTTTACGGTTAAGGGAGGGACTTTTGTCATTCGGCGTCGCTTGGGGGCCCCTCCTGCTCTTTGAGGGACTCTAGCTAGAGGAGGGAGGCTGGTTCTGGGTTTTCTTGCGCACAACCCCCCTCAGCTTCTTCACCCTCCCTTAAACTATGCATCGAGTACCTTTGCTCAAGTTCTTCAGCCGGCTCCCTTTCCACTGCTCTCTCACGGCTTCTGCGTTCAGTCCAAGCTTCTTCGAGGAGTCTCATGGTGTGGAAAAGCTTGTAGTCCTCTTCCCCAGAGTCACCCCAATCAGCTGATTTTTTCTTTGGTCT
This sequence comes from Thamnophis elegans, assembly GCF_009769535.1. NCBI lineage: Eukaryota > Metazoa > Chordata > Lepidosauria > Squamata > Natricidae > Thamnophis > Thamnophis elegans. The sequence goes on from NC_045558.1 coordinate 38,738,325, forward strand.
CCTTCTCGTGACTCCAGCATCCAATTCCTTTGTCCCTCTTTTTGTCCCACACCCAAAGTCTATCTGAGATGAATGGCAGGCTCTTCCACTCTTAGTCCGGCCAGTCTTTCGGTTAAAGATGGTCCCGCCATTGCCCCCTCCTCTTCCTCCTGGTCACTTACATGCAAAGACATTTCTTTTCTTCTTGTGAGGGCACCCCGCTTGGTAGGTTTTAGCTCCGGGATGGGTGAAAAATGAGACTCAGCTTATTGTCAGCATAACTTCATTCAGTAATCAGGAAAGAAAACCACTGGACTCCATTTGTATTGAAATCAAGTGTACTTTTACTAATTATAAATGAACAGTTGCAAAGCTAAGCTGAGTCTGGTTAATTAGGCGCAAAAGCTAATAATATAATGTATAATTCATTCCCCTCCCCTTGGCATCTCAGTGCACAGTCCAATCATATTTCCCCCAAATGTCAAGTGTGAGATAACTTCGAAAGGCATCACCAGGATGGAATGCTGGACCGTTGGCCTTGGCGGGAAACACCCCTCCTCCTCATGTGCAGCAAGGTGGTCAGTTCAGCGTCTAGAAACTTCCTCCAGCACATCAAGGATTCCCTCCCAAATACCATGCCCCACCTCCCCGTTTCAATGGCAGCCGAAGCAGTAGCAAAGCAGAGGCTGACATCTCCAAACTGAAACATCCTATTTAATTTTTTTTTACTTTATTTGACCATTAAACACAACAATTTAATTATTATATTAAATTCATTCTATATTCCAAATATACACAATATAAACATTTCACTGACATTTTTGGAGATTAAATTTCATTTAATGTGTCTTGGTTCTAATAAAAAAAACCTAGTAAGTGGTATTATTATATATTTATGGATAATAAACCTTTAAATTTAATACACTAATAAATGAAAACAATGGGCATTGAATGTCAAATGATCCCTAAATGGTAAACTGGATTTTACTCACAAGTAACTCATCTCATTTATGTGTAGAATGCTGAATGGATTTTGTCCATTGTATCCAAATTTTTCTAAATTGAAGTCTGAGAAATTAGTATAATATGGTATCAAAATACATATTGATTTATGCAGATGTCTTTTTTTTAAAAAAATTGATTAATACAGAAACAGCACAACAGGCTTATAAATGAAAACATGCAAACTCATCATAAATTTAGAATAGACTTGCTCACTTCAATGTGTAACTCAAACATCCTGTGTGTACATGCATGTTTTCTGACTTATCACTTCTTCTCAATTAATGCTCATTATTTATTATCCTTATTGAATAGCAAGTGTACAATTTTTCATCATAGTTCATTGACTCCTTCTACATAAATCTTTTTTATCCAGAAAATAATTGTTCTGGCAAATTCTGTGGTTGGGGATTTTTTAAGCTACTGTAGTGATTGCCAGAGAACTCAGAGCTGATGATAGTGGATGATGGGACACAGGCCTAAGGTGACCAGATTTTCAGATTGGTAAAGAGGGACACCATTGACCGGGGGGGGGGGGACTTGATTAAAAATTTTATATTTTGTCAAAAGGCCACATGACCGCAGGACACTGAAACCATCATAAATACAAATCTGTTGCCAAACATCAAAATTTTGATCACGTGACCATGAAGATGCTGCAACGGTCACTAAGTGTGAAAAATGGTCATCAGTCACTTTTTTCAATGCCATTGTAACTTTGGTTACTAAACCCATTATACCACCTTTCTTGCCACAGTTCTTAAGTGAATAACTGCAGCTGATAAGTTAGTAACATAAGTGAATCTGGTTTCCCCATTTGACTTTGTCAAAAGGTCACAAAAGGCAATTACATGACCCCAGGACACTGAAACCATCATAAATACGAATCTGTTGCCAAACATCAAAATTTTGATCACGTGACCATGAGGATGCTGCAACGGTCTCTAAATGTGAAAAATGGTCGCTAAGTGTGACAAATGATCATCAGTCACTTTTTTCAATGCCATTGTAACTTGGTCACTAAATGAACTGTTTGAAAGCTAAGGCTAGCTTGCATTATAATGCCTTATGCTAGCTTACATTTTCAAGAGAGAGAAGCTAAACTCCTAAACACACAAGGAATTTGTCTTTGGTGAATATGCTCTCAGTGTACATAAAGAAAAATAAAATAGAATACATTCATCAAGAATCATAAGCTACAACACTTAGTGATAGTCACTAAAGCCTGGAGGATTGTTCCCTCTGTGCTTCTTTAAAACAGTATATGTTAGAATAGAATAACAGAGTTGAGAGGCACCTTGGAGATTTTCTAGTCCAACCCCCTGTTTAGGAAGGAAACCCTACATCATTTCAGACAAATGGTTATCCAGCATCTTTTTAAAAACTTCCAGTGTTGGAACATTCACAACTTCTCTCCTTTATTAGTTTCCACCCATTGCTTCTTGTTCTACCCTCACGTACCTTGGAGAATAGCTTGACTCCCTCTTCTTTGTGTCAACCCCTGAGATATTGGAACACTGCTATCATGTCTCTCCTAGTCCTTCTTTTCATTAAACTAGACATACCTAGTTCCAGAAACAGTTCCTCATATGTTTTGGCCTCCAGTCCCCTAATCATCTTTGTTGCTCTTCTGACTTGTGATCGTTTTTCTCCTTTATGATCACTGCACCATCCTCATGACCACATGGTCAAAATTTGCTTGGCACCTGGCATGTGTTCATGATAGTTGCAGTATCAAAGATTATGCAATCACCATTTGTCACTTTCCCAGCTGGTTTCCAACAAGCAAAGTGACCGGGAAAAGCCAAACTTGCTTAATGATTGCATGGTTCACTCAACAATTGCAGTGACTCACTTAACAAATGTGGAAAGAAAGGTCACGAAATGAGGAACCGTCTTGCTTCACAATGGAAATTTTAGGGTCAATTGTGGTTGTAAATCGAGGTCTAGCTGTACAGTATATGGAAATAATCCCAGTCCCTTAAAATTGAAGTGTGTTTGCCTTGCATTCTAAACAACAAAATATCCAACCATTTTTTTCTTAAATATTTTAAGCAAATGTTGTACAAAATCTCCCAATGCAATAAGCTTAACACTGTATCCTGAAGTGTTGGAATATAGTATGTGAAAATAGCAATGAATTTAAATGTATGAATTTAAAACTAAGTTTGGAGCTATTGTTTATTAGCCAATGTTGCACTCTATTTTATACAAAATGCTTCCGTATCAGAAAACACCCATGTTCTTCTATTCCAGACACCTGTAATGACCCCAAAGGACAGCTATTTGTCTATGACCTTCTATAACAAATTCATGGCTTTATACAGAGATACAATAATGTTGGTTTTGTTTTTAATATGTTGTCTTTGTCTCGTTCCCCCCTTCCCTTGTCTTTTGTGAGCCGCCTGGAGTCCTCCGGGAGTGGGCGGCATACAAGACAAATAAATAAATAGACAAATAAATAAATAAAATAATATCAACACCCAACTCTGCTCACTGGGTAGTTTCAGATAACTGCTATTTGAGGAGAAGTTTTAGAAGTTACTTGCAATCTTGTGGCGAGTTTGCTGTTTAATCTGCTAGTTTTGCAAAAGGGCAAACTACACAGCAGTAAAAAATAATTCCTGTTGCTCAATGCAGCTGTGCTGAACTGCTTTCCGGGCACGATTTGGAAGAGATTTGGTCACAGTAGATCAAATATGGATAAGAGAGCCAGTTTGCCTAGTAGTGGTTCAGGCACCAGACAAGAAATCAGGAGTTTCTAGTCCCATTTTAGGCATAAAAACCTGCTTGGATGAAATGAGGCCAGTCACTCTTTTTCCCCCTTCTTTCATTCCTTCCTCCTTTCCTTCCTTCCTTCCTCCTTTCCTTCCTTCTTTTCCTTGCTTCCCTCTTTCTTTCCCTCTTTCTTTCCTTTCCCTCCTTCTTTCCTTCCTTCCCTAACTTTCTCCCCCCCCTCCCTTTCTCTGTTGTGGGGAGTCGGAAGGAGCATTAGATCTGCTCACCACCTTAAAAGTGGGATTTTTTAAAAAATGGCTTTTTTAAAAAGTGATTTCAGCTGGGATGCCTTTAGTACTCGCACCATCCGTCCTCCCATCCACCTTCCAAAAAGTTGATTTAAAAAGCCAACGATCCGCGCCCACTTCTCCAGCGTTCCTGATTCAGGGGCAGAGTCCAAGACAGGTGCCTGGGTGCTCCCTGTTCCCCCCTCAAGGCTTTGCATTAAAGCCAAAAACGACCTCCACAGAGATGGCTCTGGGCAGGGACGCTGGAGAGCAGCTTTCGCCTATAGCCTTGGGGGGAGGGGAATGTTTGCAACCCTGCCCTGCTTGGCGCCCCTCGTTGCTTGAAATTGGGGGGGGGATGCAGGAGGTCCAAATAAGAGGCAAGCTCAGCCTCCATTGGGATGGAGCAAGCAGAAAGAAAGGCAAAAGTGGGGGGGGGGAATGGGACTTCGCTGGTGGTTGCAAAGCAACCTTCCCCCAATTGCCTTCCCCCGATTGCCTTCCCCCAATGCCCCCCAACCCTTTCAAAAGCCACCCCCATCGCCAGTCTCTCCCAACCGGATCCCCGCCTGCCTCCCCTCGGCTCACCCGGAGGCTGATCCGCTTGGCCCAGGACTGAGCCTCCTCCTTGCCTTGCTGCGTTGCCGCCACCGGAAAGCCATCGTTCTCCCTGCAGAAAAATGGCACGCATCAGCGCGCACATGCGCAAGAGGGGAGGGAGGGAAACCACTGCCCTATAAAGGCCACATTGGGAATGACACTTCAGAGAAATAAAAACATTTTTTTAATGGCGTCCTTTTTAAAATTGATTTTCTTTCTTTTGGAAAATCGGGACTTTTTGAACACACCACGGGACACAGGACAAATTATTAAAAATCGTGACTGTTCCACAAAAAGCGGGACATCTGGTCACCTTACACAGGCCTTAAGAGGAATATAAGACAGTCAGTTTCCCATCAATAACCATGCAAATCCATTAGAAATTGATAACAGAAATTATTTATTTATTTATTTATTTGTTCATTCATCCATTCATTCTGAAATTTATATGCTACCTCACCAAGAGAAGACTCTAGTGGCTTACAATAAGTAAAAGCAACAGAGTACAAAATAAAAATATTCCATTAATAAATATTAGCAATAAAACTAAGGGAGAAAGTTTCACCTGGATGGAGATACTGTAGAATAATCTTAATCCATTATCCATCTCCAGTTGGCCCCACTTCTATCAGACCACCAGGACAATTGTGAGAGCCAGGATTTCAGGCCCTTTCTTATAGCCAAGAGACTGGTATGAATCTCACTTCAAGGGTTACAATACTCCAAAGGGCAGACTTGTCTGCAGTTTCCATAGAGAAATTTAATGCGGTTCCTAAACAAATCTGTTACTCACTTTACCAGAAGAAGAAATAAAAAAACCTTGTATTGGCAAGACCTTAAGAAACAATGTGAAAATAAATAAAGATTTAATTTGCAGTTATGAGCTATCTAATTAATGGAAGTGTTTTGTATTCCTGTCCAAAACAATATAGCATGTATTTTCAGCACTTAGATCTAAATGTGTTCAAATAAAGGCTACATAACTTTTTGACATGGATACTTTACTTTTCTACATTGATCAGAAGGTAAGACTTGATACTCTTAATCAAGTCTTCTAACTCTATAATTCTATGATTTTTAACATAATGAAATGAAGAATTTAGCAATTAAACCAAATATATTATAATATGGGCATTACTTATCATTTAAAATGAGATGTTGAGTTTTGTTTTCTAATTATTATTTTTCTTATTTCCCCTGCAGCTGTGCTTGCTATCACCCTTAGTCATATCATCCATCATCCAGCTACTGAAGCCAACTCCCTGCAACAAAGAGACACTTGTAAGTTTATATTGCTGCCATAAATTTTTGGACAATGAAAGTTCTTTGGGAAAAAAAAAAGAACTCTGTAACTCCTGGATATACTGCACAATCCAGATCATCAAATAACCTCCATGCTGGGATTTGTGGAATGTTCCATCTTTAGTCAAAACTGGAGACCTAATAAATTAATAATTCTATAGTGCACATTGTAAACATGAAAATCACTGGGTCAATAGTAGACCTCCATTTACTGAAGGAAGAGAGCTATTTTTCAACTTCAGAATACTACAAGTAAAGTTTTCCAAGTTTACATGAGGGAAAAGAAAATATTAATTCATTGTATAAAATGTAGTTTTATAAAAATAGTAGTTTAGAATTAGTTTTTGAGTACCTATTGTGGTTTGCAGTATTTGATGAAATCAAGTTTTGAAAAATAGTTTGTATAATCAGACCCCCTCAAACAACATCTAATTTTACATCTCAATTCACGTATTTCTTCAGAAGTTCTGTTGAACTTTAATTTTGAATATCACCATCTAAGTATTCATTGCTTTAGACTTATTCAGCAGCACTAACGGCAAGAAGATATTTATTTTAAAATAAAAAAAAATTGTCAGCACTATGAGTACTATACAATTCAGATGTTAGACAACAATGCTTCCACTATTCTTAATTTGATACATAGTCAAGGATTCATGGATTCAAACATCATTAATTATAATACAACTGTTTGTTTCTGGGGGATGGACCCTGGTTTGAATATAATACAGGTAGTCTTTGACCACAATTGAACCCAAAATCTTTCCTGTTAAGTAAGTCAGTTAGTAAGTGAGTTTTGTCCATTTTACAACCTTTTATGTCACAATTGTTAAGGGAATCACTGTAGCTGTTAAGTTAGCAGCATGGTTGTTAAGTGCATTAGGATTCTTCGTTGACTTTGCTTCTCAGAAGGTTGCAAAAGGTGATCACATGACCTTGGGACTCTGCAACTGTCATAAATACATGCCAATTGCCGAGCATCTGAATCTTGAATACATAACCACAGGGATGCTTTAATGATCGTGTTTAAAACAGTTATAGAATTCCCACCAACAGCCAAGGTCCATATTAGAAGTTACTGAAAGCTTGCTTACTCCTGCCTTTAATATCATCACTTAGTGATGGTGACTACATGCTTTCAAAATGTGGATCTTAGTCCACATTTTGTGTTAATTCTTAGTAACTACAAAAATGAAGTGAAAATCATAAACATGGGTTAATACTATTAATTTTGAACTTTTAAGTCACACGTGACTTCTACTCCAATGCCTTAGAACTTCTTCATGTGAATCGAGAAGTTTAACCCACTGAATTAAGTGTGCATTTCTTTACATAAATGAGCTTAGGATGGCAACCCTAAGATTCTTTGAGTGTCATAACACAATTTACGGAAAGTAATAGCACTGTATTTTTTTTTCAAAAATATGTATTTCTGAAATTCTAATCTTTACATTTTTCATTCCCATTTTTGATGGTAAAGTACAATTTTTTTAGGATGCCAAAAGCAATGTCACTTATATGTATTAGCAGATATGATTTTTATCATATGGTGCAATTACTGATTTATAGTTAGCAACAACAAGAGTTATTGATATATGTATTAGATATCTATAGGGGACATCAAAGTAAACAACCAATTTTCTAGGTCAAGACTTACACATGTCCTAGATTATAATTCTGACAACCTTCACAAAATATAGTAATAAGTTAGGAATTCAAGAGAATGGTATACCCATAGATACAACAAAAGAATAATATTTTCATATATTAAAAAATCTACAAAACAACAAGAAGACATTAAATTAATAAATTTTGATTCTTCACATGCTGTCTTCTCTAACAATATTATAACAGACATAAATCATAGACTGCAGTCACCTGATAATGTTATTCAAAGAACACCTTACATTATAGGAATATTTATTGTCCATAATGTTCCATTTCATTTTCTATTGATAGTTTCTCTCTACAATAATTAGTCTGGAGGACAGTGACCTATCCAGAATGTTCTTCCATAACTGAGCTGCCATCACTCCTCCAACCAAATTGGTCATCTTTGTCTTGGAGTGCAACATAATTTTGAATGACCTTCTCAATTTTATGGCAGAAATTTTTCTAGTTCTGAACACTCTTCAGAAGGATTGAGATTTCTTCCCAATTTCTTCTATCTTGGCCCCTGTAGCACCAGCACATAGCACAGAGTTGCAGTAAGTAGATTTTCATTCACCTTCATTATCACATGTAGATGGGGAGTAAAACTGACATGAAATGACTAGAGGAGTTCTATTTTTGTGAAACATGTTTAAGGACATTGTCCTGGTCATTGATATTAAATGGAGTGAAATTAATTATCCAATATGTATTTTACATGACATAGAGCATTATTAAACCTCTCTGGGCCTCTTTGTACATAAATCTAAACTACTCTGAATTAACTGGCTGTCAATTAACACAGCTTTGGAGCTCCTGTATGTTCTCCTGTCATGAGTTAGTAAAACATGTCATATGGGCAGGGGAAGTTTTTTTTTATTTGTTTGTCACCTATTTCATCTAATGTCACTGGTTGCTTATGATTTGAACTGGATTTACCAGGCATTGCACAACTGCCATTACTCCCACACTATCTCAAGAGGGCTGCAATTTCTATGCTAGAGTAGGTACATTAGATGGGCTTTTATTTAGAAACCAAAAACATGAATTTGATTCCAAACCTGATCTTTGAATCCTGGCAGAGAATTTTACATAGGAATTTGTATTTCAAAGAATCAGCCTTATTTACAACCAACTTGCTTCTCAACAGTTCAATATAAATTACAAAAGCATAAGAAATAGGCGTGGCTGCTATGGGCAGTAATGATGTGATCAAAGTAGGTCAAGCAAAAGGTGGAAAATCAAGATATGACTGAAGGCCTCTGCAAAAGGGAAGAAGTAGAGAGGTTTTAATTTCCTTTAAACTTGTATTGAGTTGAAAAAGAGGAAAGAAAAATTATGCTGTAAAAATATCATTTTTCAGAAGATAGTATTTCAAAGGGAAATGTGTTTTAGTTTTAGGAAGATGAATTTTGGTAAGTTGTAGCACCCCAAGCAATACTATAATGAAGCTCCTGGGTAGTTTTTAAAAATGGACTCCATGTTATCAGTTGGTTGTATTTTCAATGGAATAATTAAAACCTTAATGGTTTACTATTAAAAGATATATTTATAGTAATCCATTAAAACTGTGCACAGTAGAAAATCTGAAGAGTAAATAGTTTCATTCTTCCTCTTATTGCAAGCTGCATATTTCAAAGCAAAAAATAGGAAAGTTTTCTTATGGGGAAAGGATTAAATTACAATAATTCAAAAAATTTGGGAAAGAAGTTCTCACTGACTAAGGCGATTCCCATTTTCTTAAGTCAATGTTGAAGTCATTAACAGTTAAATTGTGTCTTAAAGGGTTAATGGATATCAGTGACTACAGCTAGCAAAAACACTACATAAGGCAAAAATATTGAAGATGTTTCCAGGACAAATTAAACATTTCAGTTCTATGCATATTTATTTGGAATAAGCTCTATTATGTTTATGAATTCTATTTCCCCAAAATTAAGACTGTACCTTTAAAACTGTTTTTTTGATTATTTGAGAATTATGTATTCAATTAATTCTTTTTTTGAAATCAATGGGGCTTAAAAGTCCTTAATTTTGGATGAGTTGTGTCTTGTCTTATTTTCAATCTATTACTAAAAGTGTAATTATCCTATGTATATGCTTGGGTTTATTGTCGACCTAATGTTGTCCATTTTTGGAAAATTATAGTGCATTCCATAATAAAACATTATAGATTGTTTTATTACCTTTGGGAATTCAGCTGTGCTAGTAAATTATAGCTTAAGAATGCTTGCCATTTAATTTAAAAAGAAGTTAGTCATGCAACAGAAATCTTTGTTAAATGTATTATATTAGCTAAATAACATTTTTTCCCCAACTTGGTGACTGAAAATAGACCTGTGTGTTCCTGATTCAGTTCTATTTAAAATATTGGAAATTTTACTTTTAAGTAGTTTAGTAACAATCAAGTTCTGTTGTCTGGTCCAATAAACTATTCTCTAAAACTATGTTTGGAGCCAGAGTTAAATTTCTTACATATTACCATTTAGTATGACTTAGTACAATCATTTAAAATGAAATTATTATTTGGCAGCAGTGGACAAAGGAACACAGAGTGACAAGTAGAATGACTAACGTAATATTGAAAAAAAGATTAGTTATAAAAAATTGACATCCCCCATTAGCCAAAGCATGCAAAACTAAATATATGCCCCAAGCTAAATGGAACTTTTGACATTAAATGTACAGTATACCTTATGGCAAGGGATACACTTTGGGACATCTGTTGTCCATGGTACCAGCTGGAATTGACTCATAATGATAAGATGAAATAAAGTAGTCCAGGATTGATAAGAGCTATTTCTAAAATTGTAAGATTCTCATACTGAATCTACAGAGGTCTATCAAATGTCCAGTGTATGTTTTAAGTTTCTAGGAGAAGCAGTTTGTCCTTACCTGCATCCTGCAAATGAGAAAGATGACTGGTCCAAGGTCATCCTGTTGGCTTTGTGCCTCGGGTAACGTTAGAATTCAGTCTCCTGGTTTCCAACCTGGTGCATTAAAGATCAACACCAAACTGACAACCTGATCTAAACTGGAAGCAATGATTGCCTGGTTCTGTACCATCGGCAAAAGTTTAAACATGATCTCCCTGTTTCTAATATGATGCCTTAACACTACACCAAGCTAAAAAAAAAAAAGTTATTATTGAAACATACAAGTGATAATATAAATCACATTTAGAACTCAACTTTAGAAAATTTGACAATAAGTCTGATGTGCATTTACCAGCTCTAAGATTATATATGCTACAGTATATGCAACTATGATCTTTCAGAAGTAATTCAAAAAGAAAAGTGTAAAAAGGAAATACTGTTGGGTTTTCACTGAATTGGGTCTCTGTTTCATGAGCTTCCACAGGGAGATCATTAGAGGAATAAATGATAAAAAGTACAAATTCTGGGACTTACATATTTGCACCAGGCACTAGGAGTCAAGTTCATAATTATAGCTTATATAGTGGCATCAGTTCATGCATGTTGTCACTTTGATTTCGTATGGTACAAGTATTTCTGCTCTTTAAGACGTTTTGTCAAATGATAATATGAAGCTTTCGAAATTTTTGCGGCATTTTCTAACAAAATCTGGCAAACCTACTGGTAACTCAAAACTGTTAGAACTAATCCTAAGCAATGATTTGTATTTGGATAGTAATGGGTTTAGTTGCTAGGGAAATGGAGAAGAAAGCAAAATAACAGAGACATTGTTCACAGTTGCATTTCTTAAAGCTCAAGTGTATAAAAGTCATCCTATCAATGAGAAGCTTATAAATCTAACTGCCCTGCTGATGAGAAGCATAATGCTCAGAAAGAAGACAATCTACTGACACTGCCTTGCTGAATCATGATAGGCAACATCATAAAAGATCTATGATGGACAATGAGAAGCAGTATTTACTAGCCTATGTACATATTAGTAAATGCTAGAAGCACAACTGGACAAAATTGTAATCTGCAAAGCATGGATAAGAGCGGGATGATTGTCCAATTTGTACAAAAACTTTGAGAAACAGAGATGTCTACGGATACAATTAGAGAAAAAAATGTATATAATTTTTATCAGGTTTATTCTTCCACATATATTAGATCCTTACTTTACTAAGGAAGTCTAGAGGTTTTCATGAGCATGATTTAATTTTTTTTCTCAATGATAGATTCAGCGTCATTTCATTGATTTGTAAAGCTTTTAATTATAGTTTCTCATAATATTGTATAGCGCCATCTGAATGGTAAATGCAGTCTCTTTTCCCTTTAATTTTCTGAGAAGATATTTATTGGTGTCTAAACAGCCACATATAGAGTTTTACATGATTATACCACGTAACCTTTTTGGAGGGGGGATTCATTTTTTCTAGGTGTACATAGCATATGTTCTATGTGTACTTTCAGTTGCATTGGTCACAAGGAGGCAGTGCATAACTGGTATCAGCTGCACAGATACTTACATCTAAAGAGTCCCAATAATATTGTTTAAATGTGCATGTAAGTACTTTACCATGTATTTCATTGTTACAATAATTATTTTATTATCTTGCTCTGCTTAATTTAAAATAAGCAATAAATGAAGTGTATTTAAAAAGATGCATGTCAACAGCATCATTATTATATTTTCCTTTTTTTATATTTCATTTACAGTAATAATGAATTATCAATTAATAACATGTATCTAGAAAACTTAAAATGTAGTTTTAATGCCAGTGAATTTGTGGAAAATTGGGCAAAATGCTCAATGCATATGCATAATTGAAAAGAAACTACTTAATCTGCCCCTTATTTGCTCTGCTGTTAATTTAAACCACTTTAGTTTTTATTAAAATACACCTCACTCCAAGTTCATATGCTCTTAGGTAGCTTTGGCAAACATCATTCTAAAACACACATTAGGAAAGAGTCAGAAAATACTCAGATGCAAAGGCCTTTGAAGTGCCAAATTGACCAAATGTAAGAAAACTGACAGAGATCTTACTGAAAGATTTGGAAGACTGTGCTACATTTTCACATATGGCCTTTGTGGTATTATGCACACACAAGCTCTATCATATTCTGGCAACCTTCCAGATGTGAAATATCATCTCAGAAAGATGTTTTACTATCTTCCTTTTGAATATTTTGTGTTTTGGCAAAGGTGATTACAGTACCATCAGCTTCAAAAAAGAAAGACAGCGCCCTCTAGCCTCTATCCTGCAGAAGAGCCTTCATCTCAACACTGGAGTGTTTTTTACCCTTTTAAGTTAGAAGTTTTATTTCCTTGGCAGTAGATTTATAATCAAAACATTAATCATGAATCCGCTGCATACTTATAGTTATTTAGATTATCTCTGCTACTAAAATAAAGGAAGCATTGTACAGAATAGAAAATATGTTATAATCAGTTTTTGCAACAGTTTATGATATGACTTTAGAACTCTGTTTTGCAAACTTGGCAACTTTTAAGACGTATGTGGACTTCAATTTCCAGAACTTCAAGTTCATAAGAGACAGCGTTTGCATCATACTGGACAATTGTGAAATTCTTCTGATCTGAAGAAGCCATTAGCAAAATGCAGTTTGTAAGTTACTCTTCTGCCTCAGCAGGGAGCATAAGAAACTTATAATAACAAAGCTGGATACAACTTGTAGCTTATGGATGTGTTGCGGGGGAGGACAAGAGGCAGTAAGTGATTAATTCTACATTGTGTTGTGAATCCTTCCTCTTATATACCGGGGTGTGACATTATAATGGAACATTATTTTGATATTAATTGTAGTTATGCCTGTGAATGAGGTTATGCCTATAAAATCTTAATTCTTACACATCCAAAGCTGCCTTTTACTAAAATTCAGTCTGAAGTAAAACAGTACCTGAAAAAAAATACACCTTCAGGACTTACGAACAAGTTATCCCAAGTATTATGAGTCACGTTACATTTCTATTGCTCTTGTATTGTGACAGTTTCCTTGGTCTGAAGTGCTGTTGAAGTGTCAAGAATAGACTCTTACTTCATTATGGAATCAAAACAACTAATTCTTTCAAACTGTTGTGATAAAATACATTTGCTAATGGTTCAAATTCCTTTTACATTTTAATTAGTTCTGTTTCCTTTTATTTTAATAGCAACTGACTCTGCTTTTCTTGGCTTAGAGCCTTAAGAAATATGTTCACTAATATTTAATTCAGGTATTTTTCCTAGCCTAAAGGTGCTGTCTGGATTACTCAGCATACATTTTCACTTGATTTTAAGCGATGACGTTGAAAATGGTCTTATCCTTTTCTAAAGGATTAATAGCCTAAATGTTTCTTTGATCACTCAGAACAGCAATGACTATTTCTGACATTTGTTGCAAAAAAAAATCTAATTAGTACTTCTGAAATTAAAGCAACAATTAACATCCATAACAAAATCTTAACGTGTAGGAATAGTCTTGAAGTGAAATGTTGAAATAAAAAATCCTTATATATTATAAATGCTGGTTACATATGTATATTTCAAAGTGCGTTAAAATCCATTTTCCATTCTCCAAAATGATATATCTATTTTTTTCTGAAATCAGTCTTTTAACATCTGATATAATTAATGGATCTAATAACCAAAGTGGTATGTCTTTTTTGGCAGCCAGAGAGAAAAATAACACAAGGAAAATTACATTCTAGATTTTTAAAATGATACCCCAATAGGGAGGTAGCTATGGCAGGCCAAAGGCTTTCCCAAGGTAGAAACAATTTTAACTAGGCATCTTACAACAATCCACCAGTTATAGATCAATTTTTATCATAAGAGATTCACAGGAAATTGGGATGGGATGAGAGTTACTTTTTAAAATATGGGTTGAATAATGATGAAATTTATCTTCCTCCCAGGTATTGAACTTTCTAAAAATAATGAGTGTTGAGGGACATAGATGAGTAAGATACCTGCCACATAGATATTTGACTGGAAAGTTACAAAAAGAAAAAATAATAATATGCATTGTAGGATGACAGCTGTGCTAGTCCATGATAGTAAAAAAAATCAGCTTATGAAATCTTATTCCAAAAAAGATGCTACCATATTCCAGTATATTTTCTATGCAGAACCAATTGAGAAATCTCAACAGTAATTTTTGAGAGAACTGTTACATCACCCAAATTCTTCTTGGCAGTTGGGTTTGTTTCCTTATTGATTCAGGATTAGCACATTTTTTTCTAACCTGAGCTTTATTCACATCCAATTTAGGACTTCCCAAAGGTGTTTTTTCAAGAGGCAACTGGACTTTCTGGGTTTTCTTTGAAGACATTTCACTTCTTCAGATTCTTGGATGAGAAGCGAAGTCTTCAAAGAAAGACATTTGCCCTTAATGTATTTTTGGGATAACCACGAGCTGAATGATTGGGAATCTCCATAAACATACAATCTAGAATCTCCCCATATCCTAGCAACAGTTAAAATTTCTATGAAATAAGATTCATCAATATTTATAATTTCAATCAATTACAATGAGAAAGGCATATACATTGTATTGCAAATTGAACAATGTTTAATTTGATAGTTTACAGTTTATTTTTGTAGTGATCTTAAGATATTTAGGGATAATGGGAACTGGTCAGAACCTCACACTGCAATGTCAACTGTGCAAATTTTCATGTTGAGTGTTTTGTCTTTGGTTCAAACTCTACCTGCAGAAATGTGCTACAGAAATGATGGTAGAATTCAGTGATACTATTTCTAACTTTGATGAGGCACTTCCTGCTCACTTCTGGTTTGTGGTTATCATCACTGGGAAAATCTTTACTCGGTCTGCCCATCTCAACTAGCATAGCCACACTAAGACCAGAGACCCAAATATTTTTGAAATGTTGGCTGCTGGATGAAGACAATATTGCAGATGATTTATTTTCTCCTGGTAGAAAAGCAGAATAAACATTTAATTAGCTACTAAAAAATCAAGATTCAGGAAGAAGCACGTATGTTTCTGAGCCATGAAATTTACAATGACCTTCAGCATTATTGAATAGTAATCTGATAATAAGCATTCTGGATAACCTGGCCTTTGCTACAAAAAAAGAAAAAGTCCCAATTGCCTGTAGGGTCTTAAATCTCTGCACTTGTTCATCACCTGGGGAAGAAATGATGTGAGGTATAACTTCTTGAAACAAAGGCAGAGTGACTAGAAGATGACTGATCTCCCTTCCAGGTTTCAGCCTTCATCAAGGAGTCACAATGACAATGAAAGTAACTGCTCCAACTAAAAATGCCTCCTGTTCAGCACCAGCAATTCTCCCAAAGTCACCTAATTGGCTTTTCATGTCTATAATTCACAGTCTCCTGGTTTCTATATTAGCACCTTAACTATTACACCTGCTGGACAATTCTGGGAGTCCACACAACTTAAAATGGCCAAGGTTGAAAAACACTGCTGTGGAGGGATGTTTAGAATTTAGAATCCAAGAAGATAGCATTGTTTGATAAACTTGCCCTGAAGTGTTTCCTTTTTTGCTAGATATGATCGAGCAATTTCACCATTTTACTTTCCTATAGCACTATAATGTATTTCTGTGCACCCATGTCTGTTTGATATATTTTTTCCTTCCTATTTTTCTTTTACTTTTTGTTGCATATTTATCTTTTGCTTTGTTTTATTTTTTCCCTTTTCCCTTTAGTTTTTATCTTCTTTTAAAAAAACCTTTAAGAGTGAGTATGTGTGTGTATTTGTGTGTGTGTGTGTGTGTGTGTAAAAATAATAGATTGTTGGGCAAGAAGCCACAAAAGAAAAATGTCTGGTAACAAAATTTAAAAAACAGAAATAAATATCCCATAATTCTTAAAGAACTTTATATTATTATAATATTGTTAGAACAAGTCCTTGTTCCATGTTATGCCTTTGACATTCTTATATCCTAGTGTAAAAGCCAAGACTAAAAGAAACCTTTTAAGGCAATCACGTAGTTACTATCACTGCTGGAACGCTTGACTTTTATTACCTTTTCCCATTAAAATTAGATAAGTCTGCCTGCCTAGTTTAGAAAAGACAGCTTCAATGTTCATTATTTTATGGAGTGAAATACCAGCAATATGTTTAGATGAGCAACAAAGTGTGCCTGCTACAGATTGCAATAAATATTTCTTGCTTTCATGGTCAGGTCTGGAATGCTTGCTGGAAAACTGAGGCAAGCCAGGTTTCAATTAGTTAAAACACATCTTAGCCCATGGCTTCTAAACTATGTGTTCAGAACATTGCAGAAGATAATTTTATCATGCCAAGTTTGCAAATAAAGTTTTAATTTTATGCCAACCTAATAATGCGACTCGGATAATTTTCTTTCTTTATATATTAATTCAGAGTAGTAAATTCAGCTATCATCTAAGATAGTCATTGGGATTTATTGCTATTGCTATTATTCATATGCAACTTTATATTTGTACATGTAAACAGAAATACACCCATTATGTGATTTAGTACAAGGCTACATTGATCGTTTGTTTCTTATGCTTCCACTAAATGCATTTGACCAGTTGAAGAATGTGTGTGTGTGTGCACGCGCGCGCGCATGCATGCATGCATACATGTGTGTGTATATCTTTATCATGGTCAAAGACCAGCAGTAGACATTACTTTTTACAATATATTAAAAAAAAGGTACTGACATTAAAATTGGATAATAATATACATGTTCTCAAACTGTTTGGGTCACCCCTTGGTTTAAGTGGGTGAAAAGCCGATAAGTATGGGAATAAATATAATGATCCAGAAATTGATTAGAGATATTTCCAGATAATTGGTACATTATAGATGTATAGATGACAGCTATAATTCTGTAACCATTTTTTTTTCTTGTGGACATTGCAGCAACACAGAATTTTGCCACTGCATGCGTGATAGACAGGTTTGAGTTCTGTAGGAGAAAGCCTACATAAAAATTGTCTGCCCTCCCTGGCAATCTCTCTAGTAAGGGGAGAATATGTGCAGACCTATGGACTCTGTATAGCTTACAGTACAGTAAAACTTCTCCAGTTGACCAGTTGACGAAACATCATTGAGCAAATAATATTTTTAATGTCCAAAGGGATTTGATTATGATGAAGACAATGTCGGCTGTTAGGGAGGACATAAATAGAACCTACTCAGATAATCTTTTCCTACCTTAATCCTTTTAGTCTTGCAATGGTACATGCATTGCCACTGCAATTGAATCTACCTATCTTGCTGCTTATCTTCTACTCTATCCTTCCACTTTTCCCAGCATTATAAATTTTCAAGATAGGTAGGTATTTGAAGAATGAGTGCAAAATGGGTTAATTTGAGCTGGGTCACTTTGTTCCTTATATTAGAATTTAGGATTGATGTGTTCTAGGATCTGCTTGTTTTCTTGTCTATCCAGGTACTTTGAGGAATCTTCTCCCACATCATTTTTAATTATTTCCAGGGAACAAATGGTAGACTGAACATGGCTGTACAAAAAAATGGAGCCAACAATCACAGTGAAGAATGAAGAGCCAACAAGTGAACAAGTAAACCACTTCATAGCATTCTGAACAAGGAGAGGACTTGACATTACTAATAAGTCCTCCAGACAACTGCTTTGCACAAAAATACTATAAGATAGTAGTCTCCAGTGGGTTCAGAACTCTGGGAGATGAAGGAATAACCTTCTCCCTCAAACCACAGTCAGTGCCTTGCAAAATATAGTAAATTCACATACTTTTTCTAATCACATTTGGAAGTTGCTTGCTAGCTGCTTTTCTTTGTATTGACAAATTTGATGGCAGTGGCTAATTTTCCTTTAGATCCTTAGTGAACAGAAGTTTTAACTACAAATTTAAGAACTTATTTTTTTCTTGGAATAAACAGTAAAGGGATGATTAAAAATTGATTTTGGAAAGTTATAAATAAACTAAGGATCTATATAAATTTGAAATTAGAATTATATTATTTAAAATTGTGAAGACTCCTTCCTATGGGAATATGTTTTTGCTTTGTTTTTAAAAAATAAGGTAAAGTCTTAAAAATTAGACAGTAAGTTAAAGATTATAATTAAAAGGCAAGAATACATAAACTCAATTTATAATTACAGAATGAAAACAAATATTCTAACATTGGATATATTGAGGAATATTTTTGAAAACTGAACTCAGTAATAATATCTTCAGAGACATCTGCCCTTATGATGATCCTTTGTCTAAAAAATGTTACGGAAGAGGAAAAACTCTTACCTAGCACGATATAGGGGAAGGAGTGTCAGTACCCGGGGTACTAAAAGCTAAAAGAAAGATAATTCTAGAATGTCTACATAGCCACAAAAAATCTAAGTCCAATACCCCCCTGAAATCCCTCGACCCCCTTGTAATTCCTAGCAGATGCTAACCGTTAGATGAGAATATTCCTAAGTGTGAGTAGCAATAAATCATTTCAAATTAATTAAACTTTCACA
The DNA here is from genome assembly GCF_009769535.1 of Thamnophis elegans. NCBI lineage: Eukaryota > Metazoa > Chordata > Lepidosauria > Squamata > Natricidae > Thamnophis > Thamnophis elegans. The sequence continues at coordinate 38,757,248 of NC_045558.1, forward strand.
TGCAGGCCTAATCTTTCACTCCTGACACAGGATCAAAACTGAGTTGAAAATGGATTTATAAATGGCAGATTGCAAGAATAAAATGGAGAAGGATGTTACACTTGACATACAAAAGAAGCCACTGATGTTTTAATAATTAAATGTATATACAAATAATATATAAGGGAGTGACCGGGTTAATATTCCCATGTAGAATTCACAAATGGGGCCTTTAAGTTTTAAAGAATCTCATGAGAAGGACCAAGAAGACATTAAGAAATCAAGTTCTATGACATTATTTGAATGGACTAAATATTAAGATTGTTTTATGAAAAAATGAATACAATTTTGGTTTATTTGATTGACGCTAACAAAGTTTATTTATTAATTAATTATTATCCTACCTTTATTCTTCTCCAGTTGCTCTTTATTGAAGGATCTTTCATAAATTGCTGTATCCTTCCAACTTTGTAATTAGTAGCATACTGATATAATTTCAACTTCTAATACTAGATAATACAGCATACCTTTCTAAGGCACCTTGGATGTTGATGTTGTCTAGTGTACAGAGTTATATTGTGTTCTCCCCTCCCCCCCATCTTTGATCTTTTCTGTATCAGTTGCTTGCTGTCAAATTGCATCCTTCAGCAAACCAATCTAAGGCTGAAACCTCTTTTCGAGTTCAAAGATCTTTGAAAGTTTTTTTCCCTTGTTTTTCTATGTCTGTTTTTATCTTGAATATATTTACAGATGTCAGTGAAAATACTGTTTCTTGTCTCTTTTAGCAGCTCTCTGAAATCCATCATTGGGTTCCCTTCTGAGATGTTTCTCTCTCTCTAGACTTTGCCAATTTTTCTTGGCAATTTAATGATTTCTTCTTAAATCTAGTTTTCTGTCTTACATGTCATAGTCTTAGACAGTATATTTTCAAATTCAAATTTAATAATAGTCCTGGTCTATTCTTGTTCCCTAGCAATAAGCTGCAGAACTTGAAAAAAGATTTTCATTTTTCCTTGGAAATGGTGGGTACATGTTCAATATCATAGTATAAATTATGGTTGATTTTATTCTTTTATTTCAGACTTCAAAATCGCACACAAGCAGTTCATAATCTGTTGCACAGATATTCACTGGTCACATCTTTATTGTTCCAAGTCCTAATGACAGTAATATAGTCAATTTGATTTGGGTACATTTCATCTTGTTATGATCATATACAGAATATACATATTCATAGAAAATTGTATTATCAATGAAAAAAGTTAAAGGGGTATCAAAATATAATTAGCAGGCTCTTATTCCTTAGATAATTTATTCTTCATTTATTCCTGCATTAATTTATATTCAGACAAGAATTACTTGATTTGATTTTTAGGATTCAGTACAAATTTGATGGCACACAATGAAATTAAATATACTTTCATATGATAAAATGTAAGTAGAATTTAATATTATTAAAATCTTTAACATGGTTTTAAACTGCAATACAGCAAACAACAATCTGCAATATGATGAATCTAGAATGTGGGAATAGTTTGATGTGGGAAAAGTGTATATATATATAATTTACCTTTTTTGGCTGTACAAAATTAACACACAGGAAAAAGATATTTTTCTCATTTTTTTAAAAGTCTTTTAAAGAAAATCTATAAATTTCTGGTTTATGTACTGTATAACAAGTGCTTGTTAAAATGCATAATCTATTTTGCACACTCAGGAGGAAAATGTAATTGTCTTCTATGAATTTCAGGAAACATATTTTGGCTGTTAAAGTGGTTTACCCGTCTGTTTATACTCTCACATAAAAAATATAGTGACTTTATTTTGTTCTGTACAACAAATAGAAATGCCAGTTCAGAAGTGGAAAGTGGGCTCTGGTTTTTGTCTTAATATGTTGTGACACTTAGGTTCGTTTGCCTGGTGGGTCCCTTTCTCTTGTTTTTTTTTCTTTTCCATGTGCCTTAATTATAATTATAATATGAAGCTTACAATGATCTTATGAAGTTACAAGTTCCGGAACCCTTAGGAACATGTAACTCCTTAGAAGGAGTTGACCTAAATGTTGACCTAAAGTTGCATATGTAATGGAAAATCTTATATAAGCACATTTGTACATGAGTTGCAATTGAATACTAATAATTATTACTACAACTACTACTGAGGAAAATAACAAGTTAAGTGGGAAAAGAATGTCCACAACTATCTGATGGCTAAAATGATATTTACATCAAGTATGTCAATTTTTTCAACCAAGATTTTTACTAACTTTCATTTTTTTGGTAAAACTGATGTATGGCAGAGGATCAGCATGATGGCTGCTTGTTACAATTAACTCCTAATGTGAGGGTCCATAGCTATATTGTCCTCTCATGGGTATCTTCATAGGAAATGCTTTATAAATATAGACTCATTGAACCATTTATTATTTAACATCACTCTACACACTACATAGTATATATAAGAAACATAGATTATAAAAGATAATAGCCATTTGTTGGTAAAACGGGATGGATGAACACGGTGCATGGATAGGTACACTACTTTCTACTAGTTCTAAAAACAAGTAGAACAAAAAGAATTTGGGGAATTAAAAGAAAAATGGAAAAACTCCTGATAATTTCACAGACACATTCCTGTAGTTTTCTTGACTACTTTCAGAAAAGATTTGTGGTTATCGTTTGCTGGGATTTCTTTTTCCCCCAATTTCCAGGTTAATATACATCTTCAGGCTTTTCTCATTGTCTTCCTCCCAAACACTAACCATACCTGTTCTTAGTGAAACATGAAACATACATGAAGTTCCTCCACAGGCTACCAAATAAAGAGTAGAAAGAACATCATAGAAATGATAGGTCCAAATTTCTATAAGAATTGAAAGCTAGTATAAATGTTAGTCTTGAAACTGAAACAACAGAAAAGGAAATGAAGAAAAATAGAGTAAAAAAAAAAAGAATATAAACACCTTCACTTGATCATGATTGGGTCATGGATAGCTAAAATAACATTATGGTTGAGGCAATCTTTAATCTTCCACTTTGGATTAATGAATTTGATGTCCGGGTTCCAAGTAATAGACCCATAGCAAGCAAGAGTCCGAGGCAGGTGGATTCCTCAAATAATAGCTTTATTGGATGTATCATATTGGCACAGACATGGTGAAAACCGACTCTGAAGGTTCCCGTGGTTTTCACCTAATTAAAAGCAGAAGTTTCCTTCAACTCCAAACAATCAGTCACATGGTCCAATCAGGATGCTGTCTGGTTGCTGGTGACTTCACTCCTCCTTCCTCAGCCAGGTGTGAGAACGTCATTGGTTCCCAAGAGAAAGTATTTTATTGTGGCTACAAAATCTCAGCTATCTCTAATCTCCCCTCCCTATCCTTCAACTCCAGTGTGGCAACATTGAAGTGCCAAAATGGTTTCGGTAAAGTCAGCTTCAGGTTTACATAAAATAAGTGGCAATCTTTCAATATCTCCTCTTGTACAGAAAAATAGCCAAAGGTTGTTCTTATACAATTAATTTATGTAGAAAGGAAACCATTACAATTTAGAATAAAGGTCAATTAGAAGATGACCAAGTGGCTGAACTTGATTCAAGAGCTTTTAACAATTTGCCTGTAAATGACTGCAATCTTGTGTAACTAGGCTTTGGGTGCAATAAGTACAAAAAATAATGTGAGATGAGAGGCAAATGGATCTATCTAGAAAGAGAACAAAGGAGCCATGGAAGAAGAGATTCTAATCCTAAAAATGTATTTAGTAGGGCAAACACAATGGTAGATAAATATCATAAGAACTTTTCATGGAATAATCTTGGAAATGGAACAAATCTGCCATGGACTTCCCAGAAAACAATAAGGAACTGAAATAATTGATACTACAATTCAGAGCAGTTATAGTATGATTCAAACACCGAAAACACTTTAGGACTGTACTCAGAGCTGGACGGCATGATAAAAAAGATAATCTTATAATAAAATCTTTAGAGTCTTTATCAGTGGCATAAATAATGAAAATCAGAATTTTAAAATTATTCTATAAGGGACATATAGGTATTGTAGACAAAGATGTATGGGTTTCTACCAGCATTGATACCGGTTTGCTTTGCGCCCGTTACATGCGCATGCACAGTTCACTGTAAATTGTTGTGCACATGCACGAAGACCATGAAAAGCTAATAAAACATGCCGGTAACAGCGGAGACTAGGGAATCAGTTTGGGGTGTGTTCAGCCTGGGGTGCTGCCGGTTCTGTGACCCAGGCCAAATTCCCACTACTGAATCAATCCCTGGCCCCCAGCTTATATTAGGAAAGATTGGAAGGGCTGCCAACAATGAAGACAATAGTTTGGTGATGATTTGAAAATCTGCTTGGAAAAGTGTGGGAACATAATGTTGTGGAAACTAGTAGTTTTATATGTGAATATACACTTAATCTAAACTCAAGAGCAGGACATTATCATGTCAAAAATAATTGCTGCAGTTATATTATCTCAATCATGTTCCTAAGCCTTACAAAATAAATTTATTTAATCTGAGTTGCAATCCATTCCAAAATAAATTAAAAATCCAGGTTTCTTGAAATATTAACAAGAAAACTGAAATCGTATGTTTTCAGTTCTGCAAGTAATGAAGGTGGAACTATGCTGTGCATTAGAATCTGCCAGTTCCTTTTGATATATCTGCTGGAGGGTTAATAGGATGTCTAAGTTTGGAATGGTTGCTGTTAGGAACAGAGTGCAGAAAGACAAATCAGTTTAAAGTGATTATATTTCACAGCACACTTAAAGAGTCAAGAGGTACTTGACTTGTAATCTGCTCATGTTTTCTAAAACAGACTCATCCAAGTTTTATTCACTTAAATGAGGGAGTAATTTAAGGACAGTCACATTAGTATCTTGTGCAAGACAGATTTCCTACAGATTTTCCCCACTGAAATGTACAGGAATGTTATTACATTTTTCAACATATTTTATTTTTTTTGAAATTTCTATTTGTGGAAGTCAATGCAATGTGTTTAAATTTAATTTTCACGCATAAACTAATGCATATTAATGCAGATGTTCCATTGACTTGCAGCCTATATATAGTTACCTGGGAATAAGTCTTTTCAATTTAATAGGAGTTGCTTGAGTAGATAAGCCTAATAATGGTAATTTATTTTAAAATAGAAATGAAGTGACTATACATCAAAAGCTCAGTATATCAGAAATCAATTTATTTTAGTAAAGAATGATATAGGGCTAATATAAACAAGATTCATGTATATATTCACTGATAGTATTATAGAATTGCTAGAAAAGGGAAAGTGGGATGAAAACCCAATTGTCCTGGAAAAATACATAGCAATTATAACTACCCCATGCTAAGACAACAGAATTCCAAACTAGCATAAGATATATTTGGTCTGCAGTTCCTTAAATACTCTGGTAGTAAATGTCATGGTTTTTGCAGAATTTCTTACACATTCCTATAACTGAATGCAAACTACTTACTTATGCCTTGTAAGATTTAATTAAGCAAATCAGAAATATTTTAAAAGTATGATTTATTATTTTCAAATGGTAAAATACTGGAATTAGAGATTCCTTTAAAAGCAAGAAACGTAGAACACATGTTTTAAAAAATCCTCTAAAGCAGTGTTTCTCAACCTTGGCCCACCTGAAGATGCGTGGATTTCAACTCCCAGCTCTGCTGCCTGGGAATTCTGGGAGTTGAAGTTCACACATCTTCAGGTGGGCCAAGGTTGAGAACCACAGCTCTAAAGTCTTAACACACATTAGTATATTCAAATCATTTCCCTTGGTATTGGTCAGGCTTCTTGCCATACCTTCCATAAAGTTAGACCTTTCAAATTTATTTCTAAGAATGCCTCTGGACAATTTCCAATTATAGTCCAATCTTTTCGTGTAAATATGTTTTATTTCATTTTCATTTTCATTTCATACAGTCACATGTCTACTGTGCATAACCGGGGCCATATAACATTGAGCAATAAACACAACCATCCTTGTCAACAATACTCCCCAAAGTACAAACCCAATATACCACTTCAACCCTCCATACACCCTTTCTTTCACCCCCCTCCAACTTTCCTTTCTCCCCTCCAACATTCCCCTCTACCCTACTTCCCCTCCCCCTCTATCACTCCTCTCTCCCAATACACTCCCTCCCTTCCATCTCACCCTCCCTCTGATCCTCTCTCCCACCCTCTCTACCCCTCTTTCTTCTTTCCTTCTACTCCTCGCTTCGGTGTATTTCTACTATCTATCAATATATTCAACTTCCTATTTTTACACTAGAATTAAAAATGCAACAGTATACAAGTGCAATCATATTAATCACTTTAAAATCCAGCACATACTATATTTCCCCCTTCCCCCCTAGGACCCCACCTCCCTTCCCCCCTCCTGACTTCCCAGAGCCCGTACACGGTATAGCTTTTTATCAAACACAGTCTGAAATATATTAAAACCAAGGAAATTTTTTTTAAAAAAAAGGAAAAAAAGAAAAAAAAAGTCAGTAAAGAATTATAGTCCAATCTTTGACTGTACCTGACATAACCAGTCCAGATCAAACCTCAAGTCCCTCCCAAGTATGTATGGTTGGGGTTTTTTTGTTTTTTTTTGCCACTGACAACAGCTTTGTTTAGTAACTTAGAAACAACTCTTCTGATTTAGTTAGAGTTGCTGAATGCAGGGCAAGAATAGTGGATGTAACAGCACAGCAGTGTTGTTGGGATTTGAAAGTCTTGCATCTGTCTCTTGGTCTTCTTTTGAGCCGCAAAATCTGTGAGTATGGCAACAGATTGGCAATCAACTCTGATAATTGTTAGGCATGTCAAGGTCCACAAGCATTATGGACATTGTGTTCAAGATTCAAGGGAGTACAAGAGACAAAATCCTGTCGTGTGGTTGAAATGCATAAAGTACAATCCTGAAGAGAAATACAAATAACTAAATTTAGGCCTTTGCTGTCTATAATATAAAGAAATAGTTACTGTGAAACATCTTCAGGTATCCCACTGATATATATTTTTAGAACAAAATATTTAGGAATCCAGGATATGCTTGTTCTATCCTTAGGAGTTGGAAATCAGGTAGGCAAAAAATGCTTGGGGAAAGCGAGGGCATCTGGGTGTGGTGGGTGGGACAAGCTCTTCTGCCCACAAAAACCTCATCTTTGACAGCAGACACTGAAATCAGAAAAAGAGCTGCTGGGAAGAAGCCAGTTAGTCCGGGAGTCAAGAATAGTGTTTCTCCCCTGTCCCATCCACCCCAATTGCCACCCACAAATTGCATTGATAAAGGGAGGCATGTGGCTAAGTGAGGGGCAGGAAGCCCTGCTATGCCCAGTGAAGGGGGGGAGAAGAGACGGCAAGAGGAGCCCCGTCTCGTTCCATGCACCCCAATGATTCATCTATCAGGAGCCCAACTGCTTCCTGTCCCTGCTCACTCCAGCGCTGGAAGCCAACTGGAAGCCCAGTCACCCATTCATCCCTCCCTCCCTCCCTTTCTCTCTCTCTCTCTCTCTCTTTCTCTCTGTCTCTGGGCTCACCCAGTGCCACAGTCCGACAGACAGGATGGGAAGGTCACACCTGAGGCTGGTGGCAACAGCAGCAGCTGGGTAGCCTCAACCAACCACTCGATGAACTCATGCAGGCAGATATAGAACGTGCCCAGGCAGCAGACACGGGCCAGGAGGGTGGCCTCACTAAGGTGAAAGTATGGTGTCATCTCTGGAAACCCCTGTGAGGGACGAGGAGGAAGGGTGCTGGGCTTGGCCTGTGGAGGGAGGGATGGCCACCCCCTTGCTCTGCCACCATGCCCACCTGCAGCTGCCACCCACAAAAAAGGTCACCCACGCAGTGCCAGAAGCTCATGGATCATGGCACTTTGTAGGGACCTGGTCTAAGCTCCTCTTTGAAGAGGAGTGTTAGATGCATCCCTGTGAAGCCCTCGTCTGCTGAGGCCTTGCTCACCATGCATTGAGGCACCTGGACTCCTGATGATGGATGGGGCTCTTCAAGCACTTAGCTTGGCCACCTGTTTAGTAGATCCAGCCTCCCCCTCAGGTGCATTAGAGCTGCCCTAGGGTTTTCCTTGGGCCAATGTCATTTGCTTGGAGGGCTGGGGAGGGGGCGGTTAGAGGAATGCTGAGATGCTAAATGGCCTCAGGAAAGGCCAGATGAGGCAAGGAGTGGCAGGGAGGGGAGGGGTGAGTCGCAAGGTGGGGCCAAGTATGGTAATTTATCCAGTTCGCTGAACTGCAAACACACCTAACTACACATTCAGCTGAACTCGAGCAAACTGGTTGAATTCCACTACTTTATTCAACTATACTTCAAAAATATATTCTATACATATAATATCCCCTACAAATAATATATGTTACTATATTCCCAAAATTCATTCTCTCTATATAAGTTTCATCTTAAATAAGAATCTGTTTATTTAGCATTTTCTTCTAACTTGCTTAAATTAAAAAAGAAAGAACACTTGAAAAAAATTGATATATATTTTTTACAATTTTTGTGGGATATATTATCCAGTAGTTATTTCAAAACTAAAAGAGTTTTAAATCCTTTTTTATTTAGCTAAAATGTTTCGATCCTGCAAAAATAAAACTTGAAGTTCCTTGGAAAGAATTACTTGTCTGACCAGTTAAATTAAAACAGTCTTATAGAATATCTATTGAGCAGCAAGTTCTACTAAGTTAAATGACGCTTGTACCCAGATAAGATATGTATTAAAACTAAACTACCAGAAAGCTACACTAAAGCATGGTCAAGGATGTGTACAATGATAATCCAAAACATTTTGTTCCATCCTGGAACAGAACAGGCTCATGTGTATGTTCTATCTGGTATGTTCCATTGGGAGAAAACGTTTTAAATGTTCTTCCATCAAGAACAATCAGAACAGAACAACCTTATTTTCATCTATAAGCCACAAAAAGAGATGGCATAGAAATCAGTGCTGAAAAATACCTAGAAGTAATCCCACAAAAATTTTGTTCAGAGTGTGTGCGCGTGCCCGCGCACCCACCCACACATGTGTGTGTATGAATTTGTCTTAGACTAGCGCAAAAGTCCTGCCCAACTAATGCTTCTATTTGTTTTATTGGCATTTTAAAAATGTCAAAAGTAGAAGTGCTTTTTCTGAACTAAGTAATTGAGACATCATCTCCAGAGTTTGGATGTTTTCACATTCTGAAATAATAATTTTAATTTAAGGACTATAAATTCAAATCATACTAACATGTTAGTTCAACTTAATTAATAGTTTGAGTTTGAGTTTAATAACATTTATATGCCCCCAATCCCGTAGGACTCCGGGCGGCTTACAATACAGAAATAAAATCAAAAATAAAATACAGGGAAAAAGAAAAGATAGATTTAAAAAACAACACATGATACACTCCGTTCTAAATGGGGCTGGACCATATTTTAGGGTCAACAGCCCCAGGCCTGCCGGAACAGCCAGGTTTTAGTGGCTTTCCGGAAGGCTGAGAGAGTGGGAAGGGTCCGGATCTCTGTGGGTAGATCGTTCCACAGGGTAGGAGCAGCTACAGAGAAAGCCCTCCCCCGATAGTCACCAACCGGCATTGCCCGGTCGATGGTACCCAAAGGAGGCCCAGCCTGTGAGATCTTATGGGTCGTTGGGAGGTATGTGGCAGGAGGCGGTCCCACAGATATCCAGGTCCCAAGCCATGTAGGGCTTTAAAGGTAATAACCAGCACCTTGAAGCGCGTTCAGAGACCGATGGGAAGCCAGTGCAACTCGCGGAGGATAGGTGTAACATGGGTGTATCTAGGTACACCCGATATCGCTCACGCGGCCGCATTCTGGACCAATTGTAGTCTCTGAACACTCTTCAGGGGCAGCCCCATGTAAAGCGCATTGCAGTAATCAAGCCTAGAGATGACGAGAGCATGAGTGACCGTTTGAAGTGCCTCCCGGTCCAGGTAGGGCCGCAACTGGTGCACCAGGTGAACCTGGGCAAAAGCCCCCCTGGTCACAGCCGACAGGTGGTATTCTAATGTCAGCTGCAAATCCAGGAGGACACCCAAGTTGCATACCCTCTCTGAGGGGTGAAGGGTTTCACCCCCCAGGCTGAGAGATGGAATATCTGGTCCATCCTTGGGGGGCAACATCAATAGCCACTCGGTCTTGTCTGGATTGAGTGCCAGCTTGTTTACTCCCATCCAGACCCTGACAGTCTCCAGGCACTGGCACATCACTTCAACAGCTTCGCTGAGTTGGCACGGGGTGGACAGATACAACTGGGTATCATCCGCATATTGGTGGTATTTGATCCTGTGCCGGCGAATGATCTCACCCAGTGGCTTCATGTAGATGTTAAATAGGAGGGGGGACAAGACCGAGCCCTGAGGCACCCCATACTTTAGGGGCCTAGGAGTCAACCTCTGTCCTCCAACCAGCACCGACTGCGACCTATCCAAGAGGTAAGAGGAGAACCACTGTAGAACAGTGCCTCCCACTCCCACCTCTCCCAATCGTCGCAGAAGGATACCATGGTTGATGGTATCGAAGGCCACTGAGAGGTCAAGAAGCACCAGGATAGAGGAATGTCCTCTATCCCTGGCCCGCCAGAGATCATCGGTCAGCGTGACCAAAGCAGTTTTGCTGGAGTAACCAGGCCTGAAACCCGACTGAAAGGGATCTAGTAATCTGATTCATCCAAGGTCCATCGGAGTTGAAAGGCCACCACTTTCTCAACAACCTTCCCTACAAAAGGGAGGTTGGAGACTAGACGATACTTTTTAAGGATAGCTGGATCCAGAGAAGGCTTATTAAGGAGAGGTTTTACCACCGCGTCCTTTAAGGGCAGCGGGAAAGATCCCTCCTGTAGAGAGGTATTAACAATCCTCTGGAGCCAGCCTCGTGTAACCTCCCTGCTGGTCGAGATCAGCAAGGAGGGACACGGGTCCAGTAAGCAGATGGAGGCACTCACAGCTCCCATGGCCTTGTCCACTTCCTCAGGAGTGACAAGATGGAACTCGCTCCAAGAAATCTGATCAAGGCCCACTCTTGGCATCTCCGCAGGTACTGTCCAAGTGGAGTCCAGGTCCATCCGAATCTGAGCGACTTTGTCCGACAGAAACTGAACAAATTCCTCAGCTCTTCCCTGTAAGGGTTTGCCCGCGTCCCTCCCTTTCAGGAGGGAGCAGGTTATCCTAAACAGGGCGGCCGGGCGGGAATTTGCAGACACAATAAGAGAGGAAAAACGAGTACATTTTGCCGCCTGTATCGCCACTAGATAAGTCCTAATAAAGGCTCTTAATTGTGTTCGGTCAGATTCGGATTTATTGGCCCTCCAGCGTTGCTCTAGGTGTCTCTTTTGGTGCTTCATCTCCTGGAGTTCCTCGGTAAACCAAGGGGCCCTCCTGGATCCACTGCTGCGGAGAGACCGCAAAGGCGCAATCCGATCAAGAGCCCCAGCCGCCGCTCTGTTCCAAGCAGCGACCAAGGACTCTGTCGGATTGTGGGTAAGGGAGTCAGGTATCTCCCCAAGCTCCGTCTGAAATCTCAAAGGATCCATCAGGTGCCTGGGACGGAACCATTTAATTGGTTCCACCTCCCTGCAGTGGGGGAGTAGTTTCTGAAAATCAAGCCTCAGTAGGAAGTGATCTGACCATGACAAGGGCAAGGTCTCTATGCCCTTCAGTTCCAGATCACATCTCCACTGCCCCGTGAGAAACACAAGGTTGAGAGTGTGTCCCGCTGTGTGAGTCGGACCCTGAATTACGTGGGTCAAGTCCATGGCTGTCATGGTAGCCATGAACTCCTGCGCCCCATCAGAGCGTTCGCCGAGAGATGGCAAGTTGAAGTCCCCCAGTACTATCAGTCTGGGGAACTCAACCGCCAGTCCGGCTATTGACTCCAGGAGCGAAGGCAGGGCTGTTGTAACACAGCTGGGAGGTAGGTACGTTAGAAACAAGCCCACTTGACCCCCAAGGTCCATCTTCACCAGAAGGGACTCACATCCACCAGTCTCCAGAGCAGGGATCCCACAAGGTACTGATTTCCAGATGACAACTGCCACTCCCCACCCCTTTCTGGTGTCATGGTTGGTGGAGTACCTGAAACCCTTCTAGGCACATTTCTGAGAGGGGGACTCCTCCCTCATGGCCCAGCCAGGTTTCAGTAATACATGCCAGATCTCCCCCCTCATCTAATATTAAGTCCCGGATGAGGGGAGCTTTCTGAATCACAGACCTGGCATTTAGCAGCAGCAACCTGAGACCAGGGCCCTGACATCTCTTGCCACCTGGTCCTTGGGTTGAGTTTTCAGGGCCGGAACAAGGGATCGCTGTAACATAGCGAGCCCTCCTTCCCCGGTAATGGCCAGCCCTGAAACTCCCGTCGTACCTGCCTCTCCCAAACGTAACCGGGATGCTCTGGCCCATCCCTGTTTCTGTAGACCCCTCCTCCCCTCCCACAGCCACCATTCTCCTCGTCAGGCCATTTACCCCATGCACTCCGGGACGAGAGGTGGGTCCAGGCCCCCATCCACTTCTGCATCTGCACTCAGTGGAGGGGGCTCCAGGCCGCCCTCTCGGCCCCCTCATATATACTAAACAGTCATTCCCAACATGCATGCCCCACTATAACACTAAAAGCATAAATTACAATAAAACAGAGCATAAAGTTAAAAATTAGTTTAAAAAGTGGGATCATTCACTAACATACATACAGCAAGCATTCCACATACAAGAGCAGTTCGCGCAGGTCTTAGTAGTTGTGCAAATAGTTCTTAGAGTTTGAAATGGTTAAATTGGTTGAAAACCAGCAATGGTCCACAAGTGGCATACAGGAGGGTGTCTCGTCTTCCTCCTCTCCTGTAGGCCTGCAAGGTCCAAAAGGTCCAAAAGTCTGGGGCAGTTGAGGGGTGGCAGAGGGCCTCCCCCCACTCATCCAAAGTCCAAGGCACCGTAATGAGAGGAATTAAACAAGTGCTGTCCAAGATGGTATTCGAGGGGTAGTGGCAGGTGGCAATGATCGATGCGACTGGGGCTGAAACAGCAAGTCCAGGGGCCCTGGAGTTATGGTTGGAGGAGGCTAGATATTCAGAAGCCCAGATAGAGAAGAGCCAAATGTCAGGCAGGGGGAGTAGAGAGGGCTCCACAGCAGCGATGGTGGGCTGAGGAAGAAACTCACCAAGGAGAGAAGTCCAGTCAAGCAACAAATGAAGGAAAAAGGAGGCAGCGCTGATGAAGAGGCCGAGCCAAACAAAGAGGGGGGAAGGGGTGTCTGGAAGGGCCATGGCAGCGGCAAATACAGCCAGCTGCCCAATTCTCCCAGCCTCGACAGATGCACAGGTCGTTCACCCCTCCGGGGTGATGGTAGTCCAAAAAGGTCCCCAAAGGCTCACCAGGTCGGATGGGCAGAATCAGGAGATATCGCAGGCGCAAAGAATCAATAAGAAATGCTGCTATCGCCAGCGCGCCACCACCATCAAGCAGCATAGATCATTCAAAAGTTGCTGATCATTGCGAGGTCTGGGATCATCCGGGAGTGACGACCACCCCAGCTATGTGGTCTCTTTGGGTCCCCCGGATCTCAGTCATCCCCGGGGACCTTTCCGAAGGATTATGCTGTCAGTTTGTAAGGTTTCCCAGCGCTTTTTCGTCGGATTGAATGGAGCGAAAAAGCGGAGCGGCCATTCCAAAACTCGCACATGTGCAAAACCTGATAACAGACTATAAATATATAAAAAACCTAATAACAGACTATAAATATATAAAAGAAAAATCAAAATGCTGAGATACAGATAGAGAAAAGATAAAAATGATATGCCTTGGTAAGGCCACATTTGGAATATTGCATTCTGTTTTGGTCGCCACAATGTAGAAAGAGTGCAGAGAAGAGCAACAAAGATGATTAGGGGACTGGAAGCTAAAACATATGAGGAACGCTTGCAAGAACTGGGCGTGTCTAGTTTAATGAAAAGAAGGACTAGGGGAGACATGATAGCAATGTTCCAATATCTCAGGGGTTGCCACAAAGAAGAGGGAGTCAAGCTATTCTCCAAGGCACCTGAGGGTAGAACAAGAAGCAATGGGTGGAAAGTAATCAAGGAGAGAAGCAATTTAAAAACTGAGGAGAAATTTCCTGAAAGTTAGAACAATTAATCAGTGGAACAGCTTGCTTCCAGAAGTTGTGAATGCTCCAACACGGGAAGTTTTTCAGAAGATATTGGATAATCAATTGTCTGAAGTGGTGTAGGGTTTCCTGCCTAAGCAGACTGTTGGACAAAAAGATCTCCTAGGTGTCTTCCAACTCTGTTATTCTATTCTATATAGAAACACTTTTTTTTAGAATTCCCTCTGTTTTTAAGTTATGTTATCCAAATTTTTATCAGTGGTCCAAAAAAGGACAGCCATCATGCACCACATGCTCAGATTGAAGAATATTGATTACTTTACACTTACTGTACTGTAGGAAGTTAAAACCCATCCCTCTCCCAGAAAAATGAAATATTCTAGGAAATATTGAAAAGGCAGAATATTTCCCTGGATGTGAAAAGTAAGAAACATGTTTTAAAAAGAAAATAGCTTCCTGCAGCTTCCTGCCTCCATCTCCTTTGTCAATGGGCCAGGAAAAGCATGGCTGTGAAGATTCTGCTTGCTTGAAACCTCTTCTTCTCCACCAACATTGACGCATGTGATTACCTTTTCTATTCAGGACTTAAACATGTGGTCCTATCCACCATTAAACCATCTTTCCAAGCAGCCTCCATGTCTCCAGTGCCTTTTTCCCCACTTGGAGCCAAACCCAGAAGGACATTTCTTTCATCAATTGGCACCCCAGAGATGGGAGTCCAAGCTAGCCTAACCAATGGATATGGCTCAGGTAAGCCTCCCATGCCAGCACAGACCCCATTGAGTCTGTGCGTGGACTTTACCTTGCCATTAGCCATTTGGATGTAGGTTTTAAAGGGGTTTTGTGTTTGAGTTCAAAGGCTGCCTGGAAAGGTGAGTACTTCTAAATTTTAATTCTCTAAAATTTAATTTTAAAGTAAGGCAAAGCGTGGGAAATGTGTGTATGCCTGCAAGTGTATGACTGATAGGATCCTTCTCCCAATCACAGCTGGATCTTGGTTCCTCTGTGTGCTTTACCTGGAAAGAACCTGGAAAGTATTAGGGTCAGGCCAGAGCACAGGGCCTTCTGTTAGGGAAAGGAGAGTGTATGTGAAAATGGATGGAAAAGTGAATGGAAATTTTTTGTTGTTATTGTTTTTGCTTTTGTCCTGTGAAAGCAAAAAAAAAAAAAAAAAGCAAAGGCCCAAGGTGTATGGAAAACAGTAGAGGTGCCTGGTAATAACTGCAGAGGGGCAAAGGTCCTCACAGATTATCTTTTTGATCTGCAAAACCCAGGTGATTCCCTGAGAGGAGGGGCCGAAGACTTTGTGAGGTATCAAAGTCCTTCCCAGAATCTTTTTTTTTCTCTGAAACTTATGTGGGTGGTCACCCGGCTAGGCCAAAGTGAGCCCTACATGTAAAGGGTCATGGGAAGCACTAGCTCATGGGTGGCCAGAAGTGCCCTCAGAGATTTCCTCAGATGCCAAGATGCCAAGACATGAGTAGAAAGAGAGCAAGGAAATTGTGTGGCAAATGGGCTTTGCTGAAAGATAATACAGGAAAACTAAATTGGCTACATAAAGATACTTAAAAGAAAAGGGAAAATGTTGAGGTTTCTGTTTTTTTTTCTTCTAGTCTGTCTCTTTCTCTGTCTTCTATGCAACCACGTGGTTTGTTTGTTAAGATTTGTGCCTTCCCTAATTTAACAGCTTTGTGCTGGGAATGACTAGGGTGTGTAAACCTGAGAGTTCTTTCCCCCCCCCTCTTATTTTTCCTTGTCCTTGTGTATATGTGTGTATAAATCTTTGTGCATCCTTGAAGTAACTATAAAATGTCTTCAATCCAAAAAGACAAGAATTTTAAACTGTTCAATGAAAGAAAAGAGTAAACTGGCAGAAATTGCCTTTGCTCAGTTTGTCGGGCCCAGAAAACTGAGTGAAGGGAGAGGAGAGTCTTATTTTGGGTTTGTTTGGCCAACAAAAACAGAGTAAAGAGAAGTATTTTTTCTTCCTTCCTTCCCTGTACCTTCAAGTAACAACCCAGAGAATGTTTTAAGTTCATTTACAAGAAAAGTTTCATCCTTGCATTTATTGTGTGTTTAAATGATTTTACCTGTTCATTTCTTTCCTGAAGCATGTGAATCCGGACCCCATTTCTCATCTGTGATATTCCCATAATGTTACAAGTTTATCTGTTTAATAACTGATGGTTTTTTATTATTATTAAAGTTTTTTAATTTTTAATTTAAAACAAATACAATATCCTTCTTTATGCTATAGAAAGTGTATCAGTTGGTTACAAATAGACTTTTGCGCATCTCTTCCACAGTCAAGAAACATAGTTCATGTTAACTCGAGCATTTTAACTCAAATATTCATACATGTCACCATCATCATATATCCATTTTCATTTGACTATAATTATTATTTTTTTAAAAAATCCTTTTGGGGGAGGAGGAGAGGGTTGCCTTGTGTGTGCACATATGAGATGAAGTAAATTCCTACTAGAGGTTTGCCATGGACCTGAGTAAAACCCTCTGCACATCTATCTGGCCAACCTACTCTATTGGTCCTAAAGTAGAAACCTGGCCTCTAGAAGGCAGTTTTGATTTAAATTTTGTCAACAAATTTGCTGATTTTTTGGCCACCATCAGATGAACTTAAGAGGAGCTCTACCTAAGTTTCTTTCCCAAAGTGATTGAGGAGTCCACAGGGATATGTTAAAAAGCAGTTGCAGCAATAATAGTTCTTTAAAAAGAAAAGTAGAGCTAAAGAGCCCCACCCAGATGCATACAATGTGTTAATGAAAGTCTCCATACATCTTGGTCTTTAAAACTGCCAGCAATTGCTGGGAGATATAAGAGTTTGGATCTTTAAAAATTCAGTCAGCGCCTGCTGAGAGATCCAACCTAGAACCCTGGCAAGATGCAAACAATGTGTGAACAAACATCTCTATACATCGTCTCTATACATCTTGATCTTTAAAAATGTGCCAGTGTTTGCTGGGAGATCAAGATAGATATAGAAGAGTTTGTATTTTAAAAATCAGACAACATCTGCTGGCAGATCCAAACTAGAAAAAGACCCTGAGCACCCCAGGGCAGAGACAGGTATTAACAATCTAGTGCTTAAGGAGATAGAACAATGGGCATAACTTCCAGCAAAAGTAAGAAATTTAGCAGGTAATAAAAGGTAAAGCCTATCTGAATGGGAAGACCTAGGTAATTGGACTTGATTAATTTGATGTAATATCTGTTGAAATTCTTAGGTGTGCATCTATACTAATAGCATGTAGAATTGAATGGCATTGAATTGTTTGTGATATGTTTGATCAGCTGTCAAAATAAGTAAGCTTCTCAGTTTGGGCTTGAAGCTGTGGGGAACAGGGGAATAGTTAGGATTTAAACTGCTCTCTGAGTTTTCCCACTGCTTAGAGAATGAGCCACATGTTCCCCAAGGAAAGAAAATTGAAGATTTAAAGGGACAGAATCTCCCCCAGGCCTGAAAGTGTTGTTCCATGGTATTTGTGCATGTATGTGTATGTGTGTAATCGTTCATTGGCTTATGTACAGCTCCCTGAAATAATTGTAATAATTGCTTTGCATGAAGGAAGGAAGAATGAAATGAAATTTTTGTATGTGAAATTAATTTTAAAAAGCAGTCTGATTGCAGTGCAAATGTGAGTATGTTGATGGTAAAAGTTGGTGTGAATGTACTTTGATTCCATTTCATATAAAGAAACAGTAAGTTGCAAGGTTGTTTAATGGTATGTGTGTGTATGTTTGTGTGTTACCATTCCCAAACCTGAAGGGAGTGTGAGATCCTCTAATAATAGCACAAAATGGAGCTCATTGGCTTGTGAAAAAGCTTCCTGAAATACATACTATTGGTTGGCATGAGCAAGCATGAAGGTCTGATTGCAGTATGAATGTGAGTATGTGTCCCCATTGCCCAAAGGGAGTGATAAGTGAAGGGATCCAGAGACCTGTGATTGCCTTTGTGTATTTCCCCTCTCTTCCTTCTGGGTCATTCTTTGGATGGAAGCAGGAAAGGGGTGGTAGTGAGTGTCTGCTCATTTTTACCATGAATGTGTGTATGAGATGCCCCCAGTGATACCTGTGAATCTCTCTCTGCATCCCCCCAACTTTCCCTCCTTTCTTCTGGGTCATTAAAGGCAGCTGTGGTTTTTCTGCTCACTTCTCTCTCTCCATCCCTCTCTCTCTCTCCCTCTCTCTCCCTCTCTCTCCCTCTCTCTCTCTCTCTCTCTCTCCTGAGAAATTTGGTGTAAATGGGTGACCTGTTCCTGCACCTTTACCTTTCACTGTTGTGATATTTTTCCTCTGCATATAAAAGCTATGCAGTTACATTTCCTTTTCAGCTCTGAATACAATTTTGATTTTTTCTTCTGGAAATTTTTGAGGTTTAAAATGCTTAATTAAATCTATAAAAAGAAATGATTTCGAGATATTTTGCTTACAGTTGTACATGTTTTAACATACTTAATGAGAATTTGCTTCCATCTGAATGGAATCTGATATTTTGGAGTGTTGACTCAAAGTACCTCTTTTTTTATTGCTAGTTTTGTTTTTTTGAACCTGTTCTTCTTCCCTTCCACTTTTACGCCTGAGTGAATTTTTAAATTTTTATGATTCAAGGCACTCTACCCTACAATATTATGTTTGTTTGTTTGTTTGCAACACAAGTTATTGTCCCTTTTGGAAATTTATTCATTTTACTGCAAAAATGTTTCAATCATAGAGGCAGTGGGAATGTCATGTTCCATGAAATTTACATCAACTGCCTTCTGAAACAATGTTTGGATTCCACACTTGGACAGAATGGGGGAAATTCCACAACATGAGACTAAAGATATGTATACTTGGCCTCTCCTCTTCTTAACCTCAGAAACAAAGGAGTGCTAGCTCAAACCATAACTCTCAAATTGGCTGCTGGTGATTACGTCCTGATAAAACCCAGCATGAGGAAAAACCTTAGCCAAGCCTGGGACAGCCTCTACCAAGCCTGAATGACCACTCTTACCAGCAAGCCAAGCCTAATACCATCCAGTAGACATGAAAGAAAGGACCCTGAGATGATGAAGTAAAGACCAAAAGACTCTCTTCAATCTCCAGAAGACAGCTGTAAAGATTATGGGGGAGGGTGGAAATTGATTGTAACATTTTCTTTCTTTGCTTCCTTCACAGAAATTCATTGTAAGGTTTTCTTTCTTGTCTCATTTATATTGTAATCAGTTTAATGTATTCATGTAAGAATTGTATTTGTGAATGGCTAGCACAGCAAGTTCTGAACACCTTAGATTTCTGTCTAGTGGGAGGGAAATTTTGTCCAAAATGTCTGCATTTTCTGTATTGTAGAAGCAGCTACACAAACACAAACACACAGACACAGAGAGAGAGAGAGAGAGAGAGAGGGAGGGAGGGAGGGAGGGAGGGAGGGAGGGAGGGATGGAGGTAGGGAGAGAGGGAGAGAGAGAGAGAGAGAGAACCTATTCAGAATTAGACTGAAACTATGTATATCCTTGATTTACCTCCACACAAAGCTTCTCCTAGGTTGATTTTTGCTCTGGCACAAAAGCCTAAGCAGTGATATCTCTCTGTTAAATCTGTGGGGGAGGGTCAATTCCCCTCAGGCAATTCGCTCACTTGAAGAGCTAGCAGAAAGGATTTTCAAAACCTGAGCCCTGACTGACTCAAAAATCATGCTGCTCCATTGCCAGTAAAGCAGGATATGTTGCACTGGTAGTCTCATGAGTAGGAATCCCCGGGCTCATTATGTGTAATTTTAAAAATACTAAACAGCCTGGATTGCCCACTAGCTAAACTCAATTTGGCCTCACTAAAATAAGAGCTAGGGCAGGTTCAAGAACCATCCCTTCGAAATGGGCAGCCTGTAACTTAAAGGAAAAGCATGGCTGTGAAGAATTTTGGGACTTCTGCTTGCTTGAAACCTGTCTGGAAGCTCACAGAAAGTGATATCTGATATTACTTGGCATGGAAAATTGGACATTGTAAATTTCTTTCCAGAACTTGTGCCCTGGCTGCTAGATCTTCATGGTTGAAAGCTCTCTGGGAGCCACTGAAGGAATCCTTCTGCTGTCTCTCTCAATGCCTTTCCAGCAAAAAAATTAAGTTTCCCTGATTTGACCAATTTTAATCTTTTGTCAAGAACATATGTGTTCCACTCACATGTTTTGAAAAAAAAGGAGGGATTGTAGGAAGTTAAAACCCATCCTTCTCCCAGAAAAATGAAATAACCTAGGAAATATCGAAAAGGCAGAATATTTCCCTGGATGTGAAAAGGAAGAAACATGTTTTAAAGAGAGAATAGCTCCCTGCAGCTTCCTGCCCCCAATTTCTTTGTCAATGGGCCATTAAGATGGTCCAGCCAGTCCCTTTACATAATAAAGAGTTCTCCCCTTCAGCTCCAGATGATGGAATCAAGGCATGCTAGTATTGACCCTTTACCCAATTCACCACATGTCATCTGAGAACTCAACCAAATTTGGATTCAAATCACAGCCTAGAGAGTTGCTCCTGCATGGCCCCATGGAAATATGACAACCAATCAGAATACAAGATCAAGATCAAAGACCAGAGAGAGCATAAAACCAGGGACTCAGCATCTCACCCTTCCTTCTCTTTTTCTCCACCAACACTGAAGCATGTGATCACTTTTTCTGTTCAGGACTCAAGCCATGTGGTCCTGACCACCATTAAACCATCTTTCCAAGCAGCCTCTGTTTCCAGTGTCTTTTTCCCCACTTGAAGCCAAACCCAGAAGGACATTTCTTTCATCAGTACCTTTAGTAGTTTAAAGAAAAAAAGGGAATAACAATAAATAATTAAATAATAAGTTAATTCATTAAAATGATTGTTTTCTAGTGTTCCTCTTCCAAATACAAATGTGTTTTATTTAGAGGTATATTCTACAATTGTTACAGAAATAGTGGTCTTGATCCAGGAATTTTCCCTTCACAGAGACAGGAGCATTGAGAACTTCTCATTTCCAGATTGTCTCAAATGCATACCTAAATCTTGCTTTATAACCAGAATTCCCTGCATGCAAATCTTGTATGAAAAAAAGCGGAGGTCAACTTTGATTGTGCAATCACAGCTACTGTGATTACTTTTTATGACTCCCCCTTTCTCGGCCTGGTTTTTAAAAAACTAGTCAACCTATAGCTATTTTGAATTCTGAAATATTTATAACTAATTTATAGAAACAGACTGATAATCATGCAGAGAAAGCTCAGATGCTTTTTTCAGTCCATTTCCATAAGTGTGCATTTTATTGCCATCTAAACTCTCCTTATAAGTGATAAGTTGGATTTGCACTTCTCTACTTTATTTATCAATGGATTGTTCCTGACAGCAGCCACACATCGAAGGCAGGAATTTTTTTTTTAACAAGGAGCTTCTTTCAGATAGTTTTTTTAAAATTAATTACACAATAAACTTCTGGATCTCTGTCAAGTTGCTCGCTGTGAGAAAGCCAGAGAGAAGCCCTGCTGGGTGGGTAAACTGATGACTCACTTTTAATATCAGGCAGAGCCAGGATCTCTAGTCCTGCCAAGTGAGCTCTACAGGGATCCCCGGTTCAACCCACTCACATTTCCTCAGCACAGCACTCTTTTTCAGCAAACATAGCTTAAGTGAGGCCCTTTGCTTTGTAAACAGAACGCCTTGATGAAATACAGCATCAGGGAAGGGAAATTCTAAAGTCCTAGCTTACTACACAGATCCAAACTCCTAGCTTGCTGTCCCGTTAATTTAATTACTCTTACGAATAATTCTTTTTAAGTGTTCTTCTTTGACCGTAAATGGATTATTTACATTTTTCCTTCCTTAAAGATGAACTTCAAAATTCTTTCCTTCCTTCTTCCTTCCTTTCTCCTTCCTTTGTTTCAGAATGCTGTTTTTTTTTTCAAGAAGAAAAGCAGCAGTTCTACTAAGTTTTGATTTGTGGTTCATGAGCCATCAAATTTTGCAAAGACAAGCTATGTGGTTCTATATTTGATATTATGACTTTAAGTAATCATTCTATTTGGAACTTTTTATGAGTTTGTTAGACATGTTTACTGGAAATATCCCAATCTCTGCTTGGCAAAATTTAGAATGTGGAGAATTATTCCAGTACAATAGTCTCACCTTTAAAAGATTTATGTTTTATTGCATTTCACTGTTAGTTAGTTAGATAGATAGATAGATAGATAGATAGATAGATAGATAGATAGATAGATAGATAGATAGATAGATAGATAGATGATAGATAGATGATAGATAGATGATAGATAGATAGATAGATAGATAGATAGATAGATAGATAGATAGATAGATATAAAAAATAACTTACATGACTACCCATCTCATAGCAGTGACTGAGCAGTAAACAATATTAAAACTCAACAATTAAAACAATAATCGATAGAATTTCTGGTAAATGACATCTTCCAATAGTAAAGCACTGGATCCAAAACCCTGGGGAAACAGCCAGATATAACAGGGTTAAGTCCATTCAGATTTTTGTGGGAATGTTATTCCACACAGCAAGAAATAGAGAGAAGGCACAACTGCTGAATCCTACAAGGCAACAATGTTTAGCAGTGGGGACTTAGAGCATTTCTTCTCTGCTAGATCTCAAACAGAAACACACTGGACGAAATATGGTCCAATAAACAGTATGTCCCTATGATAACTGGTAATTATTAGGAAGTTTGATTAAAGGTATAAAATCACTGCCCTGGGCATAGCCAGGCCAGTTCAGATGTTGGTGTGTGAACACGCTGAACTCGATGCATCCAATAAACCTGTTTCTCTTCCTTCGTGGTCTCAAGTCCTGATCTTTCGTAAGTAGATTACAAACCACAATCTGCTGCAACATTTTTGGCGAGCCAGCCAGGAGCTGAGGGGTCTTTGGGACCCTCTGGAGCGTCCACCCCGGTGTCAGAGCTCATCTTGTCAGGGGGAACCTCCCTGGCGCCAACGGACCCGTTTGATCCGAGGGACTTCCCAGCGACAGAGGGCTCTGGCAGCAGCGTTTGGCGATTCCAAGAACCACCAGAGAAGGACCAGAGACCAGGCATCTAAAGGTATCTAAAAGGCTGGCCAGCATCGCAGGAGGGAAGCCAAGTACATGAGGCAAGTACTGTGGGAACCCTATTTAGACCCGGACTCCTTGTTGAGCCGGAGGTGAGGCCTGATCTCCCTCACTAGGTGAAAGGTTTTGGGGAGGATTGTCTAGTGTATGTGTGTGTGTGATTGAGGGGGGGCTACTGCATTTCCCTACGATAGCCGTGTCCATCCGGTATCCTGGGTCAGAAGCCTGTGTGGGGTGATTGCTAAATCCTTGTTGTCTGGTACCCTGGGAGGAGTTGGGGGGGCAGCAGTGTTCCCTTGACCCCTTACAATGTATGTTAAATCATTTTAAAGAAGGATATGTGACTCAGGACTATGGCATTGAGTGAAGCAGGCATGAGCTTAAAAGTTTTGTGAATCAGAATGGCCCACTTTTGGTTTTGGGAAGCCCAACAAAGGCAATTTTTGATCCCAACATAGCTTTGAATGTCCATAGGTTAGTGTTTGATCCTGACCAAACAGGATCCATATACTGACGTGTAGTACAATTTGTTGAGGAGACAGCTTGGCTAAAAAACAAATGCAAAAGACCAACAGTGTATTCTTATGGCTGTTCGGGTTGCAAACCCCAAATGTCCCAAGCAGAGACCACCAATCCTAGCTAGTGCCCCAGAAGACTTGCCAGAACAGGAAGAGGATCACCACGACCCTCACCACGACCATGCCAAAGGGGGGCTACACCTAGTAGCTCAAGAGACTTGAGGGCATCAACAAGCCGAGCATCTGTGGAGTGGATAGAGTGAGGGCTGGACGTTGTGACCTCTATGATGTCAGAAGAAAGTCCTGTCAGAGGGACAGAGGATGGGGACCCTCTGAGAATTTTGGGAGAAGAAGGAAGAGGAGATAGAGCAGTCTGAAGAGAGGGAGAAGATTAGAATTGCAGTGTCTAACATTCTAGAACCTGATGTTCCTGCTCACACCAATCTAGCTGACTTTATTGAGCAACACTTCCCTTCAAGGGACCCGAGATGGAGCCCCTATGACCCCCACCAGTTGACTCTGCTACGTAATCATCAACAGTTAATTGTAAGGGCTGTCTGGCTGGGAGGAAAGCCAGCCACTAAAATGTCTAAACTCTGCCGAAAGCCCCGAGGTTTTTATTATGGTAACCACTAACCTTCCTGAAAATATTCGGATGCTAGCTATGGCCTTTATTTCTCAGTCATCCGACACAAGCTGTAGAAGCTGGAAGGGGCACTGGGGAAGCCCCTCAATGAGCTTATGGAAGTAGCTAGAAAAACTCTCGTCAATAGAGACTTGTTGGAGGAAAAGAAAAAAAAATCAAAAGATGCAGAAAAAAGCAGAAGTGCTCGCGGCAGCAATTAGGGAGGGGAACAGGGCCCCACCCTTGGGACGGAACCGATGTGCCATCTGTTACGAACATGGCCACTGGGGAGGGGAGTGCCTCAACCGGGACTGGGCTCCACCCCCTGAGGAAAGGGAAGATGACCGCCCTAGGATCCCCCCCCACCAAGCTGCCCCAGGAGACCTGAATCTTACAGGAGGGCCTTCAATGGCATGCAGAGGAAAATGGTTTTCAGTCATTGATTCAAAGGATGCTTTCTTTGAAATCCCCATCAATCAGAAAAGTCAGCTTTTGTTTGCCTTCAAATGCCCAGTCACAGGCAGAAAGCAGCAATATGCTTGGACACGCTTGCATCAAGGCTTATCCACCTTATTTGGAGCTGCATTAGCCATGGATTTGAAACTTTTAGACATTGCCCCACCTGATGTGGTTTTGCAAGATGTAGCTGACTTGTTGGTCACAGGCCAGACGGAGGAAGCTTGTCATGCCACTGCAGCAGCCCTACTGCTCCTGCTACGAGGCCTCTCGGACCAAAGCCCAATTAGTCCAATTGGAAGTTAAATATTTGGGCTACAACATCCAGCAGGGACAAAGAACTTTGGGCCATGAGAGGAAGGAAGCCATTTGCCAATTTCCAGCCCCACGAAATAGGAAGGAATTAAGGGGCTTTTGGGATGCAGCTGGGTTTTGTCGCATTTGGATTCTCAACTTCGCATTGTTAGCAAAGCCACTTTATGAAGCTACCAAGGGGAATGGAAAAGGAGCCCTTGAGTTGGGAGGAAGAGGAACAGAACAGCTTTTTGGAATTGAAGCATGCTGTGACTCAGGCTCCTAGTTTTCTGACTTGACAGCCTTTTCAGTTGTTTGTGGATATTAAGCAGAATATGGCCATTGGGATACTGACCCAACAGTTGGGAACATGGTATCGTCCGGTTGCATATTTGTCCAAACAGCTGGATCAGGTGGCCAAAGGGTGGCCAGCCTGTCTCAAGGCTGTGACAGGAACTGCCCTACTTACCCAGGAAGCCAATAAGCTCACCTTTGGACAGCAATTAAATATCTACACCCCCCATGCTCTTCGAGCTGTCCTAGACCAGAAAGGTCATTTGTGGCTTACCAATCCTGACTGACCCAACTGACCCTTGATGATGTGTGGGAAGCCATGCCCCTACCACCAGAAACCAGTGCCCACTTGGTAGAACTACATGCCCTCACAAGGCTTTGGAATTGGCACGAGATCTACGAGTCAACATTTACACAGACTCCAAATAGGCCTTCCTAGCCGTCCAAGACCATGGAGCTTTAGGAAAAAGCTCTTCACAGGAAAAAGGCCTCATCACAGCTGGAGGGAAGGACATCAAATATGGCCCAAATTATGCGTTTGTTGGACAGTGTGTGGGCCCCCAAACAAGTTGCCATTATGCATGTATGGTGTCATCAGAAAGGGGTTTCAACAGCTGAAAAAGGAAACAACAAAGCTGATCGAGTTGCCGGAGCAGTGGCCTTGGATCCCCTTCTTTAACAGGCCACATGCCTTACTCTGTGGACCCCGGCCCAGGAAGAACAACCCCCATCGTATAGTCACTCAGGAACCCAGCAAGCTGAAGCAATAGGGGTGGAACTACTAGATGGGTGGTGGGTTCTGCCGGACACAAAGGTGTTTGTTTCCCAGCAGTTGGCATGGGATGCTGTCTCCTCCCTGCATAAGCATTTGCACTTAGGAAAAACGGCTTTGGGAAAAAAGCCTTGGCTCAGGGAGGTCTAGCCTGGCAGCTGCTGTTTGCTCTCAATGTTAGGTATGTGCTGCTAATACCCTCCGTCAAGGCCCAGTTCAGGTGGGAGGGTCAAGAGGGCAGATCACACCATAGAGGATAAGTTGGCCAAAATTTGTCAGGAAACCCATCTCAAATGGCCGGATGATGCCCACAGCATGGCGTTGCTGGCAAAGAGGTGCACTCTCACCAAGGAGTTGGGTGTCTCGCCATTTGAATTGTTGTATGGGAGGGTTCCTAATTTGCATGGCCCACAGGTGTTGCCCAACCCCAAGTTACAGACATGGTGAAGCTCAAACAGTTGCCAGCCCTGAATGCCATAGTCCACAAATTGCGAAAATATGTTCTGTCTTGTCGTTCTCATGGAAATGTAACTCCAGTCCACAACTTCCACCCAGGACAAGAAGTCTGGGTGAAGGACTGGTAGAAGGAACTATTGGGCCCCAAATGGTGTGGGCCGTATACTGTTGTTGTTTTTTTCTCCCCTTGTTGTTAAGGTAACTGAAATTAGGCCTTGGATTCACTGGACCTGTTTTAAATTGGCTGTGAAAGCTTACTGGAAGGCCTCCAGTGACCCTGCCAAGCCTCTATACCTCACGTTTTGGAAACACCAGGAGGAACGCCACCTCTTCTGCGGACACACGGGAAGCTGTCGCTCTACGAACGGGTGGTGAAGAACCAACGCCCTCTGCAGGTGTCGCTCCAGGTGCCGTCGACACCCATCGCACAGGCAACATATCGCGTCTACCATGGAAACTCCGCCCCGTCCAATGCCCAGGCACAACCATGAAGACTGACTAGCGCCTACGCCAAGCTGCGTGCATCAGGAGAGGCCTGATGCCGGCAGTTCTGATCGTGTTTTTTTTCTCCTATTCATTTCTATTCTCATTGACTCTCCTTATCTCTATCAGGCAATCTTGGCCAGAGCAAAGGGTGAGGCCCATTGGTGGTGTGGGAAGTTCCGAATGATTACGAGGACCCCCGCTCCATCCTTTCCTATAGGGGGGAATGAGGATAATGAGGGTACTCCCCAACAAACGGAAGCTAGGCCCCTCACTTCTACAAATGACTCCCCTCCGCAGGTAACTTCTGAGCCAATGCTAGAAGAAATGGGTTCAGGGCCTTTCCCCCTTTGCAAAGACTGCTTTTATCAGGGTGAACAGGGACTGCATTTTGTGTATAATGAATGCTGGTTATTAAATTGCCATCCGGAGGAGGGGCTATCCCCCTGTTCAGAGGAGACAGGGAACTATTGGCAGTGTTGCATGAACCCCAATGTCACAACTTGGGCACCAAACAAACGATACAATTCAACGATTAGGTGCCATCGAAAAAAGCCCATTCAGAGACCCTTCCCAGACCCCTTTCCAGAAAGGACAAGGGCTCAGGTGAAGTGGGCACCCCTTGATTTCAGTCTGAAAATGGAATATGACATAACTTATGACCAGATTCCCATAATAGTGGAGATAACTTGTCAGCTTATTGGGGATATAGGGAATCAGTGGTTTCTACAATGGTGGTCAGAGGATGAAAATCAGTCAAGCATGGATGCACAAGACCTGAGTAAGTACTGGCAGATAGGTGTAACACGTAACCATAGTGCTAAAGCCAGTTGCCTGGAGGTCTGGATAACCCAATCCAACTACTTGGAAACATATCAATGCCATGCGGGGACACTTGATAAGAACCTCAGCAGAACAGCTATAGCCACCCTAAACACACAGGGAAAGGGAATGGTGGTTCTGGAGCCACTCCTACAACAGGGTAGGAACCCCCGTCCCACATGCACCCCTCAGGAGGGTGGGAGGGGCGGCCCACAAGGGAAGGAAAAGGGAGCCCCAAGGGAACCCAGGGCCACAAGGGAGGCCATTACCCCCTCTCCATTGGAATGCACTCAATGCCTGCAGGATCCACAGAAGGACAAAATGGGAAAAAAGCCACAAAACCCCATCTAGCACTTGGGAAGCCCCGGAGAACATGTATTGGATTCGTGGCACATTGGCCTACGAAGTCCTCTCTGTGTTCTTGGATGGATAAAACTTTGGGTTCTTTCTGTTGCCCATCCAATCACAACAGGTGCTAGGGGTCCTGGTGTATGACTCAGTAGGCCCCATCCGTCAGAAGAGGAAGGTGGACACAGCCTTCTCTAACTTTCCTTGTAAGGAACTGGCTGAATACGAGAAATCCGACATGTGGAGCTCAGAGAGAATCGTATGCACCTATGGGAGGGCCACTAGGGCTGAGGATGGGTCTTGGGGTTACCGCACCCCAATCTACATGATCAACTGGATCATGCATTTGCAGGCAGTATTGGACGTGGCTGGGGAGAGGATTGATAAATCTTTGAATATCCTCTCCAGTGCCACTGGCAAACTCTGTACTGCAGTGTACTAAAAATCTATTGGCTCCTGATTACCTCCACGCAAGGGAAGGAGGGTCTGTGGGAAGTTCAACTTGTTTAATTGCTGCCTTCACATTGATGAGACTGGACGTGTCATTAAGCAGCTCACCACAGAAATGAGGCAACTCACTCATTTCCCAGGGTAGGAATGGAAAGGATTTGATTTAACCTCCACTTCTAACTCCTGGTTCCCGAAATTGCCAGGGTTTCGCCCCTCTTGATGGAGAAATGGGCCACTGCAAAGGTCCTGGCCCTGGTGGGACGCTCAGAAGAAGGACGCTCGAGCAAATATGTTGGGCTCATGCTTCATGGAGAGGAACCTGCCATTTATGAAACTACACAGTAATCTTAGGATTGGGTGAAGTTTCAATAGGGGGGAATGATACAGCATGGGTTGCACAGGTAAACCCACCAGTGGCTGGCCAGGTTAGGTGGTCTTAATAGAATGGACCTTATAGATTCATTTTAGTTTAGCCTTTTACTCCAGTGCCCTGGAGTCCCAAAGTTGACTTTTAACTTCCTCATATTATAAATAGGGCTGAACAATGTGGCAAGACTCTGTAAAGGAGGGGCACAGGAAGCCATACGTGGGGGAGAGATACAACAGAGAAGTTGCAGAAAACTGTTGGTATGAATATCTGCTTTTGTATTTTTCCAAGATGTACTTCCCTGTTCTGAATAGGGGTTTTTACGTTTTGTATGAATACGCCTCTTTAAACGCCCTCTGATTGACGAAGTTTGATTAAAGGTATAAAATCACTGCCCTGGGCATAGCCAGGCCAGTTCAGATGTTGGTGTGTGAACACGCTGAACTCGATGCATCCAATAAACCTGTTTCTCTTCCTTCGTGGTCTCAAGTCCTGATCTTTCGTAAGTAGATTACAAACCACAATCTGCTGCAACATACCGAGAGTCATGAAAGTTATTTTTTTATAGCAGACAAAAGCTTCTCTCTGATAGGATACAAAGATGTTGAACACTTCAAAAGAAATTTGGATAAGATCTCAGATAAAATATTATCCTGCAATGGGGACACAACTGGCAACACCCTATGCTATTTTTCATTATTTTTCAATTCCTATATGATGACATAAAGAGAAATTAAATTTATCTCAAAAATACATTATATTGCCAAAACCCATCCACATAATCAGAATCAGTTGTGAGCGAATACTTTTGGCAATATAGTGTATGTGAAGGCTTGCTCCTTTGTTTTCTTAATATGAATTATGTGGTTAATCTTTGGTGAGATTCACAGCCTTTGGGGCTGGTTGGTAGCTCAACAGCTTGAGTCCTAACCAAAGACCTAGGAACTGTTAAGGTAACGTCGGAGGATATAAGCTGTTCCAAGTAGGGTGGTTTTTTTATAGAATCAGAATGTTCAAATCTGATAAATTTAAAATTTCAAAATAGTGAGGTAGCCCTTTAGGTACTGCTCCAAGGGCTTCAATTACAATCAGGACAACACACGGTATCTCAAAAATACATTATATTGCCAAAACCCATCCACATAATCAGAATCAGTTGTGAGCGAATACTTTTGGCAATATAGTGTATGTGAAGGCTTGCTCCTTTGTTTTCTTAATATGAATTATGTGGTTAATCTTTGGTGAGATTCACAGCCTTTGGGGCTGGTTGGTAGCTCAACAGCTTGAGTCCTAACCAAAGACCTAGGAACTGTTAAGGTAACGTCGGAGGATATAAGCTGTTCCAAGTAGGGTGGTTTTTTTATAGAATCAGAATGTTCAAATCTGATAAATTTAAAATTTCCAAATAGTGAGGTAGCCCTTTAGGTACTGCTCCAAGGGCTTCAATTACAATCGGGACAACACACGGTTTCTTTTTCCACAGTCACTCAACTTCAATTTGCAAGTCCCAGTACTTTGTGATTTTTTCTTGCTGTTTATCTTCAATTTGTGAATCACCAGGTATTGCAGTGTCAATGAACCATACCTTTTTCTTTCAACTATTGTTATGTCAGGTGTGTTGTGGGCCAAGTGCCTGTCAGTCTGGATTCTGAAGTCCCACAAGATCTTGACTTTCTCATTCTCTAAAACCTTCTCAACCTGATGGTCCCAGTGGTTTTTGCTGTACTCAAATCCAAACTTTTGGCACAATTTCCAGTGAATAATCTTAGCAACACAGTCATGGCATTGTAGGTAGTCAATTTGTGAAATTTATTATTATACAATTGTATCACAGTGGCCAGTTGTTTCACCGGATTTGACATTTGTTACTAGTCGGGCCTCACCCAGGGGCCTAGGACGTTGTAACGTATATTATTATTATTATTATTATTATTATTATTATTATTATTATTATTATTATTATTATTATACAATTGTATCACAGCGGCCAGTTGTTTCGCCGGATTTGGCATTGGTTACTAGTCGGGCCCCACCCAGGGGCCTAGGACGTTGTAACGTATTTTCATAATATGCGTGCAGATCCAAGCAGTGCGGCTTTTTACATTTGACTGATGGTGATTTTGTCAATTTTTAACTGTTTTAAATGTAATTCCAGTGCTTTTGGAATAGCACCCAGTGTGCCAATTACCACTGGAATTACCACTGCTGGTTTGTGCCATAGTCATTGAATTTCAATTTTTAAGTCCTGGTACTTTGAATTTTTTTCATGTTCCTTCTCAGCGACCCTGCTATCACCTGGTATTGCGATGTCTATGATTGTGACCTTATTTTTCTCAACCAGTGTGATGTCTGGTGTATTATGCGCCAGTATTTTGTCGGTTTGTATACGGAAATCCCACAAGATCTTGACCATCTGATTTTCGGTGACTTTTTCAGGCTGATGTTCCCACCAGTTTGTTGCTGTTTTAATATTATAATTTTTGCACAAATTCCAATGGATCATTTGTGCTACTGAATTGTGCCGCAATTTGTAATCAGTCTGCGTGATTTTTTTACAGCAGCTGAGTATGTGATCAACAGTGTCATCAGCTTCTTTGCAAAGTCTGCATTTGGCATCATCAGAGGATTTTTCGATTTTGGCCTTAATGGCATTTGTGCGGATAGCTTGTTCTTGAGCAGCCAGGATTAGTGACTCTGTTTCTTTCTTTAATGTACCTGCTGTTAACCATAACCAAGTTTGTTCACTGTCCACTTTATCTTTTATTTTTTCCAGAAATTGGCCATGCAGTGCTTTGTTCTGCCAACTCTCCATTCTTGATTTTATCACATCTTTTCTGTATTCTTGTTTCGTCTGTTGGGCCTTCAGTAGATTTTTGTTCTTTACTTCGATTAATGGATGTTCTTGACTTTCTTTTAAATAATCAGCCAGTGCATGTTTTTCTTCTTCAACTGTTTGCTTCACTTGTAATAATCCTCTGCCACCTGATTTTCGGGGCAGATATAGTCTATCAGTATCACCACGTGGATGTAAACTGTAGTGCATTGTCATTAGTTTCCTGGTTTTTCGGTCCAAAAGGTCCAAATCAGCTTGTGTCCAGTTAACTATACCAGCTGTGTATCTTATAACTGGTATTGCCCAGGTATTTATGGCCTTGATTGTATTTCCACCATTCAATTTAGATTTCAAAATTTTCCTAACTCTGTTGGTGTACTCTCGTCTGACAATAGTTTTTACTTTTCCATGCTTGATGTTATCCAACTGCAGAATGCCTAAGTATTTGTAGGCTTCATTTTCTTTGCATTTAATTAATTGGCCATTGGGCATTTCAATTCCCTCACATGCAGTGATTTTGCCCCTTTTTATGGATACAGTGGCACATTTTTCCATGCCAAACTGCATTGAAATATTGGTGCTGAATACTCGGACTGTGTTTGTCAATGATTGGATTTCTATTTCTGACTTTCCATAGAGTTTTCAAATCATCCATATATAGTAAATGCGAATTTTTTTCAGCTTCTTTGGCTGTTTGGTAGCCTAATTTCATTTTTTTTTTTTAAGATTACTGATAGTGGGATCATTGTGATGATGAAGAGAAGAGGTGAAAGTGAATCACCCTGGAAAATTCCTCGCTTGATATTAACCATTCCGTAGATCTCATTTCCTACTGCCAACTCAGTTCTCCATTGTTTCATCGCCTTTTCAGTAAAGGATGTAATATTTTTGCTAATTATTATTATTATTATTATTATTATTATTGTTGTTGTTGTTGTTGTTGTTGTTGTACAATTGTATCACAGCGGCCAGTTGTTTCGCCGGATTTGGCATTGGTTACTAGTCGGGCTCCACCCAGGGGCCTAGGACGTCGTAACGTATTTTCGTAATATGCGTGCAGATCCAAGCAGTGCGGCTTTTTGCATTTGACTGATGGTGATTTTGTCAATTTTTAACTGTTTTAAATGTAATTCCAGTGCTTTTGGAATAGCACCCAGTGTGCCAATTACCACTGGAATTACCACTGCTGGTTTGTGCCATAGTCGTTGAATTTCGATTTTTAAGTCCTGGTATCTTGTGATTTTTTCATGTTCCTTCTCGGCGACCCTGCTATCACCTGGTATTGCGATGTCTATGATTGTGACCTTATTTTTCTCAACCAGTGTGATGTCTGGTGTATTATGCGCCAGTATTTTGTCGGTTTGTATACGGAAATCCCACAAGATCTTGACCATCTGATTTTCGGTGACTTTTTCAGGCTGATGTTCCCACCAGTTTGTTGCTGTTTTAATATTATAATTTTTGCACAAATTCCAATGGATCATTTGTGCTACTGAATTGTGCCGCAATTTATAATCAGTCTGCGCGATTTTTTTACAGCAGCTGAGTATGTGATCAACAGTTTCATCAGCTTCTTTGCAAAGTCTGCATTTGGCATCATCAGAGGATTTTTCGATTTTGGCCTTAATGGCATTTGTGCGGATAGCTTGTTCTTGCGCAGCCAGGAGTAGTGACTCTGTTTCTTTCTTTAATGTACCTGTTGTTAACCATAACCAAGTTTGTTCACTGTCCACTTTATCTTTTATTTTTTCCAGAAATTGACCATGCAGTGCTTTGTTCTGCCAACTCTCCATTATTATTATTATTATTATTATTATTATTATTATTATTATTATTATTATACAATTGTATCACAGCGGCCAGTTGTTTCGCCGGATTTGGCATTGGTTACTAGTCGGGCCCCACCCAGGGGCCTAGGACGTCGTAACATATTTTCGTAATATGCGTGCAGATCCAAGCAGTGCGGCTTTTTGCATTTGACTGATGGTGATTTTTATTATTATTATTGTTGTTGTTGTTGTTTTAAAATGCATTTTAATTGTGCTTTCTATGACAATTACTTAACAATTTACAATTAACTACAATAACTATCCCAAAAACCCCAGGTATTTAGATGGTAGTCTAAAATCATTGAATTATAGACTGAAAGGGACCTTGGAGATCTACTAGCCCAAGGATCTTAATATCACCTTATACAAATGGTTGTCCAATCTTCAGTAAATAAGCATTCATAACTCCAGAGGCAAGCTGTTCCATTAATTAATAATTCATACTGTCAAAAATTTCCTCCTTATTTCCCTGTTGGATCTTCCGCTGATGAGCTTCCACCCAATGTTTCTTGTCCTGCCCTCAGGGTCTTTGGAGAATAAGTCAGCCTCTTTTTCTCTGTGACAGCTCAAGTATTGGAAGACTGCTATTAGATCTCCCCTAAACCTTCTCTTTGTTAAGCTAAATACCTCATTCTCTTAGCTGTTTATTATACGATTTAGCCTTCAGACCACTTATTATCTTTGTTGCGCTTCTGTGCCCTCTTTCTATTGTAGTGTAATGGAACTAGACCCAATACACGTAGCCTTTAACTTATAACTATTCATTTAGTGACCATTTGAAGTTACAACAGCACTGGAAAAATGACTTACAAGCGTTTTTCATAGTAAGAATTAATTGTTGCAGTGTCTCTGTGGTGATGTGATCAAAATTCAGATGCTTGGCAACAGGCATGTATTTATTATGGCTGCAGTGTCCCAGGATCACATGATCACATTTGTAAAATGGGACAAAACTCACTTAACATCTTGATTAGCAATGGAAATTTTCGGCCTGTGATCATAAATCGAGGACTGCATTCCAAATGTGGCCTCACCAATGTCGCCTCACTAATCCAAAATAGTGTGGTTATAATTGTTGTTTTTGATACTAACTAGATTGATGTAACCTAGCACTGCATTGGCTTTTTGGAAGTACTGCATTCTATGAACTCTTAGATGGTGTTCCACTAGGATTTCTTGATCCCTCTCAGAATTGTTAATGTTGAGCCAGGTACTGCCTATCCTGAACATGTGTACTGTATCTAGTTTTTCCTGCCTAAGTGCTGGACCTTATTTTTCTCATCACTGGACTTTACTTTTATCACTACTACTTCCTACATCATGCAAATTATTTTCTCTGTGTTGCATATCAAATCAGCTTCAGTGCTTTCTCCAATCTCACAAAGAAAGATGAAAGAGGAGGAAATAGATAATATCTGGCAGAAATGTCCATTCTCCTAGTAACTGAGCACTCTCTTCTAACATCTTTCTAATCAGGAAAATGGAGAGCTACTACTGCTGTTTCCTCTTCTTCTGCCTCCTCTAAAACAATCTTGATTTTGTTAAAAAGTACTTATATCTTGTTCCTTTAAGACATGGTAGATACAACCTGAAAACTGTGAGCAACCATTACCAAATTTAAAAGCTCTCTAAATAATCAATTCACACCAACCATCTGTTGCCTTAAAGCTACACTTACATAGCCACAATTAATGAATTAAGCATATTTTCCCAAAATCTTAAAATAATTGCTTAAAGCTGCTGATGAGTGTTAAATGACTCCTGAACAATTATTTTAGTGTACACATTCTTACTCACTCACACACATACACCATAACTGGTTTATTTTAGGCTGCTACAGCTAAGATACTACTTTTCTTCCCTCCTACCTTTTATCTTCCCCACTGATCCCTTTCTTAACATATTTCCACATATGCAGAAAATATGCTTTAACTTGTTTTGTCATTACTTGTCTCTTGGTTATCAATATTATAGCAAAAACAATGCAAGAATAATAGAGGTCTTTTATTTTTAAAAACATGTGTGGTACTTTCTTGGCTCCTTCTTAAATGTTATTATTATTGGAGCTTTTACAATTCTGTGGACTCCAAAGGAACCCTACAATTTCCTTCGGTGTAGAGTTTCTCCTTTTCCTGTGTTTTCATGCCACAAAAAGGGTGTCTCAGAAAGTTTTCTTCTCTCTCTCTCTCTTCCCCTAAAATAACTGTAATAGCCTCAGCATATTCCTAATCTAATTAACATCCATAACACTTAGACTATAAATTGACTTCAACTGCTCTTGAAGTTCCCTGCCACCTTGTTAAGTTGCCTTCCATTGCAGCTGTAAATCAAAGGAGAAGGGCTAAGGTCACAGTCCATGTTTGCTGTACGCTTGAGTGAGAGACACTGATGGCTTTACCAACTGCTCCTTTATGTTGTTTTTGCAGAGCTGTAGAAGGGAGCGCGTTGCAATCCCAAACAAGATCTTGTTCATCTTGAGCAGAGAGGCAAAGCAGCAAAGGCTCAGTTAAGTGTAAATGTCAAATACAAGGTAAATAAAAGAATTTTTTTTTTAAAAATCTAAGTCTACAGCTCCCAGTTTAACAGTTATTCAGGAGTAAGAAGTCCGAATTCCAGATTTTTTTTAACAAAGCAAAGCAAAGACTCAGAAGTAAAAATGTAAGAGTGTGTGTGTGTGTGTGTGTGTGTGTGTGTGTGTGTAAGAGAGAGAGAGAGTATTAATAGGATGCTCCATGTTTAAACTGAAATGCAGGTGCACTCAGAATTGTGG
This sequence comes from Thamnophis elegans, assembly GCF_009769535.1. NCBI lineage: Eukaryota > Metazoa > Chordata > Lepidosauria > Squamata > Natricidae > Thamnophis > Thamnophis elegans. Next base: position 38,793,763 of record NC_045558.1, read on the forward strand.
CTTTAAAAGTTATGTGTAAGTATTTGTTAGACAATTATATCCTGCTTAAAGCATTCCATTTATAAAAAGAAAGATACATGATTCAGAGCTTTAGGCATATAAAAATACAAACTGTTAAACCACATCATTGATTCATGTACCAATTTTGATTATTATGGCTATGTGTTCCATCATTATCAAAGTAGGAACTAAATATTAACAAGGACTTTCTGTTACAATACATTTCTCTAAAAGTGAATTATTAGTTGTTTATTTATTTTACTGCTTGTAACCAATCCTATATAAATAATAAAATAAAGCTATCCACTAATGCTCAAAATGCCTTTTCAAGAGTGTAATTATTCAACTACTTATTGAATTTAGTGGGACATTAGACCAATTTAGCTGGATCTTTTTATCAGAGTCATAAATGCTTTAGGTCCCCTTACTTTCAATAGCTGTTTTCTAAGTATTAGTTAAATTTACTATATATTTAGTCCACTACTGAAATCAGTGATAGCCAATTTATGACCCTGGGATCACATACGGACCTTGAGTCAGTCAGTCAGTCAGTCAGTCAGTCAGTCAGTCAGTCAGTCAGTCAGTCAGTCAGTCAGTCAGTCTTTCTCTCTCTCTCTCTCTCTCTCTTTCTCCCTCCCTCCCTCTCTCCCTCTCTGTCTCTCCCTCCCTCTGTTTGCGAGCCTGTGGCTTACAGACCTTTTTCTGATGCCAATTCCTGGCAATAAATAGTTTCCTGCCATTTTGACATGATGATCTCATTATAGTATAAGCTCGTAAATCAATGTAGCAAGGATTTTAAAATAAAGAAATAGTCCTTTTCTACTTTCATTTTTCCTTACGTCCTATCTGCTTCTCCAGTCCTGGGAAAATATTTTTTTTTTACTTTGTCTATATGTAGACTTGTCTATCTAGCAGTGTTTTCACTTCATCCTAGAAGGTTCCAGCCACCAAAAGTTTGGAGTTCCACTTCTGGCCTCAATAATTATTCTGCAATTACTTTTAGATCAATTGTAAATTTTCTTTTAATTAGATGCTAGTACACATTGGTATATTTTCAGCAGATATGGGATGAGTAATAAAGGCCAAATTCAGCAAAATATCCAGTATTAGGAATCAAGAGGAGATCTTTTTTGTATTTCCCCAAATTGCTAGCTTAACATTTATGGTCAAAGAGTGAGATAACAAGGCAACAATATTTGAAGCATCTCATCTAAAAATCCTATATATCTTTTGGTTATTTCTTGCTAAAAAATAAATTGAATGAAAAAACTACTGCAGATGATTAAAGACAGAACTACTGTGATCTGGATACATTATCCATCTCCTTAAAGAATCTATGATCTCTAATACCTTTCTATAAACATAGATTTATTTTATTGGTTTATTGTTTTTAGCATGGCATTGGTGCATGCATGGTGAAAAAATCCCATTACATCTGAAACGAAGGGATTATATTGTGTTTTACCACAAAATACACTGTAATTGCTACTGTATTACAAATAAATATTTTAATAAGGAAAAGCTGAAGCAGTCATGGAAAAAAGTATCTCATCCCTGGCTCCCTTAAATTGGATATCTGTACATCTGGGGTTATTTTTAAAGCATGTGGAAGTCTTAACATTTTCAGCAACAGAATAGCTTGATAGATATGGAGCAACACAGTTTTTGTGTTTGATAATTTGCATGTAAAATCCTATATGAATTCTTAAAATATATATTGTAAAATCTAGTATTGAGATCAATAAATGCTGAACTCCCCAGAAATGTTCATTGAACAGAAGAGAATTTAAGAGGAGAAGTAATAAAGTTTTACTATATTAAGGCTGCAGCAATAAATGTATTACCTATAGAAGGTAATACATATTGAACTCAATGGGACCTATGCCCAATTAGCAAAATCAGCAAAATTTCTAGCTTCAATGCGTGTGGTCAAGTATTTTAAGATTGATCTGGCTCACTAAGCCATAACGTATTTGGTTTGGATTCAGATTAGCATGTTGTGTTAACCATAATTTATGACATAGCATGTGGTAGTTTATTCAGTAAAGCATAGGTCAACATAACTATGTCATATTTGGACATTATATGTAACTTATCCTTAAAAAGATTATCTTTCGCTTTGATGATTTGTCAAGGAACAATTCTGCATTTCTAAATGGCTTCCAGCTCAAGTTTGTTTTACAGTGGGGTGGGTGGCCGTAAGTAGAGGAACAAGGACCTTAATGTTGCACAGAAGTGTTTAATACCAGGAGAGCTGAGCAGGCATATTGTACAATAAATATGGTCACAGCTATAGCCTGCATTTCTATTTCTATTATAGTAACTATTTTTAAATGTGTGCCTTTCCATAACATTTAGCAAATTTGTATTCAATCCTCATTTTTTAATAATGCACTGTCCCTAGTTTCAGGTAATGAATGACCTACCCTCTAATATATTAACAAGGGATTCTCATGAAAAAGAATAAGTAACCCCACGTTTTCTGCTATTTTAAACTACAAGTCCCATGATTGTTTACCATTTTTCAAGTTGTCCTGAATTTATGAAAACTAAATCTGAGGATAAAGCCAAAGTTTTTGGACTTAATTATTCCTTAAACCAGTTGTTTCTGGCCGTTATTCCACATTGATAGCACAAGTTCAATGCACTACACCTAAAACTTCTTCAAAGATCTTCTAGAAACGTATAGCTTTGAAGATATTCGATCAGACCACACCCACACTAAAAAAAATTGCTTTGGTTACCAACTGCATTCCACTTTCCCTCTAATATGTCAAGGAGAAGGAACAGATTTTAGGGCTCTTAAATGGTCCAGAGATTGGCTATCTAAGGAAGTGCCTTTTTCCTCCCAGATTTTCAGAAGAGATTGTTGTAATACAGACCTGCTTTTCAGGAATGCAGGAAAGAGCCTTCTCCTGTATCAATGCACTATTGTTGGATTTCCAATGAGTGCCAATCCTGTGTTTTCTTTTGAAAAGAGAATCAGAATACATCCTTTCAATGTAATTACTCATATTGCTTGATGTTATATTACAAGCAGTATTTTGGTTCTTTATTATAAACATTGTTAGATAAGGATAGTAATCATTGTTTTAATCCAGCTATTATTTTGTTATTTTGTCAGGTACCTTGTGTGCCAAGCACATCCACCACCCCCCCCACACACACACAGAAAGAGGAGGCAGGATACTAATACAATAAATAAACAGTTATGTATGCCCAGGAATACTACAAAACTATATAGAAGATGATGTAGGAGACCAGAAATCACAACAAAGCAGTTGTCAGATGAGTTAGGAAAGCTATGAGAATGTGCCAAGTATGGATGTGGACATATCTTGGCTCAAAAAGTCTTTGATTATATCTAGTGCATTCTGGGCAGGTGTCTGAGGACCTCTGTTAGAGTGGGAAACTTTTTTATGGCCCCTATGAAGAATAGTGTAGCTACACATTATGTTCTCTGACATTTTGCAGAGCAGGCTATAAGAAACACAGCCAAATAAAAGAGGAAGCAAAAAGTCACCCAAACCATCAGAATAAACAAGCCTCTCCCCTCTAAATTCTGTTTTAAGAATAATATCTTGAAATACAATTTCCAAACTACCGGATTTTAGAAGCAAGGATTGTTTCAGAATAGATATCTATAAAATCATCAGGCATAAAATATGAGATGCATCAAATGAAAGTATTTCGCTATTAAAAGCTATTCATTTTGCTCAGCGTAAATTTGAATTACACGTTTATTAAATGTTGTTCTGCAGTGATATGTTTAAGACATGTTACAATGTATTGATTTCAGTCCTTACCACAGAAGTGTTACTGGAAAATTAATTGCCATTTTTCAATAAAATATAATCAAATTGCAAAGTCTGGTCATTTGTAGAAAAACAATAACAAATTCACTATATATAACATTCTCTTTTTTGCAGTATGGTGGAATCAATTTAAACATTCTCTAATATACCCTTCAGCCAATTAGTTCCCCCCCACTGCCCATTTTATCCTTCCTTAAAAGGTGATGACTTTGTTATATGCCTATTCATCAAGCTTTAGATCTATGGCATTGATCAGACACCTGGAAAACTCCATATGTTTTAGCCATCAGGTTTGTAGATACAAAATAATGGCCTTAATTTTCTTTTTTATATTCCTTTAAAGTAGGCAATAATCCTAGACAGATGATAACATAAATACATACATTGATAGATTCATGGCAAAATCATATCTTTTTGAAGAAATTTAACAGCATTGCTCATGCTTTTTAAACATAAAAAAATGAGGGGCAAACTTATGAACAACCTTGAATGAAAATATGCATTTCCCTTGTAGTGGGAACAAAAATTACAGTGAATAAAATTATAGTAATGCTTAAAATTCTACTATCTTCTTAAATCTGGTTGCTCTTTTCTTCCCTCTATGTGCTATTTTATTTTATTATTAGAAAGAAATCAACTTTTTAAATAATATATCAGGTCATTTTTGGTTCATTGACTGGAAAAGGTCTTATCAAAGAATAAGCAATTACAACTTTTGGGGAATATTTTATTTCACTTGTTTCCTTATTTGGCCATACTTCTATTTTATTTAAGTTCTAGGAATAGGATACATAAAAATGTGAGCTGAGAAAGAATGCAATAATATAAAAGTTTATAATACATCTGCAGTAAAATATGAAAAAACTAAAACCTAGTAATTTGCTGATTATAAAGGTAATGAAATTGTCACCATTCTCCTTGTGTAAAATGTCTTGAAAAAGAGCTCCATAATCTCAGTGCTACCATAGAGACCTCATCTTCATTGTAAAGAGAGATAGGGATAAGAGGGAAATCTCTGCCATAAAAGATGTTCAGATACAATACGATTTGTTGGATTTATGGTTAGACTATTATTATTTATTTATATAAATTTTGAAGTCCCCCAGTTCTTGAAAATATTAAGCATGAGATCATATGGGCCATTAGATCTTACCATTTTATAAAGCCATTGAGAAGGGATTGGTTATGCTTGTTGATGACCTTTGGAAGATTCAAGATAAGGGTGGTACAACTGACCTGACTCTCCTCACTGTTATTCAATACCATCAACCACAGTATTCTTCTGGTCAGGTCTGGAGGTTAGAAGACACTTTTTTGCGTTGCTCCTTTCTCCAGAGCCAGTAGTATTGGTATTCAGAGAGAAGGGAGTCAAGTGCTAGTCCCTGCAGTACGGGATGCCTCCAGCTCAGATTGCTCTAGTCTCCTTTTTAAATATCTACATGAAACTGCTGTGGAAGGTCATCCAAGAATACAGGGTGTGATATTATCAGTAGGTTGATGATAACCGGTTATACATCTCCATCCGGGGCTATTATGGATTCTGGAGGATATGAAGTTCAGGATGAGGAGGAACTGACCTCAGCTCGATGCTTGAAATATGGAGTGGCTCTGGGTTTTGGCTCCTCTATTGATTTCTCATTTCTCACTTGGATGGCATTGTAATTCCCTAGATTAAGCTGGTACTCCAGTAAGGGGTCCTTCTGGATTCTTGGCTCTTGCTTAATGAGCAGGTAATAATCATAGCTAAGCAGGCTTTTGCATAGATCATCTTGTACGCTAATTGCATCCTTTCCTGGACTTTTAATATTAACTCATGCCTTAGTCATGATGCTCCCTAAGAATGTCTGTCCATCTGTCCAGAATGCATAGTATAGGCATGATCCAGATCCCTTCTCTGAGATCTGCCACCTAATGGGACTTCTGAAATCTGCCATTTCTATTGCTGTCCCTTTCTTATGGAACACCCTTCCCCCGAGATTCAGCAGACCCCCAACCTTTTCGCTTTTTGGAAGGCCATCAAAACCGTTTTTTAAACAATCACTGTGATAATAAAGAATAGACAGAATGAAATGTTAGATCTGGCTGTGGAATATCTCTCTATGGGATGCTTATGGTGCCCTTTTTTGTTTCTGTTTTATTGTTTTATCATTTTTGTCAAGTTATTGGGTTATACTGCTGCATGAGCCAAGTGTGATTTAAGATGGGCAGCTATAGAAAATCTCAATTAAACTTAAGCACAAATCTTTCACTGAAACCAAAGCAGAATCCCTAACTTGGTCTTAAACTCACTGAGAGTAACAGGAATCCTTTTAAGAATATTATTAACAACTTTTTAAAGTAGATACTGGAATAATGTTCTGAGAAATCATTCTGAGATTTGTGTTGGAAGTTTGCCAGCTAAGGAGCTATAGCTTCTTTCAAATCTTCTACTTGTCAGAGATTTGAGACCCCAGAATTCCTATTTAATTCTAAAAGATGCAATATTATGTTAGAAAAGATTAGCATAGAAATGGTAATGGAAACTCTACACTCTTGGCACAATAACAGAAGACTTGGAAATTCTAGTCAGTGTTTTTCAATGTTGGCAACTTTAAGATGTGTGAACTTCTACTTCCAGAATTCTCTAGCTAGTATACTGGCTGGGGAATTCTGTGAGTTGCAGTCCACACATCTTAAAGTTGCCAACATTGAAAAATGGTGTTCTAGTCCAACTTCTTGAATTACACAGAATATTGAAGAAGTACATCTGCTCATAAAAGTGCCTGGATACAATGATAGGACCATTTCCTTGCTTGCCCCTTAGTCCCAACTATCCAAGATTGAATAATAGTTTATTGAAAATTTTGAAGTTAAACAAACTTTAGGTCTTTCTACATGTTATCTGATGCTGTTTCTAGCTTAAAACAGAAATGGATTTCTTTGCACAATATTAGAGAGGAAGCATAGCCAAGTATCTATTCTGCTTATCTGAAACAAAATGCACATTTTTACCAATTCTTATTTTAGCCTTAAATGGGACCAAATGGCACAAAAAATAATTAGTGGAATAAATTGAATTACTGAACAAATTGTTGATTAATAGCAACATTTAATACTGTATGTTCTTTAGAAAGCAAAATATATTTTAGTATTTACAAGTTTGAACATCTCAAAGTTTTGTAGATATTATAAAAGGCCTATTTTGCTACTCCACACTAGCTTTTTTTGGGGGGGGGTATGCTAATTTACAGCCCATCTTTTGGATAAAACCACTTGATATCAATCCTGTTAGAATATGGCTGGTAAAAAAAGTGATATAACCAAATAACTGAATTATTCTTCATTTATATTTGTTAAGTGCCCATTTAGAAAAACAGATGTAAAGTTCTGCCTACATTTTTGTATGCATTTTGTTGGCAGGAATATCAGGGTAAATGTCAGAAATGCTGGGAACATTCGTATTAACTACATAAGATTTTTTATGAGCCAGACACAAGTATCAGACTGTTATACTATTAGTAAATTATCTCAAAGTCAATCTAGCATTTTTGGTAAATGACTAAATATAATTTCCAATGAAATATAAGTCCTTTGCATAGATTCAAGAAAAAAATATTGTTAGTTAATAATTTCCGATGTTTACTGTTAGTGCAAAAGCTTTCATTAAATGGCATAATTTTGCCAAATGTCTGGTGGAGAACTGATTTACTTTGACAATATGGAAAACACACATTAAATGTATATATTTTCAAAATGATATGTTAAAACAGCAACAGGTAGACTACCTAGAAACCTATTCTGCCTTAATAATACACTGTTTTACACATCATTTTTTCTTTTACTCTGGCCTCTTTTGATCAGGTATAAACCTAGATATTATTTCTTGTGACACTCAAAACAGATACACACAGACACACATTCCCTTAGAAATATGTATCCCTTACTACTTACATATGTTTAAGGTGACCAGACGTCCTGCTTTTGGTGGGACAGTCACACTTTTGAACAATTTGTCCCATATCCCACGGCATTTTTAAAAAGTCCCGATTTTTAGATGGGCTTTGTAATACTTGCAATGAGGGCTTTTATCCGGCTTTTCCAAACACCCTGGAGGCTCCCGGCTGTTTCACCCGCAGTGGCCGGACTGTGGCTGCTCCATCCCTGGAGGGGGATGCAGATGAGGGGGTGGGCTGAGTGCTCGCGGCCCTGGTGTGATGCCCCTCCCAGCTCGGCCCCACGCTTTGCATGTACGTGCCTGGAGCGGAGGTCCCCATGAAAGGTAGGGCATTGCAGCCTGCCACGGCAATTGCAACAAGCCCGCCAGCTTCCCAGGGCAGCATGGCTGCCCTGCTCCCCGCTGCCCTGCTTGAAATGGCTTCAATCGGGGTGGCTCTGCCTCTCCTTCCAACAAAGAGGCAGCCGGCGCCCGGGAGCTTTGCTTCGGAAGGAAGCAGGGCCGGCAGAGCAGGTGGGCCATGGGGAAGGAGCTGAGCCTGGGGTCGCAGCCTGCAGAGCTTTTACAAGACGAGGATAATAAAAGGTGCACTTCTCTTCCCTTCCTCCCTTTCACCTCCCTCCCCTCTTTCCTTCCCTCCCGTCTTTCCTTCCTTTCTTCCTTCCTTTTTCTCCCTCCCTTCCTCCTTCCCTCCTTCCTTCTCCTCCCCTCCCTCCAGCCCAGAGGAGAAGCAGTTGCTTCTGGAACTTCTTGAGAAGTTTCCTTGCCTGCTTTTCTCCTTCTCAAACGCCTTCCAGTGACTGGCTAAGCTCTCCTCCCCGGAGTCTCTTTCTTCTGCCTGGGAATGGAATGGGGAGGTGTTATTGATTAAAACTTTTGCCACCCAGTGCTGTGGCTAAGGTGAAGCTGTCAAGCTCCCACCGGCAGCCCCGCCTGGGGCAGCAGTGCCTCCCCCTCCGCTCAGAGTACCTGAGCTGGGCACCGCATTATCCCTGCCCCCTCCTCCACCACCATGCTTTTGAAGAGCCATGAGGCCGCAGGAGCCAGTAGGAAGGCGGCAGAGGGAGTGGGAGCAGAAAACAAAAGGCCCCATGGCTTCTCAAAAGCACAGCGGAGGAGGAGGCTGCGGCGGCAGGGGTAACATGGTGCCCAGCTCAGGTGCTCTGGGTGGAGGGGGAGGGAGGCGGCACTGCCGCTGCCATAGGCGGGGTGCCAGCGGGAGCTTTGGCAGCTTCACCTCAGGCACAACGCCGGGCGGGAAAATTTTTAATCAGGAACACACACACCCCTCAATGGTGTCCTGCTTAACCAATTTTAAAATCTGGTTACTTTACGTATGTCTTTATTTGTTTTATTATTATATTTAGGCACTGCTCAAGTCCAAAACAACTCCTGGGCATGCAAACAAACCTGAAAAAACTTATCCTCATCTGCCCACACTTCAAGCTGCATTTTTGCTATTTTAAAGTAGAATTCTTGAAAAATGAAGAGAAATGCAGACTCAGCATACTCTCTGAAATATGAACTAATTTTTTAAAAAATCTTCGCTGAAAGATACATTGGTGTGTTAAATGGGCTCTGGAAGAAATGTTGCACATTTGGGCAAAGTTTAGACCGTCTCCTGAAATGCAAAGGAAGACTGCATATAAAATACTTTCTTTATTTCTTGACTTGGCATTCAATTTATATCCATTACCTGCCATATTGGTTGAACAGAAAATTAGAACTCAATTGGAACTTCAATACATATGATAATTCTTGGGCCTATGATAGTGATAAAGCCATAACATTTTTGGCTCAGGTTCTGATTTCTGCTATTCTGAACAGATTTCAGCAGTTACTTGCCAATAAACTAACTCCCACTTTAAAGCTTTACAGCCATGTTATTTACCCTAAACAAGATTTTTAATCACCCATATATATAATGAAATATAGTGCTTTAAGAGATTATATGGTTAACCTTCTTAATTTATTTATTTATAATTTTATGTTATATAATAATTTAATATAATTTATCTTAAAAGTTGTATTGATGTAAATAATATAACTTTACAATTTTATATTTACTAATAATTATATATAAGAAATAATTTTAATTTTCAATAGCTTTGTATTGGTTGCAAAATAGAAGATTGTTGGAAGACTAATGCAATCAAAAATCTATACGTACATTTTGATTGCCTCTGTGAATAAGAATGCAACCATATTATAGGTTAGAATAACCATATTATAGAATATTAATGTATTCTTAAGTAGTGTATTGTATTACTCTCTGATGCAATCTCATGCAACCTGTTTATATAATCAACTTTATTCAAAAGTGTTCATTAATAATTTAGATTTCAAAAGGATTTATAAATGCTGCCTGCAATATTTAATTCAGTGCTGGGTCTCTGTATATAAATGCAGAGTAGTCGGCTTCTTCCAAAATTTAGGAGTCAATCTTAAATTCATTTGAGATTAAAAATGTAATGGATTAGGAAAGTGCAAGATTACAGCATTGATCCCTTACCACAAAAACATGAGAATATTTAATTTGGGTTTTTTAAATGTCTAATTTCTGGGTTTTTTTTAATTACTGTATTTTTTGTTTAGGGTTTTTTTTGTACCCATTAACAAAATAGTCTTACTATTCTTCATTCATCTGTTTCAACCCTCCCAATGACAAATATTTAATAGTACTTGAATGTTTTGCTAGTTTCAAGGCAATAAACTTTATTCGTACCTATTGCACAAAAAGACTTGGGAGGTTTTTTTCTCTCCCTTTTTTATTTGCTACAATCTGTTCAGTGTCACTATGTTAAGAACAGCATCATGGCTCCAGAGCTGAAGTCTGGGAAGCTGTACATCAGGCACACTTTAGCAGATTTATGTCATCAACTCCCACACAGTATCAATCATTCCCAAGATCATAATTTGCCACCAAAGCAAAAGCTGTACTGAAATCACCAGGACAGACTTCAAACCAAGCCAGTTGCAAGTTTTCAGTTGCCATGGAGGAATTACGAGTGGGGTGTGTGTGAGTGGTTGAGGTTAAAGAATTCTCAGCAAACTCTCCCAAAGGGGTTAGGGAAAGGGAGGGGGAGGAGAACAATGTTGCCATCGGCACAAATACAAGATGTCTCTGTTAAAGAAACCAGGATGCATTCTGAGACAAATAAACACAGATTTATCAGTCTGGCTGCAATTTTATGAAGTGCAACATTAGCTCTCTTCTGTCTCTTTCCAATCTAGATCAGATAAACAGATGCATCCGGGACTGTATATGTCAGGACATATGATCAGTAGCAATGGCCAGGAGCATTTCAAAGCATTTCAGGGTTCATTCACTTTGTTTTCATATCACCATTTTCAGATGTCAAACAGCCATTGGCACAGCAGCCATGCCTTTTTATTATAATGCCAATTCTTAGAATATATCTCAATATAGAGAAGGGGGGGGGGGGGGTGATACAGTGGCCTTTCCTAGTTCAAGAAGAATTCAAAATATTCCAATTCCTATTTGCTTAGAACATGGTAATTTGGTAGCAGTGAAAGCCCTACTTCTACCATGTTCTTTGCTCTATATCAAGCACACTCACAAATACACAGGCAAGAAGCCAAAATATGGCCCAATGCCAATCTGTGGCTTCATCTTCATTTTCAAGAATGCCTCTGGGACAATGAGGTTTATATATCCTATAATTCAACATTCCATTACTTACCCTAAGGTTACCTTAGGAATTATCCTAGAGACAACCTACTATTTCAGATTTTATACTGTAATATCCAAAGTTAAAGTCACCTTCTGTAAATTAAAGGAAATGTGGCTCCATGACTCCAAGCAGGTTTCAAAATTTGCTATCATGATAATTTTTTAAAAAAAAATAACTTCTAACTTCCACATGAGACTGTTTCTTTTCTACTTCTAAATGCAGAAATCTCCTACAGGTGCTAATTCCCACCTGTAAAATGATATCCCATTCTGATGACTTTTATTTACTCTAGGAAATCATTTCTCCTTTGGTATTTTAATGATCATGGGACTAATGATTATTTTGGGAAGATTCTGCAGGGGAAAAAAAGACCATCTAAGGGACAATGCCCCAAATGAGGCCTCAGAATTATAACCAATTCTATATTTTCCAGACCATAATGATGTGTTGCAGCACATATCATTATGCTCTGGAAAACAAATAGAATGCATATATGCATCTTCACATATTTAAGTTCTCGCATAAAAAATATTTGTACGGTAGTTGGTTTTTTCTTCTTCTTCTCAAACATCTTAATGTTTGTTTAAATGTTTGGGGAAGTCATTAATCAAAAGTAGCTGCCATCAATCTCCAAACTTGTAAAAGTCAACCGAAGGAGGCAGAAATGGTTTAAAAAAATGTGTTAAGCTAAGAGAATCATATGGAACTTTTTAAAGGAATGTATCAAGGGAATTGCAAACTGTAACCTCCTACAACTGCAGGAAAGGCTACTGAAAGTGTGAATTAATTTAACGCAGAATTTGTCCTTAGCCATTCTTAAGAAATAACAGACAGTGGGGAAGTGAAGAGAACAGAGTGGCATGCAAAATTATAAATCAACACAAGAGAGCTGGAAGGTGCACTTGAAAAGCTTGGCATCATTTTAAAATACTCTAGACAGGATGATTGATTTTCCATAGGGGAAAAGATGTGCAAAGTGGGGGAGGGAAGCAAAGGAAGAGCCTATCATGTTCAAAAGGTCATGAGAAGAAGCAGAGCAGAAAAAAGCATTTGATCAAAGACAAGCTGCCAAATCTGTGTGTTGAGATATTGGCAGTTAAGTAAAAGATGCTTAAGATACCAATACCTACTGCATTGCAATATGAAAAAATGGAAATTCTTAATTAATATAATAATTAATATAAAGTTACACTTTGTCATCTACATTTTTTTCTTTAATAGCTTCTTCAATTGTTCACAAAGAAACTCTGCATCTTGGGTACAAGCCTATAAATGTAATACATTACATATATGCATTTGTCTATTGGTGCAAATTTACATATTCCTAATTATGATGTTATCAGAATGATGCATCATGATTCCATGATCTAAGTTCTGCCCTTTCATATTAAAATCATGACATATCCATGAATATCAGCTAGCAGTCAGAAAACAGGATACAAATTTCTTAATCTCTTTCCACAATTATAACAGAAAAATTGTGGCATTTTTTACCAAGCCAAATCCATAAAATGCTAGGGAATTATTGAAGGCTTGATATTGCAATAAATAAGCCATCAACAGACACATAGAAATAAACTCCATTAACATACCATTTAAAAGATAGCACCAAAACTCAAGTAGGAAAACAAACATCACTCATAGCAGCCAAAATCCAAATAAACAACCAGGCAGGAAACTATATCCAAGTAACAATCAAGGAAGAAACTACACTCCAATCAAGACTGGTAAGTCAAGCTAGTAAACACTAACAATCAGCAAATATTCCTTTCCTATGAACAGATGATGTTATCTAGCTTGGTAATAAAATGTCTGCAAGAAAAAAAGTAATTAAGCAGAGAGAACAAGAACTTAATCTAAATAATAGATTTATGTCTCAACATCATAGATACAAAGTGCTTGGAAGAGGCTGGAAAGACTTTGTGCAGAATGCTATAAAAGTGTGAAAATAATGCTCATGAGAAACAAAGAATGTTTTGTGGAATGCTGAAGAAAAGCATGTTGTGGAACAACAGAAAAAGAGACATCTAATGTAAATGTTAAAGTATAATACTGCAATGTGCTCTACATGGGGCAGCCCTTGAAGAGCATTTGGAGACTTCAGCTTGTCCAGAATGCAGCCGCGCAAGCGATTGTGGGCACACCTCGGTACACCCATGTTACACCTATCCTCCGCGAGCTGCAATGGCTGCCTATTGGTCTTTGGATACGCTTCAAGGCGCTAGTCGTCACTTATAAAGCCCTTCATGGTATTGGACCTGGGTACCTGAGAGACCGCCTGCTGCCAATTACCTCCAATAGACCGATTAGATCCCACAGATTAGGCCTCCTCCGAATTCCATCCACTGGCCAATGCCGACTGGCGACCACCCGGAGGGCCTTCTCTGTGGCTGCTCCGGCCCTCTGGAACGAAGTCCCTGTGGAGATTCGGACCCTCACCACCTTCCAGGCTTTCCGCAAAGCTCTTAAAACCTGGCTGTTCCGACAGGCTTGGGGCTGATGAGTTCCTGTTCCCCACTCGAATGGTGTGCCTGTTGAGTTGTTTTTAAAATTGTGATATTGTTTGTCTATGTCTTTTTTCCCCCTATTTGTATCCCCTATCTCCCCCCCTGACTTGGGTTGTGAGCCGCCCTGAGTCCCTTCTGGGAAAAGGACGGCATAGAAACATAATAAATTCAATTCAATTCAATTCAATTATAGTTGCCCATGCAATTGCTATGCCACTTGTAGAACATGTGTCAAAATTACATCAAGGCCTTCTAATAGGAAAAAGCTACCAAAATTAAAGTGGGATTAATTTGCGAAAGCTGGTGGAAAAATTTTTTCAGAGTATGAATGGCCTAAATTCTGGCAAAAGGAGTGCTCTTTTTTACCAGATAAAAGATTTTTCTTTTCACATCATTTACAAATGTATGAAAATGGGAAAGTTTATTATACATTTTTTGATTTAGAGAAAGCATATGACAAAGTGAATTGGCTTGAATTATAGAAATTTTGCTAGAATGATTCAGTTGAAAATTGGTTGCTAGATGTGATAAGATATGACAGAAATCAAGCATGTATGAGATGAAATAGAAGGTCAATCAGTTAACATTAAATAGATGTGAAATAAGGACGCATATATTATCTTAGTAATTTCATGTATTAATGAATAAGAAATGCTTGTAATGATATCACAAATAGCTGGAGACAAACGTATATGTACTTTTATATGGCACTGATTCTATGTTATTACTAGACAATGTAAATTATTTTCCTCAAATATTGTATGCAATGATACAGTATATATCTGAAAATCAATATGTCTAAAACAAAGGATGACAAGGAAAATGGGGTGAACAGCAGCAGGTTATAAATACATGGCAAAAAGGTAGAGCAAGTGGAATTATGATACCTTGGTAGAATAATTATCAAAGTTAAGATAATGGATAGAGAAAGCTGGTAAAAAGATATCAGTGGATGTTGTAAGGAATTTGTTAAAACAATATAAAATGGCAGTTTACAAGAGCATATTGTTGCCAGTTTTGCTGCATGGAAATAAAAGTTGTTATGTTCAGAGAAACATAGACACTGAGTTGAATACAGGAAAAATGGGATGCTTAAGAAGTGTATGATAAAAAAGAAGTGGGATCCAGAATGAATAGATGTTAATAAATGAGAACTGATTATAAAAGTCAGTGAAGAGTACAGAAGCTTGTGGCAAACAAAAAATGAATGAGAACCACATATATGAAAAAGATTAAATGTTAAAAATTAAGAAAAGATTATTGCACTACTTTTAGATAAAGTTGAGATTTTGAGAAATAGTGAGGTGAAATGTTTTAAAAGCAAATAATACAAGAAACAATGATTATAATGAAAATAATTTAAGAATCATTTGCAAGAACAGAAATAGAGGTATAAATGATGATATAATTATTTTAGTTTTGTTTTTTCATAGAAAAGTTTAATGTAATTGGCTTACTATTTTTTACCCCTCTTCCACACTGAGTGTACAGAAAAAGTCCTTACAGTTCTATGTGGCTTGTAAATGAAAAACTCCTGATGACTTTTCCACAATTTTTATTATGTAAGCATAGGATCTATTATCAATATATAAAACAATACTCCACCCTGTGGCATTGTAGAAAAGCAAAATAAAAGTCTTTTAGAAGATTTCAATACACATAGTTTCTGTATATAAAACAAATGTTTATAGATACTGGGTAATAAGTAGAAATAATTTGGAGATAGGGTTTCCCTACACAAAAATGTTTTGAGAAAGTTTCAAAACTAAATAAATCCTAAAAGCATTTTATAAATTTCTGCTAGAAAACTCTAAGTAAATACAATACTACTTATTGGGAGATGAACCATTCTTCATCAGAATGTCCCACAGGGAGATTTTTGGCATTTCGAGTTCAAGTAATCAAATAAAGAATCTGAAAAAGGCCTATAAAACCAGACAGAAATAATGAGATGGGAAAACATTCAAATACCACAATGAAGCCAGTAAATAGGAAGCTAGGGTCCATCATGCTCTCTGCTGCTCATGATTTTTTAAAATATTGCTACAAAATATTATTTATTGAAGCGATTATGAAGTCATACAGATAATTCTAGATTTTTTTCTAAAGTTTAATAGCTACCTTCCAATATTTGGAAGTATGCCCATCTGTCTCCTCATTCTAGGACAATAGAAAACTGGAACCTGTGAAAAGGAGTCATTTTGTGATAGGTAATTCTTCTAAAAGAAAATAATTCTTAAAGAATTCCAGAACATGGACCCAAAATTCAGAAGGTTATTTTCTGTTCTTATCCTATATAAAACATTATTTACATTCCATATTTCTCTCTTGAGAATTACAGGTGAAACTCAAAAAATTAGAATATCGTGCAAAAGTTCATTTATTTCAATAATACAACTTAAAAGGTAAAACTAATATATGAATCTCCTGGTAGGCGGCTGCGTTGACCCTGGTCTTAATAAAGCACAGTGGTCCAAATTTCTGTTGCTCAGTGGTCCAAAGTCCTCTTTTCTAATGAGAGCAACTTTTTCCAATAGCACCAAAAACTGGTTCAATGATCGTGGGATTACTGTGATCGATTGGCCTCTCTATTCTTCCTCCATACTCTGGGTCCTTGGTTTCCAAATGAGATGCAAAAGTTGCTCTCATCAGAAAAGAGGACTTTGGACCACTGAACAACAGGACTTTGGACCACTGTGCTTCATTAAGACCAAGGTCAATGCAGCCGTCTACCAGGAGATTTTGGAGTACTTCATGCTTCCTTCTGCAGATGAGATTTATGGGGATGCTGACTTCATTTTCCAGCTGCTCACACTGCCAAAAGCACCAAAACTTGGTTTAATGAATGTTGGATTACTGTGCTGGATTGGCCAGCAAAGTCACCTGACCTGAACCCCATAGAGAATCTATATGGGGCATTGCCAAGAGAAAGATGAGAGACATGAGATCGAACAATGCAGAAGAGCTGAAGGCCGCTATTGAAGCATCCTGGTCTTCCATAACACCTCAGCATAACACTTCAGCAGTGCCACAGGCTGATAGCTTCCATGTCATGCCTCATTGAGGCAGTAATTGCTGCAAAAGGGGGAACAAATCAAGTACTGAGTACATATGCATGCTTATACTTTTCAGAGGTCCGATATTGTTCTATGTACAATCCTTGTTTTATTGATTGCATGGAATATTCAAATTTTCTGTGATGGTGGATTTGTATGCCATAATCATCACAATTATGACAAATCACGGCTATCACTATCTTGCTTTGCATGTAATGAGTCTCATCTCATATATTAATTTCATCTTTTAAGTTGCATTACTGAAATAAATGGACTTTTGCACGATATTCTAATTTTTTGAGTTTTACCTGTATATCGTAAATATTTTTAGTAATTTTAAAAATATAATGTATAGCTGTAAAGAGAATTAAGGCTGGAAGTTTATGCATTTTTACTGAGATTAAGTATAAATCTATTTCACTAATTGGAAATTAATTCTTGATAAAGATGAGCAGAACAATATACTCTGTTTTTTCTGTAATAAGTAGAAATCTTAGTTATGGCCAGTAAAGCAAGAACATTCAGTTCTGATGTTTAAAATATATGAATTTGGTTAACTGGAGCATTTAATTGTTTATGAAATAGTCTTACTGTATTGGTATGTGGCCTGTTGGGTGAGTGCAGTAGCTTCATTTGCACATGTGCAGGGTATAGATTGCATATACGAAACTGTCTCCCACCTCCACTGCCAATCCATGGAGTCAGAAAGATTGGACACCGGTATTATAAATTAATGTAATAAAAACTGATGAGTCATGATTAAAGAAACCTAATTATTTTAAAAATAATGGGGCATTGGTTCTTACATGATACGCCCCTTCTCTGGTCAGGTGGAGACAGCAGTCATGCATGGGTTAACTCAGTCAGTAACCAATAGAACTGAGTCTACCAAAGTGATGTCATCGCCTGAGGAGCATGCTCCCACTTTTCTTGACGAAGGAGTTAAGTAGACTGCTGTGCGATGAACAATCGCTTTCCACCCAGTGACTACACAACATGCTTCTAGATCACCCCTGCCAGGATCCCAAGGGTGGGGATGACCGCTGTCTCCACCTGCCCAGAGCCAAGGTGGCGCAGTGGTTAAATGCAGCACTGCAGTCTACTGCTAGATCAGCAGTTCAGCGGTTCAAATCCCACCGGCTCAGGGTTGACTCAGCCTTCCATCCTTCCGAGGTGGGTAAAATGAGGACCCAGATTGTTGGGGGCAATATGCTGACTCTCTGTAAACCGCTTAGAGAGGGCTGAAAGCCCTATGAAGCGGTATATAAGTCTACTGCTATTGCTATTGTATCAGATAAGAACCAATGCCCCATTCTCCAAAGTTGGTGGAGACAGCGGTCATGCATGGGACGTACCAAAACTGGTGTGTTCCCGGGAGAGCATGAGACTGGCCTAGGAGCTGGAAGACAGAAGGACCTATTGGAGGGCTCACCGTCCAAAAGCTGTATCAGCCGATGCATATCAATCTACCTTGTAGTGTCGTATAAAGGAATTAGAGGTAGACCAGGTCGCTGCCTTGCAGATCTCTTCCACCAAGGCCTGCCGCGCCCACGCTGCTGACCTAGCCATGCTACGCGTGGAATGAGCCATAACGTTGGGTGGAGGAGTGAGATGATGCGTGATGTAAGTTTGAGCAGATCCATCATCCAATCATGGATGGAGAAGCTTTCAGTCCTTTGTTGGTAGGGTGGAAAGAGACGAAGAGGGCTTAGCTGCATCTGAAGACTGCCGTCTTGGCGATGTAGATTTTAAGAGCACGCCTTGTGTCATTTGCGCTCCAGACTGTGAGATGGAGCGGGACAGAAATTCGGAAGAGTGAGAACTAGAGAGCGATGGAATGCTGAATTCACTTTTGGGATGAAGATGGGGTCGATGCAAAGGACCACACAGTCTGGGTGGAACACACACAAGTCAATCCGGATAGAAAGAGCCGGCAGTTCTGAAACTCTCCGCACTGATGTTATGCCACCAGAAAGGCAATCTTGAGCGTGAGGTGATGTAGATTGCCGACCTGAGTGGTTCAAAGGACGGTTCAGTAAGGAAGGTGAGGACCTTGGTCAAATCCCAGGAGGGGAATCGGTGCATGACAGGAGGGCAGAGATTGGATGCCCCCTTAAGGAATCTGAGAATGTGAGGGTGCAATGAGAGGGGCTCATCCCGGTGAAGAGAGAGAACTGAAGAGAGAACTGACACCTGCCACCGCAAGGTATTCGGAGATAGTCCCTTATCAAGCCCCTGTTGTAAAAACTCTAGAAGCTGGGATACCGCAGCCTTCAGAGGATCCTCCCCTCGGCACAGGCACCAAGTTACAAATGACTGCCACGTAGATTCATATATTCTGTTGGTAGCTGGGCGGCGGGAGGTCTGAATGGTATGAATTACAGTCTTGGAAAGGTTATCCACCCTCAGGACCGCCCGCTGAACCTCCAAGCAGTTAGGCGTAGACAGCGCAGGTCAGGGTGGTGAATGGAGCCCTGATGAAGGAGGGACGGAATCATTGGTAGAAGCCACTGAGGTTCCACTGAAAGATTGATCAGGTCTGCATACCATGGTCAGTGTGGCCAATGGGGGGCAATTAGAATGAGCTTGGTCTCTTCCTCCAGCACTTTCCGAATCACCCTCTGTATCAGGGGGAAGGGAGGGAAGGCATACAGGAGACTGCGAGGCCACCTACACCTGAGAGCATCCGTCTCTTCTGCGCCTGGTGTCGTGTATCGAGACAGGTACCTGGGTAGCTGGTTGTTGGAAGATGTTGCGAAGAGATCCAGGATTGGAGTCCCGTACTTGGCCGACAGCTGATGAAATATGTGGCAATTCAAGCTCCACTTTGCAGCCGATTGTTGTGCGGCTCAGCCAGTCTGCTGTGGTGTTGTCTGATCTCAAGATGTGTTCGACGTGTGGGGAGAGAAGGTTGGCTTCCGCCCAAGTTCCTAATTGAAAAGCAGACTCCATGAAAGACACAGCTCTCGTCCCCTCTTGGCAGTTGACATGCACCTTGGCCATAGTGTTGTCCGTCTGGAGCAGCACATGTGAATTTTGAAGAGAGGACTGGAAATGAAGGAGTGCCAGATGGATGGCCCTCAACTCTAGCCAATTCATACTGTGGGATAGGTCTGAGTAGGACCAAAGCCCCTGAGCTACCTGATCCTCCAAGTGAGCTCCCCAACCCGTCAGACCTACGTCTGTTGTTACTACAAGACGCGGAGGTTTCCTGAAAAGAGAGCCCTGAGCTATGGCCAGGAGATCCACCAATCCAGGATAACAGGACCTCTGGGGTCAAGCTGACCTTCACTAGGGAATAGCTGCTGTTGGTCTTCTGGAAGAGCAGAAGAAACCACTGGAGGCAGCGGCTGTGAAGCCGTGCCCAAGGGACAATGGAGAAGCAAGAGACCATCTTCCCCAGCAGTTGAGACAGCTGAAGAAGAGGAACCTGTTGTCTCCCTCATACCTCCTTGGCTAACTCCCTGAGACTGCTCTGGCTGTCCTGAGATAGGAAAACTTTCCCCTGAGAGGAATCTATGAGGGCTCCCAGGTGCACGAGGCGAAAAATGGGGACGAAATGACTCTTCTCCTGATTGATGGAGAACCCTTCTTCCCCTAACACCTGAAGGGTGTCCTGGAGGTCCCTGAGGGCCTGGATGTGTGACCTGGACAACAAAAGGATGTTATCCAGGTAGCAGAAGATCCGGATGGGCCTGGCCCGCAGATGGGCTGGTACGACCAACAGAAGCTTCGTGAAAACCTTCGGAGCTGAGGACAGCCCGAAGGGCCCGATATTGGAAGTGGAGGCCTGCATGTACAAAGTGGAGAAACCACCTGTGCCGTCTCTGAATTGGCACCTAGAGATAAGCCTCGGTAAGGTCCACTGATGTGAGGAGATTGTGTCTGCGAACACCCTCCAGAATTGATAGCAGAGAGTGCATCTTGAATCTCCTGTATCTGATGAATTGATTTAAAAATTTTAGATCGAGGGCTGCCTTCCAGCCCCCCAAAGACTTTGGCACGATAAAAAGATGAGAATAGAACCCTCATTCCCCCTGGCCTGGAGGCACAGGCACAGCCTGAATCTGAGAAGGTGGAGAATGGCCTGCTCTACCAGGAGCCTTTTTGGAGGGCCCCTTGGAGATCGGACATGGAACAAAGTGGTTCAGAGGGCTGGAGCGCAAATCCAGGAGAAGGTCGAATCTGATTGTGGACCTGACCCACGCGTCGTTGGTGATGTCATCCCAACGATCCACGAAGGCTGCCAGACAAACCCCCCCCCCCCCATTGGGAGATTTTCCAGGCAGTCACTTCTGCCTCTTAAAGGAACGGTTGGAATTATCCCTGAAAGGCTTTCTGGGCTGGAATCTCTGGTTGTTCCTGCCTGATCTATTGGATAAGGAGGGAGGCTGTCTGGGTGGGGCCTGTCGCTGGGGACGGGAGTTGGAAGCACTCCCATCCTGGCCACAAAAGAGCTGCCTGTGGTAAAAGGATTGATTCCAACCTTCCTGCTTTTGAGTGGCTGGTTGCAGAACCTTCCTCTTAGAGTCCTCTTGGACTCTACCAGAAGGGGTTCTAATGGAGGACCAAAGAGAAGTGATGAAGAGTAGGAAGAGGAGGCAAGTCTCCACTTGGCCTGTGCTTCTTCCTGCCACTGTTTTAGCCAGAGAAGCCGGTGGGTGGAGATGGAAGATGCAATGGCTTTGGACGCAAAATGGGCTGCATCCAAGAGTCATCTGCAGTGTATTCTAGAACCGCCTTAATCTTGTTAATGTCCCTGCGAGCCCTAGAATCCCTGGCTGGAAGGCGAGCTTGGAGTTGTCTCAGCCACAGAAGAGCGGAGCGACTAAAGAAGGAAGTGGAGATGCCCGCTCTAATGCCCAAGCTGAAGCCTAGTGACCCTTGACCAGAATTTGTTGTATTCTCTTGTTTTCAGGTCGCAGGTGTTCATGTCTTCAGCTTCAGAGCTTCAGAGCCGCTCAGGCCACGTTGGGAGAAGAGAGGGCAATTATAGACAAATCAATAGAACGTACCTCTAAAACCTTGGCAAGGTCAGGAGCGACATTGTACAGGCGCTTTTCCGAGGCATTGGGAGGGTTCCGGTACCTGGAGAAGCCCATTGATTCTGGACAACGTCTATGAAGTACCGTAGTGATGGGATCACCTCCTTTTCCACCATAGGCTGGATGAAGAGCAGGTCAGTGGTGTCAGCCTTGTCTGCTTCCGAACTCTGAGTTGCCTTTGGAGATGGAATGCCTGCAATTTTCTTGGCCTTAAAAAGGAGAGAATGAAAAACAGCAGGTTTAAACAAGCCAACAAAGGGATGTGGATTGGGAGGAAGACCCTCATCCTCCGAGAGATCTGAGTCTCTTGCAGGGCGTTCCTCTTCCCCGAAGACCGACGGTTGGTTGTAAGTGCTGGGTAGCTCATGCGACGAAGAAGCCTGGAACTAGAGGAAGAAGCAGAACAATTAGAAGACCTGTGTTTAAGGCCGGCCACAACCACATTCTATGGCCTCAGAGATCATATCAGCCATGCCCGATGAGTAAGAACGGCGTCGGCGGGGAGTGTGAGAAATATTTTCCTGGTAGAGGGGATCCTCATCAGGAGTGAGGCTCCTGCCACAATCTGAATCATTCCCACTGTAGGCCAAAGCATCTATGCCCCTAGCCTCCTCGGGCTGCAGGATGGATGCAGCAGGAGAGAGGTCATCCTCCGAATCAGAAGAAAAGTCAAGAGGGGGACTGGAATGAATAGGCCTCTGGGCCTGGAATATGCGAGCCTCAGCGTGTTTGGTCTTGGACCTGGCCTTCTTAGCCTTCTTAGCCGGGGCCTGAGGGGCCCTGTCAACCTCCCAAGGAGATGGATCCTCCATGCCTCCAATTAGGCATTGGGTCCCTAATGGAGGCTTGGTGTTATCAGCCGGAGCAGGCCTGCACCTGCGACCCCAAGGAGCAGGGGGTCTGGTGATAGGGGCAGGGGCCAAGGAAGGTGAAGGCAGTTGAGGCTCCAGACGAGGAGAAGAGGCCATAGCCAGTACTCACAGTTCCTTGATCCAAAATGGCTGCCAGATGATTTTCATGCCCAATTCAACGGCCACTGAGGCTACAGAGACTATGAGCCAGCACCACGAGGTAGCCGAAGACTCGCAATGAGCGTGGGCGGGTTAGACCCTGCGGCAAGGTCGAGGAGCCAGGCATGAAGCCACGGACGTGCAGCGGTCTTCGGAGTGATGATTGGAACGGCGGTGAGGCACAGTGGCTGCAGTGGCGTTTCCCAGTGGCTGGCAGCTCATTGTGACTTTAATGAGGCTCCCTGCAGCATTCGGAGGCTCCTGGAGGTGGCAGTGGCAGTTAGTGGCGCAGGTGGCAAGGCAGAGGCCGGGAATTCTCCCGCAGAGATCAGATCCTCCCTCGGCTATTTCAGCTAGTTCTGCTGAAATATGAAGCCTCAGAAGCCTGAAGACCTTCAAAGGCAAGCCTCTGATGAGACGGGGCAAGCACTCTCCAGCCTCCAGAGGCTATTGAGACCTAACAGGAACCCAGTTCAGAGATCAATTTAGAAAACAATTTCTGTTTAGTTTGAGAGAAATCCAATTAAATTATCCAATTATAAAGTATTAGTTGAGGAGAAAGCGATTAGCACAGCCAGTTCCAATCGAACTGTCTAAAAAAACAGAACCATGCTCCTCAGAGGTGATGACATCACTTTGGCAGACTTAGTTCTATTGGTTACTGACTGAGTTAACCCATGCATGACCGCTGTCTCCACCAACTTTGGAGAATGCTCTTCATCTAGGCTCTAACAGGATAGCATGTCGATCCTTACAGTAAAAGCTTTCTCTCACCAAAGTAATCCCACTTAATTTAGTTTTACCAGTATGTAAGTGATGAGTTATTACTGAATAAATGTCTAAGTCACAGGTGTCAAACTTGATCGTGTCACATGACGTATCGTGACAATTTTTTGCCTTTGCAGAGCCAGAGTGGGCATGGCCTGCACATGACATATCTGGCCCTAGTTTGACACCCCTGGTCTAAGTGTTAAAATCAATCAAACATATGAGTACAATTTGGAATATGATCCTTGACAAATTTCTCAACTTTCTTTATCCTTTTATTCATGTTTTGGACTAGGATTTAAATACTAATACTACTAACTTTGGCAAGCCTTTATTATTTCCTATTTGTTGTCTGCAGAATTCTAGTATTGCTTAATTGTCTCTCTAGCTTGTTTTCATCCTGTGATATTTAGATAGTTTAGTTTAGAGATATAATAGTCCATTGTATGTGTCTCTTCTGAATTTGTGTTCCAAGTTAGTTGTGAGGATGGGTGGGGAAGATAGGGTGAAAATAAGAAAAAGATATCTGACTGTCCACCATTGCTGGCCTTGAAGGACTTCCCACTTGGGATTCAATGGAATGTGCAGTCAACAGTGCTGCAGACCATTAAACACAGAGTTGAACAAAGAAAGTGTATCCCCCTGTGATTATATAGTAAGGGAAGTAAAAGCTGAATTTCTATATATTTCCACTGAGATTGCCAGGTATTTTCCCCCTTTAATCACAAATCCACTTTACACTGTGGAAAGCATCTTTATTCATTTAAAAGCCATTTATTTCACATTAACACCAACTCTCAGTTGAGTTGCCACGTTTCAGTCATCAATTTTATGTGGAACTGAGAAATCATAATTTCTTTTTTCCACAATGGACTATAATCTCACAGTTACAGTTGAAGATGATATATAGTTCATTCAAGTGTTTTCACAGAGTTTTACATCCAACTGATTGGATTCTGCTCATTCTGAAGTTTTAAACCCATGGTAACAATAAAAATATAAACTCTGGGTCATTTTAGATGGCGGCCAACAGCATTCTTTTGGCAGGAAAATGTCTATATTGCATATTTAATATTTTAATGCACAAATCAAGTCTCTAACTTTGGCTTGTGAGCACCTTGTGTTGACAATGTGAAGTAACAGACCAAAATAGTTGTTCATCTGATCCAGCTGAGCTTTTTCTTGTGTGAAAGAGAACACTTAATATTTATCCTATAAAAGCATCTATCTTTAGACTTTTTAAAGATTTTATTACTTTATTATTTTATTACCACATATATTACTTTTATAAATAACTCAGAACAGTGAAAATACATAATACTCTTTCCTCCTATTTTTCCTACAACAATCCTATATAGTGGCTTGACCTAAGTGTGAGTGACTGGCCTAGTCACCTAGTTGGCATGACTGATAAGTCTCTCCTCCTTTTCTTAAGTTTTCTGACAAGTTATGAATCATACACTAACCTGCAAGGTTTAACCTGACCTACTTATCCATAGACCTACTTCTTTCCATATATTGGAAGGAGGGGGATTTCCCTGTTTCTAAATAGTGAATATCTTACTTGGTATTTTTATATATATTGACCTCTAGGAGACAGTATATACCTATGTTCAAAACACAATAATTTGTGACTCTGCTATTACACATTTGTTTGTTTCCTGGGCTCTCCATGCATCCTCAGAAGTCTTCTCCAATACCAATTTCAAAAGCATTAATATTATTTCTATCTGTTTCTTCAAAACCCAATTTCCATTTCCCCTTGCTTGCCCAACTCTGATATGGTGCATAGATTTATCTGTGTGATAATTTATAAAACCATTAAAAATTGTATTGTCACCATCAATTATCTTTCCTCAGAAACAGAATCTGAATTCCTTTGATCATTCATTACAAAAATATCTGTTATTATGAATAATTTTCAAAAGTATCTGTAATAAAAGAATAGTTTTAAAAGACTCTTACTATTTCTTTTCAAACTTGTGGTATTAGAAATTTGAGGAGATATGAGGATTTTCACAACAATTGAAATTGCATGACTACCAAAGAACACAAATACAAATTTTCTTGTAGTAATGGAAACTTTTAAACAAGGTCCATGGATACAGCCTTCCACTCTTTTTATTTTTAAATAATGCTAATGGGTCTATTAGAGCCCCAAACCATCCTTGTATATAAAGATGATATTTGGATCTGGAATTTTTATTTTAAATATGCCAATTTGCTTGCTCATTTATTCATAAGGTGGTGAGAGAACTTAGTGGCATCCAGGTAAGTATGATGAAGTTCAAAGCACCAAATTAGAAACCCCAAGTCTCACTCCTAATATATATACATCCATAATTAAGGGATCAATTTCTCCTTCACTATGTTGGCATAAAAGAAGTCTTAAAAGTTATTTTAACATAAGAGTACAAATAGGTTCTCATATAGTAACTTTCCAGGAAGATCCTTTAATATCACTCTGAAAACAAATACTTAAAACTAAATAGCTCAGAGGAAAAACTTAATTTAGGATTTGGACTCCCCCCTCCCCACCTTTAAATACACTGCTAGTTAAAGGCTAGACAATAACATAAATGTCTTTTCTCATATTATTTATTATTTTTTAGGCATTATTGAAGTCCAGCATCTACAATGGAATTCTTCAGACATCAATTAGAGATGCTAAAATGCAACAAAAATGTCAAAAAATTACTGATAGAAGAGTTCCAAATACAGGTAAGGCACATTGGTATTATTCAGACATTTTCAATCTTTTCTCTTCTTTTTAGCTTTAGATGTTAACAAAGCAGAGTGTCCATTTTCCTCCTCAAAAAGTTTTCTTTTCTTTTTCTTAGATTTACCATGATCACTATGGTAACCACTGGAGTCACTGGCATGCATTCCCACCTCTGCTCCATCTTGCCCATTCTCTGTCTCAGGCTTATCAAATATACCATGATCATCTTCATCATCACAATTATGCATTTCTCTGTCTTCTATCCCAACACTTGATATATCAACTTCCATCTCCTCTGAGCCAATATGTACATCACAATGTTTTTCATATTTTTTCTTGCATTTTTCCTTCAGCATCTCTTCTCCAAGACTAAAAATAAAAAAATAACTGAGAAAACAACTTTTACAAGACTAGTAAATACTTAGTTATACAGAAGCAAAACACTGTACAGTTTATCCAAAGTGATTCATACTTGACTGTTTTAGTTGTAATAGTACCTTCACATCTAGATTATTCTTTATCTTTTAAATGGATTATCCTGACATATTCTTTAAATGGAAGATAGAAGTGTTAGCATAAACAGACATTTTGGGACACAAACCATTATTATTGGTAGTAGTTTTTCCACATTTATTTTTCAAATTCTGATAGATCTCACATAGTTTTCCATTAAACTTTTGAAAAATAAATGAGATCTTAAGACTTTTGTGATGTGCTACGTAATAAAATAAACTTTGTTACGAAGCCTTACATTCTATAATCAAGCCATTTGTAAAAAATATATATGTATTACCTGTTTTTACAGAGTTTCCCTCGAATGCAGAATACTCCAGCAGCGTCTGAATCAAAATGCAGCACCTTAAATACCAGTCTAATACCTATTTGAAAACCAAAATTTTTCCATTCTTCTATTGATATGTGATCTGGTTTGGGGATAGAAGCATTGAAACATTCATGAACCAGACAGCCAATATGGCTAGGTGCCACTTTATTAATTATACCCTGGAGAAGGAAAAGAAAAAAAGAAATGTTAGCACCACATCACATGTTTTGGCAAAAACTATACTGTTGTTTCTGTCAATATTCAACATAGGTACATACCAAGTACAGTGGTACCTTGATACTTGATGTTAATTGGTTGACAGGCATGATGGGAACTAAAAAATATGGGTGCCAAACAAAGCAGGTGACAAACCATTTATTTTAGCCATCTCCTTCTTCCTTTTGCAGCAACATACTAGCATGGGCAACTTCCTATCAGTTTTTTGCAACTATCTCCATCTTCTTTTGCAGCATGCAGAAACTACAAGTACTGGAACAACATTTTCACATCAAAATATATTGAGTACCACATTGAATGAGTTTTGAAGCAGTCAAATACCAAGGTACCATTGTACATGGAATTAGGGTGTATTCTTACATATTTTGAATGTTAAATATACATAAACAGTTTATTTTTAATTTTTTAGGTGTCAACTGGTCCAATATCCTTTCATCCCAAGTTGAATCTAGTTCTGTTTTTGCTCAGTTGACTAATACTTCAGAAACTCTATAAATTGTTTTTCTGTAACGGATCAACAGTGGAACTAATTTTTAACAGTTACCAGTAAGAATGTTTCAAAAGTTAGGAATAAGATCATTTGATATTTTTTGTGAAACATTTTAAAAGATATTTTCATATAAAACAATTGGCGTGTTCGTTTAGCCTACTATTCCTACAATTAACTAAAGAACCATACTTGAAAAAGATCAAAGATTGTAAATATTATTATAACCTAAGAAATCACAAAATATAAAATTTAAACATGCTTAAGTATAATCAATTCTAATAAAAATTTCTTAAAGATTGTATGTTATAGAAAAATTTAAGATGGTATATGCTATTTATATATATACAATATAAAGAGCTAAAGTGGCATAGTGGTAAATGTACTGTCCTAGAAACCAGGGAACTGTTGGTTCTTGATCTTCCTTATACATGAAAGAAAGCTGAAATATTTTGGGCCAGTTGCTTTCTCTTAGCCCAACCACCCCCATGGTTGTTTTTGTAGGGAAAATTAGAATGTGTGTGTGTGTGTGGGTGGGTGGGTGTGTGTGTGTGTGTGTGTGTGTACGTCGAATTGTAAGACCAGTAATGGTATACTGATCACTGGTCAAATTATGTTTTAATTATATTATTTATGCTTTACTATTTTCTTAACTATATTGTAAATTACTATTTACTGTTGATGTCATCATTATGGCAGGATAAATCCAATAAATAATTAAATAAGCAAATGAACTTACTATATAAGTTTGTGATGAGAAGAACTGTACAAACAAAAGTACTGAGTTATTTATATACATACCACGAGTTTTTTCCCTGGCTTAGGCTGAAAGACAACAAAAGTAGCTTCTATATCCAGATGGATGGCCCCAATGTCATCAATTATATCACCCAATTCTTTAGTTATTTTAATATCATCATATGCCACAGGAACTCCTTGAAAACTACATAAAATAAATAAATAAATCACTTAGCAATATAATCAGCAAAAGTGTACCTAAGGTCTAGAAGAAACACTGTAATTATGATCCTTACCATGACAAAGCAGTTACAAGTAATTCAAATAAATGAAAGTTACACAAATGTAGATTTTATGATTCTGAGAAAAACATCATAGTTAGGAGATCCCCCTAGTAGTGTACAATATTATGACTACAACACCATTAATTTATGAATTAGTTAAAAATATACTGATTGAAAATAAATTTGTTCTGCAAGTTTCTCACATAATTAAGATGTTATACAAATGCCTTAATTAAAATGTGTTAATTACAAATCACTGCACATTGGAAAGCATCAAGAAGGACGCAACTGAGGTAACTGCTTAAATAAAAGCCACAGTATTAATTTAGGAGAGTAAATTCCTTACTTGCGTGAACATTCATTATCTCCGTTAGCCATAAAATAAACTTGGATGAGAATTTCTTTTGTTCCCTCTTTATTCAGTGAACTTTAATTGCATATAAATGATTATTCCCTACCCCCACCACATTTAACTCATGTTAGCTACCCAGACCTTAATCTTTGAAGCTCCTTAAAGCCATAAACCAAGATAGCCAATGATGCTCCTGCCAATAAAGACTTAATGGGAATTTTTGGAAAAAGGTTTTCTTAGCAATGGAATGTTCTTTCTACCCAAAGTTACTTTTTACAAAGTTTTTTAAACAAAGTTACCACTTACTAGTTACAAATGAGATACCAAAATTTTCACTCCTTCAAAAATGTTTAATTCAATCAACTAATTTTGGTTTTACATTTCTTAAAATTACATTTGCAGTATGGTTTCTGTATGTTTCACAACAATGTACTGTTTGGGAGCAAAAATAAAGCTACAAGGACAAAAATATAGAATACAGAAATAAAGAATGGTGTTTATGCAAGTCAATCTTTAATTTGGAGGGGGGGAGGTATTTCTGAATTATCTTCTGTATTCTTTATAAGGTACTACCGTGAAAAGAACAGCAAGATGGGTAGCTCTATATGGTGGTGGCTTATTAAAAGACTGGTTACACTGAAAAGCATGAAACAGCAAATCTGGGGGCTTTTTTTGGTCAAACATGTACAAGATAACGAGTACAGGTATGAATATAAACTTGAGCAAAGGAACTAAATGCAGATAAATGGGGACAGTAAGACAGGGACGGTAGGCTCTTGTTTCAAAAGGCTGCCTACAAACTTTCTAATATAATAATATCCGTGGGGGGGGAGGGGAGAAGGGGAATTTAATTTGCTTTTTGAGAGGAAAATTTCAGGTTTCCCGAAATATTCTTTGAATTAGGTTCCTCGAGACCTGTATTCAGTTTTAGAACCGGGGAACAATAAGGCTAAGAAGGGAAATAGGAAACAACTTCTAGAAAGTTCATCGAACAACTCGCTTTCTCACCAGTTTATCCTTTAGGACCTGGAGTATTTAAACGGAATATTTTTTTACAGGCAATGATGGGAACGTACCTATCTGAGTAACGGCGCAGTTCAGCATCCAACTGCGCGCAAATCCCTGTACGTTTGCGATTCAGGAAGCGCGGCGGGAGCGCGATGTGCCTCCGGTGCGGCACCACCACAAGGCAAGAGTAGCGGTTCTCCGCCAGTACTCGCGCAGCCTCAAAAGAAGGCAGCTTGACGCAGGTGGGAAGGGGCGTCGGATCACTAGACGCCGCCGTTGAGATCACAACAGCCGTCTCAATCTCCGTCGCTTCCAAAGTCGAGCCGGCCTTCATCTCCGCCATGAAAAAAAAATGGATCACCCTTATGTCCCAAGGCGCCCTCTTTCCTTGCTGTCACTTGGTGATGACGTCATTACCATAAAGTAGGATTGTTGTTGGGTTTTTTTTTTTTTGCTGGTGCCAACCTATCAAATGGCTGAAAATAGAAAAGGAAAAGGGGCCCTTCCCTTTCCGGATGTGATTCAGCGGCCATCTTGTGTGTGGTGCCTTTTGCTTACCTACCATCTGCACGTGCAAGAGTGGAGACTTCCTCATCCGGTTCCCGAAGCCGACGGAGTTTCTAAACCAGGAGGTGGCGCTCTAACGGCTCGTATTGCGATGTTCGTGTTAATAGTCCGGAAGGATTTCTCCGGAAATGGATCTCGGGCAAAGACGGCCAGGTGGGGAAATCTTTGAGATCGCCAGTCATCTGGCTCAGCGCTGGAATTTTATTAAAGATTTTAAAACTTATTACACATAATAGAATTTTACACGAAAAGTTATAAAAAAATTATATGAAAATCTATTGTGACAAGTTTCTTTGCTAGAGGGACCGGTGGTCTGGTCTACTGATTTACTATCAGTGTTTAAATGGTTTCAGTTCTGGATGGTTAACAATTGGTTATGTACTGTCAAGTTGTTTTCGACTCTTAGCAGCCACATAGACAGATTTTGAAAAAGGTTCTGCTGCAAATAAAGTCCTTCCTGTCCCCGCTTTTTTTGGCCTTTTAATGATCATAAATGGTAGCTTGTATCATATAGTAGCTCATTTGTTTTTCAAATGTATCGTTCCAAACTTTTTGAGGGAATTTTTTTGTTAAAGTTGCAAAAGAAGAAATGTGACATGATTAATGTATTATCACCCTTTTTCTTTGATAATAAACTGTAAAACATAAAGGTTCCCCTTGCATGTATGTGTTAGTCGTTCCGGACTCTAAAGGGCAGTGCTCATCTCCATTTCAAAGGCGAAGCCGCTGTCCGAAGCTATCTCTGTGGTCATGTGGTCAGCATTGTTACCTTCCCACCAAAGGTGGTTCCTATTTTTTCTACTTGTATTTTATATGCTTTCAAATTGCTAGGTTGGCAGAAGCTGGGACAAATAACGGGAGCTCACTCCATTACGTGATGATAGGATTCTAATTGTCGAACTGCTGACCTTTCTGATCCACAAGCTCAGCATCTTAACTACTGAGCCACTGCATCCCTAACATACTGCACTAGTAAGTTATAATATGTAAGGTATGGGACTAAAACTTAGTAGACCCAACTTTACAACTGCTCCGGTGTGCTCAATAACCTTGTTAGCCATCTTCTTTGGAGTCCTGCGTACTCTGTCATGACTGACCAATCATTTGGTTTCCCTGGGCCACAATGAGTGAAGAAGAATTTTCTTGGGCCGCATATAAAACACACAGTATACATCGATTGCCTCATCATCATCACCACTATCATTTTAGCCATTGTCTATCCACTGCAGGATGAAGGCCTCTTCTGCATGTTTTCAACCAATACGGTCCTGCATACTGTGTCATGACTGACCAATCATTTGGTTTCCCTAGGCCACAGTGACTGAAGAAGAATGGTCTTGCACAACATATAAAACACACAGTATATAATATAATTAATGTATATAAATAACAAACTTTCTTTATTGTATTTATTATCTTATTGGGACTGCATTACTGTATGCAGCCTGTAGGCCATCCTGTTCTATGTAGTTTTTGTTGTGAGAAAGATTATAGGTCACTTTAAACTCCTGGAGACAGGGTACACGAAACATAATAAAAATACTTTTGTTATGCATTAATCATGAACTCAACTTGCAAATATTTATTGATAAATCATTGTCCCAGTTTTACCCACATTTGCTTTTTCATATACCTTGAAGCAGAATACAATAAAAATATTTACATTTGCAGTTGTTTCTCCTTCAGGAGTTCAATCCAGTATTATTTCAGGGTGTTGGGGTGGAACAGGAGATGATGAAAAAGGTACAAAATTTCATAAAGAGTTCCATTTGCCATTGTAGTAATTCAGATACTTTGAATGTCATCACACTTAAAGCAACCATTTCATTTAGCCTGTTACTGGTATAAGCCCATTGCACATATCCAATTGACTTTAACTGAGCTTTAACTACCAGTATGAGTATTCTCAAACAACCAGCACCTGTAGCAAAATACTGGGGTTAAAAAAATGTTCAAACAAAAAATATATCAGCATTTTATCAATAGCAATAGACATATATCATTTCATGGTGCTTTGCAGTCCTCTCTAAGCAGTTTATAGAGTCAGCATATTGACCCCAACAATCTGGGTCCTCATTTTACCTACCTCAGAAGGATGGAAGGCTTGAGCCTGGTGAGATTCTATCTGCCAAACTGCAGGCAGCTGGTGATCAGCAGTAGCCGCATGCAGTACTGCATTCTAACTACTGTGACACCGCTGCTCTTTTAGGCTTAAAGTTACCGGATTTGCAAGGACATGAGAATGGATATAAATACAGATTATTATTAAGGGGCAATATTACATGGGAATGGAAATGAGCTGCTCACATAGCAAGAAGAACTGATGGCAGGTGGACCAAGGCAATCAGAATAGATCCCACATTTAAAAAGAGATTTAAAACAAGATGGATCGATGAAATCAGCAAGAATTATGGGCCCAATTGGCAAAAGAAAGCTCAGGATTGTATTGGTTGGAAATGTGGAAGAGACCTTAATCCTGCAGTGGATAGATAATGGTTAAAATGGTGGTTATTATTTTCATTAACTATTTCAACTAAAATTGATTTTTAAATCAATTATTCTATCGCCCATATTTTATGTACTGGAAGGTGAAAATGACTAGATTCAAATTCACAAGCTCTAATTTATAATTTTATGATTGTTTGTGTAAACATTAGCCTAATTTTTTTTATTCCTTTCCCAATTAAATATTCTTTGCACTGTTTTTAAGTGTTTATTTTTCAACATTTGACTCTGGATGAAAAAACTTCTGTAATAAATGCAAGATTGGCATATTTGAATTGTTCATCTCTTTTTTGTAATTCAAATTTCTCTAATCTTTTGTGGATACGTAGATGAAATAAAACCTGTATAAGTAAATAAGCAAATAGCTGTAATTTAAGAAGGTGTCACTGGGGGGCATACTTGAGCCTTGGATGGATATTCAGTTCTTAGACATCAGTAAAGCATTTTCCATCATAATATCAAATTGCTCAATTCAACACTTCTGGAGAATGTTTACTAAATTCTGGACTGAAATATCTTCAAATGATTCTAATTGTTTGGGCTTGTAGTCTAGGCTTTTGGAGAACAAAGATTTCTTAAGAAAATTAAAACACATTTACATTACTCACTTTGTTGATAATAATAGCATTTGGTAAGGCAATGTTGACATCCTAAAAGAACCTTTTAGATATTGTGAACTAGACAATCTGCATTTTCATTAGCATTTGGAAACTGAAAGCCTCTGAAATGTTATGTTTACTTATAAATATATTCCATAATCTGTCAGTTTGTTTTTCTATTTGAAATGATTCACACTCGAACTTTCATCAACTGTCAATGTGTTTATGCTTACTTAATGCACAAACCTCATGTGTCAAGAAGGAAAATCTATTGATTCTAATTGTTCTTCAAATAAATCTTAATTTGTTCAGAAGATTTGTATCCTTCATTCTGATCACCATAATATTATTGGGTTTGGATTTTAACAGTAATTTTAAAAAATCTATGAAACATTAAAAACTTTATACTTGCTAAAAACTTTTCAGTAGGCATAAAGTTTTAACTTTTTAAAGGTAAATCCAATCTTGTCTGACTAGGGAGTGGGGCTTATCTCTGTTTTTTTAGCCAAGGCAGACAGACCCAAAGGTCCTTTTTCAGGAAGCAATTGGACTTCCTTGTTTTTCTTTTGAAGATATTATTGGGTTTGGAAGTTTTTCATTCTTATCCAAGAAGCTTCTTCAGCTCTGACAAAAATTGAAGGATTTATATTCCTTTCAGATAACTGGTTATCTGCATCCTTTTTAGTGGGTTGTTGAAACACTTGGAGGTTTATCTGTGACTTCAGGGTCATCTGAGTATTGCTCCTGGTTATTGTAGTCTGCAATTTTTTTTCTGGAAATCCATTCCTACTGCCACACCATTCAAAGGTATTCATCCCAAATTATATAGCTATCTCACTATCCATCCTATCAGAACTGAAGAAGCTTCTTGGATGAGAAGCGAAATGTCTTCAAAAGAAAAACTTGCTTCCTGGTCCAAAGTTGATTTAGGACAACCATGACCTGGATGACTGAGAATCTTTACAGACAAGGCAGACAGAGTTGTCCAAAGATAATTGGTTATATGGCCAGGATGACTGTATTCTGAGGCACACAGAACACTGTTACCTTCCTACTGAAGTTGCACCTATCTATCTACCTGCATTTGCATGCTTTTTGGAGCTGGGCAAGTAACGGGAGCTCATCCCTTTAAGTTTTTTAAGTGGGTATATATAAAACCAGCATCAAATTACCAGACCTTCTTGCTGGAATAAAAGAAATGCACATAGGCAATGAAAAGTCAAGAAACAGGAAAATAAATGAATAAAAATAAAAAAAATAAATGAGGAGTTTTTTGTGTTAGATATAGTTACAAAGAAGCTCTCTTATATTCCAGAGAACATATATGTATTCCCAGAGGTGAAAAGTAGGCCACCCTTGTAAATCTTAACTATTCCTTTTATTGCCTTCTGTAATTACAGTATTTAAGTGTCTCATTGTAGTATCAGATCAATACATAACACATATATAATACATTCACAATCTTTAACTATAAAATTATAATTTTGTAATATAAATTGCAGTAATTGCTAGAACCTATCATATGAAAAAAAAGAGATTATCCAAATTGGAATTGATAACTCCATTATTAAGTAAAGTGGTCACTAGATGAAACTGACTTGAATATGATATTTCAATTTTTTGTTCACAGCAAGGATTGGTTATAAAGTTACTTTTGCATCATTAGCATAACTGCAAATGTTCTCTAAATGAGGCAGTCACTTAAAGCTGAAGGTTGCCAGCACTTCAGGCAGTTAGCTTGGCCACCTACAGTATTAGCGGAGAGAAGCACCCAGGGTCAACCCTAGCTTTGCTGTCCATTGCAGCTAGAAATCTCAAATACGGCTGAACTTTTTTCTTGTAGCCAGCCAGGATGTTAGCTCACCCCCGTACAAACTCTCATCTCTCGAGGACCGCTCGCTGAAGCAGCACAGGAAACTTTGGTTGGGCTCGAGAGACGATAGTGCAGGGAACAGATCTAGTGTCTGCAAGGGACAGCAAAGCTAGGGTTGACTCTGGCTGCTCTCTACTGCAGTGCTTCTCAGTTTACCGCTGTGAGTCCCAAGCGGCAGGAGATGAAGGCTGCCTTGGCGCCAGCAGCTGGTGCAAATATATTGCGGCGAAGATGGACTGCTGATGCCATGCAAATGCAAGTAGCGTGTCAGGCCTGCATTTATATTCCTTTTGGAATTTTGGCCTGCCACACTTTCTCTTATTTCATTATTCTGTTTGTTTAAGTATAGTCAATGGGAGGGGGAATTAGAAGGAGTAGGATTTTGGAATGTATTGTTTTTCATTCTTTGCTAGAAGCCAAGGTCATCCTTTGTCTCCACACTAGTTCACCTCACCAGAAGAAGCTGGGCATGGACGCCAGCGTGAAAGAAGGAGATTGGACCATGTGATGGACCATGGGTGTGGGGACAAGATCATGAACTTTTAACTGGGTGGGATTCTGATGTAACTTCCAGAGTTGGAATCCCCACAGCTATGTGCCAACATGCCTGCTTTCTTAAGCATAGTTTTGCCTTTGATTCTGATTTGATTCTACATGGTATTTGGAATGCTCACATAGCGCTTCACACTCACATCTTCCAGCCATCACCACTGCCGCTTCAGACCGCTTGGGCCACACACCTCTGCTGCAACAGCACCACTGCCTCATTCTGGCTGGTGAAGGCTGCACTTCTTTTTGCATGTTGTACCACCTGCAAAGTTGCACATTGCATGTGCCACTCCCTATGGCAGAGATTTCCAAGCTCACTACACATCAGTCCCATATTCCAGAGCTGTAGTAGTAACGGGACTAACCTTTTGGTCATCCTGGAGCAGCTCTTCCACCTGGGTGCACTTTTTATTTGTCTCTCTCTTTTTCCTCTCCCTCTCTCTGTCTCTCTCTCTGTCCTTTTGGGGGGGGGGGAGAAACCCTGAACTGATGCTGGATAGTGGGAAACTGACGTCCGGATGCCTACCAGCGGTGTGCTGAAGACCAGCTGGCCGGCGGGGAGGCGGGGCAATCCTGTGGTCTCCCCAAACGTAATATCTGTTTCGCTTGAAACTTGAAGACTAGTCCAATCAGCGGGTGAGCAAGTGGGCGGTCCTTCTCCTCCAATCCAGTACTCCTGCAGCTTCAGTGTGCCCCATTTTTGGCCTCCCTGGCCTCCAGAAGCATTCTGGTGACCAAAAACAGGCCCTTTTTTTTGCCTCCCCTGCCTCCAGTAGGATTCTGCCTTACCTTCCAGTTCAAGCCTGCAGGCCTCAAAGGTAAGTCCTGTGCTTGGTCAAAGGGTGTGGGCCAGCAGTGGAAAGGGTGATGTGGATGAGGCAGCCTTGTGGTCCCGTGTGGGCTGGATTAATGGCTTTGGTGGTTCATAGTTGGAAGACCCCTTCTGTAGATATTTAGAGTCTGAGTGGTCATTTGTCTGAAATGTTCGAATGGGTCCTGCGCTGAATAGTATGGTAGATTCCAACTCTATTATTCTATATACAGTATCAGGGAAATCATCCCATGCATTATATTTACAAGTAGACCACAACTGAGCCCAAAATTTACATGGCTAAGCAAGTCAGTTGTTAGGTGAGTTGTGCCCCATTTGAATGATCTTTTTTACCACAATTGTTAAGCAATTCATTGCAACTGTTAAGTAAACCATGTGATTGTTAAGCAAATCTGATTTCCCCCATTTTCTTGTAGGAAGCTGGCTGGGAAGTTACAAATCATGATCACATAACCTGAGGACAGTGCAGCTGTCATAAATACATGCTAATTGGAAAGTGTCCAATTTTGATCACACGGCCATCCAATGAATATGTGACCACAGGGATGATCATAACTATGGGAGCTGCAAATATGTAAATTGGTCATAATTGGTCACTTTTGTCAGTACCATTGTAACTTCAAATGATCACTAAAGGAATGATTGTGTTGCAGACTACCCTTAGTTATACTGGATTGGGACCACTCCATTAATAACCTGAGTCTTTCTCCTAATCTCTTCCCTTAAAATCTTATATCCAGGTGTTTACCAGGCAAAACTGAGCTTAATTTTTGTCCCCAGTGAAGTGACAAAAATTGCTGATAGAAAAAAAAAGATGCTAAAGAAGGAATGACAGGTATAGAGCAAATTTCATCTGACTAGATAGCAAAAGTAACAAAAGGAGAACAGCAATTGACAGGCCAAGGTAATGATTTGAAAAAGGATGCTTTTTATGTACAAAAGAAACAAAATATTTTATATACAAAAGAAACTGGCTGAAGTTTTTTAAAAAACTTCATTGAAGATAGAATGACGTGCTACTTACTTCGGCATTAAGCTGTGTGTTGTTTGGAGAACTTCTGAACTTCCTCTAAAGATTTGATTTGGCAGCTGTTTGGGATCGCCATGTAACTAGTTTGACTGTTTATCATCTCCTTCATACACCCACATGTACAAAATCAGTTGAAACCCCAAGATGTTAAAAGTCAGTGTTATTTTTTTTTTTAGAAAAACAATACATAAGAAAGATGGAATATCTGAGAACAGCGGCAAAAACATTAATGTGAGTTACATAGATTTGTAAGAAACATTTTACATAATACATACTTGTAGATGCAATCTTCATTGCTGTCAGTCCTAGATAATTTTCATAGCTATCTAAATGTAAAGTATTAAGGAGGCTCCTAATTAAGGAGCCGAGGTGGCGCAGTGGTTAGGGTGCAGTACTGCAGGCCACTTCAGCTCAAATCTCACCGGCTCAAGGTTGACTCAGCCTTCCATCCTTCCGAGGTGGGTGAAATGAGGACCCAGACTGTGGGGGCAATTTGCTGACTCAATTTGCTAAAAATCTGTAAACCGCTTAGAGAGGGCTGACTCACTCAGCGGGTCACACACTTGACCTCGTATTCCTCTCGGAGCAGTGGAGACGTGATCTAGATTTGAGGGGCATTAAGATCTTGCCCTTGTCATGGTCTGATCACTTCCTACTGAGGCTTGACTTTCAGAAACCAATCCCCCACTGTAGGGAGGAGGAACCGATTAGGTGGTTCTGCCCCAGGCTCCTGATGGACCCTATGGGATTTCAGACGGTGCTTGGAGAAATACCTGATGCTCTCGTCCACAGTCCGGTAGAGTCCTTAGTCGCTGCTTGGAATACAGCGGCGGCTTTACGGCCTCTCCGAGGTAGTGGATCCAGGAGGACTCCTTGATTCACCGAGGAACTCCAGGAGATAAAGCACCAAAAGAGATGCCTAGAGTGCCGCTGGAGGGCCAGTAACTCTGAATCTGACCGAGCACTGATGAGAGCCTATATAAGGACCTATCTTTTGGCAATACGGGCGGCGAAATGTGCGTATTTTGCTGCTCTTATTGCATCTGCTGAATCACGCCCAGCCGCCTTGTTTAGAATAGCCTGCTCCCTCTTGAAAGGGAGGGATGCGGACGACCCTTTACAGGGTAGAGCTGAGGAATTTGTTCAGTTTCTAATGGATAAAGTCACTCGGATTCGGACAGATCTGGACTCCAATTGCACGGTACCAGCCGAGGTACCGGGGGAAGGTCTTGAGCGGATTTTATGGAGCGAGTTTCAACTTGTCGCTCCTGAGGAACTAGACAAGGCCATGGGAGCGGTGAGTGACTCCACCTGTATACTGGACCCGTGCCCCTCCTTTGTAGGGAAGGTTGTTGAGAAAGTGGTGGCCTTTCAACTCCAGTGGTCCTTGGATGAAACCAATTATCTGGATTCCTTTCAGTCTGGTTTCTGCCT
The DNA here is from genome assembly GCF_009769535.1 of Thamnophis elegans. NCBI lineage: Eukaryota > Metazoa > Chordata > Lepidosauria > Squamata > Natricidae > Thamnophis > Thamnophis elegans. The sequence goes on from NC_045558.1 coordinate 38,833,633, forward strand.
GGTTACGGCACGGAAACTGCTTTGGTCGCGCTGATAGATGATCTCTGGCGAGCCAAAGATAGGAGTCACTCCTCTATCCTAGTGCTTCTTGACCTCTCAGCGGCCTTCGATACCATTGACCATGGTATCCTTCTGCGACGGTTGCGGGAGGTGGGAGTGGGAGGCACTATTCTTCGGTGGTTCTCCTCCTACCTCTCGGACAGGTCGCAGTCAGTGTTGGTTGGAGGGCAGAGATCGACCCCTAGGCCCCTCAATTATGGGGTGCCGCAGGGTTCGGTCCTGTCCGCCCTCCTATTTAACATCTACATGAAGCCACTGGGTGAGATCATACGCCGGCACGGGATTAAATATCATCAATATGCGGACGATACACAATTGTATCTGTCCGCCCCGTGACAACTCAGTGAAGCGGTAGAAGTGATGTGCCAGTGCCTGGAGGCTGTCAGGGTCTGGATGGGAACGAACAAGCTTGCACTCAATCCCGACAAGACTGAGTGGCTATTGATGCTCCCTCCCAAGGATGGTCCAGCTATTCCATCTCTTAGCCTGGGGGTTGAAATTATATGCCCCTCAGAGAGGGCTCGCAATTTCCCCTGGATCCGCAGCTGACACTAGAATGTCACCTGTCAGCTGTGACCAGGGGGGCCTTTGCACAGGTTCGCCTGGTGCACCAATTGCAACCCTATCTGGACCGGGAGGCCCTTCGGATAGTCACTCACGCCCTCGTCACCTCAAGACTGGATTACTGTAACACGCTCTACATGGGGCTGCCCTTGAAGAGTGTTTGAAGACTTCAGCTAGTCCAGAATGCAGCCGCACGAGCGATTGGTGGTGCACCTAGGTACACCCACATTACACCTATCCTCTGCAAGTTGCACTGGCTTCCCATTGGTCTCCGGACACGCTTCAAGGTGCTAGTTGTTACTTTTAAAGCCCTACATGGTATCGGACCTGGCTACCTGAGAGACCGCCTCCTGCCAATTACCTCCCAGAGACCTATTAGATCGCACAGACTAGGCCTCCTCCGGATTCCATCTGCTGGTCAATGTCAGCTGGCGACCCCCCGGGGGAGGGCCTTCTCTGTTGCTGCTCCGGCCCTATGGAACTATCTCCCTATTGAGATCCGGACCCTTACTACCCTTCTGGCCTTGCACAAAGCGACCAAGACCTGGCTGTTCCGGCAGGCCTGGGGCTGTTGATCTATCCAGCCCCATCCTAGGTTATGAATGTTGAATTTTTAAATTGTTATTTTTTATTTTTTTATATTCCCCCTTCCCTTTCTATTTGTAAGCCGCCCTGAGTCTTCCGAGAGTGGGCGGCATACAAAATAAATAAATAAATAAATAAATAAATAAATAAATAAATAAATAAATAAATAAATAAATAAATAAATAAATCTAATAAATAAATAAATGTAAAGTAATTCTAACAGATTGCATCTTAAAGGGTGCAAAATAGCAGCATGTTCCAGATGAATGATTGATTGATTGAATTAATTAATTAATCCCATTGATTTCTATAACTGGAAAGAAGGGAATAATAGATATTCCCCATTATTTGTTCGTTTATTTGCTTCTTTGTTTTGCTGCCCATTTCAAAGTGTAAATAGGTTGTCTCTAAACTAATATAAAAATATGAAATTGGAAAAAAATAACAGAAGGGCTCAAGTTTCAGTCATAAATGAGATCATCCCAAAAGTTGGTAGCATGTCCACATTAAGTTTATTTCAGTAAAGTAATGTGTAAAATAAAAATAAAAGTTGTCTTCTTCTACTTAGGTTGACTACTGGTCCATAGAATCAAACAAAGAGCTGTTCAATAGTTATAATGCGGTACTGCAGGCTAATTCTGCTGACTGCCGACGGTCACAAAAATGAGGGCCCAGGTTGTTGACGACAATATGCTGACTTTGTAAACCACTTAGAGAGGGCTGTAAAATACTGTGAAGCAGTATATAAGTCTTAAGTGCTATTGCTATTGCCAAGAAGTCTTCTGGTCCATAGATTCAATATAGAAATAGTTGTCTCGGATATGGTCTCTTGACTCATCTGTGGTTTCCCAGTCTAATCTACATCTGTATAGCTATTTCCCATCTAAACAGAATAGAAACTAACTAATTAGCCGAGGTGGCGCAGTGATTAAATGCAGCACTGCAGGCTACTTCAGCTGACTGCAGTTCTGCAGTTCGGCTGTTCAAATCTCACCGGCTCAGGGTTGACTCAGCCTTCCATCCTTCCGAGGTGGGTAAAATGAGGACCCGGATTGTTGTTGGGGGCAATATGCTGACTCTGTAAACCGCTTAGAAAGGGCTGAAAGCCCTATAAAGCGGTATATAAGTCTAACTGCTATTGCTATCGCTATTGCTAACTAACCCTGAAACTCAGGCAAAGTCAGATCATTTACAATATGAACAAAACAAAAGAGGTGAAAATATTACTCATTTGGATAGAAATGCATTCTTGATGGATGTTCAAATGACGTTGTAATTAGGAATATATTTTATCAATTTTTGCAGGCTCATTCCCTTTTATGAACTTATAACTCAATAGCAATAGATTTAGTTGAATATACTAAGCACTTTTGGAAAGGGCTCTTGCAATTACAGTTAGTTATTGATTTACAACCATTCATTTAGTGACCATTTGAAGTTACGATGGCACTTTAAAAAGTCACTCATGATGATTTTTCACATTTATGACAATTGCAACATTTTGGTCATATGATCAAAATGGCAACCAGTTCATATTTATGATAGTTGCAGTGTCCCAAGGTCATAGGATCACTTTTGCGACCCGTCCCCCCCCAGTCAATAGGGAAACTAGATTCACTTAACAACTGCAGTGATTCCCTTAATAACTATGGCATAAAATGGAGCAAAACTCACTTAGCTATCTCAGAGCAACAAAAATGTTGGGCTCAGTTGTGGTCATATGTCGAGGACTTCTTGTATCTATATTTTAACAGACACTTTAAATCAGGTCAGGATTTGTATTTGATTTGTAATACAATATCAGGTTACTGATGGTAGTAGTGTAGTAGTAGCCATTTTGATGCAATGGTTAAGGTATCAGACTAGAAACTGGGGGGCAGTGAGTTCTAGCCCCACCTTAAGCACAAAGCCTGGGTCAGACATTTTCTCTCATCCCTAGGAGGTAGGCAATGGCAGACCATTTCCAATAAACCTTACCAAGAAAACTGTAGGGACTAGTTGAAACTATGGCCAGAAGTCAAGACTGATTTGATGTATGGGTATGTATATGCATTACCCAGCAACCAAGACATTCCAAGTAGTCAAAACTATTCTTATGCTAAGTATTCATATTTCTTCAGTTTAAAAATATTTAATTTATTTTCTTTTAAGTTAACAGAAGCATGTGGGTATGTTCCTGTGGGTAAAAAGGTTCAAATATATTGAAATAATATCCTGTTTCCTGCAATACGTTGCCAAAGTATACAGTTCAACATTCTGTATGTGAAACTTCCAAAAACAAGTTTCCCTATGGGCTAGAGTTATTCATAGCATGCTGAGATTAACAACAGAGTAATAGTATATGGTTTTTTGAGCTAATTATTAACTAATAATAGAAGATTAATAATTGGTTAGAAGAATTAATGAAAGCTTAAAATAAATTGCACTGAAGTTTGCTGGAAGCAATCCACATCTCCACCTCACAACCACTGCCCACATTCTCCATTGCCAGCATATAAATTTAGGCATTTGATTCTCTTAGTAAAATAAACAGTCATTTTAAAAAAGAAGTCAAAATGAGCAGAAGTTAGTCAAGAAATGTGGGGTTTTTTTTTGCTAGCCTTGAAAATATTTCACCCTCTTTCCATAAACTAAACATTTTGCACCTGGGTAAGAAAATAATGATTATTCTTCCTCATTCTTCTCCATTTTATGACTAACTGACTGGACTATCTCCTAAATATAAGTTCCATGCAGCTAATAGGACTGTGTCATAGGCACCACTTGAAGATAGCAATTATGGTTTCATGTCTTATGGAAGTAAAGTCTTTTCTGCCAAACAAGCCACATTAAATGTGAACCATACCTTTACTAGTGTAGTTATTTCTGTGATGGAAAAAAAAACACTCATAACTAAAATAAGTAAAGAAATAGGGATGCTGATTACACAAATAAATTTTAGGAATGGAAACAAATGCATTGGTAAAATAAACCTATCTCTTTTTTTTTAACTTCATGCCACTATTATCTGTATCTGTAGAGAAGCTCTGTTCTGAGAGCATTTATGGATCTGAAAACCAGTGCAGGCCCCCAATATGTTTCTTTCATTGCATAAACAGGAAGAAGTCCTTTGTCAGAACAGGACCTAGAAAAGTGAAAATGGTCAGATTGAACCTGAAATACAAAGCTATCCTTACACTGTGTTCTCAAAAAGAAAACAACAGAATTTCCATTTAACAATGGATCTTTAGCTCGGATAAAGCAGACTCGAAAAAATTTTGTCCTTTCAGTCCCAAAAATAAATTCTGTTCAAAGTCCCATCTATCATATGGTGATGCAACTATCATGGAAACTATAGTTAAAGTGTGTCATCTAAAAATGGAAAACTTGCCCAATCAAGATATTATAAAATGTGTTAGTCAGCATCCAATTTTGTTTCAATTCTTGACAGTTTGACAGCTCAGAAATAGCTTTTTAAGGCAAAACCCAGGCCTCTGGATGTGCATACTGTAGGTATAAATTAATGATTGTGAAAATCTTGTTCTAATTCATATTAATGCCATAAATATGTATTCAAGACATGTCAATGTAAAATTTTAAGCATAAATCACAAAAACCAATTTGCTACTTGTAATCTGGAACTTTCTCTTCTGATTTTTAAAATTTAAACCATCTTGTCTACATAACTCATTTTCCATCATTCCATTCATCAGGCAATATTCTATAGCTTGTCTAAATGTTAATATACACTTGGATGAGAATTTTTAAGATTATTCTGACACATTGAAATTTATTTGATTAAGCCTTTTGTAGACTACCTGTGACTAGAATAGTAATCAGCATTTTAGGACTAATCCACACAATGAAAAGTGAACCTTCTAGCCTTTTTAAAATTATCTGGTCTTTTAATGCAGCGTGTTCCAGTTTTGAGTACTTTACAAAATAGTCAAGTATCATATATCTTTAAAATTAAACAATCATTAAAACAAGAATCATGTTGGATCCCGCTGAAATCTTTTCCAATAACTTATCTTATATTGCGGCAATTAGAATGCCTCATATGTGTGGCCCTGTAGTTAAAGCAATGCCCCATCTTGGGCAGCAAGTTTTGGGAAAGAGTAGCTATAGATAAATTAGTTCTTCTCCTTGTTTCATGAATGGAAGATGTTTGTGGGAATTTCTGATTTATGTGCAAAATAAATTGCAAGGCTGTTACAAAGTTCTTTGTATTAATTTTATTCATTTAGTTTAATTTTATAAAGACTCTAATAAGCAAAGTACAAATGAAATCCAAATTTAGCATTAAACAGCTTAACAAATAAAATAATTGGTGTTACAGAAAACATTTTAAATTAAAACATTGATTTGTTACTAATGACCTTGTTATTATAGTTTTAAAAATGTGAGATTTTCTGTCTCATATGCAAAATTATCAGATCTTCCTATTCAAAACAATTATTAAAGCTTAAGAGGGAAACCAATTATCCAGAAAGTAGTGCTCCGAGCAGATCAGAAGGGGAATGGCTGTGCTGTTATTTGTTCCATTTTAACATCCTTGATGGCTTTTGCTGGAACAAATACAGCAAATGAGGTCAAATTCATTATTGCTCTGTAGGCATCCCAGGGTGACAGCTATTGAATGGGTCATTCTAACAGTGGTGCATTTATGGTGGACCTCAGGGTCAAAGTCTAGGGCCAAAAATATCTCAGATGATTACCCAAAGAAGCCAATGTTAATGTTGACTCATTCACAAGTTGACAACAGTTGATGCAACATCTTTGCCTCGATAAACCTGTAGTTTAAGGTGACCAGACGTCCCGCTTTTGGCGGGACACCCCCGCTTTTTGATGCATATTCCCGCATCCCGCCCGCTTTTTAAAAAGGCACGCTTTTTTTGGCGCTCGCAGCTCCCGCCCATCAGCTGCTGGGCTGGCTCATCGTTTCGTTCTATGCTACCTACAAATTTAAGCCAGCCCAGCCTGCCGCTCATTGATTTGATTGGCTGGACTCCAGCCAATCAGTGAGCTGGCCAACCAGCTCACTGATTGGCTGGACTCCTTAGCTGAGGGCGCATGCGTGAGTTTCCATTTTATTTCGTCTTTCTTTCTTGTTGGGGTTGCAGCTGCTGCGCTTACTCACTGGTGGTGAGTAAATAAATAAATAATGTATTATTTTATTCTTATAATTTTATTGTCTTATTGTCTCGGTCACGGACGGAGCTTTGTGGCGGCGCCTGTGCTGTGCGCTTGCCTTCCTGGCTTCCCAGCGACCACGCCGCAAGTCTGCGAGGCGTGGTCGCGTCCCGCCGCCCTCCCCTGCGGCTCTCCTGCCGCAGAGTCCGTTTTTCAGCCTTGCTGCCCTTGCAGACAACTTTCACTCGCTTCCGCGGCTCTCTCGCCGCCCGGCAGAAGCCACGTGGAAGTTCTCTGGGCGAGGTGAAAAACAGCCGCCGCCCCACCCGCCCTCCCCGGCTGGGCTGGCTTAAATTTGTAGGTAGCCTGGTAGCATAACGAAATGATAAGCCAGTCTGGGCGGGGGAGCCTCCCCCGCCCATCAGCTGCTAGCTAGCTCGCTGGGCTGGCTCATCGTTTCGTTCTATGCTACCTACAAATTTAAGCCAGCCCAGCCTCCCGCTCACTAATTTGATTGGCCTGGACTCCAGCCAATCAGTGAGCTGGCTGGGATGGAAAATTTTCAGCACGCCACGTGCTGAAAATTTTCCATTCCAACCAGCTCACTGATTGGCTGGACTCCTTAGCTGAGGGCGCATGCGCGAGTTTCCATTTTATTTCGTCTTTCTTTCTTGTTGGGGTTGCAGCTGCTGCGCTTACTCACTGGTGGTGAGTAAATAAATAAATAATGTATTATTTTATTCTTATAATTTTATTGTCTTAGACTTATTTGGTACCGTGGGAATCGGGAGGCGCTGGGCTGGGGAGAGGAGAAGGGAGGGGGAGGACAGCACCCGAACCGCGATAGCAGAGAACCGATAGGAAAAGCACTTCGTTCGTCCCTTTCACCCGAACCTGAGCTAGGGCAAGCCCCGTGGCCATTGCACATGTGCGCTCCCTCGCTCGCGGCGGCGGAGGAGGAGGAGGAGGAAGCAGCCCGGCGTCGCTGGTCGCCGCGTGCTCCCTCGCTCGCGGCGGAGAGGAGGAGGGGGGGAAGCAGCCCGGCGTTGCTGGTCACCGCGTGCTCCCTCGCTCGCGGCGGAGAGGAGGAGGGGGGGAAGCAGCCCAGCGTTGCTGGTCACCGCGTGCTCCCTCGCTCGCGGCGGCGGAGGAGGAGGAAGCAGCCCGGCGTTGCTGGTCACGGTCACCGCGTGCTCCCTCGCTCGCGGCGGAGAGGAGGAGGGGGGGAAGCAGCCCGGCGTCGCTGGTCACCGCGTGCTCCCTCGCTCGTGGCGGCGGAGGAGGAGGAAGCAGCCCGGCGTTGCTGGTCACCGTGTGCTCCCTCGCTCGGGGCGGAGAGGAGGAGGGGGGGGAAGCAGCCCGGCGTCGCTGGTCACCGCGCGCTCCCTCGCTCACGGCGGCTCCGGAGGAAGCAGCCCGGCGTCGCTGGTCGCCGCGCGCTCGCTCGCGGTGGCGGAGAAGGATAGGGAAGCAGCCCGGCGTCGCTGGCCGCCGCGCGCTCCCTCACTCGCGGCCAGGCTTTGGTCCCATCTTTCCCGCTCTGCGTGGGAGAATGTGTGTGTGTGTGTGTGAGAGAGAGAGAGATTGTGTGTGTGTGTGTGTGAGAGAGAGAGAGAGATTGTGTGTGTGTGTGAGAGAGAGAGAGAGAGAGATTGTGTGTGTGTGTGAGAGAGAGAGAGAGAGATTGTGGGTGTGTGTGTGAGAGAGAGAGAGAGTGGGTGTGTGAGAGTGTGAGAGGTCATAAAATGGGGCAAAACCAATGTGACCACTGTCTGTGATTCCTTTGTCCCATCCAACTATATATATATATATATATATATATATATATATATATATATATATATATATATATATATATATATATATATACTATAGAACAATTAAGAAAATAGTGTGCAAATCATCTGACTTTCTGTTTCCTAAGATCTTAATCAGTGTTTAGTCAGAGATGTTCCAAAAAGTTGATTTTAAAGATGTTAGAACAATGTGAACACTGTGATTCCTTTGTTCCATCCAACTATATACCAATTATCCCATATCCAATAAAATCAAATTCTGATTCTTCTTTTCCCTGTATTTCTTTTGTTAATATATCCATTTCGGCACAGTCCATAATTTTTCTTATTATTTCTTCTTCATTTAGGTTTAGTTTATTTTTCCACTTCTGGGCGAAAGCGATCCTTGCTGCTGTAAGTATGCGTAATATTAGATATTGTATTTCTTTTTTGTATTTCATCGGTATAATTCCTAATAGAAAGAGTTCAGGTTTCCAATCTAACTTAACCTTTGTTATTTCTTCCAACCAATTTTTGATCCTTTTCCAGAATTTTTTTGCCTCTTCACAAGTCCACCATAAATGATAATATGTGCCATGATGTATTGAATCACATTTCCAGAAATTTAGCGAGGTATTTGTTGAAATTTTGGCCAACCTTGACGGTGCCAGATGCCATCTATAATAAAGCATTTTGCACTGGTTTTCCTTGTATGGGATTGATAGTGTCATTCTTAAATTTATTCCCCAAAATTTTTCCCATTTGTCTAGTTCAATGTTATAGCCAAAGTTCTGTGCCCATTTTATCATTGGTTCTTTTACAATTTCCTCTTCCATTTGATACTTCAAGAGGAATTTGTATATTTTCCCTATCATCTTTCTGTCCAGACTTTGAATAATTTTATCCAATTCGTGTGATTCTGTTTCAATACCATATATTTTAGTGTCTTTATTGTATTTAGTTTTAATTTGGAGGTAGGTTAGCCAATCACCTTTCATATTCTGATCTGCCAATTCTTCAATTGTTTTTAAATTTCCCTGTCTATTAATTAGATCTTAGAATTTTGTTCCAATCTGTAAAATTTGGGTGTGTCGTTCTTTCTGTTGGTGATAGCCAATTTGGGGTTTTCACATAGTGTTTTTTTTTTTATTTTGAGCCATTGTTGCACTAAAGTTCCAATTAAATGATTTTGAAAGTATTTGAAAGAGCCAAGGTGGCGCAGTGGTTAAATGCAGCACTGCAGGCTACTGCTAGATCAGCAGTTCAGCGGTTCAAATCTCACCGGCTCAGGGTTGACTCAGCCTTCCATCCTTCCGAGGTGGGTAAAATGAGGACCCAGATTGTTGGGGGCAATATGCTGACTCTCTGTAAACCGCTTAGAGAGGCCTGAAAGGCCTATGAAGCGGTATATAAGTCTACTGCTATTGCTATTGCTATTATGTTTGTCATTCCATAAGAAATTATGCCAGCCTGCCTGCAGGTCATGGCCTTCTAAGATCAGAATTCTTTTATTCTTTAACTCAATCCAATCCTTCATCATTGTCATTGTTACTGCAGTTGCGTATATACTAGGCTCCCTGTGTGCTTCCATCCATCGCTACGAAGATCTGCTGACTCTGCCTGCCTGCTGGTAAGTGAGCCGGGTTTTTTCTTTTGTTTTTTTAATGTATTTTAAAATAATATTTTATTTATTGTGCATATGATTTTTTAAAATAGTGGTATTCTGTGTTGATTCTTTTTTTTAATTGTCTTAGACTATTTAAAAAAAGATTCTATCCAAAATAAATTGAAACAAGCCATTTTTAAAATTTCTATGCACAATACTTTGAAATGGACTCAGGAGTCATGATTGACACTGAGTGAATTTGCACTTTAATAATCAGGAAGATACAATGGCATTGAAAAAAGTGACTGATGACCATTTTTTACACTTAGCGACCATTTTCACACTTAGCGACCGTTGTGGAACCTCATGGTTTAAAATGATTTTACTTCAATTTATTCTGTGTGGAATAGTTTGAAATGGTGACAGTATAAATTATTGCTGGTGTAATACTTAACAATGGTTTTTAAGGATTTCTTTTATTTATAGAATACCTTTTTATTATTTTGGGGGGATTTTTATTTTTAAATTGTTTATAAAATGTATTTACTACAAGAAATGTTCCTTTTTGCAAATGTGATCTTTGCAAATCTTTGTGATGCAATATGTTCAGACCAGGTTTATGTGTCTCAAAGTGGCTGCTATTCTATGGGCAGGGCAGGTTGGTGCAAGGCAGCTTTGCCAGATTTGGTGTGTTTCACCCTCATTGAATTTTATATAGTATAAAATCATATAATTTTAATTTTTTTTAGATTATTAACATGAGTAAGAAAAGAGGATGCAAATTCAACGATGATCTAAGAAATGAATTTCCTTTTCTTAAAAAAACAAAAAGCGACCACATAGTAAGATGTGAGAAATGCAATGGCGAATTTTCTATTGCGCACGGTGGGAGGCATGATATTACAAAGCATTTGGAGACGCAGAAACATAAGAGATATGTAGATGCTGTTGCATCTTCCTCCAGAATGCAAGACTATTTTCATAAACCAACATATGCAGACGAAGACAAGAAATTAGCATTGGCAGAAGGACTTATGTCTTTTCATACTATTAATCACAATCATTCCTTCCGATCTATGGACTGTACATCACAAGTGGTCAAAAAGTTATTCAACAAAAAATTTACCTGTGCTAGAACTAAATCCGAGGCAATTGTGCGTAATGTGCTTTCCCCATATGCATTTACAGAATTAAGCAAAAATCTAGAGAAAATTAATTTTGTATCCATATACTCTGATGCATCAAATCATAAGGATATCAAATTATTTCCAACCCTTATTCGATTTTTTGATTCGGAAACTGGAATAAAAATTAGAATGTTAGATTTTGTTTCTTTGCCTGGCGAAACTTCGGAAATAATTTTCAGTTCCATTGTTAATATTTTGGAACAAAACAATTTAAAACACAAAATAATCGCATATTGTGGAGACAATACGAATGCAAATTTTGGAGGAAAAGTGAGAAGGGGTACCAATAATATTTTTTATAAATTAAACCAAAACCTTAATCAAAATATTATTGGTGTTGGTTGTGCAGCGCATATAATACATAATGCCATTCAAACAGCTGCTGACTTGTTGCCCATAGATGTGGAAAATATTATTGTTAAAATATATTGTTATTTTCATATATACACTGTGCGCGTTGAAAGTCTTAAAGAATTTTGTCAAGATGCGGAAGTCGAATATCACAAAATGCTTGGATATAGTAAAACACGCTGGTTAGCTCTTTTGCCAGCTGTCGAAAGAATTTTGAAACTATACGATCCTTTGAAGTCCTACTTTCTATCACAGGATAAATGTCCTAGAATTTTAAAAGAGCTTTTTGAAAAAGAATCTTCAAAAATTTGGCTAGAGTTTGTACACAATCAAGCAGCTCTTTTTCAAAATAGTATAAAACTTATTGAAGGTGACAAAATTTCGGCAATCGAAGTAGCAAATGAACTTAATAATTTAAAATTTCAGTGTCAACAGCGGTTAGATGCAATTTTTATTCCCATTACTATCCATAATACTATAAGGCAGCTAGAAGAAGAAGGTGCAATAAATCGTGCAGATACCATGAATCATTTAAAAAACTTCTATAGTAACTGCGTAGATTATTTAGAAGAGTGGACGGTACATTTTAACAATATCGAACATTTTAATTGGGTTGAATTAAAAAAAGAACTTGATTGGCATGATGTGCAAAAATCATTCGAGCATATTCATCAAAATTTCCCAAATAGTGATATTTCCGAAACTAATCTTTTTACTGAGGTATCACATTTAAAACTATATATGAATAAGGAAAAAGTTGAATCTTGGGCATCAGCAAAAATGACAATAGAGAATAAATGGATAGAAATGTTTAATCATTTTCAAAGAAACCATATTTCATATAATAATGTATTAAAAATTGTGGAATACGCGCTGTCCTTACCAGGAACTAATGCTGCGATTGAACGTGTTTTTTCTACGGTAAATCAAGTGTGGACATCAGAAAAATCACAATTAAGTGTTGAGACTTTGAAAGCCATTTTATGTGTAAAATATAATTTAACGAATTCGTGTGAAAAATTTCATGACCTTTTAAACAATGACAGCAATCTACTAAAAAAAATTCACTCAAGTGAGAAATATGCCAAAGAGTAAAATTATTCTGTACATAATTTTTGTAATATATTTAATAAATATAAATGTAAATAAATGTATTATATTTGTACTGTACATAATTTTTGTCAATATATTTAATAAATATAAATGTAAATAAATGTATTATATTGTAGTTATGTTGAAATAAAAAAAATATTACAATACTATTTTTGTGATGTATGAAAATTTTTGTTGCTCCGTATAAAATTTTTAATCAAGCCCCCCCCCCCCCCCACCCGGCAGAAGCCCCGGGACCGAGTGGAAGTTCTCTGCGCGAGGTGAAACGGCCGGCAGCTGCCTCTCCCATGAAGATGAAAGAATGGAAGGAGGAAGGAAGAGAAAAAAGGAGGAAGGGAGTGAGTGAGGAAAGAAAAGGATGGAAGGAGGGAAGAAGGAAGGGAGTGAGGGAAAGAACAGAAGACAGATAAGGTGAAGGTAGATAAGCAAGAGGAATGAAGGAAGAAGTGAGGAGTCTCGAGGAGGGGGAAAACATTTAGTGACCAAAGTTACAATGGCATTGAAAAAAGTGACTGATGACTATTTTTCACACTTAGCGACCGTTGCGACCATTTTTCACACTTAGCGACCGTTGCAGCATCCTCATGGTCACGTGATCAAAATTTTGTTTGGCAACAGATTCGTATTTATGCTGGTTTCAGTGTCCTGGGGTGACCTTTTGCCAAAAAAAATTTTTTAACCCCCCCCCCCCCGGTGAAGGGCGTCCCTCTTTTCCAATCTGAAAATCTGGTCACCTTACTGTAGTTAGAAGTGTGCCAGGCATGAATATCATTATAAATTGCTAATTATAGATGTTCATTTAACTATTTATGCTTAAATGCATTTTTTATTTCTACAACAAAACTCTGTACAGCATCTGTACAGCGATAATACCTAAGACAATTAAGCCTAGCATTTAAAATTAACTAGTTATATTCTACTTCCTTCTGTCTCCCAAATTCCAGGAGGGACAGTTGGGAGACTATCAAAGTGAAGCTGCCAAAGAATTAGTCAGTTCAAGAAATGGAAATTGGGAAAGAAAAACAGACAGTGGCAGAAAAGGTAGATTCCAGACAGAAAAGCAACTGAGCTGAGTGCAAAAATATTACACAAAGGACTAGATGGATTGAAATAATTTTATTATTTTGACTAGAACTTGACCAAAGTAGAGAAGAACTTAAATAAAAGATTAAAGGTGTGAAAAAGTTTATGCCATCCCTACAGTTTGGTGGACACCAGAACAAAAAGTGGGAGAAGGGACAAGCTAAGAATCATGTATCATTTAATTTAAATTAAATTAAATTAAATTAATATTATTGAATTGAATTGAATTGAATTTTATTATTTGTATGCCACCCTTCTCTGAGAAGGACTCAGGGCGGCGAACAATTCAAAAAGGGGAAAAGGGGAACATAGAACAGAATACAGATAATTAAAATAAGCAAGAATCACGCAACCATACAAGTCGATAGGGGAGGGGAGCTCATCAACCCCAGGCCTGCTGGCAAAGCCAGGTTTTGACGGCTTTTCGGAAGGCTTGGAGAGAGGTGTGGGTCCAAATCCCTGTGGGGAGTTCGTTCCAGAGGGCCGGAGCTGCCACAGAGAAGGCCCTCCCCCGGGTAGTAGCCAGGTGGCATTGGCTAGTAGACGGAACCTGGAAGAGGCCAACCCTGTGTGATCTAATGGGTCTTTGGGAGGTAATTGGCAGCAGGCGGTCTCTCAAGTACATTTATTAGACATAAATGTTATAAAAACTTTTCAGGAGTGACACTAAAAATATATAAACAATACATGTGTACTTTAACTTAATATTTTGATTTTTTAAAACCTAAGAATGAGTTGAGAAATTTATCTGATCAATGTTTATAAATAAGTTATTTTTAAATTTGTTGCTCAGATTGCAAAATTCAGATAAATGCCCAGTGTAGTCAATTCCAAAGATGTATAAATATATGTTTATTCAGTTGCATATGAAAAGGCATGCATCATGGAAAGCTACATATAGAAAACGATGCAACTTGTTCTGTAGCAAAGATATTGCTTTCTGTTTCTTTGATTATTGCACGACTGATATGGAGAAGAAACTGCGTGAGATCCATTCCTGTTTTCACTTCATGCATTACATTCTGATAAGAACAGTAGAAGAAAGTCTATAGAAGATCTCAACAAATGATAATGGCATATTTCAATTGGTGCAAGTTGGAAAAACAGTAATAGGGACCATAGAAATGGAAATGAAAACAATAAACTTGTTAGTTGGTTTTCTTGCTTCCCTTTAGCTTTACAGTTTAGATTATACTTACCATGCCAATCAAATATACTTAGTAGTTCTAATAAAGGAGACAATATGATGTTTCTAGAAATTGGGAAAATAATCAATAAAATTCCAGCAATATACAGTATTTATGAAACACTGACACATCTAAATTTAAAGAAAGGTGTCACATGAATATTATTTTGGCAGCTTCTAATTTAGCAAAGTCTCTATGCTAAACCCAGATTAATTACAAAGTTCTTTGCCTATTTATTTATATTCTATGAACTTAGCAGCAATGTCTGAAAAAGTAATTTAATTACCGTATATACTCGAGTATAGGCCGACCCGAATATAAGCCGAGGCACCTAATTTTACCACAAAAAACTGGAAAAGTTATTGACTCGAGTATAAGCCTAGGGTGGGAAATGCAGCAGCTACCGGTAAATTTCAAAAATAAAAATAGATACCAATAATGTTTTTGAATATTTATTTCAAAGAAAAACAGTAAACTAGCAGTGTATTCAATGAAATACTTCACTCACCTCATGATGCTGATGTCCCGCTGTGATGATGATGTCCCGTGCAGCCGCGGGAGCGATGTCCCGCCTCCTATGACACACGGCACAGTGATTCCTATCATTGGATCACTGTACCAGAGGAGGTGGGACATCGCTATGTGGCTGCTTGCCATAACAAGGAGGAGGTGGGACATCGTTGCAGAGCGGCAGGAGGGGGAGGAAGGGGAATCGTAAGATAGCCCTGCATTACATTAGAACGTGAGGAGGGGGGATGGTGCGGTGCACGCTGCGCGGCAAACTGACACAGAGGGAGGGGAAACTCAGGAGCGCTGGGCCATTCACGAGTGTCACCCAGCGGCATGGCCCCGCCCATTTTTCTCCTCCATTTCGGGCAAATTTTTCACTGACTCGAGTATAAGCCGAGGCGGCTTTTTTCAGCCCAAAAAGTGGGCTGAAAAACTAGGCTTATACTCGAGTATATACAGTATACTAAGTTTATTGTCCTTGGTCCTTATCCTGCTTCAACAAACATACATAGTAAGATTTGTGTGTTTCAAAAAGTAACAGCAATCATGCCATTGCAATTCACAAACTGGGTGTAGGCCAGATCATCTTCTCTCCATAAGCAATTTCAAGCATTCCAGCTGTTGTTTACTGGACAATTATTCCCCAATGTAGCAGCAGTGTAGTGGTGGGTTTCAAAATGTTTTAGAACCTCTTCTGTAGGTGTGGCCTGCTTTGTGGGAGTGGCTTGTCAGCCATATGACTGGGTGCGAGCGGCTTGCCAGTCATGTGACTGGGTGGGCGTGGCCAACTTGTAAAATGTGGTGAAACTCATTTAACAACGCTCTTGCTTAGCAACCAAAATGTTAGCTCAGAAACTCTGGCATTTTGCAAGTCTTACAGCTCTCAAGTTAAAAGACCCTTGCACTTCTAACCCTTTAGGAAAAAAAAAACCAAGGATGTTCAAACTTGAAAGCTTTAAAACTTGTGGACTTAAACTCCCAGAATTCCTCCTCCAGTCATGTTGGCTCAGGAACTCTGGCATTGAAGTGTACAAGTCTTAAAGCTGTCAAGTTACAAGACCCTTGCACCCCTAACCCTTTAGGATTGACAGAACTCCATAAAACTGGGTGACTTTTGACCCAACCAGCAGAAAAATGGAAGAAATCCTTGATCTTTGCAATTTGAGGTACTGATGCTAGATTTGGATTCAGGAGCAATCACCTACAAGAAATATGGAGGATTTTTCTAACTTAGAACATTGCGCAGCCTCTGAAAACTGCACAAGCATACCCATTCTCATTTGATTTTCAAGGACTACAGAAACTACAGAAAAATGACTTCCAGAGAATTCAGAAGTCACTTAAAACCCCAACCCATTCTCAGGTGCTTTTTCAGCCACCAAAAATCACATGAGAAGAGCATACAAGGATATTTAAGAATATAGTTGGGTATTGATGGATGTTCAAGTGTCACCCAAAATGTTGTGGTATTTAGCAAGCATTTTATATGTTCATCATTATTGTTCATAATCCTAGTTTCTCTAGTTGGCATCTTGAAAGTCTTACCATTGAGTTGAGGTTCAAAGTTTATATCATCCTTCTTCTGCATATCTCTACCATCAATGTTTGTACTTTTCTTTGTATTTGTTCTTTTTATGACTATGTAATTGCTGCGTATATCAGTTGACTATGGGAGACGTTATAGTGCTACTGTGTTTCCCCCAAAATAAGACAGGGTCTTATTTTCTTTTGACCCCCCCCCCCCAAATAAGCGCTTGGCCTTATTTTTGGGCAGGTCTTATTATTTTTGAGGTGCAGGAGACAGTGAGCATGATCACCTCATGGCTGCTGCTGCTGTTGCAATATTTTCGGGGAGGCTTATTTTTGGGAAATGACTTATTTTAACGCATGTGCTCAAAAGCCTGATTGGGCTTATTATGCAGGGAGATCTTATTTCTGGGGAAACGGGGTATTAGTATTATTAATATTATATAATAACAGATTGTTATGTTTATTTCTAATGCATAATAAAACAAACTTTCATCTGCTAAAAGATGCAAATGTGGTAAAACAACAAGAATATATTATATGAGCTGTAGTTAAATAAAGAAGGTCTGAACGTTTTCTGAACACTTGCCTTAAATTTGGTTGAGAATTACAACTCTCCCTTGTATCTCACTTGGATTTGTAGATCATTGTAAAAATTGTTAGGATGATTAAAAAAAATAATCCAATGCCTAGGTTTCATTTTATTTCACATCTTTTATGAACAAATTAGGAAATATACCATAAATTGGAAAAATGTACATTTTTTTACAGTAGTATCCTTAAAACTTCCCCAAACTTTTCAAAACACAGACAGTGGTGCGGAGAATAGCATTCTCATAATTCATTCATTACACTCTGCATAGGAAAGACAACATTTTCATGTCCAAATTCTTTTCCTGTTAGCTTGCAATCCAATATTTAAACCCTCTTATTTTTTTTTATAGTGGTGAATTTTTTTTTCAAATCAAAAAGTAATTCCTAAAAAAAATCAGTAAAATCTGAAAAGTAAGTTTGATATATTATCACAGCCATTAAAAATTACTGAGGAAAAAAATCAAATGTGATAATACTTATCTTCCAAATATCTTCCAATTTTACAAATAGTAATGTGCAATTATATAACTTCAGTTAATGGGAATCAAAGCAAATCTCTGAAAGAAAATGTGACTGTGCTGTTGTTGTTTTGAAGTTGTGAAATTATTGCAAGTTAGAGCCATAATGTTTTAGGACCTTGTCTCTAAGCTGTTGGCTTCTGAGTTTTCTTCTTCAAGAAAATCTTAAACATAGTTGTTCTTTAAACATTGTAAATATTTCAATATGCTCTTCCATTATAAATTAGATGTGGTCCTCCATTACACATGTTATCTGTCACTTCCTGTGAGAATTGAAATGGGTAGTCAAAGTCAGTTATACTGCAATAACCTAGCCCAGATTTAAACAGCACACCTTTGTAGCCAACATCTGGCCCATGTAAGCACTACTTTCAAGGATCATTTTCCACACAAAAGAATGAATCTATATAAATAAATTGATATACAATGTGATAAATTGTATTATTGGGGAAAGCTTTGGCCTTATTCAGCTGTAAAGACTCAAGTTGCTTATAGGGCCAACGTTGAGCTAGCTATAGCTTACATATCCAGAATATGATGTAACATAACAAAAATACGAAAGATTAGTGAAAGCCATGCTTCAGCCAGAAAATTATAAAGTATGCAGAGCACAATATTTTTCACAAACTGACCTTAGACATTCTAGCACATATATTAATTAATATATGTGCTAGATATTAAAATGAAGATATCCTTGATTGCCTGCAAGTGACATTGAAGTAAAATAGGCTTATTGATCTTGACTTATTCATCGATTGAGACATTTATGGGTGTTTTTTTTTAATTCTTGGGTTACCTCTCACTTCAGCTTTTATTTATATTTCATCTTCTTTTCAAAGTGGACCCAGCCACACCTAGATCTTGAATCTTTCCTGGCAGGATTCCTTTCCTGGCTGTGTTACACTTGTCCACAACTGTTATTCATACGCCAACTAATATTCCTAACTAGCAGCACATGTAGGAAAATGTTTTTTTCCTGTGAGAAGCACCATCTGAAATGGTTGCCATAAACTATTTTTCCTGTATGTTTATCCCATCTCCATTTTTATCTCAACCTAAGGAAATGGACCAAATGTTCATTGACCAAAGAGATGATGTTAGAACATTTTCCAATGCCCATACCTTGGACTCAGCTGGGATTTCCAGATAAGGTGCCAGATAATGTTGATTGAGGTGAGGGTGTGGTGATATAGACACCTGTCTGCTGTGAAACAGAGTTAGATGCATAAATTCACCTTCTTTAGTTTTGAAACAATGGATAGATATAATGCAAGTCAGTCTCATAAAATAAGTTCAGGACTCACCCAAGTCTCTGTCTCAATATATAAAACAATGGTGCTTGTTTACTTGAAGAGCATTAGCTGTACAAGGTAGTCCAAATTAAGAAACCAATGCCATTTAGGTTGGTTTAGGACTATTTTATTATAACAACTAGGGCCACAAAATTTGCAAGTTTGAATATGCTTGCCCCTTCCTCTTTATTTTTGTGTGAACTAGGAAGAGGCTATTTGAGACATTTTCTCAAATTTCCGTGCATAAGCACCTTTTATTGCCCCTTGGCAGTGCTTCTTCCTCTTGTTCTTCAAGCTTTTCCCTCTTCCATTTTATGATTTTCATACAAAATAAATATATTTTCTAAAAAAATATCTACCTCTGTATGTATATATGCAAATAAATATGCAATTGTGTGTATGCAAATAAATAAATAAACTGGTTGACCTTGTTCAGTCAAACAACAGGGACAGAGTTATATAGCCCAAGTGTAAAATGGAATAATTGAAGAAGTATAACAATTATGTAAGCAAAGAACATATTTCATAGTGGTAGTGCAATGTGTATGAAGCTAAGACAACAGGTTGATTAGAAAAGTAATATACTGTATGTAGAAAGAGAGGGTATACAGTATATATGTGTGTTTGCATATGTGTAAACAAGCTATTTGTATATTCAATATATCGATGACAAGCCTCCTACTTTAGCATTATTCTACATAGATTTTAATAAAGTCTTTCGTATAATATGGATGAAGATGTCTGTGAATAATCATTAAGTTAAGAATTTTCTTTAAAAGAATAAAGAAAAATTAGTTTATGTGTTTCTGTTAAAAGCAACATTTTTAATTCATCATAATTCCCTAGAATTCAGCATACCTTGGAGGTAATTCTGGTGTTGGGGGTATCACTGGGCAGCTGGGCAGGTCGATTATTTCAATACCCCTTAATCTCTAATACAAAATAAATTATAAATAAAGCACAATCATTTCCATATGTTTTGGTGCATATTAGTATTAGACAAAGTTGGACTTCCTGTTCAACACAACACTTTTTAGCTTCCAAACTAACATCCTACTCTTTCCTCAGTAGGGCAAGGATGGGCAGCACACAATCTGTAGACAGCCTCAGACTTCCTTCAGATAATTTTTCTGAGATTCAGCAGCAAAATGTAGGCATTTAGTAAACTGAATGTTTCAGGTCTCATACATACACAAGTTTCCAATAAAAGCATGAGAAAAATAGGTATTTGAAATACCTGCTAAGCTTAAGAGTTGACGATTTGTCTTCTTTTTTTTTTTTTCAAAATAGCTCTGTATCCTTAGCTATATTAAAGGTAGATTGCCAAATCCTGCCCAAGAACTAATCAGGAGACATATAATTATTTGCTCTCCCATCAGCAATCTAAAGTGGTACAATCCAATGGCATGTTCATTGTATGAAGCTGCAGGTTGTGTTGCTTGTCCTCCTACACATGATCTTAATCTTTGGTAAGCTCCAGCTCTACTGACTATAAAATATATTTTCATGCAGGAAGTGAAACAGATATACAATTACGCAGCCATTAGCTTATTTAGCTCTAAGGAGCTCTATGTTTAGTGCAAAGCATTATAGTTACACAATGGAGCTGTGAAGTTAGTGGATGCATTTTATTGAAATGAGACTACTGGAAAAGCTGGAATATATAAGTGTAATGTTTTAAATTGTAATATAGTTGATATTACATAGATGTGCATTATTTTCCAGTGACTTACAAATCGATCAGAGAATTTTCATGTAAAGCTGACTGTATATTATAGATTTTTTTTTAAAAAGCATAACAAATAAAAAAACCGTGAACTTACTTTTTCAGCCATTTCATGAGAGTGATGTAATGAATGTTCTCTTTCTGAAAACATTCTTCTTTGTTCATAGCTGGCTAGTCGGCAAGTTAGCCATGAAGAAAGGGTACAACCACCAATTCCAATGCATGCTAGAGACATGGAGGTAAGGTGCAGTGGATAGAGAGCTGAGGATTTCTTTGTTAGAGCTCGAAGAAACTGGAAGTTTAATATTCCTCCAATTAACCCACAGATACAGCAAGCAGAGAAAAGTATCATCTGATAGGAAAAAAAAAATTCACATTTCTGTGAGATGATAAGATGGAGAAAGCAACTGAGTTATATATTAATTTGAACTCAATCGTCACATCAAAAAAATCAATCAAACATGTTGATAAAAATACATTTGAACAATAAGAGTAGTAGCTGCAAACCTTTCAATGATTACATCTATTTACTATATTTCTTTTGTTTCAGCTAAGAAAATTGAGTGTCATTGTTTTAATGCTAACTTACAAAATATGGACTGATTAAAGCATGTCCTTTCCATTATGGCATTGTTTCCCATTCCCATTCAATGTTAAGCTGGTAGATAAGAATTGTTGTTTGGAAACTTAATAGCAAGAAATATATATATTTTTTACATGCTATAATGGTGAAATAATGATTTTTGTGGTCAAACATATCCTATGCTAGGAACTGTGCTGTTCAGCATCAATAAGTCTCAGGCAAATAATATACTGGACTAGCTAACCAAC
This sequence comes from Thamnophis elegans, assembly GCF_009769535.1. Classification (NCBI taxonomy): domain Eukaryota; kingdom Metazoa; phylum Chordata; class Lepidosauria; order Squamata; family Natricidae; genus Thamnophis; species Thamnophis elegans. The sequence continues at coordinate 38,855,254 of NC_045558.1, forward strand.
AGCAATTTGGAATACAACACCAAAATAACCAACACCAAGTACATTTGGTAGATTTTCTATTCTGAACTACTTGAAAGGAAGAAGATATGAAAAGTGAAAGTAGGGCACATATATAAATATATTTTTTTATCTGGCTCCTCTATCAGTTCCAATGTCTTGTAGTTTTTTTTCAATGATAGCTTACATTTTATTAGCAGCATTGGCTGGCCATATGGAACTGTAATGATTAAAGAAGGATTAATCAGAGAAACTGAATAAATCTACCACTATTAGATGCTTGCTAAAATCTCTTGCTTAGGCCTGTTTCATTAACAACCCTTTTGAAAGATCTGCTGTTTTATGAGCCAGCAGTGGAATACCTGCAGAATGATGAATAAGGGTAAAGGAGGATACAAATCATCTTTTGAACATCTCCCTCGATCAACATCAATATTGAATTATTGCATTTCTTTTTCATATGTTTATGTTCTATTTCAACTACTATCTAGTTGCCATGAGTATATAATATATAGGTAATCCCCGCTTAATGACCAATTCTTTAGTGACCACTTGAAGTTATGATGGGCCTTCACAGAGCTATTTACAACCTGTTTTAGAATTCTACTGTGATTTCAGTCATCTGATTGCATTTTTAGCCCACTGGCAATTGGCTCACATTTATGGCTATTTGCATCATCCCACAGTCACATGACTGTGATTTTTTTGTGCTTTCAAAAAAAAACCCCACCCATTGGGGAAAACAGCCTCATTTAACGATTATCATGTTCATTTAATGACTAGTACATTTGCTTAATGGCCACTACAAAAAAACCACCCATAAAATCAGCTGTAATCACATAAAATCAGATGAACCATTTAACTTAAGATAATTTAAAATAAATTAACTTTAACTTAAAATAAATCCATGCTCAATTTCTGTTGTAATTAGAGGACTGCCTATAAGCAGTTTTACTTACTTGGGAAATTCCATAGCCTCAATAAGTCTTTCTTTGCCCTTAAGAAATTTATAAGTTTATCTCATAGTTCAGAAACACCTAATGTTCAGTCCAGTATTTGCTATCAAGCTAGAACTGGAACAAAATCAAGAACAGTATAGACTGAGTACTTGTTTTATATAATGGCTTTAATTACTGTATCCATTTCATTAGATGAAGATATATCTAATTTTCTAACAGATATATATTCTTATATCTCTCTCTAACTTATATTTAACTTTTTGAGTCTGAAATGAAGAAATATAAAGAGTCACGATATGCAAAGCTTACATTTCACTTATGAATACTGATAAAAAGTTTAGTAAAACACTTACAATAAGTCCTGACTTTTTTTTGGCACAGAATATTCCGCATACTCCACAAAGCAAAAACTGCAAGAAGAAAGGCATACATGATATTTTTATGGTCTAGGACAATAGTTGAACCCTTGCTGTATTTTAACAGAATACCTTTATCAACCAGATGATGTGTAAATTATAATTTCTGTCTGTCGAGATTCAATTTAGCCAAACCTCTGTATATTTAGTAGTATTATTTCTAATGATATTTTCAAGTTCAAATACTGCATGCTTCTAAGCAAGATCTCTTTAACTATATACTACAGCATGTATAGTAGGTATATTATCCAGAATTTGTTTTTTTTTATTTCTGTAAAATAATTTTCAACCAGCCTTTGATTGTTATAAAACACAACTGTAATGTACTCTATTTTTCTTATGAATTCAAACTTGGCCAAGTAGTAAGAATGTTCATGATAATATGCAACAAATGAAATCAAAGACTAGAAGGTAGGAATGTCTGCAGGCTATAATCAACAGTCAAGAGATGCAAGCAAAGCACCAAACAAAATGTGATTAATAGTTATATGTTCCTAAAAAAAAAAAAATCTTCGTACAGTAGAGGGATTTCTAAAATTGTTCATCATGGCTGAGAAATCTCTTTAAATCTTGTTTAACCGTTTTTTAAAAAAAAAAAGGTATGCCCCAAAATTATTTTACTAAAGTGTTCTGACCTCCCTCGTCCCATACCAACACACACTTCGAGCCAAAGATAAGTTACGGCATTTAATTAACAGACAGACAGGTCCTTGGCAGCAAACCGGCACAGACAAGCTTGGGCAGCAATCCAGCACAGATAAGCCATGACAGCAATCCAGCCTGCCAAGCTCACAATAATATTCTCCAACATTCGTTCCTGCGTTGACTTCTGCAAAAGGGGTGTGTGCACAAGCAGTCCTTTAATACTCTGGAGAAGAGCCTAATGACCACCAGCTGAGTGTAATTACCTCCTGTAATTGCATAATTGTTCCTTACACCTATTAACTCTCTGGTGCCGGGCATCTAGGAACAACTCCCTTGGCTCTTCCCCACTGCTGATGTCCGGATCACACTCCCTTGTCTCCTCCCCACTGGTCCAAGTCTCAGGCGCCTCCTGGTGTCCAACCAGCCTCTCTGCACCCTGCTTGGAGTTGGAACCCTGTCCAGCGTTCTCCACATCTTCCAAAGCTGACTTATAGGGCCCCTTGCTGTCGGAGTCTGGTGGCAGCTTCAACTACTCCTGCTGGGCCACAACACTAAAGTATGTAGTAGGTTAAAGCAGAGTTTTGAGAATATTACTTAAATATTGGCACATGCCAATATTTAAGTAAAGGAGCATAGATTTCATTTCAAGCTTGGACTTCTTTGCAAGATCATGAATATATTTAAAAATATCCATTTTTATTCCTGATTTTCCAAAGAATATAGTTTGTTGTGTTTCATTCATATTGTGTTTGTTGCAAATTTCATTCACCCCATCTCTCTTTGATAATTATCTATTTAATTTTACATATTTCAGCTACATACATGATTGCTAGTCAGGGTCAACACATTCACAGCAATGCATCAAGCACCACTATAATTTATTAATTCAAATTATTTATCAATGAAATAAATGGGTATAGTGGAACACATTATTCTGGATTATTGATAAATGATTGAACAGTACTCTCAATCATGTGATCTGTTATAGTTTCCTAAATATGATAATTGTTATATGGCCCTGAAAAAAATTGTGATAAATTCTCTTTTTCCCCATGTGTGAAAGTCTGTATGTATATATGTATTTACATATACATAATTTCTATAACTGAAAAATGTCTAAATAAAAACATTATTGTCATGGCTTTTGCTTCCAAATGTTAAATACTACAGCCCTTTTCTGTTTGGTGAATTTAAGAAATTTATGCACAATTAATTATTAGATAAAACCAGTAGGATGTACACAACATTTTATGTAATATTTTATATAGGTTGTGGAAATATTCTAAGCTTAAAAATACTCATTTTATGTTAAAACCCTATTTCTTTTGAAACAGAGCAACTTAAATTTTAAACACTTCCAGATTGATTTTCAAAAAATTCAAACAAAAGACCCACATTTATTTGAGCTTGAATACTGTGATCACAAACAATTTCAAATTTGAAACGTTCAACAGACATAATTTCAGTTTATTATTTTAAAGCAACTGCTAAAGAAGTGTTCTGCTCAAAATGTTTTTCTAAGAATATTTTAATTCAGGGTTCAGTAGGTCCAATAATTTACCTGCTTTGTTCTTTGAAATCAGACTAATCCTGAAATTAATTAATTATTAATTGCATTTATATCCTGCAATAATCAAATATTTTGGCCAGTTATTTAACCACAGGAAAAGACCATAATTTATTAGTAGTAATGCTAAACTTCATTCACACAGTCTCTCTGCCTCTGTCTGTCTGTCTTTCTCTCCCTCCCCTCCCTCCCTCACCACCTCTTCTCTGTGTGTCTCTCTGTCATCTACCCACTCATGCACACAGATCAGTTCTTGGTAGTAAAATAACTAATGCCAACACAATATACAAGCAGGGACATGCAGTCAGGGGAGGCAGGGGAGACAGAGCCTCACCACTGTAATCATGAAAAGAAAAGAAAAATGTAAAAAGAAAAAGGCAAGAGCTGAGGTCAGGCTGAGCTAGTTGCTGCCGTGGATGTCTCTGCTTAACTATTTAAAAAAGCCTCTAAAAAAGCACCCTCTACAGGAGGCAGGAAAATGATGTGCCTCATCTAGTCTGACTTTAGGCGTTTTATGATCACTCGAGCAGAGTTAAGCAAAGGTTAAAAGCCTAAAAATTCCTGACATAGGTGAGGCATATATCCAATCCAACTTCTGTGTTTGTGTTTGTTTGAGAGAGAGTGAGAGAGAGAGGGAAGGGGGTAGGAGAAATAGTTCAATCCAACTTCTCTGTGTGTGTGCGTGTGTCTGTTTGAGAGGGCGAGGGAGGGGGAGGAAGGAGGGGGAGGGAGAAGAAAAAAAATGAAGGAAAACTTTTTCGCAAAGGAGAAAAACAAATGCTGTCGCTTTAAATCGGAATTGAGCATGCCTGGCTGTGGAATTCTGGGAGTTGAAGTCCACAAGTCTAAAAAAAATTGAAACCCACCACTGTGTTAGTGCCTCACCAGCCATAAACCTCACCAGACATGACTGTATACAAGATATATAAAGTATATAAATGGGAGAAGGATCCATTTACTTCTTCAAACTTTAATATTCCCATTCCAAGGGAGGGGTCGAGTGATACAACTTGAACAATGTGATCCACCTCCTTAGTTTGTTGGTTTGGTGATTCTCCCTGTTGTGCCGCGCGTTGGTCGTCTATGTGAGCTTTCAAACATGTGTCAGGGGTTTCTTCCTCTAGATTTCCAGGACCAAAGTCAGGGAAGCCGCTATTAGCCTCAGCATGTAGAGCTTTGGCCCGTATTAGTCTCCCTTTTGCTTCCTGCTCGCGTTGAAGATATTCTACCCTGAACTTTAGCTTTCTCAGCCGCCCTCTCTACTTCCGCAGCTGCTCTCTCTGCTTGAAGTCTGGCTTCTGCAGCTGCTCTCTCTGCTTGAGATCTGGCTTCCAAGCTTGCCATCTCTGCTTGAGCTGTGGCTTTCAAGGTTGCCATCTCTTCCTTCAGCAGCTGCTCTTCTTTAGCTGTTTGTAGATCTGCTTTGACCAACTCAGATTCCATTTGTGCTTCTGCAACTAGAGATGCCCGTGACCTTTGACTGTAGCAGGAAGATTGCTGTGAAACACTGCTACCCTCTTGAGATTAGATTGATTTTAGTCGGAAAGATGAGGCAGGAGATGTGGGAGGAAGCTGCGTGAGACTGCCGTAGTGACCTGTGTGAACGATGAGATACCACAGATGTGGCCTCCTCTCCTTGTATATCCTTGGGACTAGATGAGGATGCTTAGATGATGCATGCGAAGGATGAGGCACATCGGACTCATCCTTCTTGCCCAGGGCAGTCTCCCACCTCAGGCTGGTTTGGATAAGGTCTTTGCCTTGTCGAAACTGCTCTACACATCCTCTTTTAACATCTGAACAGCATTTTATCCTGGGTTTCTTCATCATCCTTTAGTTGACTCTGGATGTTGCAGAGGCATTCTCCATATATTGCCCCTTGTGCGTAGCATACGTCTATGTCCTCACTTAAGGTTCAGAGACGTTCAGTTGGTAGATCATCTTTAAGTTCATCATAGAAATGTTACAACCTCTCCCAACATCTCTCGTACCTTTGATAGAGCTGTCCCATTCTTCCAAGAGGTTTGACTACTTAATCTGTGTAGGCTTTCTGTACTGCCTTAGGTCATAGGATATCTGAGTTGCCTCTAACCTTCCTGCTAGCTGGACATCTAAATCTGAGCTGTGGTTAACTAATACTAAATCTGTATTGGGTTCAATCATGGGGTTCGGCGAGTCTGATCCTTCTGCCATGACTGGAAAGATTCAATAATTATATGACCAGGATTAATTCAGAGAATTTCTTTAAATTCTTTGAGTTCAATTCACTTGTTGGCCACTTGGGGGTGCGTTGCTATGCTTGCAAACTCAGGGCTATTCACGTCAGCCGTTAGAATATGTTGCAATACTTTGTAGAATCAAGTGCAATTCACTTATTAACCACTAGGGTGCGTTGCAATACTACTGTTTGGAGTTATTGGCAATGGCGTTATCCCTTCTGAGGCTCACCCAGCGCCTCTCCAGTTTTGGCATTCCTAAGGGATTTTCACCCAAACTCGGAATCTATCTGGTGACCTGGCTGGACGTGAAACTTCTCAAAGGGCTTGACCTTCTTTCAATAACTCATAAACAAAGGGTAGTGAAATAACAAAAACATACTTCAATCTCTTCAGCGGAAGTCGCACTTGCTTACAGCTTGTACTCAAAGATAAACTATATTTTGGCTGGACTGCAATTTGCAGATGGCCCACTGGAGGTCGCTGCTTGCACACACAAATTGAATTGTCTTGGGCGGTGATGGGCCCCTTTATGGCTTTCGTTGCCTTGACAACATGCAATAAAATTTCAAAGGAATTTGGTCTGGCTGACCTCTCACTCATTCAAATACCGATTCTATGGAACCTTTCCAAATGCTGTTCTTAATTCTGTAGGAAACCCTCAGTAAGACATACAGGCTTTTCAGGGTAAATTGCTCTTGCTTTGTTATGCAAACTAACACATTAAAGTCTCTTGTCTCTCTGATGTCAAGATGTTTCCCTGAAGCTCAATTTATTGCAGACCGAGCTGATCCTATGAAGGCAGCTTTGTTGCACTGGCAAAGATTTTTAACTCACATTGCTACTTTGCTTTACTTTTGCTTTGAGAGAAGGCAGGGAGTTAGAAATAACACTCTCTGTTCTCAAGAAGGGAACTGTTGAAGATAGGGGAGGAGTTCTGTTACTGGGGGAACTTAGCTACACAGAGTCCTTTTGCTAGAGGAGATGGTTTTCATTCATAGTTTTTTCACTGTTCTGGACCCGGTGTGCAACCATGTCAGAGGCCAGTCAGCTTTAAACTTCACGCTTCAGGATTGGTGTCTCTCAGATCAATTTATTAACAGGAATTCTTAGTAGCAAAAATACAGTTCAATATTAAGATACATCTGACCTTGATCTGTCCATTGTGTGATGTGAAAAAACTATGCTTTTCCATTGCTCTGATGAAGCAGAGGTGAGGATACATGCGTTTAGCCCATTGTTCTCAATTAACACAGAAAACTCTTCAAGGAGCGTCCGGTAATAAATCATTTTTCCCGGGCAGAGTACCTCGCTGCCCAATTGGGGAACATAGATATGGCCACATGTTATGGAACTACATTTCCCACAAGGCAGTTCTGCCTACATTTCCCATAAGGTAGTTACATTTCCCATGAGGTAGTTTCTTAAAGGAGACAGTTCTTAATTCTAGCTATATACTGTTGAGTCAGCACAATAGTCCCCTCTGTGTCATTTCCCTGGTCTCTCCCAACTTTCATTCCTAAAATTCATCCGAGTAGACTTAAAGGAGTCTTTTTGTCTATCCAGATCAATTTCAGCAGAGTGACTTTAAATCAACCCTTTTACCCACTCTTACTCATATGTACTTTGGATCCCAGCATCCATGCACTGTTATTTCAGAAAGCTAGGATATTCTTTTCATTCATCAGAATGATTACTCATAGGGAAAAAAAATGGCATGGCATCCAACAATTTAAAGAAAACAATACATAAAATGGAACAATTGTTTTAATTGTAAGATTTATAGTTGAAAAATGGAGATTTAAAGTTTAAGATGAAGACTTAAGACTGAGAATCTCCACAGACATTTAAGATGGAGATTGCAGGCTAAATGCACTAATCATTAAAGTGTGTTGCAACCAGGTGTCCGGATATCCATGTAATTCTGAATTTGAAAAGAAATGCTGAATCTTTACATGAGAATCAATATAAGAATAGAAATTCAAGATCTCTTCTAAATATAATTATAGAATCATACACTTTGAGGAAATCATCTGGCCCCTAGGTGCCATCCATTTCTCAGTGCACAAATTAAAGAACTTCTAATATGCACCAAGTTAATTTATATTTTGGGTACAGTCAGTGAAAAAGAAGAGATCCCAGAACATTTGTTCTTTTTCTAAACTGCGGAAGCTAATGCTTTTCAACATTCAATCAGAAATTACGTTTCTGTGGGTTAAATACAATATAACATGTCCTGTTCTCTAGGCTGCCAGAGGACAGGTCTCAATGTTCTTCTTTCAAATATTTGATTATATCCTACCTATGATCTTCTCTAGTGTAGGCAAACCCAGGTCTTTTGGTCTTTCATTGCAAAATCTCATTATTAGTCCATGATCATCTTCTTTCCCCTCTCTTAATCTAAATCCTTCTTAAAGGATAGGATCCAGAAATAAACACAATATTCATGCATCAGCTGATCAACATAATGGAATTTCACCTCCCATGATTTCAAAACTATATTCTGTTGATGCAGTTTAAAATTGCATTTGTATTTGGCAGCCTCATCAAATGCTGACTCATACTCAGTTTGTAGTCAGCCACTATCCCAGTATCTTTTCCATAAATATTCTTAAGAAGTTAGAAATCCCACATCCTGTACCAGAGGTCAGCCCTGATTAAGTAAAACAGAATAGCATACATAAAAACAGCTTCCAAATCCTACAAAGTAATTACAGTATCTATATTAGAAAATTGTTCTATAGAGCCTAGGCATTTTTGTGTGGAAAATTAAATACCAGAAAAATAAACATTTATAACCAGGATCATGTCGTAAATTCATTTCTAGTTGGTTGTTGCAGTACAGGCTTGTTTAGCAAAAGTTTTTTTTTTTATTAATCTTTGTTTCAGGGTGGCTATGCTGTTGTCTTAACAGTGAATGTCTCAGTATTACACATACTTGGTGATTGGTTGTTCTGTTTCTATGGAGAACTAATTCTTTGTTTGGTTTCAAAAATTTAGACGTATTTGTATTCCACTCAAGAGACCAATTACAGATCACATTATATGGCTACAAGTAAATAAGGCATTTAGAAGCAAAGAAGATAACATTCCAAAATACCAAAGAGTTCCATATTTTGATATTTATATGTGAGAGCCAGGTTTGATAATGCTTTCCATATAGATTTGATTAATGGAATGATTGATCTTAATTGCTTTATGATTTAATTCATTTTTCTATAAACCGTTAGAATCATTTCAAAGTTTGGCATTATAAAATTAGTTGTTTAAGTGATTTCTAAAATAATGAACATTCTTCTATTTTTCTCTTCTTTTTTGATATATTAATAATCAGAAGAGTTTCACAAAGCTAAAGAAATGCTATATTTAGATGATTTATGCAAAGAATCTCCTTGAATCTTCTCTACAAAATATTTTGTCTGGAAAACTACTGTGAATTGTTAGGCCTCATCTGGAAACACCAATCACTTTATTCAATATTTCCAGCTATTTCTGTGCAACATATGTATAGAAACCTCTTTCTGCTACATGTCAGAACTTCTATAGACAGATCATGTCATCTCCATATCCTAATGTGATTCAAAAGGCTTTGAGGAAACATGAGAATTTACAGTACCCTGCATATCTTACAATTGAATAGAATTCAATTTCAAAATAAATGTAAACAAGTATTCTAAGATATATTGGTAATGTTTATATTTTGAGATATTAGGTTGGTCTCGCTCACAAGGTCCATAAATTTATCTGAATTTGATATTTTAGTGCAATATGCACATTTATTCAGAATTCAGAAATAATTTTAATGAAATTTTCTTCAGTCTTTGGACAGCAAAAAATATATATTCTAATAAATATAATTAAAATTATCTGAAAATGCAAATACCAAATTTTTCATTTAAGAAAACAGAATGGTACAGAATGGGGTTAACCTGGCCTCTAATAATATTTGAAGAAAACATCCCAGAGAAGGAGTTGATATAAATTTAGTATGAGTCAGCAATGTGTCAAGGCTGCCAAAATGCAAATTGAAGTGTAGGCTGTATCAACAGAAGAAGAGTTTCCAAACCACAGGAAATCATTATTTCACTCTATTCTGCTCTGCTAAAACTCCTAAATGGTGTTTCAAGGACCATATCAAACTGAAGAAAGTTCTAACACAGGCAATAAAGAAGTTCAAATGATCTAATTCCAATAAAAGGAATTTGAAGGAAACAGCATGTATACTTTGAGAGGACTGAGAGAGGAGTCTTCAAATATCTGAAAAGAAACCATACAGGAATATAATCTAGCCTTGTATCAGTAGAGAGTAGAGAGCATGGATTACTGAATAGAGGAAGGCAGTTTAAAGTGGGGAGGAGGGGTCTTCATAATAAAGCAATTCTTGAAAGTTTCATTGAAACACATTCATTTCAATGTGTTTGAATACATTGAACACATTGGATGTGTTCAAACACAGGTTAGCAATTCATTGATTGGGGATGCTTTAACATTGAGCAGAGGACTGTACCCAAAAATGTAATGCCCTTTTCAGTTTTATGATTCTTTACATAACAAAACCCCTAGTTCTTTTGCTTTTAGAATAAAGATTTCTAAGTTGTCCAGTTATATCCCTATTGTCAGAAATTGTTCCATCTACCAGTTTGAATATTGATAGAGGCTAATAGGATGTTTTAACCACCTTTGTTAAGACTTTGTTAATTGTATGCTATTAGTTTTTGTGCATAATTAAATAGTTTCATTAATTTCTATTTATGAATATTCATTATTTGAAAAAATAGTTCTTAGAACCAAGATATCAAGTTTAATTAATGGTTTGGAAAGCATCAGTATAACACTGACTATTGGAATAGCATTATGCTATATGATTGCTTTTGTCTATCTGTTGTTATTATTGCTAAGAATCATTTTTATAATGGTAACTAAGGCCTATGCTTGGTGTGCTGTTGTCTTAGCGATTGAACAAGGATGATGCTAAAAAAATATATCCTTTCTTCTGTTTTGCTTTATCTGTCTTTGCCTTTGGAAAACATGTTTAATTTTTTAAAAAATTCACATTGTTTTTAACTATCATATTTAGTGGTAGATTTTGATTTCATGTTAATAATTCTAAAATGAGCTTAAACATTTATAGGCTGTGATGATTTATTACATTGTTATTTGGTATTTTACAATTATCTTCTGGGCATTTGGATTATATCATGTGGAGTTTGCTAAAGCAATTCGTAAGATACGTAAGAAAGATGCAGATAAATAAGAAAACATGTTACGTGATAGTTTCAGAGGATTATTGTAGTTTGTAAGGATGTAGATGAAATAGAGATATGGATTATTTCCATCTATGTAAAATGGGATATTCAGAGTTAAGGTTTCCATAGTAACCTTTCTGCTAGCCCCTTAGGTATGAAACTAGGCTTCTATATAGCTATTTGAAAACTGAAGTGGGTCAAAGGTCTTTGCATTTTTATGTTATGTTATTTTTAGAAAATAGAAAATAAGTAGATGCAAATTAGTTTTGCCATAATGCTATGCCTCAGAAGTTATTCATTTTTGGATTTTTGCTTCATCCTATTTTTGTTACCTGAGTCTATCATAGTTGAAAACATAGCAATGGTTAATCAAGCCTATTATTTGAATTAAGTTTTGACACCCACCCCCCAAATTAAATTTAGTTGGGATTTTTCAGATTAATTAACTGAATTCCTAGAATATAGACAGTGGATTAAGGGCAGAATTGCCTGTTGTTTGAATCCAGTCATTTCTGTTACAAATTAGAGTTTATGGCATAGCATATTATATAAAATCACAGTATAAGGATGTGTTACACATGAAATCATACATATTAAATTATTTAAAATGTAATATGACCCTAATTATAAAATCATCAGCTTTATACTAAAGCAGTGTTGGCGAAACTTTTTGGCACAATGTGCCGAAATGGGAATATGTGCATGTGCAGGGGTGGGAGAAGCACCAGAAACTGAAAGAGCAGCTCTCTGAAGTGCACATGTGGGAGCGCCAGAAACCAGAAGAGTAATTCCTTGGAATGTATGTATGCACCAGGAAGCTGAACTCCTGGTTTCCAGGTCAACTGGTCTTTGTTTTTTGGCATGCATGTGCTGGTGAATACCAGCTGGCCAGCGCACATATGTGCACTGGAAACCAGAAACTCATCTTCCCGCAAGCACATGCATGCCAGGGAGCTGCTCTTCTGGTTTCCAGTACTCTCATGCATGTGAAAGACGCCTGGCCGTCATCATGTACATGCCAGAACCCGGAAGACAAACAGGCAACAGCTGGTGTGCCTAGGGAGACAGTTCTGCATATCACTTCTGGCACGAGTACCATAGGTTCGCCATCACAGTGCTAGAGTAATTAAAAGCAGATTATTGGTTTGATTCTCACTAGCCATTCATATGAAGGTTTTACGTTAACTAGTCTTTTAGAAGCCAGAGATTAGGGGACATTTAATTATGTAAATAAATTCAGCATCCTTTCTAGTCCCAAGCAACTACTGGAGCTTTATATCTGAAGTAATGCTAAGAACACTTCAGTATAATATAGATAGAAGCAATTTCCAAAACTTCTTGAAAATGACAATTTAGAAGATAAAAACTGGAGATCCATAAGAACACAAGTTTTGGTTGGTGAAAATGCTAAATTTACAAGCCATCTGGTAGTCACACTATTTCTTTCTTCTCCTTATTAAGGATCCAGTATTAATGGAGAAAGATATATACAGGTCCTTCACAAAAAGCCATTTTGCAGTGGAAATGAATATGATGCAACAATTCACATGCTGCTTATGCAATTTTTTGGGCCCTGAGTATGTGACCCCCAGTGTTCTGTGGCTTTGAAGGGAGCTGTGGGGGAGGGCATAGCCTTCAGTTTGCTTGCTCAAATATAGTTCAGGTTTTGTTCTAGGAATTAGAGATGCAGCTTCTAGGGTCGAATCATGCAGGTCAAACTACACAAAGCATGCAAGAAAAGCGAGGGAGAGGAAAGAAAGGAGAGCTGTACAAAAGAAGGGGGATTCGAGAGCAGACTGCATTCACCACCAAGAGTTAAAAGAGAGTGAAATAGCTAACGTACACACACCCCGCTCCATACCGGAGAAGAGTCTCCCAGCTGAGTTGAACGCTCAGAACCTGCAAAAACGAAGCTGAAGCTGACTGCCCCCACGGCCACGCTAGAGACTCCCAGCCCTATCTCCAGCATGGATAACAGCAAGAGGCTCCCGATGATCTGGCTGCTGGTGCACATCCTCTCTCCGTCATCATTCCTACCAGTTCAGCTACTAAAACCAGACATTCGCCTTCTCTGGGGCGGGGAGACAAGGAATGCTCTCCTCGTCCCCCTATCCGCTGAAACTTTTCTCCGCTCTTTAGAGGCCAGGGGATATCCACAGTCCACAAGGCCACGGCTGGAGATCCAATAAAAAGAGATTCTATGCTTTGCAGTACCGACTTGGAAGCTTGATGCGCGTCGTCTAGATGATGTATGCAGCAGTCTGGATCTGGGCGTATTTCCTACCGCGCAATCTTTTTATTTTTTATTTTTTTCGTCCCGGGAAGAAAGCGGAGATGGGGGAGCGAAGTGGTGCTCGCTGCTTCGCAGATTCAGGGCTAATAAGGGCTCCGTGGGGAGCTGTCCGCGGTACTGATCCCTCCTTCCCGAGCTTTCGCAATGAGCGTCCTCTTCAGGTCCTTGCGATTACAGGGGTCTTTCAAGCTCGATCTCTTGAAAGCACGTGTACTTCCACCCCCTGCTGATGTCCTAATAAAGTCACGTATTTATTATATGGCTAGTCAGATACACTTGCTACAAGAATGAATGAATGAATAAATAAATATAAATAAATAAACAAACAACCAAATAAACAACTAAATAAATAAATAAATAAATAAAACTATCCCTAAGCACTGGCAGAAGCAGATTAAATTCAGCACCAGTTCTCTTTAGCACACAGAAAAGAGAGATAGGAGAGATGTCAACCTTGTCTGATCATCTCCTGCTTCATTCTCATTGGAATGACCTCTTAAAGAGTTGACTGTAGGGAAGGGAGACTGGAATAGAAAGTCCAGGCCCTAGAAGGGTTAGGCACTATTCTGACGGAGTCAAAGATTTACACAGTAATCCCCTCAGAGGCACAAAAATGTGTGAAGCAACACTAGCTCCAACATGTGCATCTGTGTTACTGTCACATCTATAATGTTCAAACTGAAAATCCTATCCACACACATTGTTTCTCCCCACCCCCACCATTTTTCTTGATGTCAGCAAAGACCTAATGACTTCTTTAAAAATATTGCAAACAATTTGCAGAGTTATATAACATTTTTTCATGATATTAGCTTCCATATTAAGAAACAAGTGATAGTATCAATGTTAAAATGTTGGAAATATTGGAAAATGTTATGGTTACAGTTGTGGCCTTCATCTACATTGTATACAAAAAGTGGAAATATTTAAGAAATATTAAAATTCACTCATTCTTACATGTGCTAGGTGTGCTAAATTACTGAATTGACAATCAACAAGTTACATGTCAGTTCATCAACCTTTAGAGCTTTTTTTGGGAGGGGGAAGGTTTTTTTTATAGAGAATGCTAAGCATCTTTAAAATATAAATGTGCTCCAATGAAATCAAGAATAGTAATTCTTGATTTGACTTTTGATGTGACTTTTCCCATTTCTCATATGCTTGGCAATATTATGAATCCATATTTTATGATTTTATGATTTACATACATACATACATACATACATACATACATACATGCACACGCACACACACACACACACACAAAATAAAATCATAAAATATGAATTTTATTCTCCTTCCCATATTTGGGCATACCAGGTGCTTTGATATAACACTTAATCATTTTCTTGGTTCAGCTGATAAGGAAAGAGAGCTTGTGGCTTAGAGGCTAATAGAGGCTAATACAACTGCCTAACATGTAAAAACAGCCGAGGTTCGAATCCCAGCAAGGGTATGGCTAGCTGATGACAGCTAAATAGCTTGAAATAGAACTATACTAGTCTCCCTTTATTTATTTATCAGCAGAAATGTGTGTGTGTGTGTGTGTGTGTGTGTGTGTGTATGTATTGTGGATACATAATGCTCAGAGTGTTCACTGAAAGGAAGGGTAGGTTTATTGCAGGATTTTGAAACTAAGATTGGTTGGCTGTGATTAGTATGGACATAGGTGATCCTTTAAAAAAGCCATTGTTCCTGCAGTGTCCCACAAAACCTATTCTGCTAGTGTCAGGGTCATAACTTCTTTGTTACATACTGAGCCAAATCACCATTTCAAAATCAGACTGACTCATGAGTAAATCAACACTTTGTTTGAATTGTTACATTTATCCTGCTTTGTTTCTCTGGTGATCTATATGGATATATATTCGTAAGGGATATTGACCAGCAATGGGTGGTAATATCCAAATAAAGAATTCTTCAAGGGAAAAAGTGGTAATGACATTAGTTGAAAGACGTTTCCTAACCTATCAAATATCTATCACCTATCAAATATCTACCATCTACCACCAAATTACAGCATACTGTATGTCACAAACTGAAAAATATCATATCACACAGTAGGAAGATTTAAAAAAACGTAGTGCTTTCTGCATGGAAAAATGTTTCCACTCATAAGAGTCATATAGAATGGTTCATTTAACTTAATTTTCTCACTGACATTTTATATTATGTACAGAAGGACTGGAATTCCATAACTTTGATTAATTTAATCAGAAAGAAAATTGAGGCTTGTCAGATAGGTCTGTAGTTTGTTATATTTGCTCTTTTTTTCCAGATAATTTTTGATTGAACAGTACAAAACAATGCTCGGGAACTTATAGGAAAATTCATATGGAAATGCATTTAGTATCCATTACCACCCCAAAACAGAATGAAGTTGCTGATTGGACATAAGTAATTTTTTTCACTCCCTTTTTAATTTCAATTTTTGTTTTGAGAGATTGGGTACAGAAAATAGCCTGGATTTAGTGATGGATATTTGATTAAATCAGTGCCTAATGTTACATCACTTGGCAGAAAAATGCTATAAACTTCCAAATAGAGGGGTGGGGTTTTCAGCTTTTATTGACTTAAAGGCAAGTTTTTAGGTTTAGGTTTAGGTTTAGGTTTTATTAACACTTATAGGCCGCCCTTTTCCCTGAGGGGACTCAGGGCGGCTTACATAAAATGAGGGGAAGGGATATACAAACAATAACACATACAAAACATAAAGTAAAATAATAAGCAACATTCATTCATCATTCGGGTGGGGGCAGTTATCTTTGTCCCCAGGCCTGACGGGCTAGCCAGGTCTTAAGGGCTGTGCGGAAGGCCTGGACGGTGGTGAGGGTACGAATCTCCACGGGGAGATCGTTCCAAAGGGTCGGAGCTACTACTGAGAAGGCTCTCCTCCTTGTAGTTGCCAGTCGGCACTGACTGGCAGATGGAACTCGGAGGAGGCCTAATCTATGTGATCTAATTGGTTGCATTTATTCCATTCCCCCAGAAAAACCTTGCAGGAAACAAGCTAACACATTGATCGATTGTTGCCTACTTAATTTGATTATCTAGGTCCACTATGATACCACACTGCAGATTAAAGGAACTAATTTTGGTAATATAACAAAGCCTGTTCACACTCACAAATGGATTAAGCAATGGTGCAAATTATTTTTCTTATTGTTTAAACTTTACATTAACAAAGTTGTGCTTTTCACCAATCCAGGCTTCCATCTTCCACTTCTCACCCATTATCCAATTCTTATGTATGCAGAATTCAAAAGGAATTTGAAACTGGAAATGGTTGGTTCAGATTTGAATATTTTCAAATTTGAATTGTTTTGCTCATGTTTAATGCATAAGATGCATAAAATTATGCTTGAACAGTTAATATACATATTTTTCATGGCTCTATGCTGTTCATCTAGGTCAGTTGCAATGATTGGAATACACATAACAACTTTATAAAAGGAAAGCAAAACTGGGCTAGGATAGAAGATCCTACTTAGTTCCACTGAATATTTGATAGAAATAAATAAATATAATGTATATTCAGTTTATTGATTTATTAAAACGCTAGTGGTATGCTGAGTATAAAGAACAATAAAAGCAAAGCAAAACAAAAAAAGTACAAGATTACAAGAACAACCCAAATATGCTGTATGGAACATGCTACTATTTCTCACCAGGTTTCCCTATCCCTTTCTCCAATAATTTGGTAATAATTTGACATGAAACTGTGAATTCTATACCGTTTCTAATTCATTGGTGTTTGCAACCTGATTCCTTTGCTAATTATCAGAAAAAAGCATGGATGGAGAATGTTGGCCAGGTTCAACAATAGTCATTTTTATAACATCAATTTAACAGTGCTAGCCTACACTTGCTTTTCATCAATTAGAATAATTGGGATTTCATAGTAAGCTTGCTGGGATTTCATAGTAAGCTTACTGGTTAAAGGTGAAAAGGACAAAAGATGTATATTTTTCCTTTCTTCTACTTTCTAATTTTTTTTCTTTATATCTCAAAGCAAGAGATGAGAAATAATTGGTTAGAGAAAGATTTTTTTAGTTGAAAGTGCCTGTATTTTTCTTCTGTTCTACCAAATGGAATTCCATTGTTTTTGTTACATAATGCATTGATCCCTGGAATTAAATGAACAAGATGTTCTGCAAACTTAGATTTTTACATATTTTTATGTAAAAATTGGACTATTTTTTGCCTACTATAGCTTGTTGTATGCAATAATATCTAATAGGATGAGGCTTACAACAGATCTAACATTCTTATTTCAACAACTATAAGTTGACATTCCCATTGATTTTAATTTTCAGCTTTCTTTACAAGATTGCTTAAAATTCATGCCTTGTAAAGAAATGTCTTCTGCATTTTTTTTTCATTTTTCATGAAAATGAAAAGCAACTGGTTTTCTAAATTTATTCAAAGAGGAAAAAAACATTATGATGAAATTCTCATGATGGGAAAACCAAAGTAAGCTGTCTGTATGACCAGAGCCAAAAGAAGCTAGTGACCTTCATCCTCTCTAATACCTCTTTTTTCCTTAACTTATTTTTATTTCTAACATTCCCAAACATCCAACTATTTCGGTGGTGTAAACAGTTAATTATAAATCAATGTCTTTTCATAGGAACTTTGAAATTAAACCAAGAACCATAAGGAAGGAGCCAAAGACATAGTGCATGCCATCCTAGGACTATATGTTGATCATCCTTGCTGTAGATGGGGTATAAAAATGTTGTTGGCAATTTTGCTTAGATTCTAGAAATCCTTTGTGAGGGATGACCAACTTGTTCCTTCATTGATAGTTTTTCACTGTAAGGAAAATACCATCCTTTTGAAGAAAAGTCAACATTCTCTGAGAAATACTCTTTCATTACACAAGTGGCTCTGGTTTCTTCTTTTGAACAGGCTAATGGCTTTAAATATTCTTTTTATGTTGCAGCTGAGTGAAAACAGTCAAGAAAGATTTTCATTCATCTAAACAAGTTTTGCAAAGTATTTTTTTCCTCGTGTTAATTCCAACCCACCCTCTACCTAAATATACAGTAAAGACATTCATTAATTCACTCCATTCCTATCTTTCTAAATCTCTAAATACATTATTGCTAAGCAGCAGCAAAGCTGACAGATGGTTTGCTTACACCCTAATGTATTCTTGCTCCAATATTACACTCCTTATACTTCATGTATAACATTAACAGGTTCCTCTCGCTCTTCCCACTCAAAAGATATAAACAACAGACATAGAAAAAAATGATACAAGTAATTTGGAAGGAGAGAAAAGCTTTTTAGTATTCCAAGCAGTTGAATTATTATTGCAATACGATTCTTAAATTACCAAGTGTATATAGGGTTTATATGCTCATGTATGAGTGAAAATCTAAATGATCATCTCTGCATCAACCCATTATGAACTGGCATTTGGTAAATTAACAATACATCTCAGGAGTGAATAGGAACAAACATTGGCTGTGGTAGTCTCTGACATTTATAAAAGAAAGATTTTCAACATTATCTGAAGATGCCTATCAGCCATTACAATTTGGTCAGTTAGAAAAGAAAGACTCTCAAATCCATTGTTAGCGAAAGAATACTTTACTAAAAACCAAATTGGTACAAAGATGTAAAGCCAGATCTAAGATTTTCGTGCCCAAAGCATGTGGTTCACTTTTCCCTTTCTTCCATGTTCCCACTTGGTTATCTTTAAGTGTTCAACTGGATTGAAACACATTGTTTGGTAACAGCCTCTGTCTTCGCAAGGATGCATTGTGTTACATTCCATAGTGTGACCTTGGAAATGCCGATGGCTCTCACGAGATGGCACAATGCTTAGTTTTGATTCCTCTTCTACTAATCCCCACATTATTCCACCTCACAGTTCCTCACTTCCCCATTGAGGATGGCAGACTGGAAGCAAGCAAAGCCTGGCATGGCAGGTTGGCAATTCTGACAATGCCAGGAATTGGACTAAGAATTTTCGGTAAGCAAATCTGGTCCTTTCTCTCCGAGTTATGACAGGTTGATATCTTTCTTTCCATGGAGAAGTACATTAGAAGTAATCAGAAGTACATCACCCTCAATTTTGGCATATTTTGTCTTTTGGTGAAAAGAGAAGGTCTTAGAAAAAGAAAAAAAAATATCTACATGTTTTTTCATCTAGATTGCAGTTACAGTGGATGTGGTTAACTTCTTAATTTTGCTTTATTTATTATATTTGTTATATTTACTGTATTTAGCAGTCTCGCTTCATGATCTCAAGACCAAAATATTTTGTATGTCTCTCCAGTTCCATGCTCAAAACAAGCATAAGCTAGATTTAGACTGAGAAATACAGAGTGGCCAAAGACTTACAGAAAGTTTTATGGTTAGACAGGATTTCAGACATTTTTCTTCCTAGCCCTAATTCAACAGCCATATAGGTTTAAACCTTGCTTTCCTGCTGAGGATAACAGGAGCTATATGCTTGGAAGGTTAAAAGTTGAGGAAGGAGAAAGTAAACAACGCCTGAAGTCTGGCCTCAATGAAAGATAGGAAACCTTTTAAAAATCATGCTGTTAAAACCAGTAGCAAAACAAATATTTGCTTTCTCTGTTGTAAATTATTTAAATGATTAATATTCAGCAAAACTGAGCAAAAAGCAGAGCCACTGAATTAACCCACCTCTAATAAAATGTATTCAAAGCTCTTCACTCTGTTATGCAATATAGTGCATTTTGCAAGAGAGAACACATCTCTCTGTTCTTTTCTTGTTACCAAACCATGGCAATACTCAGAAAAATTTTGTGCACACCATGGCAGTTTCTTCTGAGAGTCATCTTAAATCAATGTTAGTTTTACACAAGTCCTTTCATGCTTTGGAAAGTGCCAAAGCATGAAAATACTTGTTTAAGATGAATCACAGTGGCAGTGAAATAACAATCATCACCACCCTATATGCTATTCTCAAATAGATTTTTAGATATTTTTTCAAGGCATTTACTATGGCTAGAAAAGAGAAATAAAGAATCATATTAAAATATAGCATCATGAATTTGGCCAGAAAAATGGGTGGGATAAGATAACACAGATCTGCAAAAAAAAAATTTCAAGAGCTGTTTTGGTTATTCCATGTAATTTTTATGTTTTTTGGTGTGCTGAATCCAAAAATGACCTCCGTTTTGTCATAGGACAACATGTTTCCTGACAATTTAGGTAACTATGTTAAATAAGGCAATACCTCAAAATAAATGGAATTAGACTTATAAAACTAAAGTTTTATTACAATATTTTCATGAAAATCCTTTTTTGAACTGAAATGAGCTCACCTACACACACTAAACTCGATTCTTCTTCCTTGTGAGGCTCTTCTTGGTGCATTTACACTTGTGAGAAGCATCTGGAATGTCTCTCTGAAGCATCCAACAGTAGTCTGCCATCGTTGTAATGCTCCATTTTTCATGGTATCTCCTTTCCATCTCTTTAATGTCTTGGTGGAATTGTTCACCTTGTTCCTCACTCACAGTTCCCAAATTTTCAGGAAAGTAGTCAAGGTGGGACTGGAGGAAATGCACTTTCAAACTCATCAGGCAACCTAAAGCTTGAAATACTTTTAGCATTCTTCTGATGATCTTTTTGTAGTGAGGATCTTTGTTATTGCCTAAAAATTTCTGTATGACTTCTTTAAATGCAATCCACCCTTATTTTTGAGGATCCGCCATGGTATTGACAAACTCTTGATCAACTATAAGCCTTATAATGTCTGGTCTGACAAACACACCTTCCTTCAGTTTTGCTTCTGACAGGCATGGAAACGTGGTGTATCATTTTCAAAGTCAGCTTGATTTGTCATCTGGTTCAGGTATGACTTCACCTTCATCGGAGCTAGGTATCTCTTCCAAGATAGCAGGGGGCTTGGGTACTGGTATATCTGTGCCATGGGGGATGGGATGAATTGCTGAGTGAAGATTGGAGTATCAAATGGAATGCTTCCATTTGAAATTAAACCCTTTCACATTGCATGAACAAAAGTAACAGTCACCACTATGGTTCCTTTGCTCTCGCCATACCATAGGAATCCCATAATGGACAGATTTTTTCTTACCTTGAACCAGTTTCAGAGGTCCTCAACAACCATTTGCACACTTTATGAGGCACCCAAACTTTATCTTGATCTCCAATTCTTAGTCCAAAGTATGCAAAGTATACTTTTTTCACAAAGTCTGCAATATTCTGCTGTTGCTTCAACACTATATATTCACCACAGATGAAACAGAAACTGTCTGGCGAATTAATACACGTTCGCAGAACCATAACATAACAGTTGAAGAATGACAAGCTAACATGAATTGCGATGAAAAAGTGTGAACATCCTAGAACCAAGAACCTGATGATGATTTGTGCACAAGTGTGGAATGCAGGAGAGAGCAATTCTGTGTCTGTACATGAGACATCACAGTGCTGGCCACTCTCCCTGCACTGACTGGAGATTCTGCTATCTGCCCTGTGTCTCCCTGCCACTGGATTCTTCAGGAAAGATTGACCATTAGACGCACAGACTTAAAACTTGTTTAGCTTATGTATATATTGCTGACCATCAGATTTACATTACTATATTATTATTTTTTTACATAACTCGGACAAACCCTTTAAGTTTTTTTGGCATTTTATATCTTAAATGTACTTATGTGAATTAATTAATAGTAATTTGGACTTTAAATTTGTTTAAAAACCCATAATATAAAAAATACCAAACATTTTTTTAAAATGATAAATTTGAAGACAATTTTGCATGTTGTGGCAAATCATGATGTCTAGGAGTTTTTTCAATATTTATTTGTTTTCAGCACACCAAAATACATGGAAATTAGATGAAAATAATCAAACAGCTTTTTAGTCGCAGACCTATGTAATTTGCAAGGTTTTTCTTCATCATTTTATCTTCAAAAATCAACAATAAATATAGAAGGAAAGCTGAAATTAACAAAAACATGGTAGTTTTGCAGGTTTAATTATACAGAAGCTAATTAACTAGCTTCATATACCTGCATTTTTGGTGTAGTGAAATAAGTTTTTTTTTAGCTGCCAACATGCACATGAAAATTACAACAGTAATAAAAAGTTGCTATTGTGCTAGACTTGTTTTCATTGGAAACAGCACAATATCAAATAAGTAGCATTTTGGGTTTTGTGCCTTCAAGTCAGTATTGACTCTTAGGGAGAGTCTTCCCTGGACATGCTGGATTTTCAAAGTGGTTTGCCACTGCATGCTTACTAGGACTGAAACAAAATGATTGGTCCAAGGTCACCCAGGTGGCTTCATGCCCAAGCCAGAAATAAAACTCAGTGCTTTCTAGCCTGATTCCTTAGTCACTGCACCATACTGGTTATGGTGCACCATACTGGTTATACCAGCTATTATTGGGCTGGTTTAAATATTCAATGTATGTGTAAGTGTTATCTTTGTAAAAGAGTGCAATATATGTATACCAAATGCATTTATTGTGTCCATCCCCAGATTAGTCACAGGGTATCAAAAACTCATATTACATTCTATAAATATAAGAGTGTATATATCCTGAATGCAATATAATGAATATGAATATCAAGTTCATATTTGTTCAATCTCAATTTCTTAAGAACAGATAGATAGATAGATAGATAGATAGATAGATAGATAGATAGATAGATAGATAGATAGATAGATATTTTATTTGTATGCCGCCCTTTTCCCTGGGGGGACTCAGGGCGGCTCACAGTTCAGGGGGAGGGAGGACAAACCATGTTAAACACATAAAACAATACATCGTTAAAAGCACAACATTCATACAATTCGGGTGGGGTCAATATCTTTAACCCCAGGCCTGTTGGGACAGCCAGGTTTTAAGGGCTGTGCGGAAGGTCTGGAGGGTGGTGAGGGTACGAATCTCCATGGGGAGTTCATTCCATAGGGTCGGAGCTGCCACCGAGAAGGCTCTCTTCCGCGTGGTTGCCAGTCGACATTGACCGGCTGATGGAAGTCGGAGGAGGCCTAATCTATGTGATCTAATTGGTCGAGTGGAGGTAATTGGCAGTAGGCGGTCTCTCAAGTACCCAGATCCAATACCATGCAGGGCTTTGTAGGTGATAAGTAGCACCTTGAAACGTACCCGGAGATCGACAGGTAGCCAGTGCAGCTCGCGGAGGATAGGTGTTGTGTGGGTGAAACGAGGTGCACCCACGATCGCTCGCGCAACCGCATTCTGGACTAGCTGAAGTCGCCGAATACTCTTCAAGTGTTTTTCAAAATTAGCAACTTTAAACATTATGAACTTCAATTCTCAGAATTCTAAAGCCAGATTTGAGATCCATATTTCTTAAAGTTGCCAAATTTGAAAAAACATTGCTGTAGACAAATCTGACCTGCTCCCTCTTTCTCTCTGCTCCTCTTCCAAATACACTAATCTCATTTTAACATCTTTAGAGCATGCTTTGTGGGAACCATCACTAATTTGCTGGTGATGTTAATGAATTCTTCAATCCTTTCTGCTAAATTCAGAGAAAGGCAGGTGAGAAACCACTGAACTGTCACAGGGATGATCTATAATGCAAAGCAGATTCTCACAGTATGATAATACAAGAGTGTTTTTTTTAAGGGTGGCTAATGAACAGGCCACAATTAACACAACCATGGCCCATGATTTATGGGCCACTACTATGAAATTCACACAGCACCTTATATGTGAAAGAAATATTTTCAAGTGAACCAGTGAACATATTCCTTGTTTTATGGAACATTTCTGAAGGAATGATTTTCATTGGTCACTAACAGGATTCAAACTAGGAAACCCAAAACTTCCATTCTTCTCCTGCCATTGCAACTAAATTGACAAAAGGTGAGGTAGGGTTATACTAATTTGTCCTTCCCTTTTCATGCAGACATTTAAACCATATGGAGAATCTGTATCATGGAGAACCTGCTAAATTTTCCTTTGTGACATCCTGTGGTTGGATAATGGACATGAACATGAAATAGCTTACCAAGTGTGTTAAAAATTAAACAGTCCAGTATCATAGTTAATGTTAAATAAATCATAGCTAAAGTTAATTTTAAAAATTCCAGTTTAAAAAGCTCTCAGCCCTTTTCTGTGAATTGTAATATATTATAATTACTTCCATCTTCTAACTAAAAAGTTCCAATGATTTTTTTCCTACTCCTCCATCACAACATTAAGTCCAGATCTCCTTGGTTCAAACAAGCATATTCTGCCATGTATCCGACAATGTATTGTCAAATTGCCTGATTCTTTTAGAAGATAACTGTCACATTATAGATTGTGGGTCTTATAGCTATTAGATGTCATATTAAAATCTCACTGAGCTAAGGGGAAAGAGCACTTATTTCAGCACACTGAAGGATGCCTTGATTAATGGTATCAAGAAATGTTCTGCCAGCGGCTCTGATTTACTGGCAAAACTTGGCAATTCTTCTGGCTGCAGTTTTTAATTTTGTTCCACCCAGTTGTGTCTGCCCTAAATGAAATCATTGTATAGCCTACTAAAATAAAGCTTCAGAATGATTTTCAAATAGGCCAAATGCTGGAGATACAGATCCTGTATTTGGATCCAGAATTCTTAGGGAAAATGTTTTTTTAAAAAAAATTAAAAATGTTGAGCAGAAACACTTCATGCTTGAATTTTTACCAGCTTCTTCTTTGTAAATATTTTTTACTAAAACAATGAGGGAGAAGAAGCAAGGGAGGGAATAAAGTTGACACAAACAAAGGGGACACACAGAGCTAAAAGAAAAAAAAATATGCAGAGTAATTTGAATTTCTGGCTTAAGGAGAAGTGAATTATTAATCTCGTCACCTTTCAAATGGTCACAAAATAATTATATATGTGTCTGCTTGTTTTTTAATATTAGGATTCAATTCTGATATTGGTTTATTTTTCCAAATTATTTTCCCTCCCCAAATCATTGATAATATTCTGGAGTGATTTATTGCAAAAATTACAAGAGTTTTCACAACAGTTCCAGAAAGAATCAGATGTACATCAAATAATGTATATTTCATAAAACAATACACATTTATGAAGTAATTTTTCCACCCAGACAAATACTAATGAGATAAAGATATCAAAGATGGGGAAAAAATGAAGGGCAGACAATAGGAAATAATGTAATTAAAGAAACTTTAAATGAAAAGCATGACTAGATCAACCAAAGCAAATGTTTAGTAAAACTGAACTGGAACATATTATGAATTTACAAAGGATAAGTAATTAATATTCTGATACATTTTGAAGAGAGTAAAACTCATTATAACCCAATGTTGCTTGGATTCACTGAGTTTATTTGATTGTGTCAGAAGTAATCTGAATTCACTAAAGGTATTAATCATTTTTAGTTTTAACCTTAGTTTATTTTGAGATATATGTTTCTGTGATACTAAAGTAACTCACAGTTTATTATTCAGTGTGTTCTACAATCCCAAAAAATGGGCTAATTCAGTAACAGGGTTAAGCTTCTTATGTTCACAAAGTTCCAAACAGCCTACAATATTTTCATGCCACACAATGTAATATTTCTTTAATAAATGACCGGGCTCTTTATTGCTATGGCATATACCCAGAAAAATATATAAGAACTTCTCTGGCCTTTTCTTTTTAATGGAAGGAACAGCTGTTCATGACTGCACAGATTGAGTGCATCTTGTGATTTGCATGGAGAATAGACTATCAATATAAAACAAGAATTCAGAGCCGCTGAGCCATGCACAGCTACCCATAGATGAAGAACATATTCTGAGTTTTGTTTTGCTTTAACTAACTATGGCTATGTGGTTGTACATTGCAAAAATGGAGAATAAACATAATCTTCATAATGAAATACTGAAGCAGTGAATGACTCCTTTTTTTAATCTCAGCAAAATACTTCAGGGCATTTTGTTAGGTTTTTCTCAAGAGGTAGTTACATTATGTGTGCAAAGACATTCATTTGCCTTTCTGGCAGTGAGATCTAGAAATGAAGTGGAAACAGTATAATTAGAAGTGCATGGCCCATGGGTTTAAAAATAGAAATTAGGATAGGAAAGAATACTGATTGAAACATTTGAGAAAGACAACAAATTCAGTTTAGAGAAGTGAATAAAATTAAATACCTTAGGTATTTATAGGAGAAGATTTTATATGGAACTTCATGGAATGAAGTGCTCTTGAACACAGTTAGCTAAAACTGAAACCATGTTAAAATAAGCCTATCATATACATATTTTCCTAGTATTGCATATATCGTTTGAACCGGTCACCATAATTTCCTGTGCTCGTAACAGAAGATGTTTCTGGGAATTATTTTTCTGCTCTATTACTCAATATGTAAAAGACTTATATATGTATTGATTTGTGGTTTGCAACTATCATAGGATGGGTAAACACTGAAAGCATGAACTGACTTTTTCTTTTTGTGGAGCTTCAGAAGGTGATTCAGCCCTGGAACATTCTGTTTGCTAGTCTTCCTACTGCCTCTTAGTTGGCCTGTGTTTCTTTTTTCTGTTTTAAGTCTACCCTGAAGTTTATCATTCAGTTTTTACTTATTTCATTTTCCAAACTTTATCGATTGCTTTTTCTCTTTTGTTCTTTTTGGTTAAAGGCTACAAGAGTTTCTAGGGCTGCTTATATTCTGGTTCAGTTGGCTGACACATTAAAAATTGCAAACATATGAGAGGTTTCACTCTCACAGCTTTGGGGCCTGTACGTGACCCTAAGGCCTCAAGCAGCAGCAAATAATATATAAGAGAAGGATTGTAACTGTCACAGAGTTAATTAGAGTTTATCTCTGATTAAAAGACTAGGAGGTTATGCAAATATTTTTTCTAAGCCCCAAAGACCTATCATAGAAGACATTTTTGGCAAAATTGATAAATAAGAATCTGCTGTATATCATATCACATACTGCATTAATTAAGAAATCTTAAGACATAAGAAAAAGAGGTATCTCCTTAATTCAAAGGTGCTCACCTTGACAAAGATTACCAAACTCATTAAAGGGGCTTTTCCAAGAGACAACTGGATTTTCTTTATTTTCTTTCAACACAGTAGAATAGAATTCTTTATTGGCCAAGTGTGATTGATCACACAAGAATTTGCCTTTGGTGCATATGCTCTCAGTGTACATAAGGAGAATAAAATACATTCATCAAGAATCATAAAATACAGCACTTAGGGATAGTCATAGGTTACTAAATAAGCAATCAAATCATACTTGGAAACAAATAAAACAATATAAATCATAGAGATACAAGCAACATGGTTATAGTCATAAGTGGGAGGAGATAGGTAATAGGAAGGATGAGAAGAATAATAGTAATACAGTCTTAGGAAATAGTTTGACAGTGTTGAGGGAATTATTTGTTTTTGTGTCTAGTTGTTCTGGTGTGCAGTGCCCTATATACAGTATAGTGTCATTATGATGGTAATGAAACAATTTATGTCCAGGATGTGAGGGGTATGTAGATATTTTCACAGTTCTCTTTTTGACTCGTGCAGTATACAGTGGAGGGCCGGTTGGTAGCAATTGTTTTTTCTGCAGTTCTAATTATCCACTAAAGTCTGTGTCTGTCTTGTTTGGTTGCAGAACCAAACCAAACAGTTTCAGATGTGTAGATGACAGACTCAATAATTCCTCTGTAGAACTGAATCAGCAGCTCCTTGGGAAGTCTGAGCTTTCTGAGTTGGAGCAGAAAGAACATTCTTTATTTTTTAATGACATTTTTAATGTTAGGTGTCCATTTTAAGTCTTGATATATGATAGAACCTAGAAACTTAAATGTCTCTACTGTTGATACTGTGTTGTCAAGTATTGTAAAAGGTGGTAGTACAGGAAGGTTTCTCCTAAAATCTATCACCATTTCTACAGTTTTGAGAGTGTTTAGTTCAAGATTGTTCTGGTTGCACCACAAGGCTAGTTGTTCAACTTCCCATCTGCATGTAGATTTGTAGTTGTCTCGAATGAGACCAATCATTGTTGCATCACCTGCAAACTTCAGTACTTTAATAGACGGCTATTTTCAGGTGCATTTATTGGTGTATAGAGAGAAGAGAAGTGGAGAGAGCACTCAGTCCTGGGAGCTCCTGTGCTAATTGTACAGGTATCTGATGTGATTTTACCTAGCTTCAATGTTGCTTCCTGTCTGTTAGGAAGCTTTTGATCCCTTTACAGATACAGCTAGCTGATTTAGTTTAGTTAGATGAATATCTGAAATGATGGTATAGAACCCTGAGCTGAAGAATATAAAGAGGACCCTTGCATAGGTCTTTGGAGATTCAAAATGTTGTAGGATGTAGTGCAGAGTCATATTAACAGCATCATCTGTCAATCTATTTGCTTGGTAGGCAAATTGCAGGGGGGCGGTGTCTAACAGTGGATCTGTGATGGTTTTCAGGTGGGCCAGCCTTTCAAAGGTCTTCATAACTACAGATGTTAGAGCAACCGGTCTGAAGTTGTTCAGTTACTTGATGAAGGGTTTCTTTGGCACTGGGATGATAGTTTCACTTCTTATCCAAGAAGCTTCTTCAGTTCCATAGGCTTTAAATAGGCTGAGGTTATGAAAAAACACCATTAAGGAATTGCTTTTTTTTTCTCTATGAAAACATTCTAAAAATAATATTTTTTCACAGCATCATAATCAAAATCAAGAGCTAATGCAAAAGTCTTTGCAGCTACCAAATATTCTGCTTCTGAACCAACATTGCCTTTTAAATGATTACTTAAAGAAATCTTAAATAGTGTTGTCATCACTGAAAGTATACTTTTTCCTTTAGAAAAGATCCCCTCCAGATCTTCTTTTCATGCCACCATAGAAAATATATTTGAATTAATATTCTGTAGCATACACACAGAGACTAAACCAACATAGATTACAGACCTTTCTCACAAAAAGGATGAGGCGAGGGAACAGAGAGACATTATTTAATATCTTCTGTAGAGTGTGCTTTCAAGTTAAGCATATGTTTCTACAAGTTAATTGTTGATGACTGCTGGTCAGCAATGTCCTTTATACTTTCACATTTTTCTTCTGTTCAGCAAAGGTTGTGTACCTATATGTATTTTCTTGTTTTACCTCATTTAAGAAAAATGTGCAAGTTTTCTTTTTATGCCTTCAGAAATGGGAAGGAATCCATGTAATGCCTGCAGCTAACAGATATAAGCCTTTAGAGAACAGCCAGGATGGTTTTGGCAGTCAATGCAGTGAGTAATCAGTTTCCTTGGGGCAATATAGCAGAAATTGTTTCAACTCATTACTTTTATTGGATGCATAGCCATATTGCAACATGGAATGTTTTTTTCTGACTTTTAGAACATCCTTGACTTTTCTTCAACTATGCGGAGAGGTAAATTTATTGTGATCACTTTAACCTATTCTCCAATCTTCCTCTCTTGTGGAAACTAATTGAAGATCTGTTTACCTGAGGCTGTTTGTGGATTATTCTTCTCTGTGGAGACATTTGCACATAGTAATGCTTGGCCCCTTGATATTTGTGAAATATCTACTGTGGAAACTTTTACGTTTTGTGAAAGATGAGTCTCTTTTCTATGAGTCATCCTGCACACTGCAGAATTTTTTTAGTTGTTTTATTGTAAATCATTCAAAATGTGCAAGAATGGGAAGCTCTACATTATATACACAACAATGCAAAAACACAGATGCACATTCTTTAGTTTGTATTGGCCTTGATAAGCATTGAGTTCTCCCCAAGAACTTAGGATATTATTATGTTTCAGCATAGCATGTGTGCAGATCCAAGCATTGCAGCCTTTTGTAATTGATAGGTGGAAAGTTGTCAGTGCATAAAGTTTCTAAGTGGTGTCCAAGATTTTTTTTATAGAAGCATGTATGCTGATAGCTAGTGGATTCCATGGCTGCTTTATGCCATAATGTTTCAACTTTTATTTTCAGATCTTGATACTTTATTATCTTCTTCAATTCTGTCTTTCCTGGTATTCAACATAAATTATCCATACTTTCTTCTTTTCAGCCACAGTAAAAAAAAAGATGTGTTATGAGTTAAAGTTAAATTAGTTTGCATTTGGAAATCCCATAATATTTTAACTTTATCTTCATTTTTTACTACTTTTTCAACTATATGTTCCCACAAATTTTTCATTACTATCACTTGATAGTTTTTACAGATGTATCAGTGAATTGTTTTGTCCATTGTGTTATGTCATGTTATAGCCAGTTAGTGCAATCTTTTTTTGTGCAAGAAAATTATTATTATTATTATTATGGTTCATTGCACGGTCAGCCAGATGTTCAGGCTGCATTGGCATTTTTATCCATCTATTGAGTCCTTCCCAAACACCTGGGATAGGAAGATGTTGTTTGATGTTGGTATCATCACAGAATGTAAAGCAGGAGTGAAATTCACCAGGTTCTGACAGGTTGTGACCAATGTTCCCTCTAATTTTTTTTCAGTGTGAGCGGAAAAGTACAGTGTGTGAGCGGCACAGTTTCATGCCTGAGCACCTAAGAGAGCCACAGTTTGAACTGCTGTCGTGTCTGCTGGACATTTGCGCAACATTCCAAGCATCAAGCGCCAATTGCGAGTGAGGTTTGAACCCGATGAATGCCAGGCATGAAAAGTGCCACTCAAACACTATACTTTTCCGCTCACCCTGGGAAAAAAAAGGCTCTCTGCTCAGCTTTTAGATTGTTAGACTGGCTAGAGAGAGACATGGCACCAACAGGGTCCTGGGTCCTGGCATTTTGCAGGCAACCTGTCCTCTCACATTCTTTGGAATGCAACCCATCACGTGTGAATTAGATTTTGCCAATTATCCTATTAAAAGATAATGCTATTATTCTAAAATACGACTAACTCAATATTAAAAACTGTAAATATTTGATGCTGATAAATAATAGCAGTAATTGTTATTTAGTATGAGTAAAATCAGTATTGATATATCAATATAATATCTATCAAAATTGACAATAAACACTAAAATAACAATACAAATATATAATGTGAAATATAAATGTAATAAATATAATATATAAATGCAACATAAATGTAATAAAATAATTTATCATGAAATTCTCCCCCTTTAAAGTAGTAAGATCAATTAAATAGTCTAGCAAGTTTGGACAATATGCTATATGTTATGTTACGTGAGAATATATATACCTCAGAGTCAGATACAACATCCACATCATTTCCAACTGAGTCAATAAAATCATATGCCATGCCAAAACTATTTTAAATAAAGATATGAAATTAATCAAGTATTGCATTTATTTTTCAAAATGAATGTACATTTTTTTATTATTTAAGTTTTGTACCCTATCTTTTCTAACGTTAACTTTAAAAAGATGTTACATCAGACTACAATACAAGTAATTAAATGAAGACTAAAATAAGTGTTTTGGCATATTGAGCTTTTTATATTTCTTTCTAATATTGCTTCCTTAGTTGAGAACTTCCTCCTCAGCTTACTTACGCATTAACTGTTTGTTGCTTTTATGGTTTATTCATTCACTGCTCCATCTTCAGTTTTTTTCACAGGGGGCAGGGCTTCCTTCCTTCCTTCCTTCCTTCCTTCCTTCCTTCCTTCCTTCCTTCCCTCCCTCCCTCCACTCCTTTGGCCACCAATTTTGATCCAATTCTTTCTCTCTCTCTCTCTCTCTCTCTCTCTCTCTCTCTCTCTCTCTCTCACACACACACACACACACACACACACAGACACGTTATTTGGGGGGGGTTTGAATTACTCCGCCTCACTGCGCAAAGTCGGCTCAGCATGTGTTCGGCCCCCACTTACGCCGAATCAAATCCGCGGCCGGCGGGACCAAGGCAGGGGTTGCATTTCAAAGCCACCAGTCCTCTTGCTTCTTCTCCTTCACCAGCAAAGCTCCCGCTGGCTTCCCGGCCCATGGCTTTGGCGTCTCTCCCTCCACGCGGAGCCCCTGAGCTGGCTCCCGCGTTATCCCTCCCCCTTCCTCCTCTGCCGTGCTTTTGAGGCCGCGGGAGCTAGTAGGAAAGCGGCCGAGCCCTCCGCCGCTTTCCTACTAGCTCCCGCGGCCTCAAAAGCACGGCAGAGGAGGAAGGGGGAGGGATAACGCGGGAGCCAGCTCAGGGGCTCCGCGTGGAGGGAGAGACGCCAAAGCCATGGGCCGGGAAGCCAGCGGGAGCTTTGCTGGTGAAGGAGAAGAAGCAAGAGGACTGGCGGCTCATCAAAACAAGTCTGGGGAGGACCTTTGCGGGCGGCCTGTTCTAGCCGCCTGCAAAGGACTTCCCCACGTTTGCTTTGGTAGAAATCTCTGCGCGGAAGTTAGAAACTTCTGCGCGGGGATTTCTTTCCATGTGCGCGGCCGCGCACGCGCGCACCTTAGAGGGAACAGTGGTTGTGACAGGTTCTGGAGAACCAATAGCGGAAATTTTGAGTAGTTCAGAGAGCCAACAAATATCACCTCTGGCTGGTCCCAGAATGGGGGTTGAATGGAGATTTTGCAGTATCCTTCCCCTGTCATGCCCACCAAGCCAGATCCACTGAAACTGATAGTAAAAAAAAATGAATTTCAGCACTGATGTAAAGTATTGCAAAACTACCTTTTGCAATTTACTAATGGTGATTTTATTGATCCCAGTGGTTATCAAGTATTAACCCTTGGATCTTATTGAGTCTAGGATATCTAAAGAAATAAAAATATGGAGCCATTCAAAACTATGCATGAATAGGAAAAAGTGTTACAGGAAGGGAAAAAAAGTAGTTGCACAGTGGGATAAATTATTGGGTTGGTTTTAATGCTTCACTGTTGCCCATCCTTGAAAAATTTAGTGCTTTAGCTATATTATTTTTTAAAAAGAAAACAAATATTAAAATTGAATTTGCATTCATGATGCATAAGACTCAGAGAAAGACAAATAATATTTTCTCTTCATGGGGTTTATCTTGAGACAGGTATTGTGGAAAAGGCTCTTCAATTCTAGTCATGTTCCTCATAGAAAGGGAGTTCATTAATATGGCTACTATTGCCTTAAGGCTGTTAGAGTGC
Source organism: Thamnophis elegans (assembly GCF_009769535.1). Lineage (NCBI taxonomy): Eukaryota > Metazoa > Chordata > Lepidosauria > Squamata > Natricidae > Thamnophis > Thamnophis elegans. Next base: position 38,888,605 of record NC_045558.1, read on the forward strand.
AACAATTGCATAGATTGTTCAGATTGAGCTATTTCTGACTTCGTGCAAAAAATAAGACTTGAACTCCTTAAAATAAAAATGGTAGATTCTATGAGCATTGCTACTTGTTATTCCCACTTCTATTTTTAACTGAATAATTTACTAAGATACATTTAGCAAAATCTTTCCTAATGCCTTTTAATTTGCACTATTCTAATATATTCTAATATGATGTGGTGGCTCAGTGGCTAAAACACTGAGTTTGTCAATTAGAAAGGTTGGCGGTTCAGCGGTTCAAATCCCTAGCACCGCATAATGGAGTGAGCTCCCATTATTTGACCCAGCTTTTGCCAACCTAGCAGTTTGAAAGCATGTAAAAATGCAAGTAGAAAAATAGGAACCACCTTTGGTGGGAAGGTAACAGCATTTAATCATACTGACCACATGACTATGGAATCGTTTTCAGACAGCGCTAGCTCTTCAGCTTAGAAACAGAGATGAGTACCACTGTCTAGAGTCAGGAATGACTAGCACATATGTGTGACTTTACCTTTACCTAATATTATGGAATGCTAAAGCAGCACACCCATATTTAAAACAAATGAATTTGAATTTTTTTATAAGCATTGAATATAAGTTGCACATACACACATGGTATGTATGTTCCCTCTCATGTTCTATTCAGTTTGCATGGCCCTGCTTAAGTTCAAAACTTGAAGGATTTGAGATTGGGAAAGATCTTACTAGACATTACTTGCTAACATAAAAGGACACTGTTCTACAGTTATCCAAGGATTCATTATTTAAAATAGGAACAACAGTCATTTTCATCACCAGACCCTGAAATTAGCTTTCATAAATAGCAACTATTTTATAAAAGTGATGATTGGAACTTCATAAAGTTGGTGGGGAAGGAATTATTTTCCATTTCTTTTGAGCTTCCATCCAACAAGGTATTGTGAATTTGGTTGTAGTTAATAATTTGAGAACTGTACCATTGGAGGTTTATGTGTGTATGTGTCTGCAACAATCAAAATTTTCAGAGTTGATTCATAAATGCAGCATTATGTGAATATATGATAACCATCTAAAGTAACACACAAAGATTAGATCCAATGGGCAATCGTGCTAGGAAAATCTAAGGAACAAAAAAGGAGAAAAATCTTCTGGATATTGGAAAATAACTTTACACTATTATCCATAATGCCTAGTAATCCTTAACAGAACTTGCAAATTGCAAGTTGCATTTGTATTTCATTACTCTCCTGACAATTTCACAAAGGCAAACAGAGCTGGTATATTTCAAGGGCCCAAAAAAATCCAGTGATTTGTCACCATTAGCTAATATATGTGGCTAATATATATTTCCTCTATTGCAACTGTATCAGAAATAACATGCATGCAAGTCTGTTTCTCCTTGTCTTAGTTTTATACACTAGGGAAATAATTTCATGCTATGCTCCCCATCTTCCAGTGGAGCCTAATGAACCCTGGAAACTGGATTTATAATGTTATTGGTAATGTGACCAGATTTTCAGATTGGTAAAGAGGGACACCTTTGACTGGGGTGGGGGGGCTTGATAAAAAATTTTATACAGAGCAACAAAAATTTTCATACAATGCAAAAATAGTATTGTAATATTTTTTTTTATTTCAACATAACAAATATAAATTGTAACTGTTGCCAAACATCAAAATTTTGATCACGTGACCATGAGGATGCTACAATGGTCTCTAAGTGTGAAAATGGTCGCTAAGTATGAAAAATGGTAATCAGTTACTTTTTTCAATGCCATTGTAACTTTGGTCACTTTTTAAAAATGGTTTATTTCAATTAATTTTGGATAGAATCTTTTTTTAAATAGTCTAAGACAATTTAAAAAAAGAATCCACACAGAATAAAACTATTTTAAAAAATCCTATGCACAATAAATAAAATATTATTTTAAAATACATAAAAAAAGAAAAAAAACCCAGCCCACTTACCAGCAGGCAGGCACTCCAAGTCAATACAGAATGATGTAGATATTAATATAAAGAACTGAGCAAATTAAAATGGTGAAATTAGTCCCAGGGAAATATTTTTCAAAGAATCTTGCCACCATTTTTCCCACACAAGCTGACCTCCAACCTCCGTGTCCCTTCCCTACGGGAAATCCAGGAAGGAACAGTTGCTACTTCTCTAGCCAAAGTATTTCCTGGAGCTCTATGGTACTGGGTCATCTTTTCTTATAAAAGGAAGTAAAAAGGGCAGGGGAGTTCCTTTTTCTTTCTTTAACGTTTTAATATTTTCAATGAAAGTACTGAGACATAGAGAGGGGTTAGAGTTTGACAGAGTGTCTTTTGTCTTGCCCTGGTTAGCATTTCTTTAGCAAATCCACTGCGCTTTCAACATGAAGCCAAAATCAGGACTTTTTTAAATGCTGTGGGACATGGGACAAATTGTTAGAAATCATGACTGTCCTGCTAAAATCAGGACATCTGGTCACCTTAGTTATTGGTTATGCCAAGACTGGTCACTATCATATTCTGAAGAAGGGCTTCTTAGAGCCAAGATGCACAACTGATTAAGCAAGAGTCATGTGAGTCACAAATAATCTTGTTTGCTGTTGCCCCATAATTCTTCCAAAATATGCAACTAAGTTATAATTTTCAACCTAAATGAAAAACTGAAACAAATTCATATTGAAAATATTAATTGTAATTTAAACCATATGTTATTTTGCTTTCCATTCCCATTTTTTGAAATGTAGCCACTAGCAGCCTATTCAAATGCACATTTCTACCCTAAAAAAACAACTGTCCCCAGTTTAGAACAAGGCCTAGGCAAGCACCACAGAAAGCTGTGTTGACTCCTTCCATGTGCTACAAAGATGACACAGTAATATTTTTGCAATTTACTGGAGGACCCAAGGACCCAAATAATCAAAGCATCTAATATGTCCAGTCCTAACTGGCGTAGCTCCAAATTATAGAGAGTAGGAAGGCCATTGAGGAGAATCCCATTATGCTTCCTTGGATACCACTGGTGGTAGCAATCACATTTATAATATCTTGTTCTGAGCATGGACTTTTCCGAATCCAGGACTGATTGATGAGTAACACCACAGAAATTTATCTCATTAATCAGCCATTGCAATTCTGCTAGTTGAATTTAAAATCCTATAGCAAGGAGGAGCAAAGTTCACTGAATATTGCAAAGGCCTTAATATGGATCTAGATGAGCTTGTGCATGTCCTTGACAGTTAAGCTGATATAGTTGCAAGGTTATACAATTTTCTCAAGAAAAAGCAACACTTGGGGCTATTAAATGTTACTTTGGCATATTTTTCAACTGATTAAATAAAAAAGTTAGTTCTGTCTGGATGAGCATGAATCCAGCTGATTTGGCTGATTTGGCACATTACTTTACTTGAAAGCACGATATGCTAATCTATTATCTCTCTTAGTTTTATCCAGTTCAATAATGCTGTCTGGAGTGAAATAGCTGCATTCCAAATTTAGTATCAAATAAATCTACAAGCAACAGAGGGCAGCTGTAGAGTGTCAAGCTTTTTTTCAGGTCTCAGTTAACGCATGGCAGGGCAGAGTAGATGCCAAGACAAGGCTGTTGAAAGAAGCAAAATGGCACTGCAGGCTACTTCAGCTGACTGCAGTTCTGCAGTTCGGCTGTTCAAATCTCACCAGCTCAGGGTTGACTCAGCCTTCCATCCTTCCGAGGTGGGTAAAATGAGGACCCGGATTGTTGTTGGGGGCAATATGCTGACTCTGTAAACCACTTAGAGAGGGCTGAAAGCCCTATGAAGCGGTATATAAGTCTAACTGCTATTGCTATTGCTATTGTTTGTCTCCAAGATAAAATTACTGTGATTCAATATTTGACAATATTTAATTGGCTTTATGATTTTGCTAGAGAGTTCAGTACTGGGTTGCAACTGAACATGGGAAACATCTTGGAAGTTTGGGCAAAGAAATGCTTCCATGGAAATGGTCAGATAAGAGACAGCACAACCCTCTGCTGGATAGGCTCAAAAAACATCCTTCTTTCAACAGTTGGCATCTCTTTTTCTTTCCAGTGTTTGGTGAGTATAATCCTTGCAGCCATCATGATATGAAGGAATAGCTTTTCAAGGAATTGTTTTTCAATTGACTTGTCCTAAAAGAAAGCTCCAGGTTTCATTAATATTTGCATCTTAACATTTTTTGCATTCTTATCATTATATTTATATAGTATATTTTCACATATTTGCAAGATCACCATCTGGATTTTGACCACATTTTCAGCACTTACTAGAAGTCCCTTTATACATTTTCGCTAGTCTATCTGGGGTCAAGTACCAATGATATTTGAAGAATGGATTTTGAAATTGACTGAGTTAGCAGAGATGGCAAAATTAACTGCTTTGATTAGAGATAAGGAACTAGGTGCTTTATAAGAGACTGGAAACCATTGGTGAAATTTCTGCATGCTAAATATAACAAATGGTTAACAGAGGGTTTTGAAGATTGGTGTATTGTTTAGATTTTTCCTTCTTTTCGTGTGTGTGTGTGTGTGTGTGTGTGTGTGTGTGTGTGTGTGTGTGTGTAAAAGCTCCCCTTATTTCAGCACCCAGGTAGGGTGGGTCCTAAATATTAAGAGTTAAATTTAATTGACCACATTTCTCTCCTTTTTTGTACACTATTTTTTATTGTTGTTGTTGTTGTTAGAGTTGAATTATATGTTTGTTTTGTTTTGTTTTGTTTGTATTTAATAAATTTATAGGCTGCCCAATCCTAAAGGACTCCGGGCGGCTTACAGAAAATAAATTTCAAAAAAATAAAGAATTTAAAAAACGGAGGAAAACAGATTAAAAACCACATCAAGCACCCACTCTAGATGGGGCTGGATCTCAGTCATGAGGTCAACAGCCCCAGGCCTCCTGGAATAGCCAGGTTTTGATAGCCTTTCAGAAGGCCATGAGAGTGGGTAGGGTCCGGATTTCTGCGGGTAGTTCATTCCATAGGGTCAGGGTGGCTACAGAGAAGGCCCTCCCCGGGGAGCCACCAGCCGACATTGTCTGGCTGACAGCACCTGGAGAAGGCCCACCCTGTGCGATCTTATCAGCCATTGGGAGGTATGCAGCAGAAGACGATCTCGCAGATATCTGGGTCCTAGGCCATGTAGGGCTTTAAAGGTAATAACCAGCACCTTGAATCATGTTCGGAGACCGATAGGAAGCCAGTGCAGCTCGCGGAGGATAGGTGTAACATGGGTGTATCTTGGTACACCCAGTATCATTTGCGTGGCTGCATTCTGGACGAGTTGTAGTCCCCGAACACTTTTCAGGGGCAGCCCCATGTAGAGAGCATTACAGTAGTCAAGTCTTGAGGTGACGAGGGCGTGAGTGACTGTTTGAAGTGCCTCCCGATCCAAATAGGGCCGCAACTGGTGCACCAGGCGAACTTGGGCAAAGGCCCCTCTGGTCACAGCCAACAGTTGATGTTCCAATGTCAACTGCGGATCCAGGAGGACCCCCAAGTTGCGGACCCTCTCTGAGGGGTGTAAATTTTCACCCCTCAGGCTTAGGGATGGACTATCTGGGCTGTCCTTAGGGGGCAACATCCACAGCCACTCGGTATTGTCAGGATTGAGTGCAAGTTTGTTCACTCCCATCCAGACCCTGACAGCTTCCAGGCACTGGCACACCACTTCTACTGCTATGCTGAGCTGGCACGGGATGGAGAGATACAGCTGTGTATCGTCCTCATATTGATGGTATTTAATCCCGTGCCAACGAATGATCTCATCCTGTGGCTTCATGTAGATATTGAATAGGAGGGGGGACAAGACCGAGCCCTGCGGCACCCCATATTTAAGACGCCTAGGGGTTGACCTTTGCCCTCCAACCAACACCGACTGCAACCTGTCGGAGAGGTAAGAGGAGAACCACCATAAAACGGTGCCTCCCACTCCCAACTCTTCCAGCTGTCGCAGAAGGATACCATGGTCAATGGTATCGAAGGCCGCTGAGAGGTCAAGGAGCACCAGGATAGAGGAATGTCCTCTATCCCTGGCCTGCCAGAGATCATCGGTCAGCATGACCAAACAGTTTTGGTGCAGTATCCAGGCCTGAAACCAGACTGAAAGGAGTCTAGATAATCTGCTTCATCCAAGGTCCGTCGGAGTTGAAGGGCCACCACCTTCTCAACAACCTTCCCCAAAAAAGGGAGGTTGGAGACCGGACAATAGTTCCTAAGAATAGCTGGGTCCAGAGAAGGCTTCTTGAGGAAGGGTCTTACCACTGCTTCCTTCAGAGGTTGCGGGAAAGATCCCTCCTGCAAAGAACTGTTTGTGATAATCTGGAGCCAGCCTCGTGTTACCTCCCTGCTGGTCGAGATCAGCCAGGAGGGACATGGGTCCAGTAAACAGGTGGAGGCACTCATCGCTCCCATGGCCTTGTCCACTTCGTCAGGGGTGACAAGCTGGAACTCATTCCAGGAAAACTGATCAAGACCCTCCCTCGGCATCTCCGCTGTATTCCAGGCGGCGACCAAGGACTCTGTTGGATTGTGGGCAAGAGAGTCAGGTACCTCTCCAAGCTCCTTCTGAAATCCCAGCGGGTTCATCAGGCTCCTGGGGCAGAACCATTTAATCAGTTCCACCTCCCTGCAGTGGGGGAGTAGCTTCCGAAAGTCAAGCCTCAGCAGGGAGTGATTTGACCATGACAAGGGCGTGATCTCTATTCCCCTTAGTTCAAGATCACGGCTCCACTGCCCCGAGAGAAATACGAGGTCGAGCGTGTGTCCCATTCTATGAGTCGGACCCTGAATTACCTGGGTCAAGTCCATGGTTGTCATGGAAGCCATGAACTCCTGAGCCCCATCAGAGCGTTCGCCTAGAGATGGCAGGTTGAAGTCCCCCAGTACTATTAGTCTGGGGAACTCCCCAGTACTATTAGTCTGGGGAACTCCCCAGTACTATTAGTCTGGGAACTCAACCACCAATCTGGCTACTGACTCTAGGAGTGCAGGCAGGGCTGTTGTGACGCAGCTGGGAGGTAGGTACATCAGAAACAAGCCCACTTGAACCCCTAGGTCCAACTTCAAGAGAAGGGACGCACACCCTACAGTCTCCGGAGCAGGGATCCTGCGAGGAACTAATGATCCTCGGATAATAATTGCCACTTCCCCACCCCTTTTCTGTGTTGTGGTTGGTGGAGCACCTGGAACCCTTCTGGGCACATTTCCGAGAGGGGGATTCCTCCCTCATGTCCCAGTCAGGTTTCAATAATACATGCCAGGTCTGCCCCCTCATCAAGTATTAAGTCCCGGTTGAGGGGAGCTTTATGGATCACAGACCTGGCATTTAGCAACAACAACCTGAGACCAGGGTCCTGGCTTCTCTTGCCACCAGGTCCTTGAGTTGAGCTTGCAGGGCTGGAACAAGGGATAACTGTGACGTAGCGAGCTCTCCTTCCCCGGTAATGGCTAGCCCTGTAGCTCCCATCATACCTGCCCCTCCCGGTCGTAACCAGAATGCTCCGACCCACCCCCATCCCTGTAGACCCTTCCCCCTCTCCCATGGCCCCCATTCTTACCGGCAGGCCCCACATATCATTCATTCTAGGATAAGAGGTGAGTCTGGGCCCACTTCCACTTCTGCTTATGCACTCAGTGGAGGGGGCACCAGGCTGCGCTCTCAGTCCTCTCATGTATGCCACACAAACTCTCATGCATACCCCAGTGTAATCATTAAAACATACAAAATACAATAATACAATAATATAAAAATTGGTTAATTTCAAACTGGGTTTATTCATCTTCATTCACACAGCACACACTCCACCAACAGAATTGACGCAGATCTTGATTCCGCCCAGGGGGATTCATGCAAGTTCAGAGAGCCGGAACTAATGATGGTACAGAAGGGAGAGTTCCTCGAACTCTCTTCCCTCCTGTGGGTCCGGAAAGTGCAAAGGGGGCAGAGGGCCCAGAGTCTGGGGTGGCTGGAGCAACTGCAGGAGGGAGGGGGGGTGCCAGTTGGAAAAGGCGCTGAATCCACGCCCGCGTCTCCACCGTTTCCCGTCGTTTCCTTCTATCGAGGGTGTGTGACACAAAACAGAAGCTGCCCAACATGCCAGAAGATCTTTATAGCCGCTAAAGCGATGGTATTGTTCGGAGGATAGACCGGAAGAGAAGAAGGTGAAGAACGCACCAGTCGGGACCAGAAATGGCAGCCGCTGGGGGAGATATTCATCCAATCCCCAGGCGCACCGCCTATCCAGACTGGCAGCACCGAGAGTAGGATGGTCGGAAGAGTGGCGCTGTCTGAGGCAGCACTCCTGGGGCAGCAGCAGATGACACTGGTTGCAACAAAAGGCCAGGCGCGAAGACCCAGGAGCCACGGTCAAAACAGACAGAATGTCAGGCAGCGTGAAGCCCCGTAGCAGCAACGGCAAGGCAGAAAAGAGGCCGTGCCGAGAAGGAAGGATGGGGGGGGGGTACCCAGAAGAGCTGCGGCAGTGGCAGAAAACCAGCCACCCAGTCCTGGCACACATCACTGTAGAACTCACCACCCCCTCCTAGGGGCAAAGCACAAACTGCCGTGCCGGCACAGCCCAGCACACGTCCAACGCCTCCCATGGCAGCGAGGCCGAGATCGTCGCCACCCGCGCGATGCCATTGTTGTCGCCGACCAGCACAGGAGCACAGAAAACCGCAGAGGACGGCAACACCATCCAGGAGCCACCCGAAAGCAGCCCCCCAGGTAATTGCCTCCCTGGATCGCCTGAAAGTTGGTCTCTTGCAGGAAGCCCCTTTTTACAATGTCCGAGGTCTTAGTCCCAAAGCTTCGTTCGTTTTTGTTTTTCGCAAGCCTAAGCGATAAAGCTTGGCAGCCATTTCCCATCTTGCGCATGTTTTACTGTTTTGCATTTTATTTTCTATGATAAAAACATCACATTTATTTAAAAAATATGAAACAAAACACATCTTCCCTTGTTTCTTGGATGCTAAAGGAGATGGTAGGAAAAGAGAATTGCAAAACTATCAAGGCAGCCTTACAATAAAATATAATTATCTTATCCAGATATAATTCCTATCTGGATGATTCTATGTAGCTGACATCAATGACATCAATAACTCTAAAAATAGAATTCTTCCTCCATTCCATCTCTTTTAGCATCCAAGAAACTAGAAATTCTTGTCCAGGTCACCACCCAGCTGCAGACTATGCTGTCTCTTATCTGACCATTCCTTGGCAATGTGTCTTTGCCTTGTTTTCCCAGATCTTTCCTACATTCCACCACAGAGTAGGATGCTACCCTAAGCTCTCAACATGGATATTCTGAGCCAAGAGTAGACAGAGGATAATCTAGTATAGTTGAATTGGCAACAAGATAGCAGCAAAGGATCTCTAGTGTTGTGCGCATATGGAAATATATTTTAACTGCATGTGTACAAAGATTTTTGGCCTGGTGAATGACCAAGAAGTTTTGGGGGGGGAGAATGCTCAGTGAAAATGTTGATCTAATATGTAGCTTATATGTAAACTTATAGTAAAACTACTGCAATGTGCTGTATGTGGATCTGCCCTTGAAGAGTGTCCAGAAGCTTTAGCTGGTACAGAATGCAGTAGAGTGGGCAGGTGTACATGCTTCCAGAAAATTGCATGTTATGTTCTGCAAGCTGCATTGGTATCCAGTTTGCTTCTGGGTCTAATACAAATGCTGATTGTAACTTTTAAAGCTCTTCAAGGCATGGAACCAGGCTTCTGAGGGAATGCCTCTCCCTGGTTATTTCAGTTCGACTTATTAGATCTGATAGAGAAGGGACTCTGCAGGTACCATCAGCAAGGGATATACATCTGTTGGGTCACAGGAGGCAGGCCTCTTCTGCTGTAAGGAAATATTCTTTCACTCCGAATTAGATTACCTCCATTCCTTATGTCATTTTGAAAGACCCTCAAGATGTCCTTATGTTGTCATACCTAAGGATCCAAGGAAACTGAAGGTTTGCTTAAAGGACTCTATTGTTGAAGTGGCCATTTGTATATAGGTTTGTATATATTTTTTTTATACTACTTATTTATTTTTAATGCAAATTTATATATTTCCACATATCTTGTTTTTATATTTATGTTTCTATACTTGATTATTGTTACACACCCAAAGTTGCTTTTGGTGAGATGAAAGCTATACAAATTTGATTAATAAATAAAAATAAGAAGGAGCATAATTTTCCAAAACCAAATACATAGGTGCTGCAATATTGAACAGCATTTCATAATTAATCAGACTTTCATCTAAAACTCAATCTTCATAGAATATTATAAATGTTCATAAGTCACTACTTTTTATTTATTTATGAAAGATGTGTGATGGCTCAGTGGTTAAAGACACTGAACTTGATAACTGGAAAGTTAGCAGCCTGGGTTCAAGACCCAAGTGCTGTATAACAGAGTGAACTCCCATTACTTGCCCCAGCTCCTGCCCACCTAGCAGTTCGAAAGCAGCAAATGCAAGTAGATTGATAGGAATGGTGGTGGGAAACGATCATTACACCCCAGTATGGGCATACCGGTGCCAGCTGGGAGCACCAGGTACCATTCCGGTACAGTGCTCCGGAGGACCCACCTGCCCGCCCACTCTACTTACCTCTATTTGAGCTAACCGGGGCATTTTCACACGCGCACTGGGCGTATGGCGCCTGTGCGAGGCTCCGCCAAGCAGCTGGATCGTAGTGGGTGGTGGCTACGCATGTGCGCACTGCGTGCCTGCATGTGGTGGATGCCTGACCCTGTTGCAGCATACCATTTGCAATGGGAGCCAGAACCCACCACTGGATAGGAACCACTTCAATAGTAAGGTAATGGCATTCTGTGTCTCTCAGTTTATAATCAGTACATGACCATGGAAGTGTCTTTGGACAATGCTGGTTCCCTTGGCTAAGAAATGTAGACAAGCACATCCCTAGAAACAACTGTGCAGGGGAAATCTTTATCTTTATTTATATATCACCTCTAAAAGTCAGTCCTCCTCCCAAAATGACTCTGGGCAGGGTACAAACAGAAAGTTAAAAACATAAAAAACTGAACATAGAAAAAATTAGAGGCAAGGATAGTTAAAATTCAACATTAAAAATTAATTAAAAGATGAAATCAGGACTGTCAGGGTGCTAACTAGCCATACAGCTGTGTACTTTTCTATGAATCCCAAGACAATTTTACTATTTTACCAGAATTATAATCCCTCTTTAACTCATCCAGTTTATTAAAAAAAGATCAAAAGATCAATGCTAGAATTCTTTTCATGTATGCATTAATATACCTTTAAATTTTTCTCATTACATACAGGGCAAGCAATATGCTATAATTTCTGCTGGATTTAGATTCTTGAAACATATTTGCATGGTCAGTGTTGGAATGCAGCTGGGCTGTCTTCAAGGATGTTGAAAAATTTAATATGGCACCTTCAATCATGCTATCATAATCACAATTTTGGCCTTTCTGATACACAGAGCACAGATGTGTCTGGTTTTGATGCTCCAATTCCTTGCCATAGCAAATTTACTCTCTGCAAATGACTGTAAATAGATCTGTAATAATTATTATTTTCACTGTGTAAAGGTGATTATTAATTTTTTGATAAAAGGAAAATAAATTAATTATTTCCTGCTCTTAGGGGACCTAGAATAAGGAGTTGTATTTTTTATTCCTTTCTCCTATTAGTATTTCCCTGTTGTCTACACAATTCTTTTTACTGCTAGAGGAACAATTCTATTCCATGCCATAAACTCTTCTTTGGTTTAATCCTGCCAATAAGACTTCTCAGTATGATTATTCTTGTTTAGATAAATAGCATGCAAAACCCTAACCCCACCCCAGAACCTATAAATAAAATTAATAATATCACATCTTTGAAATACAGTGCACTTGGCAAAGCAAGGAAGTTGTATTGGCCTGAAAAAATAATTTAAAAGTAGAGAGGAAGAAAAGAAATATTGTCCCCAAAATAGAGCCAAACAGGTATTGTGGAGTCCATAGGTGATGCAATTGTTACATATGTGCTTTGCCTATATGTTCAGAAATAAAGTTATATTGAATTTCTTTCTGGGTAATTATAAGCCAGGCATGAGTAGCAAAGTTTTCTTGTAACATTTGGGAGAGGGTTGAGGACTGTTGTAAAAGCAAATAGCTAGGACACAGCTTTGCATTTTTTTCCCGCTGGATTTGATTTATTTGGCAGGAAAATTGTGCAATTTAGCCTAAACAATTTTTTTCTTTAATCTCTATAAATACAGCATTTAGCATAATTAAATAACATTTTCTATCTTTTTCTGTAATTTCTTCCTTCAAGCCATGGTTATATTGCTAGTAAATGACAGACAGCAATTTTATTTTAAAAAAGAAAATATGTGATTACATCAGCCCCGATTATCTGATTTTAGGAGACTAGAATTATTCACCATAAGCTCAATTGAAGTTTGTGCATGTACATGTGTAATTGGCAATGTAGGAATCAGCCAGGAATATTGCAATGGCTGAGAGGCTTTAGTAACTCTAAAACTGATCATCAGGCAAAAAGTGTACTATATTGAAAGCCAGGTTATTAAGACAATAGAAAGGAACACCTATGTTCCAGAAGGAAGGCATATAAATGCAAATTTATTGTTATTATTTATTCAAGTTGCACATTTCTGCTCCAGGTAGTTTACATTTATGGTACATTCATGTTTCTTATGCAATTATTATGCTGTGCCTTCTAATACTAATGGAACAAATTCTTTTCTCCATTCCTAGATGAAGAAGACTTGTACCTAGTAGGTAAAAATGTTTCAACAGATGTTATTTTCATTTTGCAGTTTGTGATAATTTTTATTCCTAGGGCAATTTTTTGTACAGGACTTCACTTTTACCCGAGAGTGATTTTCAAATTTGGATTCCTCCATTACATTTAGCATGTTGATGTGGATTGAACTTTGTTATTGCACACCTTCCGTAACCTCCCTAGTAAGTTAATAATAGAAATAGGAATTCCATATTTATACAATTGTATCCTAACATCTTCCAATTTATACAGGGTGCCAAGTAAATTGATTGTAGGAGATTCTAAAGTGACAAAATCTGCCAGTCATTGATCCAAGGAAGACAATACATTTACAACAGAGAAATCGAATATGCCTTCTTTACCCATTAAAGCTACAGGTGACAAAATAATGCATTCATTTTTGAAAACACATTTAGAAGTACATAAAATATATGTAGGAATATATAATTTATATATCTATGTGGTGTAAGATAAATCAATCTGAGTCAGAACGGATGCTTTTGGAAACTAACATGTTATAAATAGCAGTGTTTTCTCAGTGCATTTATGTTTTCTGGAGGTAATAATTTATCCTGAGCTTAGGTCTATCTAGATATATCTCAGATGATTAAGCAGAATTTAAATACTGGTACATAGTTATTAAGAGTAGGCTGGGCAGATTTTGTGTATCTTGAGTGTATGGTGATATATATATTTCTTTCAAAATGAAGATCTTGCTATAAGTAATTTGTACCTTATGTGACCCTAAAAATGGAATAGGGACCTATGTACAGCCTTTAAGTTGCCCACTTCTGCTGCACATTATTTCCGCTCTCATTTGTCAAACTGATCTTTCAGCCAAGCACAATACACTCCAATTTTAGAACTCCTAAGAGCAGAAATAGAAACAGCTTGTGCTCTATTTAGAATGCTAACTATCAGCAAAATCCTGAGCAGATTTGCCCACTCAGTTATTCCTCCCAGCTATGGCCAACTGTCTGTGCCTGAAAAGAACTGTAGACCATTCATTCCTATTTCAGATAGAATTCAACCAACTTCACAGCAGCCTATAGGAGATTCTGTCCCTCAATTGAATCATGTGGTCTCCATATGAGACCACATGATTTTAGGCTTAACCATACATTTCAGACCATAGTACTGCAAAATAGCTCATACTGAAATATAGAAACTTAGACTAAACCATAGGTTGTACAGCAAATCTATAATTCAATTCATGTAGTGTGAAAAAACATGTCTCTTTAGTTATTCTGAACCCTAACTAGGAATGTTCAGTGGTTTGAATTTGAAGGCCAAAAGGTATCACATAGACCTTGTATCACATAGACCTTGTTTTGCCATGGGATCTGATCTATCAGCTGTAGAGATTAGCAGGGCAAATCCTGGAAAAGGTGTAGCTCATTTATACACACAGTGATGCTCCATTTGTGTCCTGGCATGCTCCAAAGCACTTTCCCCCCTCCCCCAATTTAAAGAACTGCACAGCCCTACTCCTTATCATATGCATCACCAGATGTGTTGAATGTTACTATTCTAAAGACAAAATAAGAATTAAATAATATACTTTGCCTTCTTAATACAAAGTTATTTTTTTAGCATTCAAATATTAGGTTCCAGTTCTAAATAAAGTCATAACATTTTCTTTATTTTATACCATTCTTTTTCCTTTGCAAACCCACAGCAAAATGTATTCAAAATGGTTTGAAAGTAATGGCATTTGTAATTTGTGTGTTTTGAAAATGTACATATTTTTATACGTAAAATATTACACATTACATGTTTACTATTTTCTCAAAAGCAGAAACAATTCTTGATTAAATTCTAAATGTTCTTTTAATGTTGAGGAAAATATGCCTATTCCCACCCTCCCTCCCTCCCTCCTTCTCTCTCTCTCTCTCTCTCTCTCTTTCTTATTTTTCTCTTTTTAATTATCTATATTACCACGCCATTGCTGAAGGGAGGGAATGACAGTTACTAATTATGCACAAACACCTAAACAATTCATCAACCTCTATCACTAAAAGAAAATTCAGAACTAACAAAAAACCAAACTGTTTAGAAAATTGCACTAAAATATTCTGAAGTCAACATTTGTTGAAAATGTCTGTTTTGATCTAACCAATCTTTTGAAAGACTCAGGGCATTAATCAAAACTAAAGGCACTCCAAACCACAAGTGTTCCACTTCTGAATTCCTCAAAAGCAATTGGAAACTGAACTGCACTCTTTTAAGCTATTGCCAGCCTCAAGACTAGAACATACTAGTCAAACAATATTCTCTTCAACTGACCAACAAAAAAACTACATTTGCAAAAAAAAAAAAATGCATTTGAAAAATTGAATTGCAAAAATTGGCATTCCAACTTCCTGGATTCCATTCATGATTTTATGACATAATATCTGAAAAACACAGTGACAATTGAATACTCAAGTAAACAGTAACAGAGTTGGAAGGTATCTTGGAGGTCATCTAGTCCAACCCCTTGCTCCCGCAGGTGACCTGTACTCAAGATTCGAACCGCCGAACTGTCAACCTTTCTGATCAACAAGCTCAGTTGCTAAGACCCTGAGCTACCTAGCCAGGCACTTAAAGAAGGGAGCTTAAATAGATACTAAGGCTGGGAAATAGTGATGTTTGAAGTCTCATCAGTGGAAAACTACATCATCCTCTAATCTCAAAAGCTTTAATATAAGAGAGAACTTGTGTTCAAAGCAACTTGGAATATGCATCATCTGAACTGGAAATAAATCTTGTCAACTGTCAGCAGACAGTGGCATTTGATATGGTGGAGGCATAGAGACATGTTTACAGAAATATCCAAGGATATATTCATTAAGAAAGGTTTCAAGCAGGGTAGAAAATGCAAGAAATCATCCTAAGCATTCAGGATGAATCAATAGATTTTTTTAAATCAGAATACCTAATGAGAACAACTGAATTTTGGATGAAACAAACAAAAGCTCAATCATGCTGATTTTTTATTTAAGAAAGCATTTCTTTTTTTCTGAAAGAAGATAGGTAGGAAGGAAGGAAGGAGAAAAGATGAAGTAAAGAAGATGAAGATTAAATACTGATGTGCCAGTAACTGGAGAACTGACAGTTACTAACTTCTTTTTGTTTGTAGTATTCTATTCTGTTTTATGAATGAATTTCAAAAATCTGCAGTTTAATATGCTTGTCCATAGTAGTAATATTCAAGATTCTTCCAATATAATTTATAGCATTAACAAAGGTCAGAATTTCTGTGTAATTATAGAAACGCTATCCATTTTAAGGATCCTAAGTAGCAAAACTTTTCCTGTTCTTAATGCTGGCCAGTGTTCAGTTAAAGATAGAGTTTTAGCCCAACCTGTCATGTGAAGTAACTTCACATTTAGTGGAATGTTTTTAGTTCTGTAAAGGACAAAGTGAAGACATTGCACATAAGGGTATTTCAATTATATTAACATCAGGAGATAGTTTCATCTTTATTGGGGGTGCATATTACCAGATTGGGAGGTACAAACTCTCTACTGTTTCGAGAATTGAACTACCGTAATTGACTTACACTTTAGATAATTATGTACAGTGCATTGGTTATAGGGGCTATCTAGGTACTACCACTCAATAACATTGTGGAGAGGGATATATGAATATTTTTTTAAACTCTCACAGAAAAAAGAGCAAAATGTCAAATTAAGTCTTCAAACAGACAGTAAACTTTCCATCACAAAATGAAATTTAAGAATTATTGTCTTTGAAATATATTTTTCAGTATTCAACTAGAGGAAACAATGGATTTACATGTCTTTTGTTTTTACTTTCTATGCACTCATTTTTGTAGTCTTGTTTTGTTTTGTTTCTTATTTTTTATTTTGTGTTGTATTTTAATATTTTTGAATAAAATAACAAAAATTGGAAAACAACAAAATGAAATTCAAATTAATTTAAACCATATCTGTTAAATATTGCTAATGTGACTATTTTTCATTAATTTTGTATTTTTGTCCTTCCATCACAAAAGCCTTCAAGACTGGGGGAGGTGGATAAATATGGTTTTAGGATTTCAAATTTTTTGTTTCTTATTTGTCATATAAACATAATACATACATACATACATAATTTTCTATTAGTGGTCATCATTCTTCAATACTAATAATCATATTTTATCTATATAGTTCTATATTCACTCTCTAACATTTCATTTAGAAGGTTATGGAAAAGATCTCTGAATGTAGCTATTACAGTCAGAATTGCATGGATCCATTGTGAGAAGAGCCTAATGCTGGGAAAGATTGAGGGCAAGAAGAACGGGACAACAGAAAATTGGATGGAGTCACCGAAGCAGTGGGTGTGAGCTTAAATGAACTCCAGAGGATGGTAGAGGACAGGAAGGCCTGGAGGGACGTTGTCCATAGGGTCATGATAGGTCATACACAACTTCACAACTAACAACATTAACAATTGTTAGAAACTCAGCTACAAAAACAAACTGTTTTAGTACAAATGCAGCATTCTGACTATCAAAGAATGGGACAATATTCCACTCCTTAAAAGTTTCTTTACCTTTAGGCTTCCTTACTTGATCTCCTTATAAATTCTCTATAAATGTTATGCTATCACTGCTAATTTACATGCAAAGTTGATGTGAAAGAAGATCATCATCCACTTGGGTATTTTCCCTTCTATGCACATACATTTTGCAGGCTCTCTTTCATTTCAGTGGAAATGTCCAGGAGAATAAGCAACAACATACATCGAATACTTTTTATTCAGATTGCCCTTATTAGTAAATAAATTAGTAAGTAAATGGTCTGGGATTTGGAATGTAGCAGTTACATTCATTTGTTTGAGAATTTATAAGACCACCCATCACAACCTAATGGCTTTAAATGGCTAACAATACATTTAAAAATGCAGTACAATACAAACATTAAAATATAATGCAATAAAGGCAAGGCAATACAAGACACTGAGACTTCAAGAAAAACTTTCCCACAAAGGGTTTAAAATTGAAATCCTATAAAAGTATCCACACAGTAGTGATCTTTATCAGTTTAATTCCCAAGATTTTTCTCTAGAGCAGAATTTTATTTATTATTCTTGTTTGTTCTCAAGAATAAAATATATCTTACTCAAGTCAAATTCAACTCCTTTGTTTTCTTGGCAAAAGTACACATGTAGTTGTCAGAAAAGTAGTTTTCTTTCTAACTTATTATGAGGCCCACCAGATAAACCAGACTATATAAATCAAAGCTATAGGTTGGCAAACATATTTTTATTGAGATTGGCTATAGAATAGAATTTTGCAACTTTGAATCTCCTCACTCTTTTTCTCCTTTTCCTGAGCCACTTTCAAATGTTATCTCATTGCTCTGGGCCTAAAACTGTTTCGGCATTCTGGCTTACATACCTGCAAATTTGTTGGCTCAATTTTCTTTTCATAAAAAGAGGATGCCAATAAAAATAAAATGCACCAATTTGGTTACATTAAAAAAAGAGGTTGGTGGTATATGAGAGGACAGTTCAATCTACATGGCCCTATGTATTTTTCCTAGCAGGAAACATTGTTGGGTTCATATATTCAGAAAGAATTTCTATTCCTACTTCTAAGTTAACAATGAATGGTAGCATTTTGAATGTTTCTGTGTTCCTTTATGTTAAGGAATTTTGGATCAATCACTTTGGTTTCTGATACTTTTGTCTCTGTTTTTTAGTCCAACAGATTGATAGCTATGATTTTGAAATTAATTGCCCTTGTGACTTTATGGATCTGTAGCCAAAATTAATGCATAGCATTGTTCTAAAAAAGATAAGTAAGTTGCCTCCCCACCATCAACACTATTCTTCCCCTCCCACCAATACATTTTGCTTATAATATAATATGACGTTTTGAGTATAGAAGGATAGATAGGTGAGAAAAAGAAAATTACTAATAAAGCCCAGCTGTTTTCCTTTTAATCTTAAACTGCTAGCTGACAGATGTTTCCTAATGCTTTTTTAAAAGATCTAAATATAGAAGGGCTTGTTTTGAAACTTTTCAGTTGAATGCTTTGGCACTACAGAAAGATGTGTATCCCCTTTTACTGGTAGGAAATTTACGGGTGTTTTCTTTCTAAAAAGTTCATTGGCAAAAGTTAAATCAAATCTGGCATTAATTTGTTAACATTTTTTTTTATTAGAGTAGGGGATTTTTCCTCCTTCTTTTACAAGCTCCAGCAAGAGCTTATGTTGACATGAATTATTATATTGTACAATGAAATCACACAATGGTTTTGGGGAGGACAGCAGGAAAATATTGTCATACTTTCCAGTAACAATTAGAAAAGATGACCACACAGACCGTAAAGAGCAATGATTTCACGTGGGCTGTGCAACCCACATATTGCGTTGTTACTGTAGTTTCCAAGCACTATTTCCAAAGACTAGCATCCCACCTTAAATGAATAAAACTATGACTGGTTTACTATTGACATTTGACTTCTGATGTTTCCAACAGAATTTGGATTGTTAGTTCTATCGTCACATGGGAAAATATTTTTTCAGTTAGGTTCATCTGAAGCCAATTTTTTGTTTCACCTAAAATGTTTCTACATGAAACCAAAAGATTCTGAGCAAACTTAATGCAATTAACTAATCAGGCATATTAACTGTTCATGTATAAGAAAGCTTAATTTGCAGTCAAGTATGCGTAGGAATGAAATTAGCTAAAAAGCAGTTAGTTCAAATATTATTATTAATTCCAGATGGTCTTTGACTTAAAATCAGTTGAATGACTAGTAGAGGTTTTTAATCTGTTAATCTAGATGTTAGAAGATAATTTATCTTTATGTTGGTTTGTTCACCTATTTAAAAATATAGTGGCTTGGCCCTTAACTTTATTCATTTTATTCCCATTAAATGAATGTTGTGGCATAGTCTGGCTGAGACAAAGTAACAAAGTTCAAAAACATTTATTGAGCTGCAAGAATGAATGAGGGACTTGAATCTGGTTGCCTTAATCATGGTGCAGATCATGCTGAGTTCCAGATGCAGGTAGTCGGAATCCAAGTCTTCTTGATTTTCGTCAGGACTCTTCATGCAGGATGATGCCATGAAATGAAACCTAAAGTGATGGGCTTCCTTCATTTTAAGCTACACCATGATGAAACATGAATCACTGGTGGGCAAGCATCCATTCCTATTCTAAACATTTTTCCACCTCTAGAAATTGTATTGCCTGGTATTACTTGTTTTGTTAGTTTTATATTAATGTTATATTTAAATTTACAAACGTTTTAAATTTTCTGATATTTTTTTCATCCTAAATGTGAATACTTTAAAATTGATAGAATGTGAGCAATGATATAATAATATTAAGGTTATAAACAGTGTTGGTTTATAAAATAATCTCTAGTTTAGGGATCTTTATGAGTTTCAACTTGTCGCGCCTGAGGAAGTGGACAAGGCCATGGGAGCGGTGAGTGCCTCCACTTGTATACTGGCTGGTTTCGACCAGCAGGGAGGTGACACGTGGCTGGATCCAGACGATAATTAACACCTCTCTCTGGGAGGGATCCTTCCCGCTCCTCCTAAAGGATGCGGTGGTGAGACCCCTCCTGAAGAAACCGTCTCTGGACCCAGCCATTTTGAGCAACTATCGTCTGGTCTCCAACCTCCCCTTGTTGAGAAAGTGGTGGCCTCTCAGCTCCGACGGTCCTTGGGTGAAGCCAATTATCTGGATTCCTTTCAGTCCGGTTTGAGGCCTGGCTACAGGACGGAAACTGCTTTGGTCGCACTGATCGATGATCTCTGGTGAGCGAGGGATAGGGGTCAGTCCTCTATCCTAGTGCTCCTTGACCTCTCAGCGGCTTTCGATATCATCGACCATGGTATCCTTCTGCGACGGTTGCAAGAGGTGGGAGTGGGAGGCACCGTTCTTCGGTGGTTCTCCTCCTACCTCTCAGACAGGTCGCAGTCGGTGTTGGTCAGAGGGCAGAGGTCAACCCCTAGACCCCTCAATTATGGGGTGCCACAGGCCTCAGTCCTGTCCCCCCTCCTATTTAACATCTACATGAAACCGCTGGGTGAGATCATATGGCGGCACGGGATTAAATACCACCAATATGCGGATGATACACAATTGTATCTGTCTGCCCCGTGCCAACTCAGTGAAGCGGTAGAAGTGATGTGCCAGTGCCTGAGGCTGTTAGGGTTTGGATGGGAATGAACAAGCTTGCGCTCAATCCCGACAAGACCGAATGGCTATTGATGTTCCCTCCCAAAGATTGACTAATTACTCCATCTCTCAGTCTGGGGGATGAAATTATACGCCCCTCAGAGAGGGTTCGCAATTTGGGAGTCCTCCTGGATCCACAGCTGACTTTAGATCACCATTTGTTGGCTGTGACCAGGGGGGTCTTTGCCCAGGTCCACCTGGTGCACCAATTGCGAACCTATCTGGACCGGGAGGCACTTCTGATAGTCACTCATGCCCTCGTTACCCCAAGAGTGGATTACTGTAATGCGCTCTACATGGGGCTGCCCTTGAAAAGTGTTTGAAGATTTCAGCTAGTCCAGAATGCAGCTGCGCGAGCGATTGTGGGTGTACCTAGATTTACCCACGTTACACCTATCCTCCGCGAGCTGCACTGGCTGCCCATTGGTCTCCGGACTCGCTTCAAGGTGCTAGTTATTACTTATAAAGCCCTGCATGGCATCGGACCTGAGTACCTGAGAGACTGCCTCCTGCCAATTACCTCCCAAAGACCGATTCAATCATATAGGCTCAGCCTTCTCCAGGTTCCATCTGCCAGCCAATGTCGGCTGGCGACCCCCCATGGAGAGCCTTCTCTGTTGCTGCCTCGGCCCTCTAGAACGAGCTCCCCGTGGAGATCGGACCCTTGCTATCCTCACGGCCTTCCGTAAAGCTACTAAGTCCTGGCTGTTCCGGCAGGCTGGGAGTTGTTGAAGTATCCAGCCCCGCTTCAATTGTGACTGTTGGGTATTTTAATATTGTTTGTACTGTCTTATTTATCCCCTCCCCTGTTTTATTGTGAGCTGCCCGGAGTCCTTCGGGAGTGGGCGGCATACAAAACCAATAAACGAAACTAAACGAAATGATCCTTGTTTACACAGAAGTTGATCTTGGGCCATTCAGACGCTATCAGCTCTATTCATCTCACAATGTTCTTGTTGGGGTGAGGGATAAAAGGAGGAAAGGAATATTAGATGTATTCATTGCTTTGAACTACTTATAAAACTAACAAAGATGGGATAAATAAATTTTAAAAAGCCTCTGGACTTTAAATGTATTTGTGGCATATTAGTTCACATAACTGTTTGAACTACTAGGCAATTGATGTGCATCTTCCATCCTATTTCTTGCTTCTGGTCAGCTCCTATCCCCAAACTATAAAAGTTAATTTGCATCCAACACACTCACAATTAATCTCTATATTCTGACCAGAACAAGCACATATGCTATTAAATTCAGTTATCATCAACAACAAAAAACTTCATGTTTCAGGGCATGTTTAAAAAGTGGACTATTTCATTTCATTTATTAAATTTATAGGCCGCCCAATCCCGGAGGACTCCGGGCGGCTTACAATGAAAGAAGAAAAAAAGAAAAGCAAAATAAGTTAAAAAAAAGTTTAAAATTCACAACACACATACATTCTAATCGGGGCTGGACCTTAACACTAAGGTCAACAGCCCCAGGCCTGCTGGAACAGCCAGGTTTTAACGGCTTTCCTGAAGGTCCGGACCTCTGGGGGTAGCTGATTCCACAGGGTCGGAGCAGCCACAGAGAAGGCTCTCCTCCGGGGGCCCACCAGCCGACACTGTCCGGCTGACGGTATCCGAAGGAGGCTCACCCTGTGGGATCTTATCAGCCATTGGGAAGTGTATGGCAGTAGGCGGTCTTTCAGGTAGGCTGGTCCTAAGCCATGTAGGGCTTTAAGAGGAGCCAAGGTGGCGCAGTGGTTAAATGCAGCACTGCAGGCTACTGCTAGATCAGCAGGTCAGCGGTTCAAATCTCACCGGCTCAGGGTTGACTCAGCCTTCCATCCTTCCGAGGTGGGTAAAATGAGGACCCAGATTGTTGGGGGCAATATGCTGACTCTCTGTAAACCGCTTAGAGAGGCCTGAAAGGCCTATGAAGCGGTATATAAGTCTAGTGCTATTGCTATATTGCTAAGTCTAGTGCTATTTAAAGGTAATAACCAACACCTTGAATTGCGTCTGGAAACCAATTGGCAGCCAGTGCAGCTTGCGGAGGACAGGTGTAATATGGGTGTATCTCGGTACACCCAATATCGCTCGCGCGGCTGCATTCTGGACTAGCTGTAGTCTCCGAACGCTTTTCAAGGGTAGCCCCATGTAGAGCGCATTGCAATAATCGAACCTTAAGGTGACAAGAGCCTGAGTGACTGTCTGGAGTGCCCCCCTGTCCAAGTAGGGCCGCAATTGGTGTACCAGGCGAACCTGGGCAAAGGCCCCCTTGGTCACAGCCGACAGATGGTGTTCAAGTGTCAGCTGCAGATCCAGGAGGACCCCCAAATTGTGAGCCCTCTCTGAGGGTTGTAAATTTTCACCCCCCAGGATCAAGTTGCCCTCGGGGGCAACATCCAAAGCCACTCGGTCTTGTTGGGATTGAGTACTAATTTGTTCATCCCCATCCAGATCCTGACAGCTTCCAGGCATCGGCACATCATGTCCGCTGCTACACTGAGCTGGCACGGGGCAGATAGATACAATTGAGTATCATCTGCATATTGATGGTACTTTATCCCGTGCCGTCATATGATCTCACCCAGTGGCTTCATGTAGATGTTGAATAGGAGGGAGGACAGGACCGAACCCTGCGGCACCCCATATTTGAGGGGCCTGGAGGTCGACCTCTGTCCCCCAACCAACACTGACTGCAACCTACCAGAGAGGTAAGAGGAGAACCACCATAGAACAGTGCCTCCCACTCCCACCTCCTCCAGACATC
The DNA here is from genome assembly GCF_009769535.1 of Thamnophis elegans. NCBI lineage: Eukaryota > Metazoa > Chordata > Lepidosauria > Squamata > Natricidae > Thamnophis > Thamnophis elegans. The sequence goes on from NC_045558.1 coordinate 38,912,344, forward strand.
GCAGAAGGATACCATGGTCGATGATATCGAAAGCCGCTGAGAGGTCAAGAAGCACCTGGATAGTGGAATGCCCTCTATCTCTGGCCTGCCAGAGATCATCGATCAGTGCGACCAAAGCAATTTCAGTGCTGTACCCAGGCCTGAAACCAGACTGAAAGGAATCCAGATAATCCGCTTCATTCAAGGTCCGTCGGAGTTGAAGCGCTACCACCTTCTCAACAACCTTCCCCAGAAAAGGAAGGTGGAGACAGGACGATAGTTTTTCAGGAAGGTTGGATCCAGGGAAGGCTTCTTGAGGAGGGGTCTCACCCCCGCTTCCTTTAGTGGTTGCGGGAAATACCCCTCCTGCAAAGATGCATTGGTAATCACCTGGAGCCAGCCTCGTGTCACCTCCCTGCTGGTTGAGACCAGCCAGGAGGGGCAGGGGTCCAGTAAGCAGATGGAGGCACTCATCGCTCCCATGGCCTTGTCCATTTCCTCAGGGGTGATAAATTCGAACTCATCCCAGGAAGTCCGACTTAGACCTACCCTCGGCATCTCGGCTGGTATTGCCCAAGCAGAGTCAAGGTCTGTCCGAAACTGAGTGATTTTATCCGACAGAAACTGAACAAATTCCTCAGCTCTTCCCTGCAGGGGTTCCCCCACCCCCTCACCTTTCAGGAGGGAGCTGGTCACCCTGAACAGGGTGGCTGAGCATGATTCTGCGGATGCAATAAGAGCAGAAAAATGTGTGCAATTTGCCGCCCGTATCGCCACTAGGTAAGCCCTAATAAAGGCTCTTAGTAGTGTTCAATCAGATTCAGAGTTACTAGTCCTCCAACGTCGCTCTAGGCATCTCTTTTGATGCTTCATCTCCTGGAGTTTCTCGGTAAACCAAGGTGCCCTCCTGGATTCACTGCCGCGGAGAGGCCTCAAAGGCGCAATCCGGTCCAGTGCCTCAGTCGCCGCAACATTCCAGGCAGCGACTAAGGATTCAGTCGGATTGCGGGCAAGCCAGTCAGGTATCTGTCCAAACTCCCTCTGAAATCCCCTCGGGTCCATCAGGCGCCTGGAGCAGAACTACTTAATCGGCAAACATATGTACTTGCAATTGTAAATTTACTTACCCTGTGTTTTCATTTCTGTCTTCTTAGGATGTAATAAGCCATAAAAACGCATTATCTATGTGTGCTACTGAATGATATATCTCTGAATGTGAGGAGTTACAAAGCAGGAAGTATATAAGAGATAAATTACATATGCTGTACCATTCCCAACATGTATTTTGAAAATAATGTCATGTAAAATGAAAAATAAAATTAAGCTTTGTTTGTGTTGGCCAAGAGAAAACTGGAAAGGGAATCACTGGGACAATAAATAGGATTCAGCTGTTGCAGTAGAAAGAACAAGAATATTTTGATGGTTTTTTTTCCCATTATTTCTAGCTTTGGCATTGTTATCTAGAAGAATCATACAGAATAGCAACCATAATTGAATGAAAGATAAGGTTCTTAGTATTAACCACCATGCTAATAAAAATATTATATTTGAAGCTGATACAGCACATTTGGCTTTCAATCTGCCACATTGAGTTTGCAATGCCTGGGGAGAATGTATGTCCTGAGATCAGTGACACTAATTTAAGATGTCTCATCATGACTCTACATGCCAACATTTTCAGGAGTCACACAGAACAATGATGCACAAAATGCATCATTTTAACTAAAGCTTATTTTTTCCCTCTACTGAGGAAATATTGGTAAGGTATTTAGCATTTGGAATTATTGATAAAATAACTCAAGAAATTTATTAAGACTCCAGTTATTTAGAACATCTGAGCCTTGCAGGTTATTGTTGCTTTTATTAGAAATCTAAGATTCCTCAACCAGAATTGAGTGCAAGATTTAAAGTATTGCTTCAAAACCTAGGAAATTGTTTTGAGTATAGGAATTGAATTGGGCTTAAAGTTTATTACAGATGAAGGCAAATATACACTTTCCAGGATAATGTTGCAGGATCCAATTCTAGAACAGTTATTCAGAAGGTTTAGTCTTCCAACCTTTCAGACTCATTCTGGAGCCTCTCTCTAATGGAATATGTGCTTTGAGCTATTCTACGCCTAATATTTATGTGGTGCCTGGTTGGGTATGGTTTCTATTGATTGATTGGGTTTTTGATAGACAGCTATTAAGTTGTTGGCTGTTGGTTCCTTGTGCTGCCAAGTCTTCCACTGATAAGCTGGCGGTAAATCAACACTCCTGTTGACTCACAAAGGCCTCATTTTCCAGGTTCAAACACTTCACTGGCTATCTTTGTACCTTCTCAGCCAATAATCTTAGTAACTCCAAAATTGAATACCTATGTCTTTGTTCATTGCAATGTAAGCCTACCAATGAGATCAGTCTCCCTGTCTGACAGCTTGCTTGTGTTCTTGCAATCTGGTGGCTATCTTTCTCTCTCTCTTGTGTTAAAAGTATCCCCCACCTCCAAGCAATTTTTACAATTCATGATTTGTCCTTGTATGATAGTCTCTTGGGTGTGTGCGATGGCCACTTGCAGACTTCAGAAATTGCATTCTACTGCTTCTGAAATGTTTTTGCTGTATGTAAGAATGTGCTGCTCTTATACCTTCTTTCTTCCTTTCCTTGCATGTTGCATAGTCATCTTGTAATAAATGCTTGTGGGTATCCATTCTGCCTGAATTGTTCACTTAGGCACCTTCTCTATAGCTGTTTAGCTTGCCAAGTGCTATGGTGGAGTCTTACCTTGCCATATAGTGTTCATGACAATGGCTGCTTACTGTTGAGACTAAGAAAGTGTGGACTTTGTGATAAACCATGGTTTCTAGGCTACCATCTTTCTGTCTCTTGACAAGGACATCTAAAAATGGTTTAGTTTGTTTCACATCAGATTTCTGCTCCTCTCCACTCAAAATAGTATATTTCAGATAGCATATGAAACAATTGGCAGTTTGGGATACAAAGTCTTACATTTCAACAATGTAGCAATTTTCTATTAGATTTGATGTACATTATTCAGCTCATCCGTAACTATACATGCATCACCTTATGTCAGCAATTTACTGACTTCTGTTGTGTGCATGCACATATTTTTGGTTTTCATTTAATGTTAAATAAGCAATTCATTAAAGGTAAATGTAAAGGTTCCCTTCACACATATGTGCTAATTGTTCCTGACTCTAGGGGGCAGTGCTCATCTCCATTTCAAAGTCTAAGAGCCAATGTTATCAGAAGACTTCTCCATGGTCATGTGGCTGGCATGACTAAACACCAAAGGCGCACGGAACACTGTTACCTTCCCATTAAAGGTGGTTACTAATTTTCTACTTTCATTTTTACATGCTTTCGAAATGCTAGGTGGCAGAAACTGGGAAAAGTAATGGGAGCTCACTCCGTTACGCAGTGCTAGGGATTCGAACCGCCAAACTGCTGACCTTTCTGATTGACAAGCTCAGCCTCTTAGACACTGAGCCACCATGTCCCAATTAAATTCCTTGTATTCATTGTATGCCCCCAAATCCTACAGTACAAAACCATCTGTTCCTCTTTGTCTTATAAATACAACCTTATTGATACTCAAGGAGAGCCTGCTATAATTTCAGTACAGGACATTTAGTAACTGCTACGTCATCAAGGACTTATTCACCTACTTGTAAGAAACTAAGTGGAAGAAAATGAAGTGCGGACTTCTAATATGCTCCCATTTCTGTAAAAAAAAAATCAATTTTAACAAGCCCAGTCTATAAGTGAAAAATGAATGCCTGACCTTGAAGAACACTTTTTGCAAACTCCTAATAGAATTTTAGAAAACAGAGTACTTTATGCAAACAGAAACATCATCTCTAATGCAGGAACTTATTGAACAAAAACATGATGTTCTTCTGGATGATTTACTGAAAACTGAAATTTCCACTGATAATTTGCTATCTGAAAAAATAGATGCAGAAGACCAAGTAAAACTCTACAGAAAGGTTATTTTAAAAGCTTGTTTATATTTTTCTTCTGCTTTCTATGAAAGTGAATGATATTGTACAGAACTATAACTCACTTCCTGAGGTTTGGTTTAATTCACTGATGAAATAATAGTAGATAAACAAATGCAAAAGCTATTAACTTGTCTCTGAATACTTGGCGCTCTCACTAGAAACACACAGATCATAATACAGTTTTCTCAAATGTCACTTCCAGCTCCACAATATATAATTATTTAACAAGTTCTATAGCCACCATCCATTGATAAATTCCAGGGAATATTCTGCAAAATAGTCTTTTTGCATATCACTATGTGAAGTAAGAGTATTTCCTAGAGTTTTATAGCAGAACCTGGATGCAATTGTATAAAGCGAGAGGATCAGAGATGGTATTCAGCAGGTTCTGACCAGTTCTGGAGAACAGGTAGTGGAAATTTTGATTAGTTCAGAGAACCAGTAAATACCACCTCTGACTGGCCCCGCCCCCATCTATTCTCTGCTTCCCGAGTCCCAGCTGATCGGGAGGAAATGGGAATTTTGCAGTATCCTTCCCCTGGAATGGGGAGGAAATGGAAATTTTACAGTATCCTTCCCCTGCTACACCCACCAAGCATGCCCACTAAGCCATGCCATGTCTACCAAGCCATGGCCACAGAATCGGTAGTAAAACAATTTGAATTCCACCACTGGAGAGGATGAAATCAGAGGCGCCTTGAGAAATCCACTAATTGCAGAATTTTAATAGGGGGCTAACTCGAAAGCAATGTTTGTGACTTCGTAGCAGTGACATGCAGTCAGGTGAGGTAAGTGAGGCACAGCCTCACCTCTCATCATGAAAAGAAAAAAATGTGAAAGGAAAAAATAAATTAAATGCTTGTATTTATTTACTGATCTGTACTATAAAGTTATTTTCCATTTAACTTCACCAGTTTTACATTATTTGGTATTAAAATTGCAGAATTTTCACATTTACCATTCAACTAGTCAGGCGAGAGCTGAGGTGAGGCTGAGCTAGTTGCTGCCTCACCATGGATGACTCTGCTTAACTGTTTTACATGATCTGTAATGAGACTGTATTGCTGTCTCTCTGTATGTCGCTTTTAATAGTTTAGCTAAATATATAATATAAAATATATAAAATATATGTGTTTTTTTGTCACCAACTATGTGTGGAACGTGTTTCTTGTGCTGAGCGATCATCAAACATCTAAAAAGTCAGACTATGTGAGGCATGCAGTTCTCCTGCCTCATAGTAGAGGGCACTCGTTCTTCCTGTGACTCAGCGGCAGAAGAGTAAGTGACAGCCACAGAGCATGACAATATCAAGGATGACTTTCTTCCCTGGCATCAAGACAGAGAGACTTTTAAAGCTAAAAGAAGACAATGAAAAATTCTACCAACAAGTTATAGATACTTTTGTTCAGAAGGAACGGCGGATGGACTTCATTTATAAGTAAAGATAAGACACTTAATAACTTCAATTTTTTTTCAATTAAATGTGCTTTTTTGTGTGCTACAGTATGTGTAAAGAATGCTGATATGAGACTTTAAACATAACTCATTAACTGCTGCCAATCAAATATTGGATAAGATAATTTGTAGGATTTTAATGTTTGTAAATCTGATTGTGATGACAGCATGCCTCACCAGCCATAAACCTCACCGCACATCACTGATTCATATATATGCATGTATACATTTATTGGTGATAGTATACAAAATAAAGCTAAATTTTATTCATGAAAAAATGTTGAAGATGCCACTGAATAGCGATAATCCTAGAAGTGACTGCATGTCTTGCTCTTCTCAGTATTTACTCTTCTAATTATTTTTCGGGAGGGTGAATTCACATTTATTGAGTTCAGAAGAACTTTGAAGAAACAGGATAAAAATAGTATTTATGCTTTGAATTTTGGTGTTGGAGATGACTTTTGAGATTGCCATGATCACCTAAGAAAACAAACAAATATATCATTAATAGTTTTCACTTGAGGCCCAAATGACCAGGCTCAAATTATTTTATTTTGAATACATGATGTGAAGATCCAGCTCTCTGGAAGAAGCTCAAACATTGGGAAAGGTGGAAGGAATGAAAAGAAAGAGGATGATGGGCATGAAGGTGGCTGAGCTAGTGGTAGTGAAAATCAATGTACTGTTGGAAAACCTGAAAGACAAAGTTAGAGAAAGATCATCATGGAGAAAATTTATCTACATGTTTGTTAAGATTTGAAAATAACTTGATGGCACATAATCAATATTTTAGCTCAGGATTGTGCATATCTTTCAAGAGCAAGGATTAGATGCAACAGATTGTGGTCCTTTAACCACTTGCTAAAATACTTTCTTTTCATGCTAAATCACTATTCTGGTTTTATCCACTAGTTCTTTCTTGGAATATAGTAATTGAAAAATTCTCATTCTCTGATACATATGGTTTAGTTTGGTGGAAAAAACAAATATAGTAAACAAAATAGAGGGTCTATCTACCCTTTTTCTCTCTTTTGAACATGATCAAATCAAAATCTTATCTTTGCCTAATCCTCAAATTGACCTTCCCTGTCCCAGACAAAGCCTCCTACATTATCAAGGCCACCTAAATTGAAGAATCACCAGATCATAGTCAACACTACCAAGAGAATTGAGCAGCACAACATTCCACTTGCAACCAGAGACAAATTATTACTAAATTTTCCACCTCCTTAACAAGGAACCTCTCAACATTCCTGCATTCTAATAAACCAGTTACATGAACAAGGAGATGCCTAGTTTTCCCTAAAGATGTCAGCCAATCATATCCTTAGGGCAAGGCTGTCAAACTCCCAGCTCATGGGCCAAATGTGTCACACACTGGCCACCCCATGCCCAGTTTAGCAAAGGGGGGAAACTTCCTGTTACGTCACATGACACCACCATGAAGATGTGAGTTTGACACCCCTGCTCTAGGGTATCCTGCCTTATAGCCCTTAACTTTAAAAAAATGCCTTTGTTTTCCCATTGTTCAGATTAATATTTCCTTCTAAAACAGATACCCAATGTTGTAAATAAATATGGTTCCTCTCCACTGTATTATTTTTGAATCTTCTATGAAGAAGATTCTATTTCTTGCCTTTTCAGAAAAAAAAAAAGAAGACAGCAGGGTACTATAAATACCATATAAAACCCTCAAAATAGTAAACATTGTAAGCTTGGCGTTCTCTCATCTGTCAGTTATTTTCAGAATAATTTACATAAACTATCACTTAAATCAGTAAATATTAAAATGATTTTTCAAACATATTTTTGTATGTATAAAAATAAGTAGGATGGAATTGACATGGCAAACTTATTGAAAAAAAGTTCAGCTTTGCAACTTTTTGAAACATCAGCATCATTTTGGCTTGGTGCAGCAAATGTTATATTTAGAGCTTTTTGGCTCCTTTTGCAACTTACTGTTTTTCTGGCTGATCTAAATTACTATTCATATCAGCCTTGCTTGATGTCATATATTTTATAATCATATATTTCAAATAATCAGATGGGTTGGTAGATGTTTTGGCAGAAGGCATGGGCTATCAATTTATTTATTAACGCATGCTCTGGGTCTCAAACTTCAGTATTAGGTTTTTTTAAGAGCTATCTATAATCTTTTAGAAGACAGTTGAAAAATGTGAAAGTGTGAAAGATACCTAGATGTACAAGAACTGTGAAATTCACACTCTTGTGTAATAGTGTTCCTGCTGGTTTCCAATGGCTGAAGAGATATGGCACTGCACCTTAAAAGGAACTTTGCTACACTAAAAGACATTCTCTGACCTTATGCCCTGGAGATAATTTTTCACGTCTATTATGTGAGACATTTTAGGAAGGTGTTAGATTAAGAAATTTGCAGTTTCAATTCCCAAAGCACCCCAAAAAGATTTTTTTTAAAGCTAAACCAAGTCTGGAGTTGGCATATTGCATGGATTTCAGCAAGCAAAACTTGATGTTTTCTTCTAAAAAATTGAATGCAGTACTGGTGCTCCTTCAGTGATTGCCACCAAATTGTAGGTGTTAATGTAAAAGAAGGAAAAATAATATATATTGGGATTATCGTCTTATTATCCATGTTTAACTTAATGTAATTGTAGTTAAAAGTAAAATGTTCTTTGTCACTCGCTTCAATCTATCCAGCCAACCTTTTGAATGCAGTATGCATTCCCAAAAGATCTTTGTTATGTCAATATGACATTTGTGTTCCTGCAGCTGTGACTAGGAAGAAATTTAAAGAAAAGAAAAAGCTGTTTCTGCTACATAAACTAAAAGAGCTTAAGCAACTATAAATGTTAGCTTCTTTGTCAGAAAACCCCATAGTTAGGCGTGCTAATTCTAAAATGCATTGAAATCTGCAGACTGATTCTCAGTAACTATCTATTCCTCTAGCATTTTCACAATTTGTTTTAAGAGATGCTATCATTGTGGTCTACTTTGCCAAGAAATGGTGAATTATTATTCTGAAGTATAGCTTTTTCAAGGCTTCTTCCCAAAAGAAATACTCCTGTCATGTATTTCTTTTAAACTTTTTAATTTATTTTGTGCCTTTTGTACAAGGGAATGTGCTGGAAGATGTAGGAACATAACTCCCATTCTAAAAAGCCTGTGAATGTTTGAGAATTCAACTCATGGATCATAAGTATGGTTACCAACAGAACAGAAATCCTGCTTTCAGAGCAAGAGCAACTGAAGATGTTAGCTTTCCCTTAGTAGTGGTGTCATGTAATCAAAGCAAACTGGTTATGTGTTATCTTCGCCCAGCGTAACTTTTTTGGATTGGTCCTACTCATGAAAAACTCTCTTCAGATTTTTAAAAAGTCACTACATCTTGGGGAAGGAAGTCATATTGAGTGTTTATTTTTTTTTTTGAGTGTTTATTATAATTTATAGGCCGCCCTTTTCCCTGAGGGGACTCAGGGCGGCTTACAAAACACGGGGAGGGGGGTACAAAGACAAAAGACATAAGACAATACATAATATTAAAAATAAAGCACAACATTCATTCATCATTCGGGAGGGGACAAACTAAGATTTTTATCCCCAGGCCTGACGGGATAGCCAGATCTTAAGGGCCGTGTGGAAGGCCTGGGCGGTGGTGAGGGTGCGGATCTCCACGGGGAGATTGTTCCATAGCGTCGGAGCTGCGACTGAGAAGGCTCTCCTCCGCGTAGTCACCAGTCAGCACTGACTGGCGGATGGAATTCGGAGGAGGCCTACCCTGTGCGATCTGATGGGACGCAGGGAGGTAATTGGCAGAAGGCGGTCTCTCAAATAGCCAGATCCACTACCATGGAGCGCTTTGTGAGTGGTAAGTAGGACCTTGAAGTGCACCCGGAGATCAACAGGTAGCCAGCGCAGCTCACGGAGGATCGGTGTTATGTGGGCGAACCGTGGTGCGCCCACGATCACTCGCGCGGCCGCATTCTGGACTGGCTGAAGTCGCCGGATGCTCTTCAAGGGCAGCCCCATGTAGAACACATTGCAGTATTCCAGCCTAGAGATCACAAGGGCTCGAGTGACTGTTGTGAGGGCCTCCCGGTTCAGGTAGGGCCGCAACTGGCACATCAGGCGAACCTGAGCAAATGCCCCCCTGGTCACAGCTGACAAATGATGGTCAAAACTCAGCTGTGGGTCCAGGAGGACTCCCAAGTTGCGGACCCTGTCTGAGGGGTATAAATTTTGTCCCCCCAGCCTGATTGATGGAACATTAGCCAAATTATTGGGAGGAAAACACAACAGCCACTCGGTCTTTTCCGGGTTGAGCACCAGTTTGTTAGCTCTCATCCAGTCTTATACTCCTGGATTGGAAAAAGCTGCAATACTACTGTACAAAAATTTAACTAGTTTGCTGATTATACAAATAAATTATACAAATAATTTAAACACGATTGAAGTAATATAAATTTCCATTAAAGCTAGGCCTTGTCTATGCACTGGATTATGGATGTAGTTCATAATTCAAACATTTTGAACTTTTCTTTCAAGGACTAGAAAAATTTCTCTTCTGTTGTGAGATCCAACTATAGTTGGAATAACCAGTGAGGAAACTTACACCAAATACCAAGTGATTCCTAGGAAGCTCCCAATTGTGTGCCATTTGGATAGAATCTGGAACAATATCAGGACTCTTGAATTGTATATGGAACGAAGTCACATGATACAGATGCCCTTGGTTTTAAAGAAAAAATAGAAGAAAAAGTGACAGAAGAAATGCCTAGTGCATCACTGATGGAAAATTAGAAATAAACTCAACTGGACAAGGTCATAGTTTTTCTTAGAGCTTTTCTTTCTACCATTCTGGTAATAAGTGTGGTTTAAAAAACCCTACTTCTCCATATTTATTATGTCTCTCCCAGTGCTGGCCAGCATCCCATTAAGAGAAATCCAGTTCTTCTACATAAGGACGGACTAATGAAGCATTTACAGAATTTCTGTAAAGCTAGTCTTAATATTTGGTGGATAAAATCACTCAGATTTTTTATTATTTTAATTCCATTTGGGCAGGTCTTGTGCAGATTACAGAAGCCCACTCTTGTGATTTTATCTGAATTTGAGCCCATTAATCCCAAGAAAGTGGACAGGGCCCTTGGAAACTGCAAGTAAGGGCACTTAGATCTTTGATTCAAAAAGGGTTGCAGTGGCTGAATGGTTAAGATACTAAGCTTGTCGATCAAAAAGGTAGGCAGTTTGGTGGTTTGAATCCCTAGTGCCGCTTAATGGAGTGACTCCCGTTACTTGTCCCAGCTTCTGCCAACCTAGCAGTTTGAAAGCACATAAAAATGCAAGTAGAAAAATAGGTACCCACTTTGGTGGGAAGGTAAGTGTTACATGCACCTTTGGCATTTAGTCATATAGGCCACATGACCGCAGAAATGTCTTCGGACTCTTGGGCTTTGAAATGGAGATGAGCACTGCCCCCTAGAGTCGGGAACAACTAGCACACGTAGTGCAAGGGGAACATTTACTTTTATGCTTGATTCATGCCCCTCTTGGTTGGTTAAGGTATCCAGAGGGAAGGTATGTAAGTGGATCCATGTGGTGGTAAATATCTTTAATTTTTCCACTTCTGAAAGCTCATCCTTGTATCCAATCTCCTTTTTGTGGGGTGTCTTGGGGCTCTACCTACTCTCTCCTTTTTATTATTTATATAAAGCCATTGGGTGACATAACCTGTGGTTATGAGGAGAATATTATCAATATGCTGTTGATTCCAAATGATACATCTTTGCCTTTGGCCATACAAATGAAACTATTGAATTTCTGTCCCAGTATCTGGACACCCTGAAGGTCTTGATTGAGAAGAACAAGTTGCATTGCTATTTCACCAAAACTGAGTGGCTATGAATTCTAGGTCCTCAGATTTAAATTGTTACCACCTGGTTCTGGGCAGGGTGATGCTGTCCTGTTAGACCTGGTGTGTAATTTCAATAATATCTGCCTGATTCACATATCCCCATAGGGAAAGCATGCTCTAGGTTTTCTCCATACACTGCCATCTAAGGGAATGTGGGAAACTTGTCTTTTCAGTGGCTGCCCCTGTTCTCTAGAATTATTTTACCCTCATCCACCACCAGATATTAAAAAATGCCCCAACTCTGCTTCTGGAAGCTTCAATCGGTGCAGAATATGGCAGCATGGATAGTAAATGACACTGGTTAGTTCACGCATGTAACACCACTATCTTGTGAAATGCATTTCTTGCCAGTGAACTTCTAGGGTGCAATTCAAGGTGTACCCTAGCTTTTATAATCTCTCTTCTCTTTTTTACCATTCCAATCCTGTCTAGCAGGATGAAGCTCTGAGGTTAGTCAGTTAAGGAACCCCGGTTGGCAGGACCCAAAAGATAAGCTCTTATTGCTCTAGTGTGCCTATCATATGGAACATTTGCTGCCTAGAATCATTTGTTGAAGTGGCTGGTCATACCAATAAAATTATCATTTTAATCTGGGCTGTTTATTAATGTTCAGCTGTTTTTATGTTTTCTCTAATTTGTATGGTGTTCAGAGTCCAGTGGATTTAGATGGCTAATAAATGTAAATAAATTATATTCATAATAAATAATAAATAAATTGTTCCTCCATTGATCAAGTTGGTCCTGACCTTGCTTACCTTTTGTCTTGACTCATTGCCCAGGCTTAGGGCCAAAGTGTATGAAGAAACCATCCAATGTATTAATGATTAGTATATTTTTTTTTGCAGCAGCTATATTTTAATTTTTGTATTTGTTATTGTAATTTTAATATTATTTGATGCAGAGAGTTACATGTTAATTAAAACTGATTAAATAAAATGTCATGTTTGAGTTGAACAGCCTCATAAATCCATTTAATAGATAAATGTTATATATATGTTATCATTAATTATATTAATAAACCAAGAGATCTTTGAAAGTACATGAAAGAAAGGATGTATTGTACATATGCCATACAAAGATAGCTGCCACTTATTTTTCTGCTCCCCTCCTATTCTTCTTTGAAGATCTACTTTCAGGGGAGAAAGCTCCTATCTTTAATAACTTTTTAAAAATTAAAATCAAAATATAAAGATCTAACCAAACCCATTCTCATTACAATTTAATAGCTGGTAATAAAACTGAGAACATTAGCTTCAACAAAGAACAGCAAGAGAGACTTAGTTCATTAGTTCTGAAATGGTTCCAAGCATTGTTGTGAGTCATTGTCTCAAATGTGTTTGGGACACATGAATACAAGTGGACACATGCAGGGTTTAACTTATGCAATGTGAGTTGTTTTCTATTCAATAAAGTCAAAAGCTCCAAATGAATAAGTAAAAGTTATTGGGATAATCTCAAAGATATACAGGCATTCCTTTTGAAGTGTCTGCATTCTTCAAATTAGAGTATTTGCTATTTACTCAAAATATAGACTCCAGGAAACAAAAAGTGAAACTCCAATACACATCTCAATATACATCTCAATTTAACATAAATTGTTATAAATTGAGTAAACCTACCTATTACATTAATGTAATCATATATGCGTGCTCCAAAATACATTAGGTGCATTTAATTCCTGATATTATTTACAGATTCTAAGCCCTATAACCAACTTGGTTACAAAGACTGAAACAAAATTGATGCCTTAACCATCATAGCTTTAGTTTAAATAGGGATGGTTTAAAAAACTAAATAGGAAAACAATTAGTGAAATAAGTTCCTTTATATTTCTCCACGTAATTACTACCATTCACTATATCCTTTTTTAAAGTGAAAACCATCAGGAAATAACTTCACATTTTGAATGCTCAACCAGATACTGATGGTTATTTCCACTTCTTCATCCAAGTCAAAGAGATGCCTACTAAAGTATTCCTTCAATTTTTAGGAAAAGATTAAAATAGTTTAGTGCCAACATTGAATGGCAAATGGATAAACAATTACATCCAACTTACAATTGCCTTTAGGGTGGCTTGTTACTTGTGAGATGTAAAGCCTAGCATTGTTCTGTTGCATTAAAATTCCTTTCTTGTGCTTCCAAATTCTCTTTCATCATTATTTTAAAGTTTTCAATATAGTGATGAATTGATATCAATACCAGGGGACAAGAAAATTCACATGAATAATACCACCTGTACCATCCCAACCTATAGCAATCAGATTTTTTTTGTGGAAGCCTGGATTTTGATTTTTTCCTGCATATAAAATGTTTGTAATAATATTCCATTAATAAATTCTTCATTTCTGGATGAAGTTAGTTATCACAATGATAACTAAAGTTTTGTCATCAATCACACTGCTGTGGAGAAATTCTTAATCTTTATCTTTATTTCCCAATAAATTTGTGGCCAAATTTCAACTGTTGAAACTTCATTTCTGCTAATAGCATGCAAGGAACCCATCTTTCACAAATTTTTCACTATTGAAGAACATCACTAATGTGATTACACATTCCTGTAAAATGCCAAGCTTTCCCCTTTGTTCTAATTGTTGATTGTTCTTAATTGTCCATTTTTGTGTAAAATTTAAATAGAATAGCGCTGGAATAGAGCTTGGAAGTCTTCTAATCCAACCTTCTGTTCAAGCAGAAAACCCTATACAGAGAAGTCATTGTCCAGTGTCTTCTTAAAAACCTCCAGTGGTGAGGCACCTACAACTTCTGAGGGCCAGCTCTTTCACTGGTTAATTGTTCTCACTGTTAGGAAACGTCTCCGTTTCTGGTTGCTTCTTAGTTGCTTCTCTCCTTGATTAGTTCACATCCATTTTATCTTGTGCTGCCTACAAGTGCTTCGTAAATAAGTCGACCCCCTCCTCTTTGTGGCAACCTCTCAAATACTGGAATACTGCTACCTTGTTACCCCTTGACCTTTTTTCTCTAGACTTGAGAAGCCGAAATTCTGCAACCATTCTTCATATGTTTTAGTCTTCAGGTCTAAGATAAATATATTAGTTGCTTTTTTTGTACATTTTTCAGTATCTTTTTTGTAATGTGGTGACCCAAACTGGATGCAGTATTCCAGACGTGGCCTTACTAAAGCTTTATAAAGTGATACTAATACTTCACACGATTTTTTTTATTCTGTGCCTCTGTTATACAAGCAAGGATTGTATTAGCTTTTTGGGTTGCTGCCACACTGCTGCTAGCTTATATTTAAATGCTTGTCTACTAGGACTCCAGGTCTCCAACCTCTCATATTGTTCAAGTCTGTCAATACTTTTTTGGATCCTGAGCTTGACTTCAGGGATGTTGGCTATTCTTACCAGCTTAGTGTCATCTGCAAATTTGATGAGTTCCCCTTCTATTTCATCATATGAAGATGTTGGAAGAGTACTGGGCCCAAGATGGAACTCTGTGGTACCCCACTGCTTAATTCTCTTCATGTAGATCTAATACCATTAAGAACAACTCTTTCGGTATGGCTTGTCAGCCAATTACAAATCCATCTGGGGATGATGCTGTCTATCCCCATTTATTGTTACATCTCACAGATTGTTTACTTGAATTTGTAAGCCTACCACAGATTGTCTACTTCTTTGTTGATGAAACAAACGAACCCAATTTGTCAAGTTCACATTTTTTGTGCAGTGATACACAATATTCAAATCAACAAAGTCATTATCATAAACAACAGGAATTTGGTGGTGAATCTCAGTTGCAGGGACTCCTCTGGTAGTCAAAAATTCAATCACAGCATGTTACTTAAAGTTTACTGATGAGTATTCATTGCAAGCTTCCATTTTAAAACAATAGTACCACAACCTGTTCTCACAGTAATTTTATGTCAACATGAAACATGTCATGTCAGAACAAAAAAAAAACCAAATATTAAACACCAGACCTTCAATATATCAGTACTGCCATCTGTTGGTAATATAACATTGAAGCATCACTTTTCATTCAATCCTTATATAAGGCAGTCTCCTCCTGTATAATTTTCTCCAGAAGTTAAGGTGATGAGGAAACCATTATGGAGATATTCTTCTACTTGAAACTATCTTAACTTTCATGGTCTTTGGATGAACTTTGGAAGAGAGCATTCCTCTCTTCTTTTATTTCATTTTAGCTTTAAAGAATAAGCCAAGGAACTTAAAACCTTTTCGCTTCAGATTCAGATTAAATGCTCATAATTTGTATCAGACAAACACAATATTAGTAATGCGGTCAATTGAATTTAATAGATTAAATATAACTTTGTCAGTCAATTAAATTTTGGATGACAATTTATTTTAAAATGCATAAAAAGACTAACTGCTAATACTAGTATGGCAAATGATGACTGTTCTGCCAAGATCATATGACACACTGAATCATAACATTGCCAACCACATTTTAGCAGTAAGTATTTTGAGAGTCCATTTAATTTATGGTTCACTTTACTGTGCAAGCAAAGAAAATTATGTAATCACAGTGCAATTAAGTACCATGAGTTAGCATGTTGTGTAAACACAGTATTTATGAAAAGAACAATAGACTCCCATTTTGAATGAGTTGCCAGGTCATCAGTTTGGGCTTTGTGATATCTAAAGAGCCCACACAATTTTCCAGGAATACATTATATAAGCTGTTGCTCTAGCTAGTGAAACCAATTTAAGAAGTAAATAAATGAATAGCCAAGACAAATTGACCAGGGATTATTACTGTTTTTCATACTAACCATACATACTTTTCAGACCTAGCTTTTCTATTATGCCATCTGTGGGTAGCAGTGTGAAGTAGATACCAAATTCTGTGGACCACCACATATTTTACATTGATACAAAGGTTTGTTGAAAACAGGAGAAATTGGGTCAAATGACCCTGATAAGCTGTAATAGAAAATAAAAATGATGGCTGACTGTAGTAGTGTTTTATGTGCTCCAAATATAACCATAAGCAGGGTGTTGGGGAAGCTTTTATAAGAGCAGGAGGGCTCATGTAGGTGCCAAGTATTGTTTTCTACTTAACTAGTTTGGAGTTTGGAGTTTATTCAATTTGTAGGCTGCCCTATTCCCCAAAGGGACTCAGGGCGGCTGAACAAAGCCAAGGGAGGGGAAATTACAAAAAGTAAGACAAAGACTATCAGACAATACGAACAATTTAAAAGCACAACAGACACAACAAATTTGAGTAGGGGGGGGGGGACTCAACCCCAGGCTTGCTGCGACAGCCAGATCTTCACGGCCGCCGGAAGGCCTGAAGGGTGGAGAGGGTCCGAATCTCCACGGGGAGCTTGTTCCAAAGGGCCGGGGCAGCCACAGAGAAGGCCCTCCTCCGAGTAGTCACCAGCCGTCATTAACTGGTGGCGTCATTAACGGTAGTCGCCAATCATCATTAACTATGATCCCCATGGCAGCCTTTCAACCAGCTTCTTTTATAAAAGTGCCTGAAACTGAAAAATAGAGTTGGCAATCTTCATTGACTAGATTTAACCAGAGGGGATTCCATCACTTGATTAAATTTCATCGTACATTTCAAAAATGAATTAATTAACCTTTTAAATCTATTATTTCAAAGATAATCCATAGAATCCATTCATTATAACTGTCCTGTGCTATGGAATTTAATGGATTTGATGGACTGTTAGGAAACTTCTGACATTTTGGGGAAAATATCAATAGTCACCTTAAACTGAATAATTGAACTATGTAATAATTCTGAAAGTGCCTTATTTATATAAATACTTTTGTCAACGCTCAATCATTTGTGTTATTGACAATTTCAATAGAAGATTACGGGAGAAAAACCTTTTTCTCTAGAGGGATCAGTGTTTCTTCAAGCTTCCCTTAGCCTTATACTTAATGGCTACATGTGATACTTCTCCACTTTGACTTGAGTGTTGGTTCAAAACCATGTTTAACAATCTATTTAGCTATTTTTTCAATCTATAGTTCACTTATTTTTTCCTGCTCTAACTTTGGCTATACCTTTTCAAAACTGACGACATTAAACCTACTGATACTTTTATTTTCTACATTAATAGTCATACTTTGTCTAAAAGGGATCCATATTGGGATAACAAATTGGAGATTTGTTATCTGAACAACTGTTGTGGGCTGCATCTTGAAATTTCCTTGTGCATTTCCTAGGCTTTGGTTTCTAGGACTGTTAAGAAACAGGTGGATGGATTACTTAGATCAGTGTGTCTCAAACTTGGAAACTTTAAGATGAGTGGGTTTCAACTCCCAAAATTCCCTAGCCAATTTATAGCAGATGTTCTAAACCTAATATTGACTTGAGAGTACTAGGATGGGAACAGAATAAAATTGGAACAAATGTACATAAATTGGTAAATAGATATGTTAAGAAAGGCTAAAGAATAAATACAAAAATAAAAGGAGCATAGAAAGAATATTTTCAAGCCTCCAAATTCTTGCTGAACCTATTGCATACTACAGAAAATCCTATTTCCTACTAATAAAATGAAACAACCATTATTCACTGAAATATTCTGGATTCTGCCCATTAGCAGAAAACATTGAATCATGTAACATCTTGCCACCCCACCCTACCCATATTTCAAAATAGGAAGCCACTGTTCATGTACACCTCATTTATTCCTGGATTGCTCAATAAATCTTGAATGGGTGGCGAGTTGCTATCTTCTTTAATATCGCTTGCTCAAGGAAATAACATAAAAACTCTACATTCATCTCTTGTGACAATAAGGTGTTAACTAATACTGAAACTCCTCTCATTATTAAATAGGAATACCTTAACATAAAGTGTAATGAGTTTCATGAATCTGCATGGGCAGACTTTTGAAATGTGTGTGCATACATATATGATTGGTGAAAAACTTTTGTGATTTGAATTCACAATCCTTCTTCATCCCGAATGAAGAGCTTGTATTCAACTACTGACTTATTAGAAGCCAACCATCTAACTATGCCAAAATTAAGTTAATAAAACCAAGTCATACTCATGATAAAATGAGTATCTTTTTGGTTCTGTAATTAAATCTGGGTTATGACAAAGCTTTCAGCTCCTAACCAGCTGAATAATTTCTTTCATATATACTAAATAAAATTACAAGTGCAACCCCAAAGGTTTTGAAATCAGAAGTATTCTACTTTTTCTGTAGATATCATTTTTTAAAGCATGACACAAAAGATTTTTATGTCATTGATATCATTCATGTAACACTATTTAGAGTAGTTCAGGTTTTCTTACTATTTTTCTAAAGTTCTCAGGTAGCGTATTTTCTGATAGATAATATTTTTGGAATTGGTTTCTGCCAGTATCTGTCCTAAATTTAATTCTTGTTTAATTTGAAACCATTAATTTTGATGCAAGAAATCAGGTATATTATGCTGAATTATTTTTGAATATGTTATAAATCAGGAAGTTTGGACAAAAAAGTAGCGCAACATCCATTTTGTATTAGCTGAAAAGTTAGCAGTGAAATCCATGTTCCTTGGGAAAGATATAGATATGTCATTATCCTGTCATGTTCTGTCAACCAAAAAACAATATAAATTTAAATGGTGAGCTATAATTTTTTTTCATCACCATCTTTCTATATGAAAACTATTTTATTTCATTTTCCTTTTCCTTTTTATACAATCACTTATATACTGTGCAATTAAAAAAGCAATAAACACAACTCATCTTCTATTCCACCATGGAAAACCAACATAACACTTCAATCCTCCATACACCCTTTCTTCTCCCCCTCCAACTTTCATTTCTCCCCTCCAGCATTCCCCTCTTCTACTTCCCCTCCCCCTCAAACATTCCTTTCTCCCCTTCCCTCCATCTCGCCCTCCTTACATTCCCCTCTCACTCCCTCTTGACTCCTCCCTCTTCTTTCCCTCTACTCCTCACTTCGGTGTATTTCTACTATTCATTAATCTATTCAATTTGTATTTTACACTAAAATTATAAGAAAAGAAAAAAAAGGGAAAAGAAAAGAAAAAGAAAAAAAAAGAAAAAAGAGCAACAGTATACAAGTGCATCCTTATTGTTTTGAAAATTGAAACTATATCTCCACCCTCCCCCCCTCCCCCCATAAACCCCCCTCCCTAGCCCCCTTCCGACTTCCCAGATCCCATTCCCGGCATAACTCCTTTATCAAGCACAGTCTGGAGTATATTAAAACCGAATAGATTAAGAATTAAAAGATAAAAAATAAAGAAACAAGGAAAGAAATAATAATTTTAAAAAAAGAGACTTGGATAACTTTGAATTTTTATATAAATTGTTTATGATTTATTCTCTAGGGTGAGGAGGGCGGAGATTGTGATGTTTCTGGATTGTGGCTTAGGTTGAATGGAGTTGGGAAGTGTGGTGCAGACGGGAGGGTAGTGAAGGTTCAATTAGAGCTTATTTTGAGCCAGAAAGTAAGTTGATTTTTATAGAAATTGCCATTGCTATTTGAATATAATGTTTGGAAGGAAATATTCAGGGAGTTCGAAGGAAGGCGGAGCAAACATGAGAGGAGTACTGATGATAATAAAATATATATATGGACACGGGTAGAGGCAGGATGAGAGGAGTTAGAAAGGAAACCGTGAGAAATATTTGAGGTGTTTAAATTGCTTTATAGAAAAGGAGGTAAAAGAGAAAGGTTTGGAAATGGACACATATTTAGATAAAGAGATAAGGCCCCTAGCTACAGTAGAGGTTTATTTGATTAACTCACTTGGTTTCAACATAGTTTGAAATCCTGCAAGTAATAAATTAACTGAGATTAGGAATGATGCACATTGCTTAAGTTTTAATAATGATGGGAAGCTGAGCTTAATGTAGTTTATTGATTTTTCCCTTTTTTTCTTTTTTTTTCATCACCATCTTTCAAAGCCTTTAGATGTTAGACTGTTCAAGGCACCTACTCCTGCAGATTAACAGAGTTGGAAGGAATCTTGTAGGTCATCTAGTCCAACCCCCACCCAGTAGGAGACCCTACACTATTTCTGACAGATCGCAATCCAGTCTTTATTTGAAAACCTCCAGTGATGAAGGTCCCATAAGTTCTGAAGGCAAGCTGTTTCATTGGTTGATTGTTATGTCAGAAAATTCCTTATTTCTAGGTTGAATTCCTCCTTTATCAGTTTCCATCCATTATTCCTTGTGTGGCCTTCATGTGTTTTGGAAAATGTATTGACATGTTCCTACAACAGTCCCTCAAATATTGAAATACTGTTACCTTGTCACTCCCGGCCCTTCTCTTCTCTAGACTAAGTGTGCCCAGTTCCTGTAACAGTTGTTTTAGCCATTAGTCCCCTAATAATCTTTGTTCCTTTTCTATTAGACACCCTCCCCAAAAATAATATTGATTTGCTGTATTTACACCTTTGCTAAAATGTAATAATTTTGATTTATAATTAGAAGACAATAGAACATAAAAGTTGGAATCATATAATCAAAAGCATTTTATAGCTGTTAGAATGTTAGAAATATACAGTAGCTTTCTTTCCAACTACTTTCCTCCAAGCTAGTTGGAAAGGAATTTCATTTCTGACATTCTGTGATGCAAATATAGCATTCCTGTCATCTTCCATCAATTGCCTCCCGCATCTCTATCCTCTCTCAAGGCTTGTTATTAGTTAAATAATCCATGACAATAAAGTTCATGCCGTCTTTGCTTATTTTAAGGATAAGGGTATTGTTCCTGCAAGAAGTTCCATCCTTTCTCCCTCAGATAAACTGGTTATCTACCTTAAAGTATATTCGGGTGTTTAATAGTAGTCATTCCAGGATAGCTCAGCAAAACTGTCTCGATTAAAATGAAAACTTCACGTTAACATGAAATACGTCTACAATCTCCCTTCTGCCATCATATATTTCCTTCCTGAGCCGATATTCCTGTCCCACAGTAATAGTTTATGTCATATTAAAAGCACTTCATCGTTCATCCAGATAACTTTCGCCTTCAATGGGAATTAATGGTAGCACTGAAGCTATCCACTCATTCCAGGGCAATTCAGTGGATACAGAGCTACTGCATTGTAATAGTCTTAACTCAGGAAGAACTGGGTTGAAATGTCTATTTGACCACTTAGTACATTGAGTAACTCTGGGCAAGTCACTTTCAGCCCAATTTCAAAGAATTGCCACAGATGGAAGAAAATCAGGAGGGATTTGTGTACACTGCTTTGAGTAGAAGCTGGATATAAATAATAAAGTCTATAAGCACTGTGTTCTCATTGACTTCATAGTTATGTAGGATTGTAGCCCAACACAGATTTCAATGACTTATTCCAATTGATATTCCTGGTGTGAAAGTATTTACTTATGGGAAACTTATATTAACTACATTGTATGTAAATTATTTTTGATTATAAGTTTCCTTGCTTCATATAGATTCATAAAAGTGATGCAAAAATGGACAGCAAAATCCTTGATTTTGTAATAGTGGCATTAAGATTTTCAAATACACAGGTTAATACATTTTATGTGTTTATTTATTTTGTTACATTTAGTGCCTACAACAATAAAAAGGAAGAAAGTGAAAGGAGTGTAAACAGAAGTAAAACCTTAAAATAAACATTGAAAAAGGAACACAATTAGAATACATCAATATGATAACCAAAAAGACAGGTGGGTGGACAGAAAAGAACAAGGATGGAAGATGGAGTCAGCCATCTATCTTGCATCTACCTCTGGTGTGAATTCCATTTGGTTGTCAGGAAATTGGCAGACACAGGTTTTCAGACTCTTGTAGAAGTATAGGAGGGTAGGGGCAGACCTTACTTTCAAGGTAAAGTTTTCCAAAGGGCAGGCACAGCAACAGAGAAGGCTCTTCTTCTAGAACTTGGTAGTTGGCGTTCTTTGACTGATGGGTCCTTTCTGTTGGCATGAGTAGAGTGGGCTTGTCCTGGCAAGACGAGGTGGTTCATTAGGTAGCCTGGACCTATTCCTTTAAGGGCTTTAAAGGTCATAACCAACACCTTGAGCTACACTCAGAAGTAGACCCTAAAGTTTGTGAAACAGAAATATATTATGGGCCATCCTAGGGATTCCAAAGATTGCTTTCACTGCTGCACTTTGCACAAGCTGAAGCTTCTGAATGAACTTCGAGGGTAGCGCCTTGTGGAGTGCATTGCAACAATCCAGGTGAGAGATAAATAGGGCTTGAGTGCAGGGAGCCATGATCCAGGAATGGTTGAGACTTGTGCACAAACCAGAACTGTGTATAAGGTCTACTGATCATGACTGCTATTTGCACTTTGAGCAACATATGTGAGTTCAGGAAAACCACTAAGTTGCAAATTGGATCTTCATGGGATACTGCAACCCTGTCTAACTAGAGATGACAAACACTCAAATCCTGAGGCTCGATGCGCCCAGTCTTGCTAGGATTCAGTCTAAGTCTGTAGTCCCTTGTTCAGATCCCTACAGTCTGCGGGCATCACAAGAGGGCAGATACGGCATCACTCGGATTGCCATAGGTAGAGCTGATAATATTTCAACCCATGGTAATGAGTTACTTCAATATTTCAGTTGTTAATCCCCAACTCTATCATGCATTATCAGTTGCTGTTAATTAAATCTAGATAGACAACTCTCAAAGACAGAGGGTTTTTTTTTTGCTTTCCATTTTTATATTATACAAGAGGAAGAGGCAAAACATATTTTCCTAGTTCATATGTTATTTTTTTCTACTGAAGTTTGCTAGTTGAGCCCAATATCTTTTAAACATAATCTTTGTGCTTAGAATGGTGTAATCTCTTGAACTGGAACTTCTAGATATTTACTTGTTCTTCCTGCCCAGTGTGAACAATTTGCCTGCTATGCTATGCACACATTTCATAAAAATAGCAAACCTGTTCTATATTAATAAATCTTCAAAAACAGTGTATCATTATCAGTCCAACCAGATGCATATTTACAATGAAGAAAACCCCTTGCATTCAATGCAGGCACTGGTATGCAGGCTACAGTTATATTTCAACACAAGAGAAATTGAAGAAAAATACACAACAAAGGATGCTATTTATAGTATCAATATACTAAAAATCAGTATGGATCAAATCTATACAATCAAAATGCATACCCTTTTAAAAAAACAATTAACTAAGAACAATATTAACATACATTCCAAACACTGTATTTTTGTTTAATCAGATATTCCTGCAGAAAGGATTGTTCACTTTTCTTTCCCCAGCTTAAGGTGCACTTCAATGCAACTTTCATCTCATCCAGAATTTGAAATATTATAGTTGGAATTTCTCTTAGAAGCAATTAACACAATCATGTGCTGCTCATATTAGCAGTTCTATTACATTAACAAATGAAAGAATATTTTTAATTAATCTAGGTAAGTATAATGCTTTATCTATTTCCAATAAATTTTCATCACTAAATTAGATCTTTCCCAATAAATCTTTAACTATCATTCAATACTTTTATATGTAATATATATACTACAATGAAACTATTTGAAATATATAAAATGCTAAGCAAATTTTGATTATCCCCTTTCTACAGATATTAATTTTACAATGAGTGTTATTGCTATTCTTCGTGCACGTATTAACATAACAATATATAGTAATGCTTAGGTTACCCATATGCTTGCACAACAAGATTAGAAATAATTCCATGTTGTTTTAAGAATTTTAGCCTCTGACTTAAAAGTAGGTTCTGTAAATATATTACAAAGTCATACAAATTAGTTTTAAAAAATATAGAGAGATACAAAATAAACTTCATTTAAAATAGCCATTCCATTTAGAATTATAGCTTGATATTCCTGACAGATTCAAACCAAGTTAAGTCTCAAAGTGCTTTGTAACTTGAGACTATAGTAAACAATTATGGTATGCCTGGAAATCCTGAAAGGCAGATAGCAAGGAAAAAATCCTATTGTTCCATTTTATTCCACCATTTTTCAAATTTTTCCTTCAATTTTTCAATGATTGGATTAATACAACATGCTTACCTTAATCCCAAATCAATTCTTTTTCTGGATATTCATAATACACTGCATTTTTAAATAAACAGCTGAGTTTGTGCAATAAAAAAATAGCTAAGGTTAAAAGCCAAAATAAGCAAGGGCAAACTACTTCCAACATTTTGCCTAGAAAACTGTAGAGACTGGTCCAAGGTATCACTAGGAGTCAACCCTGATTTAAAGGAACCAACCACCCCAAGCTGTAACCAAGTTTAATTATGTTAATACAACAAAGATTTTAACTTACCTATTATTAACTATGTTATGTCAATCGCATCAACAAAAAGATAAACAAAGAGTTCAATCTTGTGCTGCTATAAATTAGCATATAGATTCAGCAGATGGCAAAATCTGGTTGACCTTATCAAGTTAGGAAACTAAATAATAAGTAGAAAATCATTTCCACAGTGTTGAATCCACTCATGGATATGTCCAATAATTCATCAAGCTGAATTCAAGCCCCCCCCTTTTGAAATATTAAAAATGACTAGAAGTACTATTAGCACATTAATGGCAGTGTTCTTTTTAATAAAATGTTAAGTGAGGTAAGATTATCATTTATACATTGAAATTTCAGATTAGTTTTCCATTTATTGTAGAATATTTTCCATTAAAAAAAGCTAATAGAGGCAAATAAAGAAGGCCCCTATGAATTAAAAAAAACTTTTTCTGAAGAAGCATTTGGCCTTAACATTGTCAATACAAGCCACAGTTTGACAAACAACAATATTAGTTGAAATGGCAGGCAAATTCAGTCTCTAGCTACTATGTTACTGTGTAATTTTTAAAAATGAAAAAAGTAATCAATGTAACAATCATTGATAAGTTAATGGGCATTCATCTTTTTGATATCACTTGAATTTAATACTGAAAGCAAAACAGAGTAAATCATAACATAAAAAGTGTTTATGAAACAATAGCTAGTTTGGAAACATAGGAATTAATTAAAACTGTTTTGTCACAATATATTTTCATTAATTAATTAAATCTATGAAAAAATGGTATAAATGAATTTTGGAATTCCTATGTTTCAAATTAAAAAAAACAGCATTTATGTCATGATTTCTCTGCCAATAAGCATCTTGCCCATGAACAAGAAAAGGAAAACAACTACTTAGAAATATGACCAATATTACACAACACTGATAATGTTGTATAGCTAAAAAGCAGATGGGACAACCACACAGATATGATATATTTCTAATTTGCTAGGAATGAACTGCCACTCCCAAAAAAGCCCATATACAGGTTGAAAGGAAAAACAAGTATAATTAAATACTCTAAATCAAGACAAACCTGTACACAATTACAGAAGGAGTTGGCTGTTCTGCAATCAGCTAAGAAGTAGTTGAATCAGAAAGGCTTCCTTGGATTTATATAGTCTTTACAGTAGCTAATGCTTAGCTCCCATTAAGAAAATCATGAGTCAGTTTAGAAAGATACATGGCTCAGTGCCTAGTTTCTATTGGAAATCAATAGCCAAGTTCATACTATATCCAAGGAAATATATTCAATTGATACATACAATGAAGTAGTGTGATTATCATAAAGCAGCTTTCCCAAATTTGTGTCCAAGCTCACTGGTTCTATATCTGAATTTCTTAAACTTGACCATTTTTAAGATATGTAGACTTGAACTCTCAGAATTTCCCAGCTGGCATGGCTGAAAGTTCAAATCCATACAACTTAAATTTGCCAAGCTGAGAAACACTTTTCTATGTGTTTGATTATGGGGAGTGGAAATCCTGGGAACTGCAGTCTTAACTATATTTATATAGAACTATTAACATATCTGGATCATAGAGCAACCTATATAGATGACTATATGCATTATTGATAGAATTGACAATAGAGCTCTATGACTCAATTTCTAGGAAAAAATGTTTTTTCCTCTAGCAATATAACTTACTTCTTACTTAACATCAGTATTGCATTTCCTCCCCTGAATACATTATTCTGAACTCTTTCAGAATTTGTTCAGATCATGCAGCAATTGTGTTCTTTTGATAAATGTTTACTAACTAAATAGCTTTAAATAAAAATGAGGTAAAATTGGTGATGCTTGAAAATTAATGACTCAATTTTTTTCAAGTTAAAGGAATACATTTAGGAATTAATTTTCACAAAGATTCCAAATTTTCCTTGGTGAAAATGTTCCTGCTTAATATTCCTGTTTGATATTGCAAGGAGACTAGTTATAGAATATCTTCCTAAATTTGAAAATGAATGTTATTCTTCATCCAACATGGAGAAAGCACTAGCCCGAAGAACCTCCATGCAATTGACCAGGATTAGAGCTCCAGTTATTTCTCGCCATTGTTTGGTCACAGGGTTTTTCATTTTGTCCAAAGCTAAATGCAGATCTTGCAACATATCTCTGTAACTGTCTCCATGGTGAGCACTCCAGGTATAGAGAAAATCATAAGCTGGTTTCCACATCATCTGAAATATAACAAAATCGTGTTTAGATCGAAAAACAGTTCAATAATTTTTCACGGGTGTAGGTATGCTGGTCTTTTTGTATTCGGATCTTTTCCCATGTAAGATTGAAATTGTCTTGGCAATGTTTCGGCGAGGTCTCACTCGCCATCTTCAGGTTGGGTTTGGGGCTTAAAGCGTAGTCGGAGCTGCCGTCTTTCTATAAATCTTGGTGGGAGGGTGTGGAGTGCTGGTTTTGTTTCAGTAAGTGGAATGATTGGTCGTGTGGTTGTATAATGATTGGTAGATTGGTGCTGATTGGTGCTGGCTTTGTGTCTGTTGTTATTTCGTGTTGTAATGGCCTGTGTGGTGGGTGGGGCTCATTTGTTAACTAGGGCTGGTTTCCAGATTTCTGGTAGGCAGGAGGTATCATCACGTTTATTCGTGTTGTGGAAGTGTTTCTCCATTTTTATAGGTTCCATAATTATTCTCTTGTTGAAGTGTTCAGTTTTGGAGATTAACTATGGTATTTTGGGGTGTAGGCTGTTGAGATGTGTGAGGAAGTTGCCCAGTTTTTCTTTCCCATGTGGCCAAATGACAAAAGTGTCATCAACATATCTAAGCCAGAGTTTGGGTTTGTGTTCATATTTAACTAAGGCGTTAGTTCCAAAATGTTCCATGTATGTTTGCGATGATGGGTGAGAGGGGTGATCTCATGGGTGCTCCTTCTATCTGTTTCTTTTTCCATTATGGATGAAGTATGTGTTGGTTAGGCAGTGGTAGGTCAGGTCCACAACCCCCTTAAACACATCCAACCATTGCCTAAACAACAAATACTTCATCTATAATGGACAAAGATACAAATAGATAGAAGGAGCACCCATGGGATCACCCCTCTCACCCACCATCACAAACTTTTACATGGAACATTTTGAAACTAACACCTTAGATAAATCTGAACCCAAACCCAAACTCTGGCTTAGATATGTTGATGACACTTTCGTGATTTGGCCACATGGGAAAGAAAAACTGGGCAACTTCCTAACACATCTCAACAGCCTACACCTCAAAATACAATTCACCATGGAAATAGAAGCAAATAACCAACTTCCCTTTCTGGACATCCTAATCTACAAAAAAACCCAATGGCTCCCTGGGACACACCATATACAGGAAAAAACACACACACCAACCGCTACTTAAACACACAATCCCATCCCACCCTGCACAGATCAACTCTGTAGCCAAGACCGTCATCTTTAGAACCAAACGCCTAGCTGACAAAGACCACCTGAAAACTGAATTACACACTCTCACAAACATATTAATCTCCAACGGATTACAAAAGAAAAACAATTACCAACCTAATCCAAAGGGAGAGTCCCCGCAAAAACTGAGACACAGAACAGGACAACAGCATCACCCTCCTCCCTTACATCAAAGACACCACAGATAAAATCAGCAAAATTCTCCACAAACACAATATCAAGACAGCCTTCAACACTGACCAAAAAATAGCCAACATCTTAAGAAACCCCAAAGACAAAATCCAGCTAGAAAACCAAGAAGTCTACGAAATACCATGCAAAATCTGCCCTGCAACATACATAGGACAAACGAACAGGAGAATAAATACATGCATTGCAGAACACAAGAATGCAGTAAGAAAAAAAGAAAAAACTTCCTCTCTTTTCTAGCACCTTAAAGCTACAGGACATGATATTAATTTTGAAGGAATCAGGTTAATCTGCAAAACTGAACACTTCAACAAGAGAATAATTATGGAAGCTTTCGAAATAGAGGAACACCCACACAACATGAATAAACATGACAATACCTCCTACTTACCAGACATCTGGAAACCAGCTCTAGTCAACAAATGAGCCCCACCCACCACCCAGGCCGTTACAACATGAAACAACAATGGACACACAGCCAGCACCAATCAGCACCAATCTACCAATCATGATACAACCACATGACCAATCATTCCACTTACTGAAACAAAGCCAGCTCTTCACACACACAGCACCAATATTTATAAAAAAACAGCAGTTCTGACCACACTTTAAGCCCAAAACCCAGCCTCAATATGGCGAGTGAGACCTCGCTAAAACATTGCCAAGACAATCTCAATCTTACATGGGAAAAGACTCAAATACAACAAGAGCACCATACATACATACATATATACATACATACATATATACATACATACATACATGTGTGTGTGTATGCGCGCATGAGCGTGTATGGATATAGATATGGATATTAAAGCATTTTAGTTCCAAATATGGACACCGATCAATGCATGTTAAAATTTCCTACACAATTCAGTTAGAGAAGTTCTCCAAAATGAGTTCAGGATCTGTTTTCAGTTCCCTAGAGACAGAAACATAGCAACAATTTCATCTTGATACCTAAATTTTTATTCTCCCGAGCCATTTAATGTGCTATTAACTTGGTTATACTTAAAGAGAGCTTTTAAATTAATTGTATAGTGCAAATTCTGACATTTCTAAGAAATAATTTTCTTTTTTTAAAAACTTATACGAGACTTTAAAAATATTTGCAAATTACCCTAAGAAAACAGTTCTTTGTAGTATGTATAGAATTTTTTATACATGTATCTGTAATTAAAATATCTTCCTTAAAAAAGTGTGGACATTCTCTGCTATATATCAATATAACATTAAATAGGATATAATTCTGGTTTATGCAAACTTACATATTATGAGAAGCAAAAAGAACTACCAAAGAAAGCTGTGACTATATTTTTGAACAAGAGTAATCCAAAATCTATGAGTGAATGGAACAAAAGATACTAGTTTTTTTATCTGTCATCCATTCATCGCGCTTTTAGGAATCTCTAGTTTAGCCTCCTATTTTCTTCCCATCTATTAACATATAGGACCAGTAAGGTGAAGAGATTTTTCCGCAGATTGGAAGGCCTGATTTTGCATGCCGCCTGCATCCCGCTTCACTTCGGCCTGATTTTTGGCATGCTATGGACCAGTCCATGAATCAGGGGTGGGGGACCCCGATCCAGTACAAATGAAAACCAAGATTTCTTTTCAGGAGTACAGAGTGTATAAGAAAAGACAAATATGGAAAAGGGGAGAAACAAGCAAAACTATTTTCTTTATTACCAATTTAAACACATGAACCCATTCCCAATTCAAGGATACATAGTTATAGGAGTATTTCAACATCAATAAGCATTTGAGAAAGTTAATTAACTATGGATTTTTGTTTCTACATATTATGTTGGCCAAAAATAGCATAGTCAAATAGAAAAATATTTTCTAAATGCAGTCCAATTGTAGTGATTTAACAACCTTAATATTCCTGTTGGAAAATTCTAAAATATAGGCGAGAACATAGCTTAAATATGCTATGTGCTATGCTTAGCGCAATAAGCTAAATAAGTGAGATAATATATTCAGACATAGCCGTCCTTCAAATACCATGGCCATGGCCCCACCCTAAAAAGGGTTTTAAAGTACTTAAAAGTAAAAGTTTTAATGTTAAGAATTATCTTAAATTTATACTAAAGCTGAAGAATTTTAAGAATTTCTACAAATATAGAAAAATGTAAAGAGAAGAAAAAACACATATTCTAAAAATTAAATGAGAAGAGAGAGATTTTACATGAGGAAAAAAGAAAAATAACTTGGGCTATCAAAATTAAAAATAGTCCTATTGTTGAAATTTAACCAATTTTACTTAAAGCATCCATTTTGTCAGCCACATAGGACTTGTATAGGTCAATCCTTTCCATCAGAGTAATGCGTAACAGCGTTCCAAATCATGTTATCCAAAAAGCATTAAAAAATCTTTTGTCTGTTTGTAACCTTCAATTAGCCCAGGCAGTACATCATAGTGCAACATTTTTTGAGTTAAGATACCTCAAATTCATTAAGTTAAAGAATGTGTACAACATCCAGAAGAACTGAAGTTTCAAGGATCTTCCTCAAGTCTTTTAATCATAAAATTGTGGCCACTGCAGTTTTACCACGTAATCATTATTTCCGTACTCCTTGCCAGCTTCTCACAAATAGGGTCAGTGGGGAAGCAAGCAGGAAATCTGAAGTCACTCTGTCTCCCACTGCTTTTCTGCCCGCTTATGGTCTTTGTATTTTTCTCTTTAGAAAAGAAAATATGTTTGAAAGGATGACCAAACAGGTCATGGATTACCTAGTAATTTCTAAAGTTAAAATTCAGGAGTATTTGATAGCTGTTTAAGATTAAAGAAAAGCAATCTGAAGGAAATGTTATGCTCATTATATACACAATGTACTCTCTTACATCTATCTAAAGTGCTGGATAGTTTTTGTCTCTTTTCAACACTTGTTTTTATTTAAACACAGATACTGTTAATAGTGTGACCAAAAATTTACTGTGTTGTAGATACTGTAATAAAGGGATCAAAGAAACCTGTGAATTTACCATGGAATGTTATCTCCTTCTCTCAAGTTTTTCTTATACTGACAATGTTCAGAGATGGATTGTACCTTTTGTAGCAAATGAGCACAAGAGAAATATTGTAAGACTTACCTCTGGAGCAACTTCTCCATTTTTGTTATGATGAGGAGTTTCATAAGCATCAATTTGTTGTTTTGTAAGTCGTGCTAATTTTTCTGCCAACTCTCTCCAGTTCTTCCCAAGTTTTACCGCCGCAGTAAAAATAACTGTATCCTGGGTAATACGGGCTACTAATCCTTGGCAGTCTAGCTTTAAAAGTGCCTGGAAGCACAAGTGTGATGGTTATGTTTTTAAATATTTTTAATAACAAATAATTACAGTGCGATTATAATGTAACAGCTTGGATGCATAACTAAGGAAGAATCGTATCTTTTTACTGTATAGAAGTAATTTTCCCCATATTATTTATTAATCTTGGGTTTTTTAAAATAGAAAACTGGCCTAGAGTTTGAAAACAATTATTGTAAGATTTCAGACAGTAGAAATGTAAGGGTTTATCTCTCCCTCTCTCTGGACATATTGGAAAGTCCCAAACCATGTGATTTCCAAAATTACTACTCCATTAACACAGAAAATAGCATTGTTAGTTATATAGACCTAACTCACGGCTTATGATTCATTAAAATACATTTGTGTGTTAGATTTAGATTATCCACACATGTGCAGGGAGATTTGTGTACCCTATGTACCTTTTCTCCCCTTCAATATAACCCTACAAGGTGGATAAAGGAGAAAAGAAGACCAAAGAAGTTCTAAGTAATAAAGTGATGCTGGAAACTCAACATTAAGAAAACTAAGATCATGGCATCTGGGCCTCTCAACTCCTGGCAAATAGATGGGGAAAAAATGGAGGTAGTGACAGATTTTATTTTCCTGGGCCCCAAAATCATTGCAGATGGAGACTGCAGCCAAAAAATTAAAAGATGCTTGCTCCTGGGGATGAAAGCTATGGCAAATCTAGACAGCATACTAAAAAGCAGAAATGTCATCCTGCCAACAAAAGTGTGTATAGTCAGACTATGATTTTCCCAGTTGCAATGTATCACTGTGAAAGGTGGACCATAAGAAAGGCTGGGCACCAAAGAATTGTGGTCTTTGAACTATGGTGCAGAAGACTCATGTGAGTCCCTTCAATGCAAGACGATCAAACTGGTCAGTCTTAGAGGAGATCAACCCTGATTGCTCTTTAGAAGGCCAGAACCTGAAGTTGAAACTCAAATACTTTGGCCACCTAATGAGAATGAAGAACTCACTGGAGAAGAGCCTACTGCTGGGAAAGATTAAGGGTGAAAGAAGAAAAGGATGACAGAGAATTACATGGCTGGATGGAATCATAGAAGCAGTAGGTGTGAGCTTAAATTAACTCCAGAAGATAGAAGAGAACATGAACGTCTGGAGGAATGTTGTCCATGGTGTCGTTATGGGTTGAACATGACTTTGCAATTAACAACAATGTGGCTAGCGGCTAAGTTCAATCTGAATCTTCCCTCTTGCAGTCCAACGTCTTGACCAAATTGCCTCAGTTATTATTGGTTCCTATTGACCTCAGGATTGGGTAAACAGATTGGGGAAGGTATTTTGATAGTTTATTATACTGTTTGCATTTAAATTGCCAGGCCCGTCATCCAAACAGAGGTGGATACCATAGTTTATACTCCATGTCACATCTTGTTTGACAGACGTCATGGATCATGGCTTGTATGCCATGACTAAATATGTTCTACTTATCCATTCCCATGAGTTGAGAGAAAAAGTAGGAGCAATTGAATCTTGCCAGTTATGATATGAAAACATTCCCAGTAATGTTTATTACAAATTTACTCATATTATAAATACTGCCATTTTTAAAACAAATATGATTTGGCTTCATTGTTCATCTATCTAATTTAAAAGGATGACATATTCTTAAAGAATAAAAGTTATGAAAGAAGAGATAGAATGTTTTTTCCTGTAAGCTATTGCTTATAACTCTAGAGAATTAATGAGACTTCCTTACGTATCCCTTGACAATGAGAAAAGTCATGCTTGTTACTTTAAAGCTATATAGCTTTTGTAACTTTGCTAACAAGCACTGTGACACAGAAACAAGAAAAAAGGTTTTTTATTTCTATTGTAAAACCTGGCACTCTTCATTTCTTCTTCCTGGCTTCCTGATTTTTTTCCTTCTGTCTATCTTATAGTTATAAAATATTTATTAGGAATATTACAAAACCCAATTTTTTCTAAAGATGCATTTAATTCTAATATCTTTATTAATATGATTATATTAAAATCTCGGAATGGCATAAGAGATTTTCCTATTATAATTAAAATGGATTTAAATAAAGGAGAAAACAGAAAAGTGCACAATCTTTTTGAAAGGAAGTATCTAGTGAGTCTTTATTATGATGATGATGGTGACAATAATAATAATTATAGTATTGATAAATACTTTAATCCATATTTTTCCCACATAATTCAAAGCAAAACTATCCTATAACATGTTCAGGTGAGACTTTATAAACAGACAAAATCACCCCTTTTATGTTCCAATGTTTTTTTTTAACTATCAG
The DNA here is from genome assembly GCF_009769535.1 of Thamnophis elegans. Taxonomy (NCBI): domain Eukaryota; kingdom Metazoa; phylum Chordata; class Lepidosauria; order Squamata; family Natricidae; genus Thamnophis; species Thamnophis elegans. Next base: position 38,946,109 of record NC_045558.1, read on the forward strand.
ATTCCATAAAATTCAACAAGAACAGAAAATCTATTGGGGCAAAATGAAGTTATAGTTTGAAACATCTGTGCAACTCCAGATTGCCAATGTTCCAACTACTTCTGCACATCATCTTAATTTTGTGAAGAAAGGTGCAAAATCAAATCTTATTTGACTTTATGTCAGTTCTCAAAGTATGTTCCAGGAATATTTTTTATACAACTGATACTTCTTATTCGTCTAACGAGAAAGCCAGTTTGGTATAGTGGCTTAAGGCACCAGCCTAGAAACCAGGAGACCACGAATCCTAGTCCTGAACTTCAGGAATGAAGCTAGCTGGTACCTCTAGGCCAGTCTCTCTCAGTCCTAGGAAGCAGGCAACAATGGCACCCACTTCTGAAAATATTGCCTAGAATTATGCCAGGAGTAAGAATTCCTAAATTCAAAGGATGTACAGGTAGTCCTCAAGTTACAAGAGTATTTACTGACTGTTCAAAGTTACAATGGCACTGAAAAGTGACTTATGACCATTTTTTACAGTTGCGACCATTCCAACAACTCCATGGTCACATGGTCAAAATTCAGATGGTTGGCATATTGTTCATATTTATGACGGTTGCTATGTCCCAAGATCAAGTGATCATCTTTTTGCCTGACCTTCTGACAAGTGACATCAATGGGGAAGCCAGATTCACTTAACAACCAGGTTACTAATTTATGAACTGCAGTGATTCACTTCATAACTGAGGCAAGAAACGTTGTCAAATGGGGCAAAATTCACTTAATAAATGTCTCAGCACAAATTGGGCTAAATTGCTATCGTTAAGTCAAGGACTACCTGTATATAAATTAAAGATATCTAATAAGATTTTTTTTTACTGCTTTCTTTTACAGAGCATTCAAAGTATTAAGGCTTATATGAAAAACCTTGATTAGATTCAAATTTGTAATTTGGAAAAGAGGCTAAATCAAAACACAATGTGGCAGGGACGCAGTGTGTACACCCCACTGACATTGTGAATCATGCACTATTCCTGGCACTTGTTACAGCATAGATAACTACGGTTAAGTTATCTTGTATTTTTGCTGATTCTTTATATTTACGGTCCTTTGATGCATTACACAGATTCAGCCTGCATGGTACTTAGCGAAAGACCGGCCCAAGGTGCCTCTGCCAGCAAAACAGGAGGTCAAGAGAGCCCTCCCAGTACTCCTTATACACGGCCCTCCCAGGCTGTTTTTGGCTGTGATGGCCTCCTGCAGCCTTTTGCCAGCGAAAATGGAGTCTCGACAGCCTACATTTTCACTGGCATAGGGCTGCATGAGGCCATCATGGCCAAAACCGGAAACTTGATGAGTGACATCAAGCTGGCTACCCCCACCCAGCCACCTCACCCACAACTGTGGTCAAACACAACCCTTTTGCAGCCCTCAATGAAATAGATTTTGGAACCCCTGTACTAGTAGGTTAAGATTTTTTTTAAAAATGTCTTACACTGCAGAGGGAAATTTATTGGTTGTATATGAAATGTGATAGGAGAAGAACAAACAATGTATAATGAACTAAAGGAATAGAGAAAAGGGTAACAAGAAGTTTCTTTCATTTTCTGGCTCCTTCCTATAAGTGATGGAAGAGAATCCTTAATTAACTCATTCAGAGCTTCAAAGATATACAAAATAGGAAATGACTGTACTTGAATTCAGATAACAATTCTCATTCACCCATTCAAAAAGGAAAGTGATAGCAGCCCTATCCTTCAAGCAAATGCAAAGAAGACATGGTCCAACACATTAGGTCAAGGGCAGGGGTGGGTTGCTCCGGCATTACTGCCGATTCAGTGCATACAAAAATTTCTGTGCACGTGCACATTTGCTCATAAATAGGTCTGTGCATGCGCAAAATGTTTTTTAAAAAAGTCTGCAATGAAAGTTCTTCTGTGCATGCGCATAACCGAAATCAAGATGGTGGCACTGTAGGAAAACCTGTTCGCAAGTGTGGCAGGCCTGGGTCACTGCTGGTTCCAGTGACCCAGGCCACGAAACCACTACCTTAACCACTGGTTAAGGAGATGCCTTATGTACTGAAATGTAACCGAATAGTTAAATGGCTAATATTGGAATTTGACAGGCAAATCCCCATCCAGTATCAAAAAGAAAAGAGAGAGAGAAAAGACTGTAGCTGCAGTAGGTAACATGTAAAAGTTCAAAGAAAGAAGAATCCAAAACTAACTACAGGGGGGATTTTAGTAAATATGCTTTTGTTAGCCATTGATACATTTAATGTTCTGGTTGGGTAACAGATGCAATGAAATGGGTAGTTGATTTATTTATAAGATTTGTGTGGCCACCACCTTAAGAAATGCAATTCTGGATGGTTGATAACAAATACCTAAAACCAAACACTATGGACACTATAAAAGCAAAAAAATAAAGGCAAAAGAAAATTTATTTGATCTTGCCAACACTACATCTTCCAGTTCCAACCTCACCCTAGTTCATTGTTTGAGGAAAGAAATAGCTCTTTATGGCCCACTAAAAAGGACTACTGTATTACAGAAAAAGCACACTAGATGGGAACAGTTCAATGAGGGGACCTTAAATAGGCCTATGCCAACTGATCTTGGTAATGAGCAAATAGCCTGAGGCAGTGGAGGCCACAGATAACGTGGTCCCATGCCCTGCTGGGTTTTAAAGGTAATAACCAGTTGCTTAAATTGCACCTGGAAAAAAACTAGGAGAACCAGTGCAGCTCACAACATAGAGCTGGGCAAATCAGCTGGTCAGATGTTACAACTGGTCCACCTCATTCTGGACCAGTTGTAACTTCTGGGTGATCTTTAAGGCTGTAGCAGTGTGTTGCAGAGTATGTTGCAATCGTCCAGTGATGCCTAACCTTTTTGTCCTCACGTGCTGAAAGCATGCATGTGTGTGACAGCACTCACTCACATGTCCACACCCATAATGCAATGCACACGCAACACCCCCCACATGCCAAGCTCCCCACGTTGGACACCCCCGTGCTCCCCTATACCCCATTTTGGGCCCAGCAGGCCTCCCCGGAGTCTCCTAGGACCAAAAATGGGTTGTGGGGGCACACGGTCCCCACGGTCCCTTTGCATGTGTGCGCAATCCCTCTGACCTCCCCACACACATGCACATCTCCTGCATGCACAGCAGAGACATGAAAATCACCTGGCCAGCAGGAGGCATGGACATATGCGTGGTGGACCTGAGCTGGATGACAGCTTGCATACCTGCAGAGCAGGCTCCATGTGCCACACATTCATAAGTTCGCCATCACGGCAATAGTCCAACTAGGCAGTGACCATGAGTCCAAAATATATTGAAGTGCAAACTCAGTACCTGCCTGTAACTCCTTAAAGTACCTATTTCTTTTCCTGGGATTGTATAATGCAGCTGCTTTAAGCGACTGCAAGAAAGTGCTAAATTCATCATCTGATGCTATATACCCATTATCATCACCTGTTTAGCAGGAAGTCCAATTTGATTTAATGCTGGGTGTGAATGTATGCGTTGGAAGAGTGGCGGGAAAATACTAGTATTTTCATATTCAGCTTTCTTTAAACAACTTCATTATAATCCAAACAAACCTATAAACACAGATGGTGAAAATGAAGTACCAAGCCAGAAGACTCTCATTGCATTCCAGCTGCTACTCATCCAAGATAATCTTTCAAATTTAAAACCATCATTGCTATCAACTCTCAGGCTCTGGGGTACAATAGGAAGGCAATATCATAACAAATCTCATTATGTCTTATTTGCTTCTACTCATCTGACAGCCCATCCCAGCAGTACTTACCACAGAGAGTTCATATAGGAATCGTCTTGTGCTTCTCTGAGCATGGCAAATTTCTTTAAGCTTCTTCATAATGTACGCTACTTTTTCAGACTCTTTTTCAACTTCTAATGCATTTAAATCATACCGGGACAAATCTGAAAATTGAAGAGCATCAGACAAAGCTTTCCAATCATTTAGGTTTTCTGACACTGTGGATAAGATTGTTGAATAGATATAAGTCAATTTTTTAAAAGGCAATGCAATCTGTTCAAGGAGGCTGCTGGTCATGATTTCACTATCCTCAACATCAATAGTTTGGTTTTCAGTTATCACTTTAATATTTTTGCAGTGAACAAGTCCAACTTTTCTTCTAAGAACTCCTACATACCATTCTTTAATTTTCGTATGTCCAATGGCTTTGACCTTATCTTCTCCAAGTATTCCTATCGTGTCGCCTTTAAAATATTCTAGTAAGTAATCAATTTTGCTTTGGCGTAACACTGTTTTGAGTGCTGTACCATAGCGGGTAATATTTAAAACCTTGTCTTGAAAAGTAGGGTATTTTATGGTGGGCAATAATAATAATGGTGCAGATTTTACTTCCTTGCGTTTTTCAATTCGGTTTGGCTTGTTAGTTACACCCATTAATAACTTAGGAGGTGGTTCAGGTGTTGTAATGTAAAACTGGCATGCCAAGTTATTTTCTGGGGCTTTGATTTGAACACGGAAGACAAAAATGTGTATTTTCCTATTGCAGATTATAGAAAATGGAAAATGACGGTGAATTACTCCACCACCTCCTTTCAATTTTTCTTCTTTAATTTCTTTCCTTTGTTCTTCTTTCTTCACTTCAAAATCTGAATCACAGGAGACAACAGAAATGCTGAGGTCTTGCGGTTTCTCCAATACAAATGTGTGTTTCCCCCATAGCTGGAAAATAACTGGGGGCAAGCTCTTTCCTCCCTTTTTAATGTCACATACTGTTAGTTTATCAGGAACATAGTTGTGATCAAATAAAGCAAAAACAACAGTGAAAGACGGATGGATATGTTTTGGTCCATAAATCCCAACTGAAAGTTTTCTGTGGATATATTCCCAAACACTTACAAGAGAATTAACTGTGTTTGTTTGAGCTACAACAATGATATACATTAAGTGACTAAGGTCTGTTAGTTTCACTTGTACAGTATCTTTATAAATGTAACAATTGTGTATTTTTTCAAATGGCCCTTCCTTATTGCAACTACACAGACAAACAATTTCAGTCATTACCTGACTAAAAGGATCCTTTTTTATTTCAGCTGCAATTTTCATCTCTAATAAAATAGCCTCAGTCGTGTTAAGGTTGCTCAAGGTAAGTTTAATCAAAGGGGTCAAGGTGGTTGAAAACTCATCATTGAGTGATGGTGGAGAATCAAGGATTGCCTGCAGGCCAACTTCTTGGAATTCTCCAAGTGCCACATGACCTTCAGGGAAATGAACAGCAATATCTGAGTCGGGAAGCTGTACTGAACCACCTTCATAATTCACTTTGCAGACTATATGGGTTTCTATAGATTGGGTCTGTGCCCATCCAGGACCTTGATTTATCACATTCAAATCCAGGCAAGATCGGGCCAGTTGTCGTTGATTCAACCAAGCTGTCTTGTAGGCCTCACGTTGATTCTGAAATGCTTCAGTTTCTGGTGGTAGGATATAATTGGATGGTTCTGTATTGGAAAATTCGCACCGTACATCCATAATATCCAAAAGATCTGAAACACTTCTAGATTTTGGAGATCTTTTAGAAGGTTTGCGACAAAAGAGATATTCAATATTTAATTCATCTCCTGATGAAGCAGCAGAATCTGTCCCATTTGAATCTCTAAAAAATAAATCTGGATCTTCTTTCAAGATAGATACCCGTCTATTGTTTTTTTCTTTGTTGCATGATTCAGCTATGTCATCTAAAAATGGATTAGATGCTGACAGTTCCTTCCAAAATGGATTTGTCTTAAATCCACCAGGGGCAACTTGCTTAAATTCTCCAGTCCAGTGTGATTTAAGATGCAATTTATTTTCCTTATTGTCTGTTTTTTTGGGGGATGAGAAAGAAAAAGAGAAATGTAAATTCTCATTGAATTTATTTAAATATACCTAGAATAAATGGAAGAAAACAAGTTTACATTTATCCACCCAATTCATTTTTAACTAAGAATTTAGGTGTCCATCTGGAAAATTAAGATTTTCTTAAGGTTCTATTTAAAATTTAAATACAAAAATATTAAATGTAGCGTGGCCATTGTTCAGTAGTTATTTTGAAAAAACTTACTACTCCCAGACTGATTGTGAAATAACAATTGAGCAAGTATAGAATATAGTTCTACCTTTTCCTAGGAGTGAAATCCCCTAGAATACAATTGGACTAAATCAGAATAAATGGTTAATATTTTTACGATAAAATTGTTATCTTCTTCAAATTGGAGTAGGCTTCAAGCTTCTTCAATGGTCAATGAGACGGTCTATGAATACTGATGGGTGTTATCTACTCTTGACGCTTAACAGTTTATTGGATCAGGTTCCACTAAGCAAAGCTCTAGGTTACTATAAAAATGGACTGTTGTAGCCCTTGGGATATATATTACTGATGGTGAGATAGCACTAACAATATGCTAAAGGTTCCCCTCACACATATGTGCTAGTAATTGCTGACTCTAGGGGGCAGTGCTCATTTCCACTTCAAAGCCGAAGTGCCAGCACTGTCTGAAGATGTCTCTGTGGTCATGTGGCCAGCATGACTAAATGCCAAAGGCACATGGAACACTTAACTTCCCGCCAAAAGTTATTCTTATTTTTCTACTTGCATTTTTAGGGAGGGAGAGAGAGAAGGAAGGAAGAAAGAAGAATCCACTTGCCCTTTTGGAAAAATCATCTTTGAGACAACCATGACCTGGATGATTGGCAATCTCCATAGACATATGACCTTGTTCTGAAGTTTTGATATCTGCACATATTCCCATGGTCACATCAGGGATGGGTTTCAAAATTTTTTGCTACCAGGTCGGTGGGCATGGCTAGGGGGGCATATGACTGAGTGCGCATAGCCAACTTGATGCTGGGGCTCTTTGCTGTCTCCCGGACGGTACTGAGGGCAAGCCTAGCAGCCTACTCTTGAAATGATGGCAACAGCAGAAGCCAGCACTCAGGAAGGCCAACGTTAGCATGCTCCCAGCCGCGCAATGCAGTGCCTTCGCCAGCTCACATCAGAGGATACAGCTGCAGGTAGTATTGCTGGGCTGCTACTCAGGCAGTGTGGAATGCAGTTTAAAGCTAAACTGGAATGGGTGGCTTGCTGCTGATACTTGTTGCTTCTTCTAGTTGGGGGAGAAACACCTCGGCCGAGTGGGCTCTCTTTCTCTTTCCTTCCTTGGGTGGATTTGGTGGGAGCAGCGGGCTTCCTTGCCAGCTTGAGGAGGAGAGGAGGCAGAACTGTTGCCCAAGGGTGAGAGCAACTCCTGGCCGCCTCAGGGTTAGGGTGGAGAGCTGCCTTGAGCCTCCCGCTCTCAGTCTCCTTGCGCTGGGAACATCCTTCTCTAGAGAGAGGCAAAGAAGAACCTCCACCCTCCTATTCCTTTGGCTCCTGCCCAACACTCTCTCTCCCCTTTGCCTCTCCATACTTGTTCACCCATCCCAGAGAGCTGTGGCTATGCCTCTCTCCGATCCAGCTGCCTTCCTCGCCAGTGTCGCTCCTGAGCGAACTCTTCCGTCCTTGGCTGTTGCGAAGAAGCGGCAGCTCTGGGTGCCTGCTTCATTCTCTTTGAGAGCCACTTTGCACCTCGTTTGCAAAGCAGCTCTCAAAGAGAACGAAGCAGGAGTGGTGCACCCAGAACTGCTGTTTCTTTGCAACAGCCAAAGACCTCTTGCACTTGGAGTTTCAAGTTGGAGGGGGACTGCTGCAAAGCCAGCAGCTTTGGGGAGCTCCTTCCCTCAGTGGTTAGTTTTCTTACCTCTAGGCAGCTATGCCAACTTTGTCCTTAAAGGCTGCTCCGTGCCTTTTGATCTTTCTCGGGCATGGAGAAAAGCAACTCAGTGAAGGGACTGAGCCTGCTGCTGAACTTGAAAGCCAAGAGGCTTCTTTTCCACCCAGTCACTGCACACTGCATGCAGGGCATCGAAAAGATTTCTGGTAATTTCTTCTTAGTGGAGGACTTTTTGTGGCCTGCGGCCAGTGGCTGGGTGGAAAAGAAGCTTTCAATCCTCCGGCACTCAAAGAGGCAGCTGAATGGCTTCTTTGCCATCCAGCTGCTTCCCAGCTTCGGTCAGCTTGTCATCCGATGGATGCAGTGACCGGGGGACCGGTTCGGGGGCATAGCCAGCCTGCTGATCCTACCAGTTCAGAGAGCCAGGCCTGATTTTTTCTACCAGTTCAGCCGAACTTGTCCAAACCCACCTCTGGCTCACATGACCACAGTTTGGATGCTTGGTTCACTTTTATAGCTGGTTGCAGCATTCTGCTGTCACATGAACATAATTTATGACTTTTTTTGCTAGTTTCTGGTAAAAAATCACCCATAGGAATACATGGCCATGATAGTCATTTAAATACTATGGTGTTTGCTTAACAACTGTTGTAAAAAGGTCACAAAATTATGTCTGGTCAAATGAGTGCTTCAATTCATGGACTCCATTACAATCATAAATTGAGGATTACCTATACTACCAGTACTAATATGAATAAGAGACTACTAGGAAGTGTAAGGGCTTACAGGAAGACTGGGAAATTTTAAAAAAATCCAGAAGAAAGTGGCAACTTCTGCCAAGAAATCTACATAGATGAATCCATGAAATCACCAAAAAGCGAGATTAATGTATAGGAAGCTTTTAAAATCATTTTTTAAAAGACTAAATAATTATTATTTTATTTTTATAATTTTTAATACTAAAAGCTCCCAACTATTACAATTGCTCTTCATAGTAAAATTACCAGTATTGATTCTGATCATCCTTCTCTGTACATTTTTTCTCTAAATATTATTGACAAATTTTATATGTTTGTATTTTAAAAGAAAAAAAACATGAATTATATTTGCCTCTCTTCATTATAGTCAAAGGCCTGATGCTGAAAGGGCAGCCCTTTTTATATTCTTTCAAAATTCTCACCCGTACTGAAAACATCTACCTAAACATCAACTTTACCATCATTACTACCATACTTTTCAGAGACACGCCAGAATATAAGAATATAAGATGCACCAAGATTTTGAAGAGGCAAATAAAAAAAAAGTTTTTGAACTCTGCAGATCTCCCCAAAACGGCCTCGTTTTTCATCAAAAAAAGCATAGCCTTTAGGAGGCTTGTAGACTGCTCTGGGTAGGGCAAAAACAAGCAAAAACCGGCCCATTTTTCATGAAAATGGGCCAATTTTTTGTCAAGAAAAGGACATGCATAGCATTTAGGAGGCTTATAGTGCTCCTGGGGGCTGGGGGGGGGCAAAAACGAACAAAAAACAGCCTGTTTTCCGTTCATTTTTGCCCTTCCAAGCCCCCAGGAAAGGGGATGGGGTTTGTAGATGCCAAAAATGCTGTATTCATTGTATAAAATTTTCACCCTCTTTTCTGAGGGAAAAAGGTGCATCTTATACTCTGAAAAATATGGTACTTATATAGAACATCTCCAGAAAATCAAACCTTTTTATGATAAATACTTTCTCCTAGAATCAGAATGGTGAACCTATGGCACACGTGCCACAGGAGGCACATGGAACCATTTGTCAGAGCACGTGAGGCCTTGCCCTTTCAGCTGCCAGCATGCATGCATGCACTGGCCAGCTGAGTTCAGCCTTTTTTAAAGCCATTTTTCGCCATCCCCAGAGGCTCCAGAGACTTTGTAAGAGCCTGGAAAGGGTGAAAAGAGCCTCCCCCACCCCAGATGCCCTCTGGAGGCTTTGGGAGCTTCCGTGAAGCCTCTGGAGTGCAAAAAACTGCCCCTATGGGCAAACCAGAGGTTTGGGAACTGACACTCGGTTTGCTCGTAGAGTCATTTTTAGTCCTCCGGAAGCTTCAGGGAAGCCTCCTGAAGGTCCCCGAAGCCTCCGGAGGCTTAAACCAACCTCACGAGAAAACCTGAAGTGACTTCCAGTTTGCTCCTAGGGTCATTCTTTGCCCTCTAGAGGCTTCAGGGAAGCCTCCTGAAGGTCCTGAAGCCTCCGGAGGGCCTCCAGGGCGGGGGGGGGCTCTTTTCGCACTCCCCAAGCTCCTATAATGCCTCTGGAGCCTGGGGAAGGCGAAAAAAGCATGCAAAAATGGGGAGAGTGTCTCTCATGTGCGCATGCACACTGGGGGGGGGGTCGTGCGTTGCATTATGGATGAGGCACGCCCGCGCACCCCCCCTGCGCTCCCCCCTTATGTCACATGAGCCAAAAAAGGTTCGCCATTGCTGTCCTAGAACTTTTTTTTTTTAAAAAAGCAATGGCTGAAGTGGAGCAAAATCACATATAAAGAGTTCCATTCATTTCCACTTTTTTCATAGCAGAATATTTATCTTCTTCCTAAAATTTAACAGCAAATTATATTTTCTGTGCAAGTAGTAGAGCTGTCAGTTACATACCTATCCAATCATTTCTTGTAAGGTTTCCATCATCCAAGTCAACCAAAGATCCTTCTGATTTGCTCCATGAAAATTCCTTTAAATGACAGGAAACAGACATTTTTCTTCCTAGATGATTTAAGATAAATTTGTAAATAAATGGAGAACTATTTAAAGCTGCAAATATAATTTCAAATGTAATGTTGGAATCAGTATCTAAAGCATTTTTCCAGCATGAATGTGCCCACATAGGTCTTCAAACAAACCACCTCATTACTTTATTAAGGCAATATTTTCTGTGCATAGAACAAAGAAGCCAATTAACATAAGATTAATTTCTTTTGTATATAAATTCTATCTACATGTAGTATTAAAGTATTGCATATGGTCTATTCTAATAGGCTGCATGCTCTCTGGCTTAAATGTCCAAAATTTTGTTTATGTGACAAAGCAAAGCTATACAATTATGGTAAATAACACTGACCAAAAAATAAAACATAATCAAAAAATAACTTTTTACAGTAAACAAAACAGCAATAGATAACTTATCCCTTCAGATAGATTATAGGCAATCTGGCTTTAACCATACTTTTTTTGACAAAGAGAAGTTGAAATTCAAAGTATCTGATTGCTATTAATTTGCCTATTATGTGTAACCATTATATAAAAATCCATATATACCAATAGTAGTGAGAATTATTATAGTGAAATACAGTGTTATATAATGGAATTTAATATGATTTCTTTTGATGGATATGCACAGGATTGTTCAAAGCTAAGAACAGATTAGTTGGAATTCCATATTGAGTTATGTTAGCATAATTGACAAAAATAAAAGACTTGGATTCAAATCTGCCCTTAAGCATGGAAATTACTGGAGAGATTTCTCCTATCTCTAAAACCAAGTGCGTTCGATATCTAGATGATGTTTGTGTATCTAAAAATTCCTTGACAAACTCTCTGGTTGCTTGGTGCCTCAAAGTACCATAATGAGCCTAAAAGATTCACAAAAAATAATATAATCAGTGCATTTAAAAAAATTAGTAAGGTTTAAAATTGATAATGTGCTATTAACTATGAAATTTAGTGAGGTGATTTTTGTTTCTGATTTTCAACAATAGCTTCAACACTATAAAACTACCTTTAATTAATTTAGTGGTCATGAACAAAATATAATTTTGTGACTATAGCATTAGCTTATCTTATTAAAAAAAAAATGCTAGTAACAATTAAGTCTTCTTCTAATGACTTTTTTTTGAGCCAGTGATTCTGAAGAACCTGAAGATGAATCTCAAATACTTTGGCCACCTAATGAGAAGTAAGAACTCACTGGAGAAGAGCCTAATGCTGAGAAAGATTGAGGCAAAAGTGGACGACAGAGAACAAGGTGGCTGGATGGAGATACTGAAGCAGTCGGAATGACCTTAAATGGACTCCAGCGGATGGGAGAGGACAGGAAGGCCTGGAGGAACATTGTTCATGGGATCATGATGGGTCAGACATGACTTCGCAACTAACAACAACAGGGATACTTGGTTGATTTTATACCTTTATCATCAAATGTGTTTGATATAGCCATAGTATGAAGTATTCACCTTGTCTAATTAAAAAAAACACTCTTCCTTCAATAAAGAATTGGGTCTATATTTTTTGCTAAAGCACTATTAATCTATTTTTTTAAAAAAAATCTGCCTTCCATTAATAAGAGAAGAGGTGCCAATACTTCAATTAATATTTGTGCTTTCACTTTACCCCAGCAGGTGGCAGCATCTGCCGACAGTATCTGAAACTAAACAGGCCTGATGATGGACGAGCTTCCAGAAGGTGGCAATGGAAAACCACTGCTTTATTTGTCAACTCCTTTAAGTTGATTTAGGAAGCGAGATTCACATGGATTTTAACTAGTTTTAAGGTCAAGAATTAGGAATTAAAAGACTAGAATCTTGACAATAGATAACCCTCCTTTATTAATGATGTTATTAAGGTGTGGGCACCCTTTGAAACTTTTCAATTAAACTTTTCATTTTTCCACTTTGGTTTCATGAAAAGCTAAGAATCATTTAAAAATAAAAGTCTGTACACGTAGTCCTAAGCTTCATTCAGTGACCTTCCGAAGTGACAATGGCACTGAAAAAAGTGAATTGTGAAACTTTTTCATGCTTTTCTGGTCTTTGACACATCCTGATAGTCACTTGATCAAAATTCAGATGCTTGTCAACTGACTCATATTTATGATAGTTGCAGTGTCCCACAATCCTTTTTGCAACCTTCTAATAAAGCCTTCTGATGAGTAAGTCAGATTCACTTAATAACTGTGTTACTAACTTAACAACCGGAGTGATTCACTTAACACATCTGGCAAGAATGGTCATAAAAGATAAAGGTTTCCCTCGCACATGTGTGCTAGTCGTTCTAGGGGGTGGGCCTCATCTCCGTTTCAAAGCCAAAGCCAAAGCCAAAGAGCCAGAACTGTTCAAATGACTAAACGCCGAAGGAGCACAGAATGCTGTTACCTTCCCACCAAAGGTAGTTCCTATTTTTCTACTTGCATTTTTACATGCTTTCAAACTGCTAGGTTTGCAGAAGCCTGGACAAGTAACAGAAGCTCACTCCATTATGCGGTGCTAGGGATTCAAACCACCAACCTGCAGATCTTTCTGATCGAGAAATGTCTTATCCACTGAGCCACCGCGTCCCTTAAGAAAGGTCATAAAATGGGGCAAAATTCAATAACTGCCATGCTTAGCAACAGAAATTTGTGGCTCAACTGTAGTAGTAAATCAAGGACCACCTATAAAAACTTCTTCCATCTGCTGATGTAATCCTTCTCAGTTTTTAACCCCCTCAGTCCTGTCATTGAAAGCCCAGCTCTTCTCAAAGAAGACTTTCCCTTGCAATTTGATTTTCATTCTCTGCACCTTTGTATCTGCTTCAGATTGGAGATCAGGAGAAATGAAAGCTAATAATTTTTAAAAAATGGTTTTCTAAAACTCAATGTGATGAACTATTGGTGGATAGCAAAACTGAATCAGAAGAATAACATTTCAGTGTGTTCTTGCTAAACTGAAAATATACTGACTAAAAAAGTCTCTGCTGTTTATTTTTAAATCACAATTAAAGAGCAGTATAATAATTGCTACAAAAAGACTACTTATCATACATTCCACTAATGGAGAATAGTGGGTTCTCTATATGGAGAAAACAAAAGGACAGTTGAGCAATATTCAGTCCGATTGCCATGATTTAAAATAAGGGCAAAAAAAGAGCAAAGACAGCACCCAGCTGTTAAATGATGCAAATTCTGCACACATTTTGAAAACTCTCTGAGAGTTTTCTAAGATAAAAGACAGCATTTATAGAGTAGGGATGTAACAACAAGGCAGAAAATACATGTTGTTTGTATACAATATGCAGTGACACAAATGTAGTAATAAAATGCCTCTAAAATATTTCTTGGAAGTTTGATCATATATTTATCTGAATATAAATAATTTCAATGTAAGATTAAATGAATAAATACAGACTTTAAAAAAAGCACTCATAAAAAGCTTTGCTGATATGCTAAATAATGGATGTCCAAACGTTTGGTTTGCCTTGGCCTTACTGAGGAAGAGAAATTGCCTTGGGCCGCTTATAAAATGTACATACAATATAGTTAATATATATATAAATCACATAATAATAGAGTTAAATATTAAAGTTTACAATCTTGTGTGCTGCAACACTAGCTGTTCAGGGATGCACATGAACCCAAGTTGGAGATACCTGTTCTAAACATTAAGAGAGCGGTTAGTCACTTAGCTAAAAAATAAACAATCAAAACCCCCTTCTATTGTTGACTTCGTACTCCAAGAGAGTCATTTTCACATCAGACAAGTTGTATTAAAAAAAAAAAACGATTTAAAGTCCAAAATGATGCATAACATGCTTGATAAAATACCTTTTTCAACTGATATACTGTATTACGCAGAAGAATAAAGTATTTTGAACTAAACTTACAAATGAAATTGCTGTGTATATATCAATACTACAAAACTGATGTGAATCCTGAAATCTTTTATTTATTAGTCTTTAATTCACTTAATTTTGGATAACAAAATGATCTTCTTCCATTGGATAGAATGGGGGAGAATTATATTGATTTAACTTTATTCTCTTGGAATATCTCTGGAAACAAATTTTTTCAAAAGTTTTGCTTCCTGAAAAACCTTTGGAGATTATATTTGTGTTCAATTTAAGGGAATCTAATTTCAGAATGACCATGTCACATAGGAATTTTAAGAAATATGACATTCACTTTTAGTGACCATGATGTATTTATTCACATTATGCTTCTATCAAGCTGCATGAGTTCAACAGAGCTAGCAGTGATTTTCTGCCTGTTTTCATTTGTATTCAGTGTCCAATACATATCGCTACAGTGTCCAAGCAATAGTCAGTCAGCATTGATGGATTCCTGTGGCCCTGATATTTTTGCCAATATCCTGGTGAAACTCATTGCACCTAAACCTTCGGGAAAGATGTCGAAGTGCACATGCGGAAACTGAATCTTCACTTACATGTTGCATTTCGTGGTCTTGTATGCTGTAAGCTTGTCAACCAGCTGAATGGAATTGGTGCTCTATGGATGGATGCCAAGAAAACTCTCAATAAAACCCATTACTTTCCAAGCAATTTTCTCTGGCCCCACTAACAGATCCTTGAATCGCTTGTCATTGATGATCCATCTGATCTGTGGATCAACAGAGATGCCTTCCTTGATCTTAAACATCCGTTATTCTTGGAAACATTTATCTCAAGTAACAAAAACTTCACCTTTCTTGTTCATTGCTGTCACAAAATTTGTCATTATTACAAGTTTTATGTGAAGCGAAGTTAAAAATATCTATTAGCTCAACAAGTGGTTCATGTTTTTCTACCCTGGAATCAAATTCTTTCAGAGTAGCCAATTTTTTTTTTTGTCTGTTCCATTCACTTATGTAAAACAGTAGTTAATAAACTGCATTCCAAGCAAAAAATAAGTATTTTTGGATCCCCACAGATATTTCTGTTGTATTTGATGAACTGGATATGCATTAGCAACAGTTCCATGTTTCTTTCATGTGTGCAGCACAGTCAATAGATAATATTATTAACTTAGATTTCTATAAAAAGGTGTGTGATAGGTTAAATTACAGGCTACTTTTGTGATAAGTAACCAAAAATCAGTAAGATGTAGCCTAAAATGTTCAGAAAGCAAAATCTTTGTTGTACTATTTCATACTGATGAAATACCAAAAGCAAATGATTTAGCTAATTCATATATTTGCAAGGAATTGAGCAATAGGCTTTAGAAATACATACTGTATTTAAATTACGATTGTCACATAGTTTTTGCAACTATTTCAAGTACTGAATTTTCTAGCTCCTAAGAGCAATGACAGGATATTGGCCAATCTAACATTTAAAAAGTTTTCATCAGGAAATTTACAAGTACTTATTTTCAGGTCACCTGGTGCTATTAAATATTAAATGTCTACTTAAAATGCTTAGTGTAGTAACATTTTTTTCTTTTTAAAAAACTGAACTCTAATTATATTTCACACAATTTTTTTTTAAAGAACAGAATGGTGCCATATCTAAGCATCATGGCCTGAAGCAATGCCAAGAATATGCTGAATCAACTGACATAATGCTAACAGGGAAATTTTCCCTGTGCTGGTGGTTATAGGAAGCTTTCGATTTTGATGTAAAAGATTGGGATGACAAACTTTCTATTAAAATCAGGTGAGAAAAAAGAAAACCAATCTAAATAGTGCAGAGCATGGCAACTGGGGAATTTTCTGAAACATTTTCAAAACAATTCAGTTTGTTCCTGTCACAGGCTTTATCACAGTGCTGCAAAATTCCATGAGGCCCAACCAAAGAAATTAAGTACCACCAATATACTGGAAGATAAAACTGAAAGAAACTACCTGTAAAAAAATGGAATAAGCCTAAAAAGCAAATGATGAAATGAATTGAACAGCTAAGAACATAAAAAGCAGACCAAATAATTTTGGGATTGAAAAAAAAATGTATTAAAAAATTCTGTTCATTTGGAACACATTTTATTGCTGTACAAGGATGACGGAAGAAATGAATACAGTTGATTTAGAAGAAGATATCTGCCAAGAAAGTACATGACCATAGCAGAATATATATAATAAAATGACTTAAAAAGCATTCTAATAACTGAAAAAGAAAACAGCAATTTAAAATTTGTCATGTAATCTATTAGATCTGCCCAGAATTGAATATAACAGGACAATACAATGATATTTTTTCCAGTACAAACTTCTATTTTTTTCCAATAGAATGCTGATAAAGACTTTGCTTAAACAGGCATGTACTAGACTTAAATGATATATTAAATGAAGATTTAAAATATAAGAGTCTCTTGCTAATCTATATTTTCAAAAGAGCTGATGGCTACTACTGTAAACCTTTTAATAGATCAGTCTCCCTTATCTTTTTAATCCTTTATTGGACAGTTGCAATTTTGAAGCATATTATTTCACAAAAAGTCTACGAAGAAGTCACTTACTAATTTGCCAAAGATTTGCATGAATTGACCACAGCATTCTCTGTCACTTCTCGTAGCCTTTCTTTCTACTATTACTGCTTGCTTCTAACTGTTTTCCACATAACTGAGCAAACTTCCCAACAAAACCAATAGTTGCAATTGTGTATCCCTGTGATGGCAAACCTATGGCATGCGTGCGACAGGTGGCACATGGAGCCATTTCTTGGGCACGTGAGGCGTTGCCCTGTCAGCTCCAGGGTAGCTGATTTCGGCTTTCATTTTTTGGCAAAAAACAACACAATACACAAGAGACTCCTTAGTGCTCTGGTCATCTTCGTGTTGCCTCAGGAAGGAAAGGAATGGGGAGCAGCAGCAGTCGCTGGATGCAGGGACTCTTACAGAAGTTACTGCTACATGTTCCTCAGACAAGGACTATATGAACTAAACTGTATTTTATCCCCATCTCTTGTTTCAACATCATTTATGTTAAAGCTATTCAAAATGTAATAGAAAATATTAAAGAAGTAACAATGGTAACCCTAATGCACTATTTTATTACTGCTCTGAACTAGCTGCTAGACGATATTGAATTAACTTGAGCAAAATACCTAGGTTTATCAAATTTTGGACAATTTACCAAAAGAAACTAAGTTTAACCATTATAGCCCCAAATCTTTATCAAATATATACCATCCCCGATTTACCAGTTTTCCATAAAGAACCAAGTTCTAGATATTTAACTGGTATAGAAAACCCGCTAAAACTTGAGTTGATACAGCTGTCATACAGATCCAAACAAAATGGCTACCACTTGGATTACTTTGCTTATCTTATTGTTACCATATAACAATATCAAGGATGATTTTACCTTTGGCACTTTAGATGGTGCCAAACTTCAACAGCATGTCCACTGGTAAAGAATGGTGGGAGTTATAATTCAATAATACATTAATGACCACAAATTTTAAACCCAGGCTTTTCATCAATATGCTGATCTTGTCAACTGTGTAAGACTCTTTGACATATAAGATGGAAAAATGAAAAGGAATAACTTTTAGAATTTTGCATTGCATTCTACAATTGTTACATACATTGTTGTATGAGAATAATTTATTCAAATAAGATCAGAATCCAAGTGATTTTAGCTAACCATGAAAGAGCTAAGTAGTGTTGGATCTGATTAGAACCTAGAAGGGTCCCTTCTAAAATTTCTGGAACTTTACATCAATCACAAATCACTTCATGATGCAGCCAAGAAAATTATTTGGGCATGTCCAAATTCATATATTTCTAAATATGAAGAAACTAACTATCCTCTCTTTAGTCATAATGGCACTTGTGAGTACCTATTTTCCCCGTCACTAATAACACTCAGATTTTCCAGCTCACAAAAGTAGTTTGTCAGGAAATGACAATGATTTTCAAAGGGGAAAAATTAAGAAGGGTTGATTTACAAGTGTGATTTATTTTGCAGTTATAAACATTCAGTTCAAATTATTTCGTTTTATTTTATTTGAACATATTAGATCAGAAATAGCTGGCAGAGCAGGGCTGTCAAACTCACAGCCTGCGGGCTGGATGCTTTAGACACTGGCCATGCCCATTCCCGGTTTAGCGAAGGGGAAAAAGTCATGCTTCATCATGTGATAATGCCGTGACAATGCAAGTTTGGCACCCCTGTGGTAGGACATATTGTCACATACAGCAGATTCAGTGGTGGGTTTCAAAAAAATTTGGAACCTCTTCTGTGGGTGTGGCCTGCTTTCCGGGTCTACTGGTGGAACCTCTTCTAACCTGTTCAATAGATTTGAACGGTTCTACCGAATAGGTGCGAACTGGTAGGAACCCACTTCTGAGCAGATTCCAAGAAAAGGTTTAATCCTGTATGTCCTAAGTGGTATTATATTTCCCCAATATTGTACCTAGCAAAAATAAAATTTCATATATTAATCACCTAAAGCATTTTTCATTGCCTTGTGTTAAAACTGAATGCACACATGAATTTTTTAAGTATTTACTATTCCACAATCTAATGTCTTCCAGATTATTAGGACTACATATCATAACAACTCATTCAGCATATCATGTGGATTATGGGAGTTGCAGTTCAATTTATTATAAAGCATTGGATTGGTAGGCTTTGAAGTCTTATTGTAACCAATTTAAAACAAACTTTTTTTACAATGGGTTTTCTTTAGGTATTTATAAATAACTTTTTAATGCATTAAACTCGAAATGAATCTTTCTTAGGCAAATATTGAAGGAGCTGGGCATAAATGGCATTCTAAAAATGTATCAATTTGTGGAGAAAGAATTGGGTGATCGATTTTTCTGAATTTCTCTACAGGACAAGGAATTCTCCAACAATTTCCAATTGCAGGACTCCCAG
Organism: Thamnophis elegans; assembly: GCF_009769535.1. Lineage (NCBI taxonomy): Eukaryota > Metazoa > Chordata > Lepidosauria > Squamata > Natricidae > Thamnophis > Thamnophis elegans. Next base: position 38,965,387 of record NC_045558.1, read on the forward strand.
GGGTTAATGCAGTCTTCTATCTTCTATCAATTTTCCTTGAGATTTAATTAAATCATGGGAAGTTAGAGAAGTCAAGGAAGAAATGATTGTACCGTGAAAGACAAGAACCTACAAGCACTACCCCATCATTAAGTTTGAATAATGCTCTATAAAGATTCACCAAGGCTATCTTCTTCCTTGGAAAGTTTTCTATTTTTCCACAATTAAATTGAATATGCATTGATAAGAAACATATTACAGGAATATTGTTACTATTGATTAATTTAATATGGATATGCAGGCCAAAAAATTCTGGGTAGTTTATAATATTACGTTATGCAATTTAAAACTATGAGAGTTCTTTGAAAATTCCAAAACGTTTGCAAAGGCTGTGTGTGTGTGTGCACGCGCGTATGTAGAATCTTACAGGAAAATGTACCTTGTTTTTTTTTATGAAGTACAGCCACCTCATTATTTAATAAATGCATTCATCTTTAAGAAACCAATATGCTAGCTGTTTCTGCTAGAAAGCTATTTCTCTGGCCATCATCTAAAGCTTCCTGCACTGAGGGACACACAAACACACACACACACACACACACACAGCAATAAAGTTTTATTTACTTGATTAATGTTTTCCAACCAATCAATTCAATTTAATTCATTTGAAAGACCTAGCTTACATAGTATTGTTTAGATTAAAATGTTTATTTTACCTATTTCCTGCACAGAATATTATAGGCCATAATGAATTATTATGACATATAGCTTTATTTGCATAGCTGAAAGATATAGTTGAATATTACTTTTCTTTCAAGTGGGAACTACCTGACTACTCATTTAACATCTGTTATTTGCCCTGGGCTGCCTAGCAAGCTCATAATCAGTATGTTATAGTATGGTATTTGGCTTTCAAAAACTTAATAAGCCATAAGCCATGGATAAGCAAATGCTACCAGTCAATAACCACTCAAAATCTGATTTACACAAAACAAACATACAAGAAACTAAAACTGTAACAAGAAGCCCACCAGCTGAAAATGCCCTTTTCATATTTGTAACTCACTTTTGTTTCCCAAAAACTCTGAATGGTGGATGTTGCTCTTGCTCACCCCACCCCACCCTGCCCTGGCCCTTGTGATCCTCACATAAACAGAGAGTTTGGGCGAGAGTTACTAACTAGTTTAGCCCCCCCCCCAGGGAAATTCGTGGCAAAGTAGCACCTAGGATTCATACGACTGCAAAGAAATCAGTTCGTTTCTACCCTCCAAGCTAAAACATTATTATTTATCATTTCAAGCAGAAGAAAAATTGTGCTCTTTATGCTATAGATCGGCATCCACTGCACGATCCATAAAAATATATCTTGGAACGAGAAAATAAACTACTAAATGTGTCGTGCATTATGCCATTCTGGATAATAATTTTTAAAATGAGCTCTACAAAACAAAGGAAAAAGGACTCCCACGCTCGCCTGGATGAGAATTTCAAATTTGTGAGCACCACCAACTCTACCGTAGTATTTTCCTGCTAAATGTTTATAACTTCACAAACTCTTCAAGAAAAACCCGAGAGCAAGGCTTGATTAACACATACATCTTTACAGTAGAAACTACGGTGGGATAATATGATTACACACATGCTCGAGAAAAGACCAGAGCTGAGACCTAAGTTTCCCAAAAGCCAAACTCAGACTTGGGCACCCATCCCGTGACAGACCTACGCCACACTCTTCTTCGTCTACTACTATCTTAGCTATTTCTCATTTAACATTTGAAACGTGCAATTTAAACAAAACAATACCTTTCTCGTCCCCCAAATCTGCAGAGGTCAATTATCCTGAAGCATCACTTTAGAAACTTGCAAGTGATTCAGGATTCTTGATAATCCCGCACAAGCTTCTTAAGTATATACTCGATTACCTTCCCAGTTAGAAGCAACACCTCGTCTTGTGGCGGCAGCGCCTTCTGGAAAACTGAGTCCTACAACCGTTTCCGAGCGCCCAATGAGCCAGGGGTTTCGGAGAGCTTGAACTACACTACCCATAAACCCATTCTCTTCACCTGAGCTTCCACATGAAACCAGGAGAACTGGTTTGATTACTAGAGTTTCACCTTGGGCCGGAAAGAGAGACGAGGAGAGAATAGTTCAGTTTACATTTTGTTTTGTGTGGAGTTTGTTTAGTTTAGCCAGGCTTTATCTCAATGAGTATTTAACTATGTATGTATTCTTGCTCTAGTCTATCGCCTGTCATTTTTCTCAACATTAACAATTTGTAGGTTATAAAAAAGCCACGGAAGGTGTAAATTAACATCTGGCATTACAGAAACTAGGTTTCAAAAATGTATGAAATATAAGATCTTATTTTTCAAATTACCTGAGAAACTTTGAACTGCCAGCAAGCAGGCAAATTGGGATAGACCAACAGTCATAGAAGATAACATTAGAAGAGGAGAAAAGACCTTGTCAATCTCACTGATTTATTGGAGTTGGTGGGAAGTAATGCAGGCACCAGGAATATTGTTGTGTTTGCATCATCCCCTTATTATTTTTAATTAAATTGTAGTTTATCAGGATTTTCCCCAGGTAGTTGTAGTCTAAATCCACATATTTCTAGGCAGAGCAACATTACAGTTCTTGAAAGACTGTATGCACATGTATCTTTGTAGGCCCCCTGTTGTATAATAATTCAGATATACATTGTTATAAGGTTATTCCTTGGACCAATGTATCATTGCAATCAGATACATAATAAGGAATATCATCTTATATTTTATATCCTGCCTTTTACTTTCAATAACTCAAAATAGCATACATGGTATTTTGTTTTGCTATATATCAGATATATAAAACCTAATGTTCTCTATGAAGGCTCATACAAGTGGAAGATCTGGTTATTAGTGGGATTACTAAGAAAAGTATGACACCACGGGAGTTGACACATATATAAATGCAATTAGAATCATAATCTTCCATGACAAAAAAAAATAAGCTTCCATTCTTCGGAAGTATAGAGAATGGGTATCTACCTTCTGAAGCTTTATTTAATGGACCATGCTTACAATTATTTTGAAAATAACTTTTCCACAGCCACTGTTCTGGTTTGTTGCTAAGGTGTTTGTCCAGAATTAGGGCATGCAAGTGTGTTGAGCTTTACTCCATTGTCTCCCATTTTTTTAACCTTAAAAATTGGTGGGGAAACACACCAGTTTTCCAATCACAACGCTGTTGAAAATTTACAAATAGTTTTGGCTCATAGGTAAGGTGACCAGATTTTCAGATTGGTAAAGAGGGACACCTTTGACCATGAGGGGGAAGGGGTGCTTGATTAAAAATTTTATACGGAACAACAAAAATTTTCATACAATGCAAAAATAGTATTGTAATATTTTTTTATTTCAACATAACTACAATTTACAAATATAAATTGTAACTGTTGCCAAACATCAAAATTTTGATCACATGACCATGAGGATGCTGAACGGTCGCTAAGTGTGAAAATGGTCACTAAGTGTGAAAAATGGTAATCAGTCACTTTTTTCAATGCCATTGTAACTTTGGTCACTATACCACCTTTCTTGCCACAGTTCTTAAGTGAATAACTGCAGCTGATAAGTTAGTAACATAAGTGAATCTGGTTTCCCCCTTTGACTTTGTCAAGAGGTCACAAAAAGCAATTACATGACCCCAGGACACTGAAACCATCATAAATACGAATCTGTTGCCAAACATCAAAATTTTGATCGCATGACCATGAGGATGCTGCAATGGTCACTAAGTGTGAAAATGGTCACTAAGTGTGAAAAATGGTCATCAGTCACTTTTTTCAATGCCATTGTAACTTTGGTCACTATACCACCTTTCTTGCCACAGTTCTTAAGTGAATAACTGCAGCTGGTAATTTGTATTTTGGATAGAATCTTTTTTTTAATTGTTTAAGACAATTTTTAAAAAGTATCCACACAGAATAAATTGAAGTAAAACATTTCAAACTATTCCACACAGAATAAATTGAAGTAAAACTGTTTTTAAAAATTCTATGTACAATATATTTCAAAGTATTGTGCACAGAATTTTTTAAATGGTTTATTTCAATTTATTTTGGATAAAATCTTTTTTAAAATAGTCTAAGACAATTTAAAAAAAGAATCCACACAGAATAAAACTATTTTAAAAAATCCTATGCACAATAAATAAAATATTATTTTAAAATACATTAAAAAAATAAAAGAAAAAACCCAGCTCACTTACCAGCAGGCAGGAACTCCAAGTCAATCCAGAATGATGTAGGTGTTAATACAAAGAACTGAGCAAATTAAAATGGTGAAATTAATCAGGGAAATATTTTTCAAAGAAACTTTGCCACCATTTTTTCCACACGAGCCAACCTTCAACCTCCGTGCCCCCCCCTCCGGAAAATCCAGGAAGGAACACTCGTGACTTCTCTAGCCTAGTATTTCCTGCAGCTCTATGGTACTAAGTCATCTTTTCTTATAAAATGAGGTAAAAGGGCAGGGGGGTCCATTTTGTTGCTTTAACGTTTTAATATCTTCAATGAAAGTACTGAGACAGAGGGATTAGACAGGGTGTCTTTTGTCTTGCCCCGGTTAGGATTTCTTAAGCAAATCCACTGGGCTTTCAACATGAAGCCAAAAAATCGGGACTTTTTTAAAACGCCCCGGGACATGGGACAAATTGTTATAAATCGTGACTGTCCCGCTGAAATCGGTACGTCTGGTCACCTTACTCATATGTAGTCACATGGATGGGAAATTATCAAATCTGCTTATGGATGAGATTACGGTCATGATTTTATATGGCATGATTTGTTTTTCTGAAATTATTCATGCAGAGGTATCCAATTCAAGATATCAAGGCCCTTTTGACATCACACAAATGATATAATTATGCAATTTCTTCAGTAATAAAATGATATATAGTATGGTCTGACATTTGTGCTTTGATGTCATATGCCTATCACTTGCACTCATTGCTTTACCATCTCTCAAATCTACATGTTCCTTATATGCTAGCATAATAGCTACAACAAAAATAGTCTTTCTTTTGAAGTGCTGAATTGGTAATAATAGGAAGCCTTGGAAGCTGAATATGGGGTTAATTATTCAATTAATTTTTAAATAATTTCTGACTTTTAAGTATTACACTGACTCCTTAATGGAAGTTTAGATTAAAACTCTAATTACATTAAATTACATTAAAGTAGTAGATTTGTTTCCTAGCATTTTTCTGCAAGTTCTGATCTATTGGTTGTGACTATAATTATAATTATATTATTAATGCTGAAAGATGATTATACAAAATAACTTTTGATTTCTAGTTTCTGACACAGTTTCTCTATGACTAAAATCAGTAGGGCAACATAGTATTATAGTAGACATCACATTTAGAGCGTGACATTAATATCTGGAATGCTAATTGCTAATATTGACTAATAAACTATTGTGTGCTTCAGTGGATTAATTAGTGGATTAATTAGAATATTTGTAGAAGAACTTTTTCAGGCAACCAGTAATAATACAGTAGTAACTATCTGCTGATTTATTAATACATTCTTCATTTCTTTTTCTTTCTCTTTTTGGCTGTAAAGCCAATTGTGGTTATTATGTTGCTTTAATAGTTAAATAGTATGAGGTTAGGATAATTACAAAAGAACAGTGAAGCATGAATAAAAAGGTGAGGTCTGAGTTCCAAAACAAAATGTATTTATCTAAAAACAGACACATAATATCCATTGTATTCAGCTTTTTAGCTTCCAGTTATCATTCAAGAAATCTAGGGATACCAGATTGTAGATTACTACATACACACACACACACTCTACACACAAACACTCACACTCACACATACACACAGAGTTACATTTTATATTGTACAATGTTCAATATTGCTCAGTATCACCAATTCTCTGGCAAAAACTCAATGCAACATGCAGCATTTTTTCAGCTTTTTCTTTTGAATTCCTTTGGGATGGAAGTGTTAGGGGCTAAGTACGGTATGGCAAGTTATGTGCTCAATTGCTATAACATTCTTCAAATGTATGCCAATCTATTTTACTTCTGTGTCAAAGTTTGCTGTCTTTTCTTGGCAAAGATAAATTGTAAAAAGGAAAAAGGTGCTGTATTTATGAACATTAGCGATATATTAACTGTATCATATATTTTAAGTGTTTCTGGGATTTAGTTACAGCAGTTACCTTACATTGTTTCTTTAAATCAAAGGGTTTATGTTTCTATATGTTTACCTAAACAAGGGATTCATTAAATTATTTATAACAACAGTAGGCAAAAAGTAATAATTAAAAGGGGGAGTGATGACACCTATTACTATTAGGCCCTAGAGTGGAATCTGGTTGCTCATATCATGAACAAGAGTTACTGAAAGAGAGTGTGAAAGAGAGTGTGATTAATCAGCATAAGAGCTGTCTAATCATAAACTTCCTCTGAATCATAATACTGCATGAATAACCATATCTGTGACCTTCAAATTCTGTTTTCACAATCTCTTAGCATTATTTAAGCTCATTGAGTATATTAGGAAACAAGCTTCTGGATGGTAACCAGTCTGCCATGCCTAATAAGAATGGTTCTGTAAACCTTGTGGAAAGTTATCACCCAGCCCTATCCCAGAAAAAAATGAAATAACCTAGGAAATATTGAAATGGCAGAATATTATATTTCCCTGGATGTGAAAAGGAAGAAACATGTTTTAAAAAGACAGAGTAGCTCCCTGCAGCTTCCTGCCCCACCCCCTTTGTCAATGAGCCATGAAAGCCTGAACTAGTCCACTTTACATAATAAAGGTAGTATCAGCTTTTCACAGAAACTCACCACATGGCATCTGAGAATTCAACCAAACTTGGATTCAAAACACAGCCTGTGCTTGGCCCCATGGGAGTTTGACAACCAATCAGAATACAAGTTCAAGATCAAAGGCCAGAGAGGGCATAAAACCAGGAACTTTCAGCATCTCAGCCCTTCCTTCTCTTCTTCTCCACCAACATTGAAGAATATGATAACCTTTTCTGTTCAGCCATGTGGTCTAGTCCACCATTAAACCATCGTTCCAAGCGGCTTCCATGTCTCCAGTGTTTTTTTCCCCACTTGGAACCGAACCCAAAAGGACGTTTCTTTCAACAACCTGATGAGATATTATTACACTAAACTTTTAAAATCTTCTGATGTAGGAGGGCAGGGATTTATCTGAATTCTTAAGCTTCTAGACAGTTAACTTTAAAAGTACAGAAGTCACAGTAATTTATTAATAAGTGCCTCACCAAATACTTCCGAACAAGCTTTTCAACCATGGGATATGAGGAGTTCTTATGAATCAGTAACTGCATAAAGAGCAGGAAGAACATAGCAATAAATGAAAAGTCCTCTCAAGAATGGCATGCAGGAAGTGTAGTCTCCAAGGATTAGTGCAGAAACCGATGAGTCAAATTTTGTTGTTAAATGACCTGGAACAGTGAGGTAACTGTGTTTTCAATGCAGTGAAGTTAAAAATGGATAGCAAAGGGATCTCTTCAGCAAAACGATAAACATTTTTAAATGTGGAGTGCCTGGTGCTGTCTCTGAGCTTCACTGTTTGCTTGCAGACATTTCATTGCCCAATTTTACCAATTGGATGATAAAACATCTACTGTGTATGAAACAACTAAACTCAGAGAATACGAAGGACTCCCCACTTCAACCTAGAGCTCTTAATTTTTCATTACACCTAAGTATACTGTTTAAGAAGGAAAAAATATGTACATTGGGCAAATACTTCACATTTTACATAAATGTATGAGGCCTAACAAGGGAATGACTACTTTAGGTTGTTGTGGATATGTGAATCAAAATAATCTAGGGTGCCCTGCAACTGTCGAGCTAATGATTAAGATCCTGCTTATCATCTTGGTTCAGAAGAGATCAGTCAAGTGCTGCCATCTGCTGATACAATATGAACTTCTCATTGTGATAACCATATGGAATTGCTCTGACCTGGATTATATTTGAAATATTATTTCTAAAATAAGGCTACAAGTAGGAGCTGTTGTTGCAAGGAAATTCTCCTTTTTTAATTATTGTATTTGAAACAATGACCTTTGAGACGTGTCCCTGATGCAAATTGCTATTGAAATATATATGACATACTTCAAAGTAAAAATCTACAGGAGTATGTCACTTCCCTAATTTAAAAATCAATTTGTAATAAGATTTTGTGGGAAAGGAGTATCATTATCTGATACACAAAAATCAGTAGTTGTCTGAACCTTATAGGCTAAAATAATGTTTTATTAAGAAGCATAAGATTGTTATTGTAAAAGATGTTCCTAGATTCTTTCTAATTTTTGTAACATGATCCTATCTCAAATATTATTTATGAGTGACAATAAAATTAATATTTTCAGCAGGACATTTTATTAATATAAAAACATCCATCCTTCTGTAAATACCAGGACAGCATGCAATAAATATAATAAACAGCAGAAAGACAGAAAAAAAAAAGTTTCAGCACTGAAAGTTAGTAAGCTTTAGCCAACCATATTCTCCTCAAAGAATTCGTCATTCTCAACATGACCTTTGTCTGGTATGCAGAATGAACACTAAATGTACTTATCAGTGCCCTTGGAATCTTTTCCAAACTTGATAACAAGGCAATAGAGTTAGTAAACTGCATATTTTAAAGACTCTGACTGATGCTTACCACATATGAACATATAAAGTGGTGAAGTAGGGAATCTAATAGCACCTACTTTAAGCCTTATTTGAAGTCATCTGATATATTATTAAATATATTTAATTAAATAATAATGGTCATTATTTGGGAAATTGCAATGCTGAAGAGCAAAGCACCAAATTGTAGCAGCTTCTTTATTTACAGCAGTGCTTTGAGAGCCACAGGGATACCATCAGTATTTTTAGAACAGAACAAATCATGGTTGTGGCTTAATGTTTTGTTTGGGAGTATACACTCTTGGCTTGAAAAAAAAACAAAAACAAAGATAAGGTCCTAAGCTAGTGCATAATTCATTGGCCTTGAAGTGATAAATAAAGCTTCCTTATCTGTTTGTCTACTGTTAAATTTTGATTGTTTGTCACTGATTTGTCACTGATAATTAACTTGTTTGGCTCTGCAACCGACTTCAACGGATAATTAGAACAACAGAAAAAACAATTGCTACCAATCTGCCTTACATTGGGGAACTATATACTGCAAAAATTTTTTAAAAAGGGCTGTGAAAATATCTACAGACCCCTCACATCCTGGACAGAAATTGTTTCAATTTCTACAATCAAAACGACGCTATAGTTGTTCTGCACACCAGAACAACTAGACACATTTTCCCAAATGCCATCAGTCGACTAATTCCCACAACACTGTCAAATTATTTACTAAGACTGTATTATTATTATGTGGTTAATCTTTGGTGAGATTCACAGCCTTTTGGGCTGGTTGGTAGCTCAATAGCTTGAGTCCTAACCAAGGACCTAAGAACTGTTAAGGTAACGTCGGAGGATATAAACTGTTCCAAGTAGGGTGGTTTTTTTGTAGAATCAGAATGTTCAAGTTTGATAAATTTAAAATTTCCAAATAGCGAGGTAGCCCTTTAGGTATTGCTCGAAGGGCTCCAATTACAATTGGGACAACACACAATTTCTTTTTCCACAGTAGCTCAACTTCAATTTGCAAGTCCTGGTACTTTGTGATTTTTTCTTGGTGTTTGTCTTCAATTCGTGCATTTCCAGGTATTGCAATGTCAGTGAACCATACTTTTTTTCTTTTCAACTATTGTTATGCCAGATGTGTTGTGGGCTAAGTGCCTGTCAGTGTGAATTCTGAAGTCCCACAAGATCTTGACTTTCTCATTCTCTAGACATTTTCTGAACCTGATGTTCCCACCGGTTTTTGCTGTACTCATATCCAAACTTTTGGCACAATTTCCAGTGAATGATCTTAGCAACGCAGTCATGGCGTTGTAGGTAATCAGTTTGTGAAATTTTGCTGCACCCATTGATCAAGTGGTCGACCGTCTCATCTTTCTCATTACTGAGGCAACATTTGCTGTTGGTGGTAACATGTTGAATTTTTGCCTTCATGCAGGTTGTGGCTAAGGCTTTTTTTTGAGCTACCAAAATAAAGCCTTCTTTTTTCAGTGCTCTTGATTTTAACCAGTTCCAAGTTAGCTTTTGGTCAGCTTTGCCTTCAATACTTTTCGAGTATTGGCTATCCATAGCTTTGTTTTTCCAATTTTCAGCTTGCTTCTCAATTACTTTCTTATATTCAGCTTTTGACTTAGTTGTCTTTAAAAGGCCTCCTTTATTTACTTCCTTAATCATTGGTTCTTCACTTTTCTGGATATAATTATTCAAGCTGTGTTTTTCTTCTTCCACAATCTGTTTTACTTGTAGGAGTCCTCGACCACCTTCTGCTCTTGGTAGATATAATTGGTCAACATCACTTTTAGGGTGAAAAGCATGATTCATTGTCATAAGGTTCCTTGTTTTTCTGGGTCCAGTCCATCTGGGTTCAGTCAATTATTCCTGCAGAGTATCGAATCACAGGTATAGCCCAGGTATTTATGGCTTTTATGATGTTTCCTCCACTCAATTTGGACTTTATAGCTTGCGAATTCATCGAATGTATTTGGCTGAAGTTCATTCTTTGACTTTATTATGCATTAAGTCAGAGGCCTCTAAAATCCCCAAGTACTTGTAGCCTTCTTCTGGTTTTACTGTCTTTATTATTTCTTCATTCTCAAGTTCTATTCTATCATCTTCTATGACCTTGCCTGCTTTGGTTGCCATTGTTGCACATTTGTCAATTGCAAACTGCATACCAATGTCTTGGCTAAATTCTTTTGTGCTTTCAATTAATAAATTCAGTTCAGCTTTTGTTTTACCAAACAGCTTCAAATCATCCATGTACACCAAGTGCGAAATTTTCAGTCCTTTCTCTGCAAGTTCGTATCCATAGTTCATCTTGTTCAAAATGTTTGTCAGTGGTAGCATTGAGAGTATAAAAAATAGGGGTGAAAGGGAATCACCCTGGAAAATGCCTCTTTTAATTTCAACTTCTTCATTAATTTCAACCCATTACTTCTTCATTAGCTATAAGCTTCGTTTTCCAGCGGTTCATTGAAGTTTCCATGAATTTTTGTATGTTGCTGCTGATGCCAAAGATTTTCAAGCATTTCTTGATCCAGCTATGGGGAATTGAATCAAATGCTTTCTTATAGTCTATCCAAGCCATGAACAGGTTGATTCGTCTTTTCTTTGAATTCTTTAGGATTAGTTTGTCAATCAGCAGTTGGTCCTTTGTTCCTCTAAGTCTACTGCTATTGCTCTTGAGTTTTTGCATTATTATTATTATTATTATTATCATCATCATCATCATCATCATCATCATCATCATCCTTCCTAGTATCTATCTCTTCCCACTTATCACTATAACCATGTTGTTTGTATCTCTTCAATTTATATTGTAAAATTATATGCACAAAAGACAAATTCCTTGTTTGTCCAATCACACTTGGCCAATAAAGAATTCTCTTCTCTTCTCTTCTCTTCTCTTCTCTTCTCTTCTCTTCTCTTCTCTTCTCTTCACTTCTCTTCTCTTCTCTTCTCTTCTCTTCTCTTCTCTTTGGTAGCTGAAATTTGCATGAAAAGTGAAAATTCCAGACCAAAATGAATGCGTGTATGTGTGTTTTCAAAATTCTAACTATCAGTTCCAGAGTATTGCCTATCCTTAACTTCTGACTCTATGTAAAATATGCTCTAGAATGAAAAATGAGGAGTTGCCTTTTAGTTAAATTTTAACTAACAATAAAACAAAAAATGTAAACATGAGGAAAATTGCATGGTTAAAAATTAAACAAATGTTAAGTGGAACATTTCATTTCAATGTCAGCTATTTTACTTATTTATTATTTTTTCTTCTTCTGTTTGATGATGTCTGATTCTGTGTTTGTCTGGACAAGTCCCTATAGTTTTCTTGCCAAGGTTTTTTAGATGTGGTTTGCCATCACCTCTTTCTAGGGCAGAGAGAAAATGACATGCCTAAAGGCCAGCTGATTTTGTACCTTTAAGAACTAAACCTCATAGTCTCCTGATTTATATAGCCTGATGTTTTAACCACTACATCAAACTTTCTCTTCACTGACAAATTGATTCTAGTAGTATTGAGTTTTTATACTGTACGTTAAGAATGCATTTAAATAAACTATAGCTGTACTTTATTTAAAGGAGGGCATTCATTTTTGAAATGGCTTAGTAATTATATAAGGTATACTATTTAGTCTAATACAATGATATATTAATTATTCATATAATATTAATTTAAGCTAAATTTAAATATAACAAACAGTGACAATATTGCTTCATTGAAATGTGATGACGAAATACATGTATGATTGAATGTCATCCGTCCGGAGAATAGTATGGCTCAAATATTCTACAGATAATACTTGACTTTAAACAAGAAGTTGTTAAATGAGTTCTGCTGCATTTTATGGCCTTTCTTGACACAGTTGTTAAGTGAATCTCTACACCTGTTTACTTAACATGGTTGCACAGTGAATCTGGCTTCCCATTGCCTTTGCTTGTCAAAAGGTCACAACAGATATCACATGACCCCAGGATGCTGCAGCTGTCATAAATACAATGCATGCCAGTTCTAAGAATACAAATTTTGATCATGAGACCATGGGAATGCTGTGATGATCATAAATGTGAAAAATGGTCATAAGTAACCTTTCTGTTGTACCTTCAAATGGTCACTAAACTAATGATTGTAAGCTGAGTACTACCTGTACTTGAAAGGCAAGAGAACAATATGTAATATGTGGTTTTTTTAATGTTGTATGCTGTCCTGAGTCCTTTGGGAGTAGGATGGTATATAAATCCAATAAACAACAACAACAACAACAACAAAAGAACATCCTATGCTCTTTAAATATTGGACTTCTATCAGAGGCAACCAGAATTGCTAAGGTAGTTGGCAATATTGTTCAACATCATCTGAAAAGTGATCAACAGAAGCTCCTACTCTGGAATTTATAAGTACATTTTCCCAAAAATAATACCCACCCCAAAAATAAACAATAGCTTTATTTTTATGTTTGCACTTAATATAAGCCCTATTCCAAAAATAAGTCTTAGTTAAGATCCTGGCCATTCCATCCCACTGTCTGGTTGAATGAGGGTGGGCGAAGGGCATGCATAAAAATCAAGCTGGGGTGGGGAGGTGCACTACGTTCCCTGTATAGACTTACATAGGACTGCTGCAGCCAGACCTCCCATCCCCCGACATCTGTTGCACTGCTGCCCAACATCTGTGGTCACACATCACACGGCACATTGCACCAATGCCGCCATTTGTAGCAGGATGTCAGGTTGTGCCAATGCCACTGCTCACATCAGGATGCCATGTGCCACTATTTGCATACACAGCAGCACACCCAGCCTGCCATGAATGGTAGCATCAACGTAACATTCCACACGGTGTCCTGCTGTGAGTGGCAGAAACAACGGACAAGCCATGTGGTGTCCTGCCACAATGGCAGCACTGACACAATGCACCATGTGGCATCTGGTCACGAACGGCTGCAAGCGGCTACAGAAATCAAGCAGTGGGGCGAAAGATGCAATGAGCCTATGGTAAGCAGATAAGACATCCACCAAAAATAAAATGTGGTACCTCTATTGGAGACAAAAAAAAAAGACTGGGTCTTATTTTGGGGAAAACATGGTAAAAAGATGTTATTAAGAGATGTGATTAGTTTCATTATCCTATTTTTGAAGATAAATATTACCATGAATGCTACCAAAGTAGAACATTGCATTCAATGATACATAATGTAAACTATTTAGAAATATATAAACATAATATTGAAAATAAATAAAACCATTTGGATGGCTTTGTGGGCCTGCAGAGAGGGCAGAGGAAACGGTTCTTTGCAAGTGGTGGGCAAACACACAGCACACACAGCACACACAGCTCCATTTGTACAAGTGGCAGGCATGCACATCTGCCGTTTGCATAAGTGGAGCTGCATATGTGCTTGCCCGTCACTTCTGTGCCCCAGTTCTGAACAGGCCACAATCCAGGAGTGGATCACAGCCTGGGGGCTGGGAACCTCAGGTTTAAAGTATACATATATGTTAGTGTTAGATTGAATGAACAGATGAGACAAGATTCAGGCTTCAGTGACAAACAACAGCTTTTTATTAGACAACTATTTATAAATCCAGCACCGACCTGTCTGACATCAGGCTCTTTTATAGGGAGCTTTGAGTATTCTCCACCAGAATGTAGGACCTTGGTGGAGGCTACTACATGGCTGTCAGTATGTAACACCCCTTCCCTTTTAATTGAGTAATCCAACTAGTGATGTAGTCACACAAATAGGTGGAATGCTTAGAAACCCTCCCAGACCTGCACAGTTCAATTGGCGCTGGTACTTTGGTTAGGTCAGATGGACCTGTTGATTCTCTGGCTTTGACTGATGGAAGCTCCTGGAAACTTCCCTGTGGCGTGGCTGGAGTTCTCAGAGCCAGTTTGCCAGGAACTCACTGCAGGCCTCCAACTTCTCCAAATAAGTACCCCGGCTCTTTCAGGATTGAGAAGTCTGTGGAAGGAAGGATTCTTCCTTTTGGGTAGGCCTTTGGCTAACTCGTGCAGGAGTTACCTCTGGTTGCTTAAGAATGGAATGGGTGAGTCGGTTTAGAGTTGGTCAATGTGCTGCCTCCAATTTCTACCATCCTCGAGCTCTAAGCGGTAAGCATGAAGACCGGTAATTTTTACAATTGTGGCAGGAACCCAGAGAGCGCTCCCAGTGTAATTTTGGGCATACACTTGATCCCCTATTCTAAATGACCGCAGTTGACTGATTGAATCAGTGGGTAGTTCAGCAGCATAGTTTGGTTGCAGCCAGTCTAAGAGAGACCTCAGCTGGCGACCCATTAGTAATTCAGAGGGGCTTCTGCCAGTCTTGGCACTTGGCGTGATGTGCTGTACAAGGAGGAATTGATCAATACAGGTTGCCAATCACCAGGCCTCATCCTGGATAGGGCTTCTTTTGCAGATTGTACCATCCTCTTTGCCTAGCCATTGCTAGCCGGATGGAATGAGATGGCCAGAGCATGTCTGATTCCTTGCTCTGATAAATAGGTCTTGAATTGTATGGGCATAAATTGGGCCCATTATCCAAGACCAGAACATCGGGCAGGCTGTGCATGGAGAAAAGTCTCAGAAGCACCTTGATGACTGTCTCTGCCATGGTTGTGGCCATTTCGAGTAGGCATCTACAACTACAAGGAAAGTTTACCAGTGTATGGGGTCAGCAAAGTCAATGTGCACCCTAGACCAGGGTGCCTTGGGCTTTTCCCATTTATGTGTGGGTGCCTCTGGGGGAGCTGGTTGGGATTTCTAGCACAGTGTGCAGGTTGCTACCCACTCTGCAATCTCCCTACCCATGTTAGGCCACCACACATAACTCCTTGCCAAAGATTTCATCTGGACAATCTCCAGATGCCCTACATGCAAGGCCTCTAATACTGCAAGTCACAGTTTGGGTGGAGCAATAACCTGGTCCCCCCACAATAGACATCCTCTCAATACAGACAGTTCATTTTGTTTTGCAATAGATGGTTTAAACTCAGCCCCAACCAGCCCCTTGGGCCACCCCTCCATACCCAGTTCAGAACCTGAGAGATGGTTTTGTCTCTTGCTAAGTGGCAGGTGACCTCATTTGATGACACTGGGCCAGCCTCAAGGCAATCTATGAGCAATACCAGTGCCTCAGGGGTAGGATCGTCCAAAGGTTCAGGCAATGGCACTTGCTGAAGGCCCAAAATCTTACTGGCCAATGAATGAGGCAATAGCTGAGGAATGAGGAAAACAGTCCAGTGGGTCATACGCGGCAAGAGGGATGCAGGAGTGGATCGTTCCCCAGCCAAGAGCAGAAGTTTATAATCCGTGACAAGTTCAAAGTCCCGGCCATACACGTAGTCATGAAACCGCTAGATCCCTGCCACCACAGCCAGTGCTTCCCTATCCAACTGGCTATAGTTGTCCTCAGCGGCAGACAGGATCCTACAGTAATACATGATGAGAGCTTCAGTTCCATTGGGCATGTGATGGCTGAGGACTGCCCCAACACTGAAAGGTGCCACATCACAGGTTAACACCAATGGGAGGTTCTGGTTGTATTGCACCAGGAAAGGGTCAGCTGACAGCAGCCATTTGACAATGGCAACCGTGGCAGTTTCAGTTCTGCCCCAGGTCCACTTGGCCTTCTTTCTGAGGAGCCGGTGCAACGGTTTGGCTACGGTTATTGCAAGAAAATGCTATAAAAGTTGAGAAATCTGAGGAACGCCTGCAGCTTGGTCTGGTTGCCAGGTGTGAAAGTTTTCTGAATAGCTTTAATATTTGCATTTCTTGGGTGAATTCCAGAGCCATCTACCAAATAGCCCAGGAATTCAACCCTTGGTACCGCAATTTGACATTTCTCTTTTTTCAAATGGAGGTCCTTCTCTCTAATTCTAGCCAAAACCACTCGCAAACATTTGAAAAGGTGCTCTTTATTTGCAGTGGATATCAAGATGTCATCGAAATAAGGGATGACTCCTGGTATCTCCTGCAAAAGCTGTTCCATGATGCTTTGGAACACTCCAGGGGCAATGCTAATGCCGAATTGTAATCTAGTGCATTTGAATGCACCCCTATGGTTTGGGCCTCTTGCCATCATCTACTGGCAATTGTGAATATGCATGCACCAAATCTAATTTGGCAAATATTTTCCCCGGGCCAAGGGAATGCAGTAAGTGCTGGATGATTGGCACCGGGTATGTGCTCTGTTGCAGAACTTTATTTAGGGTACACTTATAATCCATGCAGATGTGGAGAGACCCATCGGGCTTTACTGGGGTCATAATAGGGGTCTCCCAGCGTGCATGGTGAACTGGCTCCAGAATCCCTTGGGCAAATTGGAAAAGACCGAGTGGCTGTTGTGTTTTCCTCCCAAAAATTTGGCTAACGTTCCATCAATCAGGCTGGGGGGGGGCAAAATTTATACCCCTCAGACAGGGTCCGCAACTTGGGAGTCCTCCTGGATCCACAGCTGAGTTTTGACCACCATTTGTCAGCTGTGACCAGGGGGGCATTTACCCAGGTTCGCCTGGTGCGCCAGTTGCGGCCCTACCTGAACCGGGAGGCTCTCACAACAGTCACTCGAGCCCTTGTGATCTCTAGGCTGGAATACTGCAATGTGCTCTACATGGGGCTGCCCTTGAAGAGCATCCGACGACTTCAGCTAGTCCAGAACGCGGCCGCGCGAGTGATCATGGGCGCACCACGGTTCGCCCATATAACACCGATCCTCCGTGAGCTGCGCTGGCTACCTGTTGATCGTCGGGTGCACTTCAAGGTCCTACTTACCACCTATAAAGCGCTCCATGGTAGTGGATCTGGCTATCTGAGAGACCGCCTCCTGCCAATTACCTCCCTGCGTCCCATCAGATCGCACAGGGTAGGCCTCCTCCGAATTCCATCCGCCAGTCAGTGCCGACTGGTGACTACGCGGAGGAGAGCCTTCTCAGTTGCAGCTCCGACGCTATGGAACAACCTCCCCGTGGAGATCCGTACCCTCACCACAGTCCAGGCCTTCCGCACAGCCCTTAAGATCTGGCTATCCCGTCAGGCCTGGGGATAGGATTTATTCTCACCCCGCCCGAATGTTGAGTGAATGTTGTGTTTTATGGTTAATTTTTTTACTCACGTTTTTCTTTTCTTTTATGTCTCGTCTTGCACTCCCTTCCCCCATTGTTGTAAGCCGCCCTGAGTCCCCTCAGGGAAAAGGGCGGCCTATAAATGTTCAATAAAATCTAAATCTAAAATCTAAAATTGGTATGTCTAATTCTTGATCAATTTTAAGTCAGAGGTCAAAAGGGACCATCTGGGAAGGACTCTCGCTGCAGATGTCCTCAAACTTGAGGAGCAACTCTTTGGCACTGCCATCTCAGATGGTATTGATGCCGATTACTCCCATGCCCAGGGATTTGAACCAGTCCAAGACACTGACCACTGTCAATGAGAGCAGTCCATCAAAACTCTTAAATTAGACACAAAATGTGCCACAGCCCAGTATGGGGATGCAATTCCCCTGGTAGTCACTGAGTCTCAGCTCTTGGTGCTTCAGCTTGTGCCTTTTCAGACTCGGGGTGGTCTTTTTGAGTGTGGCCCAGGATACGATGGTCAGGGATGACCTGATATCGATTTTTATGCTGCACAGCAACCCCTTGATATGGAGGTGACTCACAACTTTTTGGTTTTTTGTGTGCTGGCTTGCCAGATTTTTGTCTGGAAGACTTCAGTTGATTCCACCCTCTTGCTTCCACTGGAGCTTTCAAACCTCTTGTCTGGGTAGTCTTGGTTTCCCTGACTGGCTAAACATGTTCTTCAGTTGTTGAGCGGATGGTAGTTCCCCTCTGCAGACTCAGGCCATGTGTTGTCTTCAATCACAATGCTGGCAGATGGCATCCCTGAAATGGCAGGCTGATCTTTGGTGGTTTCCCCTGCAGCCAGCACAAGGCAGGAAATGGTTTTCAATTTTGCACAATGTCTTCTTCTTATCGAATTGCAGGCAGCAAACCTCATCCTCACTGTCAGATGAGAAGTCTCACTCGATGTTCTTGTGATGGACTTTGACAGCTCTGCACGTGCTTTTTGGACTGCCATATTTATGCAGCGTCTCTGTTAATTTTGTTGAGGATTCAATAGCTCTGGCCTCATTGAGTGCGATTTGTAGTGTAAGGCTTGTTTTGGCCAATAGCCTGCGCTGTAGATAAATGTCTCTTACCCCACATATTATCCAGCCAAGCAGCAACTCAGTTGCGGCCTTATGGAGTGAGGAAATGTATTGGTTAATAGTCTCCCCTTCTCTCTGGTTGCAGAGATTAAATTCATGCTGCAGCATGAATTTAGAAGGCTTTGGCGCATAATGTGTTCTTAGCATATTCTGCAATGCCAACCAGATGACAGTCTGGACTGGCGTCAGTTCGGATAGAGCTTTGGCGGTGTCAAAGCCTCTGGCCCACAGTAGCTCAGGAACATAGCCCTCTTTTGATTGTCCAATAGCCCAAGAAAATCGTTGACTTCCATGAAGCACTCAAACTTTATGAGTGCTCAGTGTTCCATGGCTGGATCGAAGGGAGCTGGAGGACATCTGTAGACATTTTGCTGTGCTGAAGCAACTTTGAATTTGCAGCTCCAAATGGCCACATGCCCGCAATCACTCTGACTGGGTTGTATTGCTGGATTGTTTTGTCAGCTCTTTTACCTAGTTGTCTTCTGATTCCACCTTCGTCGCCAGTGTTAGATCAGGTGAACGGATGAAACAAGACTCAGGCTTCAGCGATGAACAACAGTTCTTTATTAGACAACTATTTACAAATCCAGCACTGGCCTGTCTCACAGCTAGCCCTTTTATAGGGAGTTATCAGATGGCTCAGCCAATCGGCTTTGAGTATTCTCCTGCCTTGGTGGAGCCTACTGCTTTGTAACAATTAGGTTGGTTGAAAATCCTTCTGAGCTTTTCAGATATTCCTGCAATATCTGGAATGACAATATCGCTACGCTGGTTCTCTTCTTTGTCTATAATGGAGGAGCTATTGCTGGGTCATTTTTCAGATTTCATGAAGGCCCACTTAAGATGACCACAAGTTCTGAGGATTCCTTGATGTGTTTTAGTTTTTTTCCTTTTCCCTCTTTACTAGTAGGTAAACTTTCAACCTCGTGGTATAAAATTCTGATCACTTCCATTTTTGTGCTCCAGTGAGTGGTGAGAATCAAAATGTTAATAATTATCTCTCTGCGTGAGTTTTCTATAAACTTCAAGAAGAAGCCTTAACATTGGTAACAGAAAATATGGGTTTTTTGTAAACTTCAATGTTAAAATTTAAATAGGACAAAATTCATTTAACTGTCTCATTTGTAACAGAAATTTTGGGCACAATTGTGGTCCTAAGTTGAGGACTAAAGTAAGAAAAAAAATCTAGGTACTTGTTTTGAATAAACTAGAGACCAGTTGTAGGTAATTCAATTAAGAGCAGAAATCTATTTTAATTCCATTGTTGTTTCACTAATTAGCTTCTTTGACAGTCTGATTAAATATATATATATATATTTAATTAATTTTCAAAATAAAGCAAAGCAATGATTCAAGAAAGCAGACAATTGATCACCTGGACAAAAAGAGTAGATTTTCCGTTCTCACCTTAGAGAGATTATTATTTAATATTCAGCACTGGAAAGCAAACATGGCCCCAGTTATTCAGTGCACTGCAGAACAGATATTACCAGCAATTTATAAACCAATAAATTATTAATATAGATTAGTGATGTAAATTATAATGAATTATGACCTCCATTCATTGTAATGTTTTTTATACAATTTTTATCCATGTATGTGTATCTATAAATATATGACATGTATATTTTTGTTTCTTCTTTTGCTTTTTCTTTGAAAGTTTATTTGGAACTATTATTATTCTATTTAAAAATATGGCACTATACACAAAAAAAATCCCAACCAAACTCCAAATGTGGGAATAGGAAAAGTAATACTTTAATTCATCAAGTAAAATATTTCATAAAATAATATTTATTCATAGTCCTAGTGCTGTTATGATAAATTACAAAATCAAGTCAATAGGCTATTTATAAAAGGGCATATAAATTTCCTTTATGTACATTTCCACTAAAAGTACTATATGGAGTATGCATACCTGGAAGCCTTTTAGTGATATTATAAGAGATTGTGGCTCTCTTGAGAACATATTCTAGCCAGAAAGTAAATGATGAAGTCATTAAGGAATCCTAATTTAGATAATTTTGAAAGGAGATGAAGTAAATCCATGGAGGAAAGTCTATTAATGAATATTAATAAAAATCTTATAGAATGCATTCAGAATCAGAAGCCTTAAGGACTTAAATTCTAGTGATAGAGAACAAAAAGAAAATTTTGAAAAATAATATGCTTAAATTTTGAACCCTAACTATGAAGTTTTGATCATGTAGTCATTAATTAGAACACAAGCTAAGGCCTCGTGGCCTTTTTCAATCTCTCTAGCTTCTTAAAGAAATATTGAAAATAATTAGTATAATAGAAATCAGTCGCCATAATAGCCTTTGATAGATTTCAGCAATGTATGAAGTTTCACAATTACTACATAAAACTTCTTTTGGCTGATTTTATATAAATATATAATAGTGTTTCTAGAAATGATTTAACATTATATGCTGTACTTTTGTTTTTCATAATGTTTCATTTATGCAACACTGGCTGGGAATCTTAAATATTTTTTTGGTTTCTAGTATATAATTTAACCTACTCCAAGAAGTACATTAATATGAATTATTCAAGGTGTTTTTCCAGAGTTTATTGGTATTTACAGGTAATTTATTTTATATCATATTTATTATTTTCAAATTCTAATGATGATTTTTATTATTATTTTATCAAACAAAAAAATTGAAAGTTGGAAAAAAGTTATCTGGCTTTTGAATATATGATAGTGCCTGCCACACCGTAATGCCTCAACGCAAACCTCTAAATATGTTGGGCTACAATTCCCATTAAAACGGACATGAGTCAGCTGGTTGAAAATTCTGGGAATTTTAGTTTAAACATTTGTGGAGAATTCCAGATGTGAGAGATTGTCTATGCTGCAAAATCCTTTCCTGATAAAACTAATCTCCAAAACTTGCACTTTGTTCCTTGCATTAGGAAGCTCTTGCATTTGAGGAAAAACTTAATATACGTAGTTCTTCAGGATTATACAGATATTATACTTATATTTTTTTCATGTATTTCATTTTTGTTGCTTGTAAGTTTTTTCTTCCCGCTTCAAATTATTACTGGTAAATTAACTTCTATAGCTACAGCTTGGTATAATCGATTGCATAGTGCAATAATTCTTTTCTAACTGTTCACATCTACAGGAAATTAATTAAATCCAAAAATAGTTTAGTTCCAGAAAAAAGATCTATACTATCATCAATGGGATTTAAAGATAAAAAATTCTCCATTTTAAGTTTATTCCCATAAACTATACTATTTTTAATCGGCGGATGGAAGACGCAGGAGCCTGAACTCACAAACAACTGATTTATTAAACACAAGAGAAGAGGTGACAGCGATTCAAAATAGCCGAGATCGCGCCAAGGTATTTATACTAGGATTGTAACAAGTTAAGCACCAATCAGGGGCCGAGTACTGTACAGCAACCGCTGACGCAGTACCTCGGCCAATCAGGAAACACTAGCTGGTTAGCAACAGACTATGCTGCATCCCAGCCAATCAGGGCGCAGCATAGGCTGTTGCTGTTGCTGGCCCTTTTAGAATAGCTAAGAATATTATATACCCCTTCCCCCTAGTTCTGCGCATGCTCCACCAGTGGAGCATGCGTAGTCCTCCAAATAGGCGGGGCAGCGTCGGACCCGCCCAGATCTTCTCAGTTCGCCTTCAGTCGTCGGCGGGGTAGGACCTGCTCGTGGTAGCTCCTCCCCGAAGGGAGTGTAGCTCCGAGTCACGCCGTCTTTGGACTGCCCAGAAGGCAGGCTCACCGCAACAGGTAGGCCGGGCCAAGGGGGCGCGGCCGCTTCTGGAGTGTAGAGTAGCTGGGGGTTGTAAGCAAGAGGAGGGGTGTAGCTTGGCGGACGTTCCGTGTCGGCTGGAGACGGCTGGGGTGCTTCCCGACAGGGGGCGCTCGGGTAGGTTGGGCCTGACTTTGGGAAGGCCCATTGAGGAACCGGGTCGGTTTGAAAAGGCTCAACTGGAGCGTAACTGTTTATTAACTCTGGGTAGGCCAGGCCTGAATTTGGGAAGGCCTGTGACGTTGGCGCCGGTTGGAAGGCGGCTGTGTTGTCCGGTCCCTGTTCCCTAGGCCCGCTGGGCTCCGTCGGGAGGCGCCTCCTTAATTGATCCAAGTGGCGCCTCCACTCGGATCCATCGGCCAATCCGACCCTGTAAGAACACAGGCCGGTCAGGGAGTTGATCACTGCTGGTACCCACTTAGGTTCCCCTGCAAATGACCAGGCCCAGACTAAGTCCCCCTGATTGAAGGAGTGGGAAGGGAGGACCCCCAGGTTGCACGGCTGGTCCCCTGAATAGAGCGGATGAAGCCTATCCAGGGGGGTCCGCAGGCACCGGCCCATCAAGAGATGCGTGGGGCTTTTGTTGGTTGTTGGGCAAGGGGTGGAGTGTTGGCTTAGCAAGTAAGCCGCCACCCTTGACTGCCAGTCGCCCCAGTCCATGCGGCCCAGCACCTCCTTTGCTGAGTGGACCGCCCGCTCTGCCTGGCCATTGCAGGCCGGGTGGTACGGGGCTGTGGGCGCATGCCGGATCCCTTGTTCGGCCAAGAACTCCTGGAACGTGGTGGAGGTGAATTGCGGCCCGTTGTCGGAGACAAGGACATCCGGCAACCCGTGGGTTGCAAACAGCCGGTGGAGGGCCCTGACCGTACTCTCGGCTGTGGTGGTGGTCATGATTACCAGTTCCACCCACCAAGAGTAGACATCCACCACGATCAAGAAAGTTTGGCCATGGAAGGGGCTGGCGAAGTCCACGTGGAGGCGTGACCACGGGCCTCTCGGAGCCTCCCACTCTCGAGCAGGCCCGGCTGGGGGGTTTGGCTGGGAGAGCTGACAGGTGGTGCAGCAGCCTACATAGGCCACTATCTCTGTGTCCAGCAAAGGCCACCAGACATAGCTGCGGGCCAACGCCTTCATGCATGCTATGCCTGGATGGTCCTTGTGTAGCAGAGGCAGGACTTGGGGCCGAAGTGCGGCAGGGATCACAACCCGATCCCCCCAAACGAGACAACCCCCGTGCAGGGAGAGCTCCGCTTGCCGGGCCTTAAAGGGCCGGAAGCCATCGGCCACCTTGTCCGTAGGCCATCCCCTCAGGACCCAGGAGCAGACCTGGGAGAGAATTGGATCAGCCTTGGTGTGGGCCGTGACATCCGTGGCCGAAATGGGCAGGCCGGAAGATTGAGATTGAGATTGAGAGTTTATTTATATGCCGCCCTTTTCCCTGGGGGGAATCATGGGTGACAAGTAGCACCTTGAAGCGTATCCGGAGATCGACAGGTAGCCAGTGCAGCTCGCGGAGGATAGGTGTTATGTGGGTGAAGCGAGGTGCACCCACAATCGCTCGCTGTGAGAGCCTCCCGATTCAGGTAGGGGCGCAACTGGTGCACCAGGCGAACCTGGGCAAATGCCCCCCTGTTCACAGCTGACAAATGGTGTTCAAAAGTCAGCTGTGGGTCCAGGAGGACTCCCAAGTTGCGGACCCTGTCTGAGGGGTGTAGTGTTTGACCCCCCAGCCTGAGAGATGGAACACTTGCCAAATTAGTGGGAGGGAAACACAACAGCCACTCGGTCTTATCTGGGTTGAGCACAAGTTTGTTAGCCCTCATCCAGTCCCTAACAGCTTCAAGGCCCTGGTTCATCATGTCCACCACTTCATTGAGTTGGCATGGGGCAGACAGATACAACTGAGTATCGTCCGCATACTGGTGGTATTTTATCCCGTGCCGCCAAATGATCTCGCCCAGCGGTTTCATGTAGATGTTGAAAAGTAGGGGGGACAAGACCGAACCCTGCGGCACCCCATATGTTAGGGGCCTAGGGGTCGATCTCTGCCCTCCAACTAACACCGACTGCGACCTGTCCGAGAGGTAAGAGGAGAACCACCGCAAAACAGTGCCTCCCACCCCCACCTCCCGCAGCCGTCGCAGAAGGATACCATGGTCGATGGTATCGAAAGCTGCTGAGAGGTCAAGGAGAACCAGGATGGAGGCGTGGCCTCCGTCCCTGGCTCTCCAGAGGTCATCGGTCAATGCGACCAAAGCGGTTTCTGTGCTGTAGCCAGGCCTGAAGCCGGACTGGAATGGGTCAAGATAACTAGCTTCCTCCAAGGACCGCTGGAGCTGAAAGGCCACCACCTTCTCAACAACCTTCCCCACAAAGGGGAGGTTGGAGACTGGACGATAATTGTTAAGAACGGCTGGATCCAAAGATGGTTTCTTCAGGAGGGGTCTCACCACCGCCGCTTTAAGTGCGGGGGGAAAGACCCCCTCCCGAAGGGAGGCGGTAACAACCGCCTGGATCCAGCCCCGTGTCACCTCCCTGCTGTTAGCAACCAGCCAGGAGGGGCACGGGTCCAGTACACATGTGGAGGCACTCACAGCTCTCATGGCCTTGTCCACATCCTCAGGGGCAACATCCTGAAACTCAACCCAGCGATGGTCTACCATATTATCCCCTTGTGCCTCGGCTGGATCTGCGGAATTGGAGTCCAAGTCCGAACGAAACCGAGCAACTTTGTCTGCTAGAAACTGGACGTAATCCTCAGCCCTACCCTGCAGGGGATCCCCCGTATCCCTCCTATTTAGGAGGGAGCGGGTTATCCTGAACAGGGCGGCTGGGCGCGACTCAGCGGAGGCAATCAAGGTGGCAATATAAGCTCTTTTCGCCGTCCTAATTGCCCTGATGTATTCCTTGATGCACGATGTTAGAAGTGCTCGGTTCGATTCGGATTTATTGGATCTCCATAAGTGCTCTAGGCGTCTCTTCCGGTGCTTCCTCTCCCGGAGTTCCTCGGTGAACCAAGGTGGCCTCCGGAATCCACTACCTCGGAGCGGCCGTAGTGGCGCAATCCGGTCAAGAGACTCCGTCGCTGCTGAGTTCCAGGAAGATGCTATTGATAGGACTGACAGGGCTGGCACGGGGGCGGGGTCAGTCTCCGGCAGGGGGCAGCGGCTGAGGGCGTCAGTGTGCCCTAGCTGCTTGCCAGGATGGTAGAGCAGCGTATATGAATACGCTGCGAGGAACTCCGTCCAGCGAGTCATCCGGGGAGAGAGGATGGGGGGGTCGGCTTGTCGCCTGCCAAAAGCCCAAGGAGAGGCTTATGGTCAGTGACAAGGGTAAAGTGCCGACCATAGACATAGTCGTGAAACTTTTTAACTCCGGACACTGCAGCCAGAGCCTCCTTGTCAATATGCCTGTAGTTGCGCTCCGCGGAGGAGAGTGTCCGGGAGTAAAAAGCCACAGGGGCTTCCGAGCCATTTGAGAGGACATGGCTCAGGACAGCCCCCAGACCATAGGGGGAGGCGTCACATGCTAACGTTAACGGCAGCCTGTCATTGTACTGGGCCAGGACAGCCGATGACGTCAGTGTCTCTTTGACAGCCGCAAATGCATGCGCTTCGCGGCTCCCCCAGCGCCAGGCCGCTAATCAGTCGAGCAACCAATGCAGCAGCTCGACTAGTGATTCCTTGTGCGGTACAAATGGCGCGTAAAAGTTCAAAAGCCCTAGAAACGCTTGCAGCTCCGCCTTGGAGGTGGGTGCAGGGGCGTTTCTAATGGTGGACACCTTAGAAGGTGTGGGGTGGATGCCTTGGGCGTCAATCAAAAAGCCCAAGAACTCCACCCTGGGGACAGCAAACGAACATTTGCTGTGTTTTAGTTTTAAGCCCGCGCCCCTGAAACGTAAGAGGACCTTCCTAAGCATCTCGATGAGTTCTGAGCGGCTGGCCGCAGCGATCAGAACATCATCGAAATACAGAACCATGCCAGGGAGCCCATGGAGCAGTCGCTCCATGAGGCTCTGGAAGATCTCCGGGGCCATGGAAACGCCGAATTGAAGGCGGCAGCAACAAAAAGCCCCACGATGGGTGACGATGGTTTGGGCAGCCGCCGCATTGTCATCCACCGGGAGCTGTTGGTAGGCCTGCGCCATATCCAGTTTGGCAAATGTGCAACCCTGCCCCAGGGAATGGAGCAGGTGTTGCACCACAGGGACTGGATAGGGGTTTGCCTGAAGGGCAAGGTTGATCGTCGACTTGTAGTCGACGCAGATCCGCACCGACCCGTCAGGTTTGACCGGGAGGACGATTGGAGTCTCCCAGCGCGAATGGTCGAAGGGTTCGAGAACGCCCTGCGCCAGGAGCTTGTCAAGCTCGGCATCAACCTTAGCCCTTAAGGCAAAAGGCACCCTGTGGGCCTTGAGCCGAATAGGAGCAACCTGGGGATCGAGGTTGAGGGAGATAGGGGTGCCCTTGTAGGAGCCCAATTGGCCATCGAAGACGTCCACAAATTCTAACAGGACGTCCTCAAGGGAGGAGGGAGCCACCCTATGCACCCCCCCGATAGACAGACCCAAGGCAGAGAACCAGTCAAGGCCAAGCAATGCAGGGAGGGAATCTTTAACCACTAGGATGGGCAGTTTCCCATGGAAGGTCCCATAGTCTACAGTAATGGGAAAGGACCCCAGGGTGGGAATGAGGGTTCCCTGGTAGTCCCGGAGGGACGTGTCCGCAGGCAGAAGCTGGGCACGGGAGACATGGGGGCAGAGACGGGAGAAGGCAGCCCAAGAAATCAGGGAGCGAGAGGAGCCGGAGTCCACCTCCATCCGGCAGGGCTGACCTTCCAGCTGAACCGAGGCAGCAACTTTCCGGGCTCCAGCAGACGCCTGGCTCACGGTGCCCTCGGCGGCGTCAGGCAGGTAGACAGTGTGGCAGTCTTCAGCCCGCCGGGCGGGCCACAGCGGCTGGCGGCGCGGCTGCGCTTGAGATGGTGCGGTCTGTTGCAAGAAGGAAGGAGCCGGCAGAGAGGCCCGGCACACCTGGGCGATGTGCCCCTTCTTGTTGCAGTGGCGGCAGGTGATGTTCCTGAATGGGCAGGCTGTGCGGGCATGGCGGCCGCCACATCCAACACACCCAGAGGCAGGAGACGCAGCTGGAGGTGGTGGTGGAGTGCGCCTAGACTGTGCCCTAAGTTGCCCTACTATCTCGTTGGAAGGATCCTCAGGTGGCAGCAGCTCATCCACCAGACAAGCTTGAGATGCTGGAGGAGGGCACCCTGGCACCTGGGCAGGCATGGGTGAAGCCAGTTGCAGGTGTTCAATGTCAGCCGTGGACTGCTCAGAGAGCTCAGCCGCTCTGGCAGTCTCCACGGCTTGCAGCAAGGTAATGTCATGGTGCCTGAACATTCGGCTCCGCAGGTTGACATCCCTCACGCCACACACGAACTGTTCCACCAGGTTTTCATCCAGATTCTGGAAGTCGCACTGAGCCGCTGTGACGTGGAGCGACTCCAGAAACTGGCTAATAGTCTCGTTTGGCTTCTGAACGTGGCAGCGGAAGGCAAAACGGTGGGCAATTCTGGAAGGTGTTGGGGCGTAGTGGCTCTTGAGTTTGGCCATCAAATTGTCCCATCCCAGTTTGTAAGCGGGCCTTGGTGCGGCCAAGGCTCTGGGAAAAAACTGCACTTTTCCTCCTCCGGCTGGCCATGGTTCTTCGAAGCAATTAGGTAGCACTCGAATCGCTCCATGAAACCTTCCCAGGTTTCACCAGCCGATCCGAAAGGCGCAAATGGTGGCAGTGTGGATGCCATGGTGGTCGTGAGTGGATATAGGATAGCAACGGAGCGGAGAGAGAGAGAGAAAGAAAAAAAATTCTTCCCCAGCGTTCGCGTGCCGGCGAAAAGATAGTGGCTTGTGCGGCTGGCTAAAATTCTTCCCTTGCTCGTTGTCCTAGGCTCTGCGGGAATCGCTGGATCCCATCCTCGTCGCCAGTTTAAGATATCGGCGGATGGAAGACGCAGGAGCCTGAACTCACAAACAACTGATTTATTAAACACAAGAGAAGAGGTGACAGCGATTCAAAATAGCCGAGATCGCGCCAAGGTATTTATACTAGGATTGTAACAAGTTAAGCACCAATCAGGGGCCGAGTACTGTACAGCAACCACTGACACAGTACCTTGGCCAATCAGGAAACACTAGCTGGTTAGCAACAGACTATGCTGCGTCCCAGCTAATCAGGGCGCAGCATAGGCTGTTGCTGTTGCTGGCCCTTTTAGAATAGCTAAGAATATTCTACTCTATTCTCTTTTAACACTGAGACGACAGTTATCTAAAAGAATGACCAATTTCTTTACAGGATGTATGGTTGAGGTAGGCCGTGTACTCATTTCTTTGCTCTAGAGAGATTTAGCTCTCTATATTTTGCCACTGCACCGGTCGGTCTCCATAGCAACCCATTTGCTCCCATGGCAAAATGGGACGGGGCTTTCTCAAAAAGCAAAACAAAAAGAAGAAGCCTCAAATATTGAACTTATAAAGTTTATTTCTGTCTGTGGGTTTTTTGTTTTGTTTTTTTGTTTTTTGTTTTTTGGTGTTGGGGGCAAATCTTTTACTTCTCCTTGGCATTCATGTTTAATGGTAATGTTATTGAAGTTAAGAAACAACTTTCCCAAAGGAAGCAGCAACAATAAAATCTAACCATATTTCCTTGTCAAACTGAAAGACAGTTGCCATTTGCTTGTTTACATCTTTAAATATCTAAATATAGTGGCATGTGCTGTAGAAAAGCTAAATAGTTCCCAACAGGAGGCAATTCTTCCAGTTGTTTAGATCAAAATGTTACTTTCCTATACCTATTTGTCCTATCAGGTCATTTATTCTGCATACTGATTAGCAGCAAATTAAAAAAAAAACACCAAGTTTTTCAAAGTTATTGGTGAATAGTTGCAGCTGCTCTCACAAAATGGCATCCATGATCGACCCCTCCTGTTCACATTTTCCTGAAGGCAAACTGTTATGGGTAAAAAAGAAAAAAAACATGGCCAACAGTTCAAAGATCTAGTATGATTTCAAAACACAAAACCAGATTGTGAAACTATCTGAAACCTCCTGTTTTACAGACGATAAACTGATTGAACTAAGAGATAACAATGGCCAGAAAACTGGAAATGGTAAAGCCAGGCTCCAAGCCTTAAATCTAAATTTTTTGCCCACCGGTTTTGTGGGTGCGGCTTAGGGTTGGTAGGGGGTCATGTGACTGGGTGGGTATGGCCAACTTTTTTCACTTTTTGAAACATTTTTTTCCTGCCAGTTCAGACGAATAGACAGGAAAAAATGCTTTAAAAAGTGGTGGGGAAATCTTGACAATTGTGCAGCTCACAGCTCACCCAGTTCGGTTGAACCAGGCCAAACTGGGAGGATTTCACTCCTGCTTAAAGGCCATTACATATTTCTGCTTGCCAATTTTTTTAAAAAAAATTCTATCTCAGCAAAATACTTTTGATGATCAGACAGAAAAACTCACATAACAAATGCCATTATTTCCCACATATCTTAATTCAGTTGTTGCCCACGCCCAGTTTAGCAAAGGGGGAAAAGTCCCAATACGTCATGTGATACCATCCTGATAACACGAGTTTGACATTTTTGGCCTAGATCATCATCCTTATTTTTTTAAGAATGCCTTTGGGACCTGGAGAGGTTTTTAGAATAAACATAATGTTGAAGATCAGTCCTCGTGTCTCCCAATTCTTTTATTGATAATATTTTTAATAATTAGAAGACACTACTATAGAATTTGTTAACTGGGAATGGCACAATTATCATTTGTGTGTCTACTACAGTAATCTTCTAGCATACAATATTATGGTAGAGGTGGACCAGAATATATGTGACCAATATAAGATATCTTTTGAGAAAGAAAAAAGAGAAAGAGTTTTCAGTCTTCATTGAAACAACAATTCTGGGGAATTATCAGAGTTTATCTCAACATGGTCATCTTTCCTATATTGTGCAGGAAAAAATACTTGTTTGTAAAGTAAATACTTTCCTTATTTGTAAATCCTTATTAAGCAACACTGAAGTGCTGAGCATTAGATTTTCACAGTATTAATGCATTATTGCTTCAAAACCCAAGTCTGGGTCAGCATCTATTTCATTAGGAGGTAATGAAGCTTTCATTTTCTATGCCAACTTTTCAAGTCTAACTTTTGACACGTTAAATGGGCTATCACAACCTGTAGTGTTTTAATCCCTTATTTCCCCAGACCTCTGCATTCTCTAAATTCTTTAAATAGGCTGATTATATGTGTGCTCTGAGTAAATGTTGGCTAACAGTTCTCTTATAAGGTAGTCATTTTCACATTTCTATTGCCACATATTTTATTTGACAAGAAGGAAAAAAACAAAGATTTGCATTACATAATAATAAATTTTGCAGCTGTAGTTTGACAGTAGAATACAGAACCAAAAAAGGAGTGGGAAAGCAGATAATATGTATGTTGGTGATTATACTGATAAATTCCAGGCAAACATTTAGTGAATGTTGTTTTGTCTCCAAAGTCTATTGAAAGCACAAATGTTTATATGATAGGTATTTAATTATGAGCTAATCATAAAATGGTTTCATAATGTATTTGATACTGAACATACTGAACATGAGGTAAGGGTAAACAATGATTTCCAGATGAAACTGACATCATGAGATAAGTTATAACAAAGTTCACAATAAAAAAGGATAGAAATCATAAGTAAATGAGAGTAAACTAGATGAGCACATGCTTCAAAATGAGAATTAAAAAAGAAATCTTAAAATACAGCAAACAGTAATTTATCAATAAAGAAATATAGACTGCTATATCAGACAAAAGACCTAGTTTTCCAGGGTGCTGTTTCTACAGCGAGCAATCAAACGTTTCTTTAAACCTCTAAAAGAAGACATGAATATCCTTACTTATTATCATTTCCATCAATTTTCAGGTGATTTTTTAAAAGTTAGATTAGGACAGGTACTGTACTTTGCTTGCTTCTAAAGCTTAGCAGACAAACACTATTCAATAATCAATGAATAATGTACCATGTTGTATTCAGCATCTTAAAACTGTTTTCTCCATTTACTTTTCTATGTAGTATAAACTATAAGCTGACCTATTGGAACAGAAAAAAATCAATGCCCTAAAAATCAACGTTCAACGTGTGTTATTTTACTTTAGCTTCTTACAAGACTTTTTTAAACAACGGGTACATCTTCTGAATTCAAAAGCTTATCCTACAAATTCTTTATGAAGCACTATTTTTTAATTTTTAATTTTTAATAAGTACTACAAGCACATTTTTAATATTGAGTTTCATTATAAATTTGCTTCAAAGTCTATATAAACCCTGATCTGAAAGTCCTAGGGTCAAACTTCTTGCTTTAAAAAAAGGAAATATCTGTAAAGATTCCCCCCTGGTAAGGTTCAGATGATTGATTTTAGGGATGGTGGAGGACACAAGCACATTCTTTGAAGGATATACTTAACCCTACCATTTTTACCCATTCATCCCTCAGATTGATTGGATAATATGTAAATGTAGTGCTTGCTTAAGAATCTTTGGGATCTTTCAAGAAAGAAAGAGGAATAGTAAATCAAAATGGCTCCAATTATAAGTGCCCTGCCTTCCTTCTGATATTTCCACTAAGAAGTGGATATTATTAATATTGATGATCTTAAAGGAAACATTTAATAATCATAATACATATTTATTCATTTATTTGTTCATAACAGCAATTTTTGCTATGGCATCCTCTCAAGTGACTCTTTAATTTCCATAAAACAATCTGGTCACTTGTAAGGTCACTTTTAATGTCACCTAAAATTAATGGCTATCACTCCATATTGTAATAGCAATTTCACTAGTGAATTATGAACTATGGTGTTAGGTAAGCTCCCTCTTGGGAGAGCGAGTAAGTTCAGCGAAGTGTTGTGAGAGTTGTGTTGGAGGACACACAAACCAGCATACAGAGACACTGCAGTTTAAATAGGCTTTTACTTTCGTGAAAATAGAGGTATCAGAGTCCATCAAACTGTCCAAGTCATACACAGATAAGACAGTCAGTCATCAATGTCTTTCAGTTAAGGGATAATCCAAATCACATAGTGGAGTATCATATAATCAGTCCGGTACACAAAGTTTGCCAACAGTTGCAAAACTTACAATAGCTCACGGCACTTCCAGATCAGCCCAGCATCTAATGAACAGAGAGAGCTAACAATCATTCTGGCTCCCTCTTATGGCTGATTGAGGAAAACAGGAACCAGTCACATTTTACAGCAGTGGTTCCCAAACTTGGCAACTTTAAGACTTGTGGAGCTCTGCTGGCTGGAGAATTCTGGGAGTTGAAGTCCACAAGTCTTAAAGTTACCAAGTTTGGGAACCACTGTTTTACAGTGTGGTTTAAAGAAACAGATACAACATTGTTACATGCTTTATATATTGCTAACCAGTGACGTGCAGTCAGGGGAAGCAGGGGTTGCAGAGCCTTACCACTGTCATCATGAAAAGAAAAGAAAATGTAAAAGGAAAAAGGCTGAGGTAGTTACTGCCAGAGTCACAATGGATGACTCTGCTTAGTGCTTAACTGTTTAAAAAAGCCTCTAAAAAAGTGCCCTCTACAGGAGGAGGTGGGAGAACCACGTGCCTCATTTAGTCTGATTTTATGATCACTCGAGCAGAGTTAAGCAAGGCTTAAAAGCTTAAAAATTCCTTATGTAGATGAGGCACATGGTTCTCTTGCCTCCTCCTGTAGAGGGCTTTTTTTAGAGGCTTTTTTAAACAGTTAAACAGAGTCACCCATTGGGGACTCTGGCAGCAGCTAACCCAGCCTGACCTCAACAGTACTTGCCTTTTTCCTTTTATATTTTTACATTTTCATGATGGCAGACAGGAGCAGAGTTGAAATCCTCTGTGATTGTGAAACAGCTGGAAAAGGTATGTGGGTCAGAGGGAGGGGGAGGAATTCAAAATTAATGTAATTTGTAAGTAATTGTAAGTAATTTGTGTGTGGGGGTGTGTGCATAGTGGTTAAATGCAGCACTGCAGGCTACTTCAGCTGACTGCAGTTCTGCAGTTCGGCTGTTCAAATCTCACTGGCTCAGGGTTGACTCAGCCTTCCATCCTTCCGAGGTGGGTAAAATGAGGACCTGGATTGTTGGGGGCAATATGCTGACTCTGTAAACCGCTTAGAGAGGGCTGAAAGCCCTATGAAGCGGTATATAAGTCTAACTGCTATTGCTATTGCTACTTAGAGGGAAGGGGGTAGGAGAGGCAGGGAGGGCAGCCCGCCAGCTTTCTTTCTCTGTGTCAGGGCAACCCGCCAGCAGAGGCGGGTATTTTACCTGCCTCTGCTGGTGGGCTGGCACTTTCTTTCTTTCTAGAAAGCGGCTTGTTTGAAAAGAGAGGGTCAGCCCACCAGCTTTCTTTCTCTGTGTTGGGGCAGCCCACCAGCAGAGGTGGGTCTTTTACTCATCTCTGCTGGCGGGCTGGCACTTTCTTTCTTTCTAGAAAGCGGTTTGTTTGGGAAGAGAGGGGCACCCGCCAGCTTTCTTTCTCTGTGTCGGGGCAGCCTGCCAGAAGAGGTGGGTCGCGGGATGATTCTATGTCAGACATAGCGCAGGGACGGCCAAAAGCCACTTTCAAGAAAGCAAGCAAAAGCCAGCGGGACGCCTCTATGTTGGACATAGCGCTGGGGTGGCCAAAAGACGCTTTCTTTCTTTTTGCCTCACCAGCCATAAACCTCACTGCACGTCACTGTTGCCAACCGAACCGTTAGAATTATATTCCTAACATGTGGTATGGATGGGAAGTGTGAGAGATTGTGTTGGGAGCTACAATCTATTAGTTCACCACATTTTCTCTGGAAAAACACAAATATGTTGCCCTTGGCACTGGATCAACCAGAGGTTGTCCACTTCTGCCTTCATATAAGTTCTTCTGCTATTCTCCTTTTAGTTTCATTAGATTCTAATAGTGTCTAGTATCATGAGAAATACGTCAGTTAAAATAAACAGTACGTTATTCACTTATACACTAATGAAGAAAAATAGCTACTTTATTTCTATAATTAGTGGAAGGTTTTTCAATCCTAGGCAATAGAAAACTATACTAAAGGCTCATTAATTTAATAGCAACGTTAATATAATATGCACATGCAGACACAGATACACTTTTTCATAATTTCCTATGGTGATAGAAGTTCTGATGTAAAACATGTCCTTTTCTCCTTAAAGCGCCCTGCTATCTATGAGTGTGCATACAATTCTTCCTTGTAATGGATCAAAGTGTAATTAAGTGTCATCAAGAAAAGTTATCACAGTGTTCTTCCCAATCATTATTGCAAGCAACTTTTGTTTCAAGGTAACATTGCCTCTGAAAAACTATATATTTAATGGGCATATGTTAACTACCTAATTAAACTGTTCACATGATGACAAATGTGTGTCTTTTACTTTTTGGCAGGTTTCTTGAAAATTTACTTACTACTGTTTCAGAATGTAGATCTGCAAATTTCCAGCATCAGCAGAAATTCATTCCAAATGGCATTTACAAGATCTTACCAGGAACAAAATGTCCAAAGAGACAAACTGCAGAAGCAAGAGACTTAAAGAAAAGGAAGAAAATACAATATCTTCCTATCTTTACAACCATTTATTTTCAAAACAACGAGCAAGGCACTATTTTAGTGGTTCATTAAGGGTTGGAAAAAGAGGTCTCTTACTTTACATCAGTTTTTTCTTTGTTGTTCTATGATCATCAGTGGTTGTTTATTGGACAAAAATAGCAATTTCCAGCAGTTGATTCTTTCAACTGAAGATACCAAAGGTACAATGTAAGACAGAGGTGGTATTCAGACAGTTCTCTTCTGTTCGGGAGAACCAGTAGCGGCAGCTGTGGGAGGCTCCTCCCATCCACTCCAGCGTAATGTGCAAGCACCGCATATGTGTAGAAGGCACACGCTCATATTTGCGAACCAGTAGGGAAGGTAAGTGAATCCCACTGCTGATTTAAGGCCTCCTAAATACAAAACCTGTGATTTACCCAGAATATCAACTCTTGTACAGAATGTTGTTCATTGTAAATGCCTGTTCAACAACCAAATAATGTATGATAATTCTTAGGGTTTAAAAAAGAAGGCTGCAAAAGAGACAGTGTAGTAAAAATCCTCATATCCGAAATATATACTTTGTTTATGTACCACTTTAAATCTCATATTATGGTATAAACATCTGGTCAAATAAGATCCATAACATTTACTGTATGCCTTATTAAATCTGTTACAGGAAGATAAAAAGAATTCCATAGTTCCATTAATTCCCCATTATTCTGATCCAGGATGAAAGAAGCATATTAATCAATTTCATGTGTTGAAATTGTTCCTTATTGTTTCAGTTCAGAAAAGCAACCATGTCTCTACATTCCACAAAAGCACCACATTCTAACTATCTTGATATTCAGTATACAACCACATTTATAAATAACCACATTTATAAATAACTTCACTTTATTACCATCATATCATTTCTGTTTATGGCACTAAAGTTTCATATGTACTTCTAGAATTTTGATGCCTCTGTTTCTAATGAACCCAAAATATGTTAACTGTTACATAATCTATGTATTATTGATTAAATATTAAGAATAGTCACATTTACACACCAGCATAAAAAAGAAAATTACATCACTGGAATAATTTAATGTAAACTCATGTAAATTTTCCAAGGCAGGGTACAACAACAAGCAATGGGTGGAAACTAATCAAGGAGAGAAGCAACTTAGAACCGAGGAGAAATTTCCTGACAGTTAGAACAATTAATCAGTGGAACAACTTGCCTCCAGAAGTTGTGAATGTCCCAACACTGGAAGTCTTTAAGAAGATGTTGGATAGCCATTTGTCTGGAACGGTATAAGGTTTCCTGCCTAGGCAGGGGGGTTGGACTAGAAGACCTCCAAGGTCCCTTCCAACTCTGCTATTGTATTGTAAATGTGAGCTCTGAGAAATAGAGCTTTTCAGGAGAGATACGCCAGTTATGGATGGCAGCCACTCAGCTTCAAATTCAAAAAGGACGACTTTAAAAAATCCATTAAACTACGGGAAGGACAGGAAAAGAAGTACCAGACTGAATTTATACAATGTAAAAGAAGTGGCTATTTTCATCCTGGCAAAGAACAATTTAGGGGCTAGGATAAAATTAATGAACAAGTATAACATTTAATAAAATAATGATAGCAATAAGATAATTTTACTTTGGCATGACCTCATGTTGAATGCATGAGATGCTTCAGCTGAATCTAGAACCTAGCAGCCCAGTGAACCCATGCCAAGTCAAACTGTTGAGTGTTAACAATGAAATACTGATTAAAAACAAGAATTGCAAAACTTTTTTAATTGACAGCACTAAATAATTATTACTAAACTAAAATACTTCTTTATAGATTTGGAAATAATATCTGCTGACCTGTGCTCTCCTGCTAAAAAAAAAAAAGATTAAACAAAATTAAAAATGAAATCCTCTATTGATTCCAAATCCTCACTAATCAGCAATTTTAACAATAAGACAACCAATTGTCAGAATTATTGCAGATGGTATACTACAGCTAATGGCAAGAGATTACATGGCAGTAATGTAACTATATATAAAAAAAAAGAATGACTGCTTCAGGACAACATATGTTGGTTCTTAACTATCATCAGTAATCTTATTTGATAAAACACAGCGAAAATGTAAAAAGTTCCACCATAACCTAATGCACGTTGCAAAAGTCAAGGTACTTAGCTGGACATAGCTTTTACAAGTTAGCAACAGGATATTTTGAATGCTGACTTTAAAACATACGGTAATTATACCTGTAGAAGTTAACAGCAGCCCTTGCCTGCCACCTAAAGGTTTCATGGGCCACTATACATTTTGGCTTTTGAGTATCTAAACACTTCACACAAATGAAAAGTAGAAGGGGAGAGGACTTTGCTATTACACACACACACACACAGACAAACACAGCTCTTTCATTTTCAAATAAGTGAAAGTATAAAATACATTTTCTTCTTGCATGCAAACTATTTGGAATTACTGAATAAACTGAGTTCTTTGGGTCAATTTCCTAAAAAATTATATCATGCTTACTCATGAGATATACACTATGAAATATCTCAGACCACATTCCTTGCATGTTACTTGTGTCCTTGACATTCAACAATCTTTTAGTATTCAAGCAATACTAAGAAAGTCAGCATGTGTGTATATATATATTATTATTGTTGTTGTTGTTGTTGTACAATTGTATCACAGCGGCCAGTTGTTTCGCCAGATTTGGCATTGGTTACTAGTCGGGCCCCACCCAGGGGCCTAGGACGTCGTAACGTATTTTTGTAATATGCGTGCAGATCCAAGCAGTGCGGCTTTTTGCATTTGACTGATGGTGATTTTGTCAATTTTTAACTGTTTTAAATGTAATTCCAGTGCTTTTGGAATAGCACCCAGTGTGCCAATTACCACTGGAATTACCACTGCTGGTTTGTGCCATAGTCGTTGAATTTCGATTTTTAAGTCCTGGTATCCTGGTATTGCGATGTCTATGATTGTGACCTTATTTTTCTCAACCAGTGTGATGTCTGGTGTATTATGCGCCAGTATTTTGTCGGTTTGTATACGGAAATCCCACAAGATCTTGACCATCTGATTTTCGGTGACTTTTTCAGGCTGATGTTCCCACCAGTTTGTTGCTGTTTTAATATTATAATTTTTGCACAAATTCCAATGGATCATTTGTGCTACTGAATTGTGCCGCAATTTATAATCAGTCTGCGCGATTTTTTTACAGCAGCTGAGTATGTGATCAACAGTTTCATCAGCTTCTTTGCAAAGTCTGCATTTGGCATCATCAGAGGATTTTTCGATTTTGGCCTTAATGGCATTTGTGCGGATAGCTTGTTCTTGCGCAGCCAGGAGTAGTGACTCTGTTTCTTTCTTTAATGTACCTGTTGTTAACCATAACCAAGTTTGTTCACTGTCCACTTTATCTTTTATTTTTTCCAGAAATTGACCATGCAGTGCTTTGTTCTGCCAACTCTCCATTCTTGATTTTATCACATCTTTTCTGTATTCTTGTTTTGTCTGTTGGGCCTTCAGTAGATTTTTGTTCTTTACTTCGATTAATAGATGTTCTTGACTTTCTTTTAAATAATCAGCCAGTGCATGTTTTTCTTCTTCCACTGTTTGCTTCACTTGTAATAATCCTCTGCCACCTGATTTTCGGGGCAGATATAGTCTATCAGTATCACCACGTGGATGTAAACTGTAGTGCATTGTCATTAGTTTCCTGGTTTTTCGGTCCAAAAGGTCCAAATCAGTTTGTGTCCAGTTAACTATGCCAGCTGTGTATCTTATAACTGGTATTGCCCAGGTATTTATGGCCTTGATTGTATTTCCACCATTCAATTTAGATTTCAAAATTTTCCTAACTCTGTTGGTGTACTTTCGCCAGACAATACTTTTTACTTCTCCATGCTTGATGTTATCCAATTGTAGAATGCCTAAGTATTTGTAGGCTTCATTTTCTTTGCATTTAATTAGTTGGCCATTGGGCATTTCAATTCCCTCAGATGCAGTGATTTTGCCCCTTTTTATGGATACAGTGGCGCATTTTTCCATGCCAAACTGCATTGAAATATCGGTGCTGAATACTCGGACTGTATTTGTCAATGATTGGATTTCTATTTCTGACTTGCCATAGAGTTTCAAATCATCCATATATAGTAAATGCGAAATTTTTTCAGCTTTTTTGGCTGTTTGGTAGCCTAATTTCATTTTTTTAAGATTACTGATAGTGGGATCATTGCGATGATGAAGAGAAGAGGTGAAAGTGAATCACCCTGGAAAATTCCTCGCTTGATATTAACCATTCCGTAGCTCTCATTCCCTACTGCCAACTCAGTTCTCCATTGTTTCATTGCCTTTTCAGTAAAGGATGTAATATTTTTGCTAATGCCAGTTGTTTCTAAGCATTTTATGATCCAACTATGTGGCAGTGAGTCAAATGCCTTTTTGTAATCAATCCAGACCATATTCAAGTTCGTTTTTCTGTTCTTACAATTTTCTAATATCATTTTATCAATTAGAAGCTGATCTTTTGTGCCCCTGCTCCTTCTATTATTATTATTATTATTATTATTATTATTATTATTATTATTATTATTATTATTATTATTATTATTATTATACAATTGTATCACAGCAGCCAGTTGTTTCGCCGGATTTGGCATTGGTTACTAGTCGGGCCCCACCCAGGGGCCTAGGACGTCATAACGTATTTTCGTAATATGCGTGCAGATCCAAGCAGTGCGGCTTTTTGCATTTGACTGATGGTGATTTTGTCAATTTATAATTGTTTTAAATGTAATTCCAGTGCTTTTGGTATAGCACCCAGTGTGCCAATTACCACTGGAATTATCACTGCTGGTTTGTGCCATAGTTGTTGAATTTAGATTTTTAAGTCCTGGTATCTTGCGATTTTTTCATGTTCCTTCTCGGCGACCCTGCTATCACCTGGTATTGCGATGTCTATGATTGTGACCTTATTTTTCTCAACCAGTGTGATGTCTGGTGTATTATGCGCCAGTATTTTGTCTGTTTGTATACGGAAATCCCACAAGATCTTGACCATCTGATTTTCGGTGACTTTTTCAGGCTGATGTTCCCACCAGTTTGTTGCTGTTTTAATATTATAATTTTTGCACAAATTCCAATGGATCATTTGTGCTACTGAATTGTGCCGCAATTTATAATCAGTCTGTGCGATTTTTTTACGGCAGCTGAGTATGTGATCAACAGTTTCATCAGCTTCTTTGCAAAGTCTGCATTTGGCATCATCAGAGGATTTTTCGATTTTGGCCTTAATGGAATTTGTGCGGATAGCTTGTTCTTGCGCAGCCAGGATTAGTGACTCTGTTCCTTTCTTTAATGTACCTGTTGTTAACCATAACCAAGTTTGTTCACTGTCCACTTTATCTTTTATTTTTTCCAGAAATTGGCCATGCAGTGCTTTGTTCTGCCAACTCTCCATTCTTGATTTTATCACATCTTTTCTGTATTCTTGTTTCGTCTGTTGGGCCTTCAGTAGATTTTTGTTCTTTACTTCAATTAATAGATGTTCTTGACTTTCTTTTAAATAATCAGCCAGTGCATGTTTTTCTTCTTCAACTATTTGCTTCATTTGTAATAATCCTCTGCCACCTGATTTTCGTGGCAGATATAGTCTATCAGTATCACCACGTGGATGTAAACTGTAGTGCATTGTCATTAGTTTCCTGGTTTTTCGGTCCAAAAGGTCCAAATCAGCTTGTGTCCAGTTAACTATACCAGCTGTGTATCTTATAACTGGTATTGCCCAGGTATTTATGGCCTTGATTGTATTTCCACCATTCAATTTAGATTTCAAAATTTTCCTAACTCTGTTGGTGTACTCTCGCCTGACAATAGTTTTTACTTCTCCATGCTTGATGTTATCCAACTGCAGAATGCCTAAGTATTTGTAGGCTTCATTTTCTTTGCATTTAATTAATTGGCCATTGGGCATTTCAATTCCCTCACATGCAGTGATTTTGCCCCTTTTTATGGATACAGTGGCGCATTTTTCCATGCCATACTGCATTGAAATATCGGTTATATTATTATTGTACAATTGTATCACAGCGGCCAGTTGTTTCGCCGGATTTGGCATTGGTTACTACTATTATTATTATTAATAATAATAATAATAATAATAATAATTATTATTATTATTATTATTATTATTATTATTATTATACAATTGTATCACAGCGGCCAGTTGTTTCGCCGGATTTGGCATTGGTTACTAGTCGGGCCCCACCCAGGGGCCTAGGACGTCGTAACGTATTTTCGTAATATGCGTGCAGATCCAAGCAGTGCGGCTTTTTGCATTTGACTGATGGTGATTTTGTCAATTTTTAACTGTTTTAAATGTAATTCCAGTGCTTTTGGAATAGCACCCAGTGTGCCAATTACCACTGGAATTACCACTGCTGGTTTGTGCCATAGTCGTTGAATTTCGATTTTTAAGTCCTGGTATCTTGCGATTTTTTCATGTTCCTTCTCGGCGACCCTGCTATCACCTGGTATTGCGATGTCTATGATTGTGACCTTATTTTTCTCAACCAGTGTGATGTCTGGTGTATTATGCGCCAGTATTTTGTCGGTTTGTATACGGAAATCCCACAAGATCTTGACCATCTGATTTTCGGTGACTTTTTCAGGCTGATATTCCCACCAGTTTGTTGCTGTTTTAATATTATAATTTTTGCACAAATTCCAATGGATCATTTGTGCTACTGAATTGTGCCGCAATTTATAATCAGTCTGCGCGATTTTTTTACAGCAGCTGAGTATGTGATCAACATTATTATTATTATTATTATTATTATCATAATCATCTTAGTACTGAGAGATATTAGTACATATAAATGGTTTGTTGATTGGGAAAATCTGCAAAGGATTCCTTATCTCTCTTCCACCAGATCATAGAACATTTTGTTCATTTTTAGGAAGAAATAGTGGAAATAGACTCGCTTAGTCAAATGTCAGTTCCCAAAAGGATAAAGGACAATCCACGTTTTCCACCCACATAAAAAATACAGTCTTCCTGTTATCCCAGGAAAAATGTAATCTTTATGTCTGGAGGGAACTCCCTGTAGACATGCTTGGAAAAATCACTGCTTCTTCCACCCTAAAAGCGATGAATGATATTAAATCCCATATAAAACTCAAATTTCTCCATAAGATTAATTCAGGACATAAATATGGAGTTTGATCCATATGACAATGATGAATAAATTTACATGTTAATATTGTATTGAAATCTATAAAGATGTAAAACAGGGGCCATTATATTAATTGCCCATTTTATAATGCTCATGCAATAAACTGTATATCTCAGAAGAGCTTGTTGGAGATTCCAGTTCTATGATATCTGATCATTGGAAGAAAATGTTTTACCGCTGCAGAGTCAAAATAAGGATCTAGGTGATGCTACTTCTTTTAATTATACCACTCTTGCTGCTCCAAACCTTCCATGAAAATTGTATTTTCAAAAAGTCTTTAGTGCAGTTTCGTAATTACTGAGTCTATAATTTAATCTATGCACATGTAACCAAAGCTGTGTATATTTTTGCTGTTTACCCATTCTCCCTCCCTTCCTCTGTTATTTTTCCTGTTTAAGATTCTAAAACAGCAATAGATGCTGTATTATGGATGTGATGATCAACAGTAAGAACATGTCTTTGTCTATTCTCATTTATTCCCACTGAGTTATTTTTAGCTCCCTAAATTTTCTATTGCTTTCTTCCTTCCTACCCCATCCATATTTTAAAATTTTGTTATTTCATGTCTCTTTCCACTTTGTTTAGTTTTTTTCTGAGTGACACTACAATGCAAATTTCATGTTGGTAGGATGACGTAAGTCCTTTTTAAATTGCAGTAGGAATTTATTTATGGAGGACAGGAGAAACTGTTATATATACCAAATTCAGAATATTGTTAAATTATCATTGTTCAATGTATGAAAGCAGAAAAAATAGATAGGAAAAGGGATCAAGAGTATGGACATGAAGAACAAGTTTGAAAGAGGCAGCAGAATTCAAATCATATGTTAAACTTGTAAATATATTTTAGCATGCATTAGTAAATTTGAAAAAAAATGTATATAAATCTGCAGCATGTAAGTTTAACCATATGGCATAGCTACTTAATACAATTATTAGATCATATTGGTCAAAGAGGTTTACAATATGGTAGTGGCCTGTTATTTGTCCTTCTCACTATTTTCCATTATGCTGCAGGCACCAACTTGCATGCAAACTCTGAGTATGTGATTTACAGAAGCCTGTTGTTGACTTTCAACCAAGAAAGTGCTGAAATAGTCAAAATGAAAGCACAGTGCTTTTACTATACCAATAAGAATATCCTGTGTAATTTAAAAAAAAAAGATTTATTCACTGACATGGACCAATGATATTAAACATGTGTGGGAAGAATATTGTGCAATATATAATACTGAATTCTTTTTATTGGAGCACTACTTTTAGTAATATGATGCTAAATTTAGTGTTATTTGAATAATTTTGCTGCATCTAGATTCTTTCCTAGGCTCTTTCCTTTAGAATGTTCCTATTAACATTGAAAAACATTGAAAACAGTAGATCTAAGGATAAGAGAAGTTGCATTAAGTAAGCCATTGTTATGATTGGCTTCTGATTAAAGCGAATGAGTGGATTAAAAAACCTGGAAGCTCCAGTTAAAAAACAATTCACTTTGAAGTATTTCTTAGGGGCTTTGATTTTATAGAGAGATGGGGAGGAAGCAAAATCATGTGACGTTTGGACTGAACATGATTAGTCACTCAAAAAATTATACTTCCAATCATTTTTGCAGTCACTTTAACAAAATGAAAGATTATATACCTTCATTAAAACTCACATTGATTTTAAGCAAAATGTCTATGTTGGATCCTTTTCCCAATGATTTTAAGGCCAGCAAATTTTATAGTATGATTCATTTCTAGCTTATAGTAGTGTGGGAACTATTTTTGCATGCTACAGTAGTATTCAGTTTTAATAATATATGATGGAGATGGAGGAGGAGGAAGCAGCTGTTAAATGCCTATTAAATGACCAGAGCAATGAAGAATCAAATAGCAGATAATAATCTACTTGTGGCAATGACATGTTAAAGACAATAATACATAGTTGTGAATCAAAGTTTTCTCTCTGCATCATTTTGCCAATTGCATGACATAGTAACAGGTGACTAAATCTGAAAGCTCAGGACAGTACATCATTGGTTTGGGAACCTATTTTATGATTTACAATGCCTGTAAATCAAGACTATTACTAGAGTTCACATGCTAATTAATTCTTCTCTGTTATTTTGTTATTAAAACATGAAATTCTAATGCCATATTAATTCAGATCTGTGAACATGTTTTAGGAGAAACAAATTCTTTACACTCACTATTT
Source organism: Thamnophis elegans (assembly GCF_009769535.1). Lineage (NCBI taxonomy): Eukaryota > Metazoa > Chordata > Lepidosauria > Squamata > Natricidae > Thamnophis > Thamnophis elegans. The sequence goes on from NC_045558.1 coordinate 39,010,083, forward strand.
TCCTTAAGAGAAATATGGAGACTGTATTCATTCTTCAACTATAGAAATAAATAAACTAAAACAATCAACTACAATGCATCTCTCAAATTAAGACCACAGATTTCTGTTCAAATAAAACTGCACCTCCAAACAAGACTTGCCAGGCTATAAGCCCCATTGGAACATAATGATATTTGAGTTGTGAGCCGCCCTGAGTCCCCTTCAGGGGAAAAGGGCGGCATATAAATATAATAAACAAACAAACAAACAAACAAATATTTACTCAAGAAAATTAAAACACAGGTAGTCCTTGACTTACGATCACAATTGACTCTGCACATTTATATTGTTCACTGCAGTTGTTAAGTTAGTAACCTGGTTGTTAAATGCATCTGGCTTCTCCATTGACTTTGTTTGTCAGAATGTCACAAAATTGACCTTCTGTCAATTTGCATGACTCTTGGGCACAGCAATGGTCATAAATATGAACCAGTTGCCAAGCATCTGAATGTTGATCACATGATTATGAGAATGCTGCAAAGTTTGTAACTGTGAAAAATAGTCATAAGTCAGTTTGTTCAGTGCCGTTCTACCTTTGAATGGTCACTAAATGAACTGTTGTAAATCAAGGACTACCTGTACACATAATTGTGCTAATAGTGCTAATATAATTATCTATACATTCAGGAGAAGTCATTTCAGTCTATGTGTATGTGGGGCAGAGGGAAATGCTCACAGAAAAGATTTCATCTGAGCAGTGGTTGAATTCTGAAGTGATCAAATGGATTAATTTCTTCATTAAATTTAGTAAAACATGTTGGTTAAAATATAATTTCAACAGTTATAGTATTTTGAATATTTCAATGCATTCACACTTTGTAAAAAAGCAGGGGAGACTTAGAATTATATAATCAGAAGAATTTAAATTAACACAAGCACTTAAATTAACATAATTTCCTAAGACAATTCCCAACAGCTGTTACCAAAACAAGATACCAAAAAATCCCCTCTCAAAAGAGATGGAATCCATGTGGCAGACAAATAATTGCATCAATAAATATGTTATTCTGTATTTTGCTCCTTGTGCAGCTCACCAAGAATTATTATTTCTACTGTTATTGAATATCCTGGTTGTTCCAATTTGTTTTACCTCCAAATAATATTATCAATCTGATTTTATTATCTTGATCACAATCAAGTACTTGCTGTTCTATACTTTGCACAGTATAACATACACTATTAACTTTAACCTCTTTAAGATATTTTAATATATATCTATTTTCTTTAATCTTAATTAATTGTTTTATTTACTGGTCTATGATCAAATAAAGATTGATTTGATATGATTCCAAATGTTTTAAATTCAGAATATTTGTTATATTATTTATATTGTAATGAAATAATAAATTAAATAATCAATATTTTACAGGGTCTTTATATTTACAAATTAAATTCAAAGACTAGAGAATATTTCTGTGTTTAGGACTGAAACGTTGTAATTTCTTACTGAGATTAATCAAATTCAAATTAGTTACATAAAAACTTTCTCTGATACTTCAGTAAGATTCAAACATAGCTAAGTATATTTTTTTAAAAAGAAAGTTGGCAACTTTATTAGTTGAAGTTAAAGATACACTTATGAGTATGGACTCTGTATGAGGGAGAAGAAAGAACATTGTTTACCTTGAAATATACTATGAGTTACATATTGTTATTTTCTCACCTTTCCAATAAAGTAGTCCACCAGACACTTAATTGTAAATATAGATTGTAATTAATCAAAAAGCATTTCTTACTTAAAAAACAACTGAAACAATTTACACTCATTTTAGGAGTAGAGATCTTTGTTAAAAATATTGGATTTGTATTTGTTTCTGCTTCTTGTAAAATGTACTAACTTGAAGATTCATATAAATTATGAATCAATGCTTTCTAATCTAATCGAGATAATCAAGGAGAGAATCAATTTAGAACTAAGGAGAAATTTCCTGAGAGTGAGAATAATTAATGAAAGGAATAGCTTGCCATCAGAAATTGTGAGTAGTCCATCACTAAAGATTTTTAAGAAGAAACTGAATAGCCATTTATGTGAAATATGTATAAGACAATGATGGTTAAACTGGAGCCAAAATCAGTGGTGGGATTCAATTTTTTTACTACTGATTCTGTGGGTGTGGCTTGGTGGGTGTGGCATAGCTTGGTGGGCATAGTAGGGGAAGTATACTGCCAAATCCCCATTCGCTCCCAACCAGCTGAGACTCAGGAGGCAGAGAATAGATGGGGGGCAGACAGAGGTAGTATTTATCGGTTCTCCAAACTACTCCAAAGTTTCTCTACCAGTTCTCCTGAACTGGTCAGAACCTGCTAAATACCACCTTTGGCACCCACACAAAGGAGTGCCGGAACCCGGAAGAGAGCAGCTGGCCAGTGAGCATGCGCACTGCATGTGTTCTGGTCAGCTTCTCTCTTCCAGGTTCCGGCATTCTGGTGCATGCGCTGCTCCAGTTTCCACACTTGGTGCCAAAAAGGTTAACCACCACTGTCCTATATCATTTTAGACAAATGACTGTCAGTTTCTTCTTAAACATCTTTAGTGATTGACCACTCAAAATTTCTGAAGGCACGTTTTCCAGAAGAGAGCAGCTGGACAACATGCATGTGCATGCCAGAATCCAGAAGGTAGCCAGTGTTCATGTGCGCTGGACTAGCTGGCTGGTGTGCATGTGTGCAACGGAGCCTGGAAGAACACTGGCAATGGTGCACGTGCCCACAGAGAAGCTCTGTGGTTTGCCATCACTGGTATAGGATCTTCTATTTGAGCAGGGGGTTGTACTAGAAAACCTCCAAAATCCCTTCCAACTCTATTATTCTGTTATTCTTTGTTCAAACAGCATGATAAGCCACAGTGCTTAATTTTGGTTTGTAGTAAGCCTTATTTGGCATAGTTTGTTGCATGACAAGAATTTAGATAACATGGATTGGATACTATGTGTGACTAGGGAGAAAATATTCCAAGATGCCAAAAAACCATCCTAGACCCAAAATGTAGAATAGTATGTAAACTGAGAGATCAATGGCTAAGTCACAAGCTATATATAATTGGTTTGTTTTTAGCTTAGCATTATAAGTGAGCCATCTATTATGACCTATTTAGTAATCCAGTTTTACAAAATATGCCTTATTGTTACATGTATGCGAGTTCAGCCAACACTTATTGGAGTAAATACCTGGGGGAAAGGGAGGGAGTTTCCTTGGTTTGAAAAAAGGTACTTTCCATTCATTAATCTATTAAAAGAAACCTTTGTTCATTGCTGTTTGCTCATCAGGCACTATTCTTATCAAGTGAGAATAGTAAATTTGCAATGTGGAAAACCATCCATGCGGTTTTTTTCATTTGTATCTTTAATCCAGGGTAGGCCAATAAGACTTATTAAAATATTATTTAAAATGATTCACAGGAAATGGAGAAAAAGCATTATGTTCAGCTTTACAGAGGCATATGAAAGAAGACATCCACAGTTAATAATTGTTAGAGGAATTAGTGTGAGAAAAGACAGAATGAATCATATTTATTACTCCTAATAGTGGGAAGAAAAACAATGGCTCTTTATTTTGTATTCTCTTTTTTTATTTTGGAAGTATCTATAAATAATGTCTATTAATGTCTACTATTTCTCTCTGCTACTATTTGTGTATTTCTCTGAAGGTGTGTGTCCAATGTTTATGGAGTCTTTCAGTCCAAGTTAATTATTCTGCGGTCTTAATGTTACAACCATGAAAACTTTGCACCAGCTGTCAATTACAGCCCAATTTGGAACAGAGTTGGTAACGCTTTGAATTATGGGAAGAACCATTATAGCTGAATGCTAAACCCATGTAGATAATCCCAGTTAAGCTGTATGCACTAATCAGCTAGATATAAGGGGTTGGGAGAAAATAACTGCAATCGAAGTAAACAGTACTGGGCTAGACAAGTAATATGATCTAGATTATAACGGCTTCTGGATATAAATCAGGACTGGCTAATTATGGGCCTTAATAAACTGAATAACAGTACTAATTGTTTTTATATCATGTTACATATTAAGCTGTGTGATACATTTGAATGGGATATAGTCTTGAAGGCATTCCACAATTATAAATTTCATTCAAGCAGAGATTTCTCATGGTCTGGAACGAATCAGTATAGCTGAGACTTTATTTTGATCTAAACAAGAAGCAGAAAATTTTGGGGCAACTAGGGATTTGCACCGAAATCCTATTTGCCCCTGTGAGGATGAAAGCAAGAATAAGGGGGGCAAACCCTATGTGATGATGCATACAGGTAGTCCTTGATTTGCAACAGTTCATTAATGACCATTCAGAGTTACAACACTGAAAAAAAATGATTTATGAACATCTTTCACACAACTGTTTTAGCATCCTCATGGTAATGTGATCAAAATTGTTTTTGTAACGGACTCATATTTATGATGGCTGCAATGTTCCTGGAGTCATGTGATGACCTTCTGACAAGCAAATTCAACAAGGAAGCCAGATTCATTTAACAACTGCATTGATTCACTTAAGAACTGTGGCAAGAAAGGTCATAAAATGGTAAGAAGTTCATTTAACAACTTTCTGTTGCCTTACTTAGCAACAGAAATTTTGGGCTCAATTGTGGTCATAAATCGAGGGCTACCTGCACTGTTGGGATTAGGATTCTTTGGACACTTCTTCAAAAGGGGAAGAGGAAGTTTCAGAAATATTAGTTTTAGAATCTTCGCGTTAAGCCTTACTGGGTGATTCAGAGGGTTTGTGTGTATAGGTACACATTTGGATATCAAAAGAATATTCGGAGGGGGGGACAGTTTACTGTTAAGGCACCAGGCTAGATTCTAATCTTGCTTTAGGCATGAAAGCCAATTTACAAGCTACAAAAATAATAAAGGTGAGATATAATTGTGTGTGTGTGTGTGAGTGTGTGTGTGTGTGTATGTAGTGAATGAATGCAGTTGTTAAATGAATCTGGCTTCCTTGTTGACTTTACTTGTCATTCATATATATATATATATATATATATATATATATATATATATGTATGTATGTATGTATGTATGTATGTATGTATGTATGTATATATGTATATATGTATATATGTATATATATGTATGTATGTATATGTGTGCGTGCGTGCGTGCGTACGTACATACATACATACATACATACATACATACATACATACATATATATATATATATATATATATATATATATAATGCATGCCAGAGGACTGGAATAGAGCTGATGTGGTTCCCATATTCAAAAAAAGAAAAAAAAATAGATCTAGGAAACCACAGACCTATCAGCCTGACCTCAATACCAGGAAAGATTCTGGAAAAAATAATCAAGCAACGAATTAGCAAACACCTAGAAGTAAACAAAGTAATAGACAAAAGCCAACATGGGTTTGTCAAAAACAGATCATGCCAGACTAATCATTGCATTCTTTGATAATGTGACAAAATTAGTGGACCAGAAGAATGGTGTTGATATAGTTTTCTTGGACTTCAGGAAGGCATTTGATAAGGTAGACCATAACCTATTACTAGATAAAGTAGAAGAATGTGAGTTAGACAGCATCACCACCAGATGGATTCATAACTGGCTGACCAACTGCACTCAATGTGTAGTCTTCAATGGAACTGCATCTATATGGAGGGAAGTATGCAGTATAGAGTACCCCAAGGCTCTGTTTTAGGCCCAGTACTCTTCAACATCTTCATAAATGATTTGGATGAGGAAATAAATGGGGAACTCATCAAATTTGCAGATGACACCAAGCTGGCAGGAATAGCCGTGTTGAAGATAGGCTTAAGATACAGAAGGATCTTGACAAACTTGAACATTGGGCACTAATCAAATGAAATTCAATGGTAAAAAGAGTAAGGTTCTACATTTAGGCAAGAAGAACGAAATGCACAGGTACAGTATAGGTGGTACCTTGCTCACTTGTAGTAACTGCGAGAGGAATCTTGGAATCCTAGTGGATAATCATTTAAATATGAGCCAGCAGTGTGCAGCAGCTGCCAAAAAAAGCCAACACAGTTTTAGGCTACATAAACAGAGGGATAAAATCAAGATCATGTGAAGTGTTAATACCACTTTATAATGCCTTGGTAAGGCCACACTTGGAATACTGCATTCAGTTTTGGTCATAACGATGTAGAAAAGATGTGGAGACTCTAGAAAGAGTGCAGAGAAGAGCAACAAAGATGATTAGGGCACTGGAGACTAGAGCATATGAAGAACGGTTGCAGGAACTGGGTATGTCTAGTTTAATAAAAAGAAGGACTAGGGAGACATGATATCAGTGTTCCAATATCTCAGGGGTTGCCACAAAGAAGATGGAGTCAAACTATTGACTCCTGAGTGTAGAACAAGAAGCAATGGGTGGAAACTAATCAAGGAGAGAAGCAACTTAGAACTGAGGAGAAATTTCCTGACAGTTAGAACAATTAATCAGTGGAACAGTTTGACTTCAGAAGTTGTGAATGCTCAAACACTGGAAGTCTTTAAGAAGATGTTTGATAGCCATTTGTCTGAAACGGTTTAGGGTTTCCTGCCTAGGCAGTGGGTTGGACTAGAAGACTTCCAAGGTCCCTTCCAACTCTACTATTGTACTGTACTGTACTGTACTGTATTGTATGTTTGTGTGTGTGTATGTGTGTCTGTCTGTCTGTCTGTCAGTGTATCATGTATCCATCCATCCATCCATCCATCCATCCATCCATCCATCCATCCATATGTGACACCTGACCTATTCCTGGAATAGAATTATTAGGAATGAGTCAGTCATTGAAACGAAGTAAATACTGGGATGTAGATGTTCTAGAACAGTGGTTCCCAAACTTGGCAACTTTAAGACTTGTGGACTTCAACTCCCAGAAGAGCTAGCTGGAGAATTCTGGGAGTTGAAGTCCACAAGTCTTAAAGTTGCCAAGTTTGGGAACCACTGTTCTAGAACAACTTAAATATTCTGGCTGCATTCATATATTGTGCTAAGATGTAAAATGGTTTGTTTCCTTTAACACTATGTATACCATGTTACTGTACTTTGCTAATCATTATTTATAGGCCTTACAAGCCTTACCAGCCACCTGTGGACATATTGTGGACAGCCCCAACCTATTCGAACACAATTTATAGCTTAAATATATTCTAGAATTAGACTGCTGAGTTGAAACTATGGTTAAAAACTGGCTTGTGAAATTGGAACATAGGAATGAGGTGGAGCTACATTAGTTACACTTTTAAAGCTGACTCACTTATACAATATAATGAATCCAAGATGCACTTAGTTAAATCCAGATTAAAATAGTGGAAGTGAATCCCACTATACGGTATTTAGTGGGAATTTTTCACAGCATTGTTTATAAATGCAGCAAAACCTAATTTCTGACTGATGTAAGAATATACAGGCCTGGTTTACCCTAAGGCAACATGAAGCAATCACTTCAAATAAACTACTATCAGAGTGCAATTCTCATACCTCCCACTCATAAAATCATGGATGATGGGTTTCCTGCCATGTTGGCTTGCCTACCACTAATTATAGTTAATGAACTTTAACATCAGAGATCAGAACTGACAAGCAGAAACAAATATGATCCTTCATATTAGCACCCAATTTTCAGCTTTGCAACCTCTTGTCAAGATTCTGCTTGAAATTACACAATAAAAAAAATAACAATATGCTGTTCAACCATTCCTCTATTATACAAAAAGCTTTTCATGTTAGGTTAAGTTTGGTTTCTTTTTCCTTATGAACTGGCTGGAATCCCAGTTTTGATGACAGAGTTATCTTGGGAAAGCCACCAAACAGAGAGGAGTGGTTTCATCAAATGGGCTTTCCACATTTCTACCCACTGTTGTATTACTATTCAGAATGTGGGAGCGAAGGTTCCACAGTTCAAACACTGCAACTTTTCCTTTCACTTTTCTAGTGTGGTAAGTGATTTTTCTGGATGAAATGAACATGCTGGACACAGGTGGCCTTAACTTGGTTTAAGCCTGGATTAGATTTATTTGTCACAGCCCATCTGGTAATGTATGTGTCATTTAGAGAAGGTTGCGTAGCTGTTGCAATTATACATCTGCAAATTTTAACTCTTTGTGGATGCTCAAGCAGCATAACACAGCAAGAAGTCGGGTGAACCCATCTAAATAGGATGTGTACTTCCACATAGCGCAGTTGGGATTTGGGACGCTTTGCGTTGGCCCACCTGCAGCTATCTGCCACTTATACTTACCCATCAAGCCTTTCTCAGCACAGATATTAAGCAATGCCTAAATGCAGTTGCTTGGCATTGCTACATACCTATACTGCAAAGGAGTTGTACCTTGGCTGTAGACGACTGCAGAGGGCCAACACAAACATCCCCCAAATCCCAATTGTGCGTTTTGCTGAGGTGCGCGTCTTGAGTGCTGATTGGTCGATCCAACTTCTCTGTTTGAGCGCCCCCTAGCCGGAACGTTTAACGTTCACAGACGTGTTCACGAAACAGCTATGCAACCGTCTCCGAAAGGCAGGCGCACACATTTGCTGACGGGCAATGACGGAGAAGTCTAATCTGGGCTTTAGGCGGCTCTCGGAGAGAAGAGCGTGGGTTGATTGTCAAGCGGCAACGGAGCGGAGGGCGGAGAGAGCGGCTCGCGGCTTTGCAGCCCAGAATGGAACAATAGAGGCAGGGGCGAGAGCCTGAGCCGCTGCTATAAAACAAAGGGCGGCTGGAGGCAGGTCTACGCCCCGCTCTCCACCCATTCCCCGTTTTCCCTCCCTCACGTCTCTTCGGTTTTTGCTCTTAACCTGCTGGAAAGGAAGGGAACAGAGCAGCCGGCCGGGAGTCACACCGGCATCAAGCGAGCCTTTCGATGCCCAAGCACCCGCGCCATTCCTCGACAGTTTCCCCAACACTCCGGAGATCAGAGAAGAGAGACCTTGGCACAGATAGGCTTTCGTTCTTCACCTTCCTTTCTTCTTTCTAGTTCCTCTGCTGCGAACTTGGTTTTGGTTGCCAGGACAGGCGGACAAAAGGCTTTTGTCAACAGCTGCTTTGCAGGCGGCAGCAGCAGCAGCATCCAAGAAAGTTAAACGGGGCGCCGAGGCGGATGGAGAGTTTCTCTGGAGAAGCAGGGCGTCGCTTCTGCCGCCTTCGTCCTGTGATTTCGGCCGAGGGATGGCTCTGTTCTCCCTAACATGTGGCCGCGCTCCCCTTCCGGCTCCGCTGCTTACTACCTGCGTCTCGGTGGGGGTGGTAGTTCATCCCCCTGTCGCCTTCGCCACGGTCTCTACAGGGTTAGCGACTCCGTGACGAGCTTCTGCGCCGGGACTATGCACGACCTCCGAGGAGAACAAAACTACATTATGTGGATCTCACTCCTGGCTTTCCTAACGGTCGGGCTCGTCTCGCTGCACAAATGCCAGCGGCATCCCGGCCCGGTCCTGGGAATGAGTCGCCTTCTCGCGGTGATTGTGCCAGGCTCGGGGCAGCGCCGTAAGTTTCTTCTTCCCATCTTGAATCGCATCATGTTTTCCTCTCCCTTCTTCCCTCTTCTTTGCCTGTCTGTCTACACGTAATCCTTGAGATGCACCTGACCGGCTCCTTGCAGTTGTATCCGCGTCAGCCTCGTTATAACATTAGTGGGATTTGGTCCAAACACGCATAAACTCGAGCTTTAGTTAAATTTAACACGATAATTCCAAGAAATCTGAGTTTTCTTAGAGTGTAGCTCTAATATAAAGTTATAGTTATATGAATTTATACGAGCACTTTTATACACTTCTAAAGGGTTTAATGTTATAAACAAGGCAGGAGTGACTGGTCTAAAGTAAATCAAACTTAGAAGAGAAAGGAACTTCATATCCTTTGAGTTCATTCTTTGAAAAGTAATCCTAAGTAATATTGTGTCTTTTGATTTTGGGGTCCTAGCAGATGCTTATCCTGACTTTGGAGAGAGACATTGGCAGTGGTTTCAAAAAAAATTGCCAGATGGTTTGAGTAGGATCTTCTGCTTGAGGGGGTGGATTAAAATAGTGGTCACCAACCAGTGGTCTGCGGATCACTGTGGTCCCTGAGAAAATTTTGGTGTCCACAGAAAAAATATTTGCATTTTTTATATTTCACTAAATATTATTCATCTTTTTAAAAATTAATATTAGTAGTCTGTGGGATTTAAAATTATGAATTTAGTGGTCCCTGAGGTCCTAAAAGTCCTGCTTGTAGATACAAACAACTGAAATTTAGACTTCTGGAAAATAAACAGCATGATGCATCACTGAGTTTAACTATTTGCAGTTTATGTTTTCCATATGCATGAAATGAAAAACTTTAAGATGTTATCACTAATTACTACTTTTTGGAAGCATTTCTGTACTTAACTTCGGATAATTTAATAGTCCTAGACTTTACTTTTTGCATACTATTGCTCTTCAGTTCCATTGGTTATAATATATATTTGAATAGGTGTCATCAAATTGCAGGAGATTTTGCTTGGTAGGTCTTCCCTGGTCCATGAAGTCCAGGATTTTGGGATAGTTGAATAAGAAAATTCAGTCTGCTCAACTTCTCTGCTTAAAAAACTATGCCAGACTGAGGAACGTTTTTTCCTTCATGAAGGGTATATGGTTATTTGCATGTTGCACTGAATAGAACTTGACAAATCAATTATAAACAGGACAAGAATGTTAGACTTTCTCCACAGATGTATTAATTCATTGCCTAAATAAAATATGAGCAATTGTTTCACACCCTCCCCCTCATGAAATAATAGTAATGAAAGAGTTTCAATAGAAGAATGGATAGAAATTTTTAGAAACAATTGAGATTGTTCAAGAAAATAATCTATGTGAAGAAATTCTTTCACCTCTTTCTCCTCCTTATAAAATTATTTCACTAGTCTTCAGTCATCATGTACCACTGACTATATTATGTGATGTACTGATATGTCTTTTGGTGATCAGCACAAGGATACTTATGCAACCAGGTTACATTTGCAAACTTTGTCAGCACTATGATAATTTCAAATTCTCTAAAATATTTTATTGTATATTTTTAGAGAATCTATTGAACTGTTAGGGATTTTTGGAAAAAGAGGACCAAAATTTAAAATCTTACCCTATTGTGAAACCCTTAAGATGGTTTTAGGTTGATACCTTTCTTAATTATAATTTCTATTCTATGAACTGGCACTATATAAGAAGTAAATATTTGGATTTGGCAGGAAAACTCTTACATGGAAGAAACCAAAAGGTTCCTATATATTTAGAATTGTTCAATTAGATCTGTAAGATGTTGTCATGTTTGCTGATTGCCTTACTGTACAGTAAACTTTTTCTGACCTGATGTCCAGAAATGTTGGGATTACCACTGAGAATTTCTAATCAGAAGTTGGAATCCAACACATCTAGGATGCTTACATTGAGGAATCAGGTTTTGGAATGAGACTGGATATTAGATTGTTTCTCATATTTGTGTTCTTATCCATCTAGTATGAAAGTGATTTGTGGCATACAACATTGTATATGTATATGTGTATGTATGTGTGTATGTATATGTGTATGTATGTGTGTATGTATGTGTGTGTATATATATGTGTGTGTGTGTATGTGTATGTATATGTATGTGTGTATGTATGTATATATATATATATATACACATACACACACACACACACACACACACATATATATATATATATATATATGTTGTATTTGTGCTGATAAATAAATAAAGGTAGACTAGTATAGATCTATTTCAAGCTATTTAGCTCTCATCAGCTAGCCATACCCTTACTGGGATTTGAACCTGGGCTATATTACATACTAGGCAGATATCTTAGCCATTAGGCCACAGGCTCTTATCCGTTATCAGCGAATGGTGATAGGTATCTAACAACCCCCGGTATGCCCGAATATGGGAGCAAGATTACTACTTCCATTCTCTGTCCTTCGGCTCGTCACAAGAGACCATCCAGGCAGAAACCCAATATTTTTACTGTTGCCTTTTTGTTACATTTTGTTGTATTTGTGCTGATAAATAAATAAAGGGAACTAGTATAGATCTATTTCAAGCTATTTAGCTCTCATATTTAACTATTTAGCTTGAATAGATTATAGATCTATTTCAAGCTAAATAGTTAAATATGAGAGCTAAATAGCTTGAAATAGATCTATACTAGTTCCCTTTATTTATTTATCAGCACAAATACAACAAAATGTAACAAAAAGGCAACAGTAAAAATATTGGGTTTCTGCCTGGATGGTCTCTTGTGACGAGCCGAAGGACAGAGAATGGAAGTAGTAATCTTGCTCCCATATTCGGGCATACCGGGGGTTGTAAACATCATATATGTATGTATGTATGTATGTATATATGTATGTATGTATGTATGTATGTATGTATATGTGTGTATATATATAATTAGATGCAATTTAAAATGTGCTGTTATTTGCATCTTAGCTAAGAAGAACCCAGCGGCAACTGAAATCCAAAGACTAATTGCCTTTAACTTAGTCTGATATTTGAATTAAATGCTATAATATCTATTTACCTGAAAGAAAGATTCAATTTCCCAAATAATTTAACTGTGAGATAAAATTTTCTGGGAACATGATGCTTTCTTGTCTAAACCTTTTTCGTGAAAGAGCAGAATTGTCTTAAATGTAGAAGCATCATTCTTTCTGGTAAACATCTAAATCATTCCATGCCTAAATACCATGGAGAGTATGCCTTTAACTATGACAGATATGAAGCTATCTAAGAACAGGATCTCTATACAGATTACATAATTATGACACGTGGATTCCAGATTAATTTATTCATTACATTTGCAAATATTCTTGAAACACCAAATTAATCTAATTTGGAAATTGAAGCTAAAGTTTTTATTATTGATGTAGTGGATATCATGTTTCATTTCTTGATTTAAAACATAACAATATTTGTTGGGGGATAATAAATGTTTTTCTTTGCATTTAGCTTATACACCAAGTTTCTGCCTGGAGTCAATTAAAATATTCATGCTGGAACAAATATGTTGTTAAATATTTGACAAGTTAATAGCTCATATTGGACATAACAATAAACAAAGGTTTGTGGAAGAAATCCCTGGCTTCTATTATGCCCCTCCCTTTTCTCTTCCAGTGTAGCTATGGGAGGGAATTTGGGAATGTTTACTTCTGATTTCAATTAATCAAAATTACATAGTATGCCTCAACTATAAACTCTGATCTACTTCATGGCCTGAGCTATCCTCAAAAACTAAAGCTAGCCTTCTTTTACTAATGCAAATTAAGACAAATTGCAGTTTGATTAGGTTCATTTCAGATATAATATTTAATTATGTTTAATCAAATATGGAAGCAACATTGAACTTCCCTTCCTATTGTTTTGCCACAGAAGAGGATTATGTGAAAACCCAAATTTTACTTTTTTCAAGCTGTTAGAATATGCTAACTTTTATTATTAAGAATCAAAGATGTATAGATCATTTGCCCAAAATGTTATTATATGTCTATCCATTTTTATATAATACCTGCTTTTTAAAATTTTAATTCAATCCAAAGGAATATAAAATCAAACTTATTTTAAGCTAAGCCAGATTTAATTATAAAACCTAGATCTGATTTTGGTATCTTTATTTATCCCACTCAAAAAGAATGGAAAACTGTTCTGAATGGCTAATTAATGACATTTAATGCTTACTTTCTTGCAAAGGAGGAAGGAAGACAGAGGAGACTTTGTAAAAGTCTCCTTAAATGCGATGTGATGCTTAAATGCAGCTTTTGTAGTAGATTCTACCATTTCAGTGATATGCCATCAATTTTAAATCAGCTGGAACCATATCTGTATTTTTAATGCCCCAAATTTTATTTTTAAATACATTTGTTAATCTTGAAGGCTTTTATTATGGAAACATATTGATAAAAATAGCTCATTATGTTTCTTCTATTCAAAATTTAATTTAAATAGGATGTAATTAGGCATCTTGCAAGCAGACAAGAAGCTTTGCCCACTCTTAGTACTCACCTAGTGTCTTTCTCTACTAAGTCCTTAACTACTAAAGGTGTAAACTTATTGTACATTGTGTTACTATTGTTAGCACAGATTGGATTCATGCCATGCAGGTATACTAGTGTACTAGCAGTACTCTAGTAGAGAGTTCATTTCATCAAAGTGCTGCCTATTTAAAATGAAAAAGTAAAATATGTAAAAGTAAGTTTTACCATGTTTTAAGTTGGTATTGTGACCATGCTATATAGCTTCTGTATGACAACAAAGATATTCTCAGACATAAGAATACATTTGTTAACAATGAAAGCCTTGCCTCTCCTTCATAGTAGCAAGTTATTTAGATCTCTTAATGCACTTCTTGAGGACTAGTTTTGAAGTGTACCGTGTCAGTGAGAAGTTAGCAAATCTTTGATTATCATTTCAGCCAATTCTTTTAGTTACTCCTGCCCACATAAACAAAACAGAGTACTTAATTTATGAAAAGAAACACAATGTGAAAATAGACCTCAAATCTGGCAATTCTTAGGAAAAAGTTTAGAATGCTGATAAGCAAGAACAGCTTTATGGCCCAGCGACAAAGAATCTCCTGTGACTTTCCCCAAATGGTAACTTAGTTCAGCCAAATGAAACAAATATCTGATGTTGAGATTAAAACACAGGTGAATGCCAAAATCATTTCTCACAACAAGTTGTCTTAATTCCCCCCCCCCCCAGTAATTTGAAGGTTACCAAATGAATATATTTTAATAGCAAGAAGAAAGTCTAATATTAATTAACTAGAATTTGGGAATCATCTACTTTGGCAGGTATAATGATTCAAAGCTTACTAGAATCTTTCTAGAAATGTTTAATGTAAGAAAAACCATGTACAATAAGCAAAAATTGCCCAGTTAAAAGAGAAATAGGAGAATTTAGGAGATTCAAAATGTAGATTACACAGAAGAGCTAAAAAATATTGAAGGATGTTTCGTTGGAAGTTTTAAGCAAAAATGGGCTTACTCTGTCTAGGGAAACATCTTCCATTTAGTCTGCCCACCCTTTTATCTGCTATTATTTCCATTTGCTGCTTTAGTTGAATCAGAAGAAGAAAAAATAAATGTTACAAGAATGAAAACTTCCACAGGATTACATTAAAAAGTGCTGTAAAAGGATGTGTGGAATATAGGGTATTAGGGGGTGCCTTGCATGTAAACCTGTTTTCAGGTTTGATCACTGATAATGCGGAGTTTATTGCCATTTCATCCATTCTTTGGGAGAAAGATAGCCATTTTGAGTCTATTATTTAAATCTTGCCAGGGACAGAAAGGATTGTAGCATTTTCATGATCTTTGGAAGATTTCACTTAGAGGTTACAAAGTCACATTTACAAACATTGCAGCCTCCTCACGGTCATGCAATCAGAATTCAGATGTTTGGTAACCGGCATGTATTTATGATGGTTGTGATGTCCCAGGGTCATATGATCACCTTTTGCAACCTTCTGACAAAGTCAACAGGGAAGTCAGATTCACTTAACAACTGTGTTACTAACTTAACACTGTAGTGATTTATGTAACAACCATGGCAAGAAAGATTGTAAAATGAGGCAAAATTCACTTAACAGTTGTCTTGCTTAGTAACAGAAATTTTGGACTAAGTTGTGGTTGAATGTACTAACTGTACATTCTTCAGTTGGACTGCTTTTCTTTGGAATATATTTAATGTACCTATACATTATGTAATTTGAGCCACATGGAGAATTTCACGTGAAATGAGAACAAGGGCTCTGAGGCTTTCATTTCTGAATAGAAATAAATTTGGACACAAAACATGGGGACTGGAGAAGAATGTCTTTTTTGGTAGAAAAGTCAATGCCAATATATTTTTAAAAATCTGGATTATGCATGAAAATGTATTAGGGTGCTATCCCTGAGAGATAATGAGGAGCACAATGAGGCGTACTAGTTTATCATTATCCTAAGGTTAAATTAACAGAATGTTGCAAACCAAAAATATTTTTCCTCTGCTTTCCTTTTACTATTTGGAAAATTAAGAAAATCCTTTCTGAAAATCCATTCCTACTTTTGTGGGCTGTTTATTCCATCTATGACTCTTTTATCTCCCAAGGTCATCCACACATGCTTTTTCATAGGGATAGCATTGAACCATTAGTAATAGTTCAATTATTTGAATGCACACTTTTTGGTTATGTTTGGATATAATTTAAGGCACAGTTTAGTGGCCAGAGAATGAGCTAGTCACCCCCCTCTCCCCCCAGGATTTGTCCATAAGAGAAATAAGAGTCATTAGTCTATTATTTTCAGGTAAATGTAGTTTGTCTAAATTTGAACATGAAGGCACAGTTCTTTTTTTAATTAAAGTTTTTATTTTTTAAACAAATAGAAACAAACACAACACATAACATAAAAACATCTTCCATTCCATACAGTGTGTCGATTGGTTACAAGGTTTTTGTGCATCCTTTCCATAGTCATCCCTTAAATTTTATATAAAGTCACATATTGTCAATCAAGTATATTTATATACAATATTATTATATTATAATAATTTTTCTAATATAATATGTCAGCTTACACATTTCATCACATTCCATTGCTCATATCATCAATCTAATGTATATGTATATAATTATTATGATTATTAAACATTCATTGAAAATAGCTATTACTACATACTAAATTTATATTATGGCATTTCATTACATCATCCTGGACTCAGCCAATGATATTACATCTTTATATTCTATTCTATATAGAATTGTTTATCTTTTAATTAAAAAAAGCTTTTCCACATCATCTCTATGGTCTTCACTTACAGCTTATGTAAAATTCCATATTGTCAATCTAGTATATATAAATGGATTATTATCATTATTAATCATTTGTTTAACTATAACTATTATTACTTTGTCTTATACATAATACTCAAAATTTAACTATGTTTAGCTTAATTTTATTGTGACATTTCATTTCATCCTGTATCCTTCTACTAGTAGTGCAGTCCAATATCTCTTGCCATTTGTAGAATCTGTATTCTAAATGTTTTCTTGATAAGTCTTATGTGAACTCCTCTTGGCAACTTGTTGTTCATTGTATATTTTGTAGAAACTCGAGACCCTCCATCTGTTCCTTTCATCAGCTGGGCTTTGGTTATCACTGGTGCTTCTGCGTAAAATGCTCTCATTGTTTCTGCCAAGTTTTTTCCCCTTTCTTCATCTATGTTTTGAAACATGAGATAGAGTTCCAGTTCATCTACCTCTCCTTTTAGTGTTCCACATGTCTCATTTCCCTCCTCTCTCGATTTACTGTCAGCATCAACAATTTTCTCGTCACTTTGTTCATGTTTTTCTGCAATATTTTGAACTCTTATCTTCAAGTTTCATCATTGTTTCATCAATATTCTCACCTCTTCCCTCCATTCCTTCTGTTCTTTGTTCTATAAACTCCAGATTCTTTTCTATTCTTTCTGTGCTTATTAGGATTTTTAAAATTTCTAACATGATTCTTTGCAATGTTAATTCCTCTTCTTCTTCATGTTGCACCATCTTCCCAAATTGTAAACACTGCCACTAGGACATCCAAGAGTTTTTGCTAGGTTTCAAATAAATTCAATGTAATCTTTCAAGTCAGGGCTTTCTCTTTACTTCCAACGAACACCTGTATAAATAAGATGTGTTTTCTCTCTGGCCCTTTCAGTAAGCAAAGCCAATGGCCTTGAGATAACAGATGTAACCAAGCCTCCAGCCTCTAGATGGCAGTATTACTTCTTTTTTTCTCTACTTTTAGCTCCCTCTTTAAGCTCCAAGTTTAAGAGTGAAAAAAAGTGTTTAAAAGTTCCGATCTGGCCGAGCATTTAGAGGAAAGAGATTCTTAGTCCACAAATACAAATAATGGAAGAAAATAGAAGAAGAAGGAGAAAAAGGCCCCATCCAATTTAAAAGTAAGAGGCATTTGTAAAATTTCCATCCATAGAAACAAAACAAAATTAAGGGGAAAAAAAGATAACACAATAGTTTTAATTCAAGCTAATCTGCCGCTTGCTCTCTTCTATCTTCAATTTTAGTTTTACTAAAATTACTAAAATACTTTTTGTGTGTTCTCTTCTCTAATTATAAAATTTATCTCACCAATTTCGACACACTGCTCTGCTTCCGTTGCAGGGGGGCTGTCCCAACCTTATGCAGCTTTGGCTGCTTTTCTTGAAGCTGAAAAAAAAGCTTCTCCTAGATCGATCAGAGGCTCTCCCCTGAGATCAGGAGGATGTACTCTTCTCTATCACCGTCTCTACGGGATAGTTTAGGTCCAAAAAGGACTGCCCAGCAACAGAGATTTCAACAACAATCCTGTGTTGTAGCCGTGTCAGCCCTGGATGTCCATGAAGGCACAGTTCTGACAATGATTTAAGCCAGTGATCCAGGATCATGAACTTCATTTTTGAAGCTGGTTTACTCAGACATAAGATTTAAGTAATTCCAGCTCTGAAACAAAGTATTCAGCTACTCAAGTTAAACTAATTATTCTATCTAAAACTAGGGTTTCATTTTCTTAACTTGATTAGAAAGTTCATTAGTATAAATCAGAAATGAATGTTCACACTTTGTAGAATGATAGCTAAGATTCTAACATAGAGATATACTTTTACTTATTTGTACCCTTATTATTTTCACAAATAGCAGTGATCATATCCAACACACCTTCCTCCTCCTATTTTCATCACCACAATAATCCTGTGAGGTGAGTTGGGCTGAGAAAGTGTGATTGCTAATGTCTAAGATAGGACTTTAACTCACAGTCTCTCATTTTCTAACCTGGTGCCTTAACCATTAGACCAAACTGGCTCTCTTTTAAAATGAAGCACTTTTATATCTAATACTTTTTATCTTTAAAATAAACAGATCGTATTTACACTACCGCCAAACGATTATAGATAAATATGAGAAAGAGCTAATTTGGACATACCTTTTCTTTAAACAAATTGCAGAGAGTTTAAGAAAGTTTCTGGAAGTAATAGGGAAGGGTTTGGAGGTCATTGCACATGTTTACCATAGTGTAAAAGAACACTAGCAGCATGTGGTGGGATGTGGTTTCTTCCTAGTTCTGAACAGCACTTATAAGAAGCCTTGCCAGTGACTTCCTCAAAGGTCTCTTGGTAGGCATAGCCAACAAGGAAATCTTTGTGGTATTCCTGTTGACTTTTTGAAGAGTATAATACCGCCTACAATAGTGTTACATTTATGTATATGAGGATATCATTTGACGTGGCAGTCAACAATTGATGAATTCAAGTGCATATTAGCTCAGAGTCTAACATGATTGAATAAGCAAGCAGGACTGGTATAAAAAAGCTTAGCAACTGGTTTGTTTGTTTTTGTTTTTTTGCTATATTCACAAGAAAGAACTTATTCTTGACATGCTAGGAAACTCAAACTCAAAATTCATTGCTACTTTCAAACTCGTCACTCAAGCAAGACAGGAAAAAAGAATTATGAGAAGTGTTACATGAATGATTTCAGTTTATAATTTCTTAAATTATTGGTACTGCAAGAGAAATATTAAGGTGCATGAAAAAAGCTTATAATAATCCTTAAGGAAAATGGACTAAACATTTTAAAGAATGTTTCAAAGATGAAGAATAATTAATATTTTCATGTTTGAATAGTATACATATTAGATTCATTTGAATACTAGGACTTTGCTTAAAAGCGAGCAACCTTCATTCTATCAGGAGGAAACATGAGATTTGCATTTAGGTGAAAATAGTATCTTTTGAATTATTTTTGTTGGTAAAGCTTATTTAGTTTTTAATGAGAACCTAATTCAAATATATGCAGACGATTTAAAAGATTCATCTGCTTGCAATGAGGAAATTTTTCAGGAGTAAAATTAATATGAGTTAAAGATTGTCCAATACAATTATTTTAGTAACTTCAAGGCTTCCTGAGATACAAGTAACCTCTAAAATATTGAGAGAGGCAAACATTTAATTCCAGAACTGTCTGAAATTTGGACAGATCTAGCTCCTTGTTTCTCCACTATGCTCCTGATCTAGAATTTGAGAATCAAATGTCTTACTGTGGATTAAATAACCATGTACAGGTCTTAGAGGAGAGACTGATTTTAAGAGAGCTAATTATAATGTCAGAGACTATGTAATTAATTTTCAGAATAAAGAATTTGATTTGAATACTCTGTGGCTTGCATAATATATATGTCATAATCTAAATCAGTTCTATATTGAATTTTATCTTGCCCAAGTAACACATTCCCCACTCTTACCCCCATAGTATTCATTCTTGCAATGCCTGGCCTATTGAGTCTTATTTAGGGAAATGAAATGCATAAGTTGTTATACAGTTTGACATTGTACAACTAGCTATGCCTGAGGGTTTAATACATACTGTACATATGTCTCTTTAATGTACTGGAGCCAAAATGTGGCTTCTCTTGCTTTAAAATACTCGTTGATACATATTTATTATTTAACTAAAGCCAGTAAAATCTTGCCCAATGATTTTTGACCACATAGATATTCAGTTCTACCAGTTTTGTTTGGATTCTGCTAATAAAATAGTAAAAAAAATTCTATAAGGAGCCAAGTTGTAAAAATATTTTCAGCTTTATTATTATGTTTAGAAATAAAGAAAAAAGGTAAAGTGCTTTAATTCTAATTCTTTAGAAATAGACTGGCAGAAAAAAATTTCTGAATGAATATATCTATAAATGTTATTTCTATCAGAAATTATTGGAACTTATTATTAACCAAACAGATTTTAATGGTATTTTTTTAAATATGTAACCATCTCATGTTTGTTTCCTTGCAACGCTATAAATATGATCTTAAAACAAACATGGTTCAAAAAGATGGTTACGGGTGATCCTTCTTAACTGTTTTCTCTAGGTAGGCAGTAGTTGATTTGTTATTAGACTCTGAGATATTAATATCAAAATTTAGTTGGGCAAAAGCTTCATTAACTTTTTTCCCTACTGTCAAAATGTGCACAGTTTTAGAAGGCTAAAAATTCAGCAGAGTGCAATAACAAAATATTATGCCATTGCCAGCTGTATAAAGCAGGCTATATAAAATAAACAATCCCACAATAAGATTATAGCCGTGATGGCGAACCTATGGCACTCGTGCGACATGCAGCACCCTCTCTGTGGGCACGCGAGCTGTCACCCTAGTCAGCTCCACCGTGCATGTGTGTGCGCCTCCTGCCAGCCAGCTGGTCATCAGATCTCTGCCGCACATATTTGGGGGATGGGGTGTGTGGCGGACCGGGCGCATGTGGGGGGGATGGAAAAAGTTAGCTATCAGTAGACTATAGTATACTTTAATGAAATAAGCTGGAATAATAGAATCTTGCAAGTCTTCTTATATTTTATCTTCCATTCCCCTTATATCCTTATTGAATCAGAGAAGAAGCAACAAAAACCTGAATTATAAGCTTCAATTATTAAATAGGGCTGGGATAAACTCCTCGGCGGCTTTCGATACCATCGACCATGGTATCCTTCTGCGACGACTGCGGGAGGTGGGGGTGGGAGGCACTGTTTTGCAGTGGTTCTCCTCCTACCTCTCGGACAGGTCGCAGTCGGTGTTGGTTGGGGGACAGAGATCGACCACGAGGCCCCTAACATATGGGGTGCCGCAGGGGTCGGTCCTGTCCCCCGTACTATTTAACATCTACATGAAACCGCTGGGCGAGATCATTCGGAGGCACGGGATAAGATACCATCAATATGCGGACGATACGCAGCTGTATCTGTCTGCTCCGTGCCAACTCAATGAAGCGGTGGACGTGATGAACCAGGGTCTTGAGGCCGCCAGGGACTGGATGAGGGCTAACAAGCTTGTACTCAACCCAGAAAAGACCGAGTGGCTGTTGTGTTTCCCTCCCAATAATTTGGTTAGTGTTCCATCGCTCAGGCTGGGGGGCCAAATTTTACACCCCTCAGACAGGGTTCGCAACTTGGGAGTCCTCCTGGACCCACAGCTGACCTTTGATTACCACCTGTCGGCTGTGACCAGGGGGGCATTTGCCCAGGTTCGCCTGGTGCGCCAGTTGCGACCCTACCTGAATCGGGAGGCTCTCACAATAGTCACTCGCGCCCTCATGACCTCTAGGCTGGAATACTGCAACGTGCTCTACATGGGGCTGCCCTTGAAGAGCATCTGGCGGCTTCAGCTAGTCTAGAATGCGGCCACGTGAGTGATTGTGGGTGCACCTCGGTTCGCCCACATAACACCTATTCTCCGCGAGCTGCGCTGGCTACCTGTTGATCTCCGTGTGCGCTTCAAGGTGCTTCTTACCACCTACAAAGCCCTTCATGGTAGTGGATCTGAGTACTTGAGAGACCGCCTCCTGCCAATTACCTCCTCGAGACCTATCAGATCTCATAGATTAGGCCTCCTCCGAGTGCCATCTGCCAGCCAGTGCCGGCTGGCCACTACGTGGAGGAGAGCCTTTTCAGTAGCAGCTCTGACCCTTTGGAACGATCTCCCCATGGAGATTCGTACCCTCGCCACCCTTCAGACCTTCCGCGCAGCCCTCAAGAGCTGGCTATCCCGTCAGGCCTGGGGGTAAAGATTTGATTCGCCCCCACCCGAATGCTGAATGAATGTTGTTTATTCTTTTTAATTATGTGTTATGTTATATGTTACTGTTTGTATCCCCTCCCATAAGTTGTTAGCCGCCCTGAGTCCCCTCAGGGAAAAGGGCGGCCTATAAATAAACTTATTCCTATTCCTATTCCTTTCTAGGATTTTGGAGTGCTAATGCCCTTTACTGGGAAGACCTGCCTTTATAACTGTGGGCTTGGTGAAAGAAAACATTAGAAGGCATCAGCCAACACTTTAGGAAGGCAACAATTTGCAGAAAACGAATAGCGATCATACAAAATTAAATCAGCTAATTGTTTGAGAATGATTCATCTTACTGATATTCTTTGCCCTATAATATGTCTCCAGACACTATACATTTCAGTGTTCTAACTTTTGGTGGACTATATAAAGTTGGTGATAGAAAGGTAAATGATTTTTTTTAGGTTTTAATCATATGCTAGAAATAATGCAGCATATAAACTGAAGTTTTAAGTAAATATTATGTAACATGATTATCTTTCAAATATGAATTTGAATAAACAGACTGAAGTGAAGTCTTAGAAAAATTTAAACCATCAGATTCTGCACTTCTTGTAATTGGGTTATAAGCATGGGGCTCATGTCCATCTCTTTGCCATGTGGTTTTAAGTATGTATATATTTTGGAAGGGTGTTCTGGCTCTGTTTTGGCCTGCTCTAATTTCAAAATTGTTTTTAATATACTGGCATTCAATTTTTAATGAAAAGAGTCATTGACATTTTGGTTTATTCCTTTCATTTCATACTAAAAAAAGAGACCTATCATTTAATAACAAAATGTTACCATTTCTGTTGTAGAATTTGAAATAAATGCACCTTTTAAGTTTCATCTTCCATGGATATGGTTGCTGTACTGAAACTCTGCAAAGTGACTGAACACAAAACAGATTATATTTCAATGGCTGTCTTCCAGTATCCTCTGACAAAGGGATGAAAATAGTTGGTGGCATGCTGTCCTTTAGTAGAGTACAAACCTCTAACAACGTATCAAATATACAAGGGATATCATTTGAAAATAAACAGTAGTAGTCACAGTAATGTGGCCAAATTAAAGTAACTTTTTAATCTGAAACAAAAATGCTTCATTAAGGAATTTTAAGGAATGCTTTACTGTGGGTCTGGAAAAAATATCAATACAAATGAAATGATAAGATACCCATGTGGGCAATTCCTAGACATGCAATATAAAATATGAACATAGTACAAAAACAGGATATAATTACTTACAGACAGTTTCTTACCCTAGAAATAGCAATAGCAGTTAGACTTATATACCGCTTCATAGGGCTTTCAGCTCTCTCTAAGCGGTTTACAGAGTCAGCATATTGCCCCCAACAACAATCCGGGTTCTCATTTTACCCACCTCGGAAGGATGGAAGGCTGATTCAACCCTGAGCCGGTGAGATTTGAACAGCCGAACTGCAGAATTGCAGTCAGCTGAAGTAGCCTGCAGTGCTGCATTTAACCACTGCGCCACAACTAAAATCCTTGGATGAATTAAAAGAGGAAAATGTAATTCAAACATGGTTCCAGTATGGACAGCTACAGGCCAGGTGGAAAACAGATCAAAAAATTGGTTTTATGCAAGTCGAGGATAATTTATTTAAACAAATAAGAGATCAAAGCTTAATGCATATAAAGAGACTATACAATGTATTAATACAGATGGACTCCGAAACAGAATTAGTTAAAGACTGTATGATAAAGTGGGCTCAAAATATTGAAGAACCAATAATGTTGGATACATGGGAAAGGATTTGGGTAAGAAATGTAAAATTTACACAAGGCCAAAACTTGACAGAAAACTTTTACAAGATGTTTTATAGATGGCATTTAGATCCTAAAAAGTTGGCTTCTATGTATCCGAACTTACAACCCAAATGCTGGAGATGTGATTCTCTCGATGCTACATATTTTCATATATGGTAGACTTGCAAAAATGTTAAAGCATTTTGGATAAAAATATGGTGGATTATGCAAAATGTTCTTAAAAATGTTCTTTAAAAAAGGATAAAGTTTACCCGTCAGTTATTTTTGTTAGGTATAATTGCTGATTGTACAGCTGTAGAGATTAATTTGATTGTGCACTTAATAACTGCAGCTAGATTGTTGGTGATGCAATACTGGAAGAAGGAAGATTTGTCTACAATTCAAGAATGGACATTGAAAGTCACAAATTTAGCTGAGATGGCTAAAATATCTGCATATCTTAAGGATTACTCAAATGAGAGATATAAATGAGACTGGAAAAAATGGATCGATTATATATAAAATAAATATGGGACTAAGAAATTCTAGATAGCTTATGATTAAGATCAGGAATGATATAAATTGTTTAAAGTTAGCCTAGCAAGGAGGAGCTAAGTTCAATTTAAAGATGTTATCAATTTTCTATTCTTTTTTCAAATATATTTTAGACTGTTTTTGTTAAATATTTATACCGTGTATGGGTTCTGGGAAGTCGGGGGAGGGAAGGTTGGGGGAAGGTTGGGTGGGAGGGAGGGATGTATATTAGGCTTGACGAGGGGTGTTAGATTTTAAAGTAATATGATTACACATGTATACTGTCTTGTCTTATTTTTTCTTTAAAACTAAGATATGTTAAGTATATTGATATGGTAGCATAAATACCATCAACATAGAATGGAATTTGCTCAGAAGCTGAAATATACCAAGTGAATGAGAGGAAGAGTGGGAAGCAGAGGAGAGAAGAAAGATAGGAAGAGAGGGATAGGAGAGAGGGTAAGGGGGAAGATGAGGAGAATAAGGAGGAGTGGAATGAAGAGAGAGGAGAAGGAGAAAGGAAGGAGAAGTAGAGTAGAAAAGGATGATGGAGGGAAGAAAGAAGATAGGAGAGAGGCAGAAGAAAGAGGTGTATGGAGAGCAGAAGAGCTAATAATGGGTTTTTATCTTTCTGGGCGTTGATGGCAAGAGGAACTGATGTAATTACTACTTAATACAATATGATATTGGCTATGTAATAGTATACATGTGATTATATGTTATGAAAATGGAAAATAAAAAAAGTATGTTTCAAAAAAATGCTTCATTAAGATAAGATAGTTAAGATTTAATGTAAGAAAAGTTGACAGGCAATAGATGTAATAGTAATGTTAGGTAGTAGTTGAATTTTTATGAAATATATATCCCATGCCTTCTTCAGCTTGCCAGTTTGACAAGTATGTTTGAAAAGGTATAATTGTAGCAGAATTGCCATAAATGAACTAAGCAGGACCAAACTTCATGTAGCAGTTTGCATGTAACTGGATGAGTCAGAATAAGTGACATATGGCATTCTAGCTGTTGATCAAAAATTCTCATCATCCTTAAGAAGCATGAATGCTGGGGATTGTAATTTAATAGCTTCTCTAGTGGTAAACATTGCTTATCCCTGGCTTGAGGATAAAGAAGCAAGCCCAATTTCCAAAAATCACAAAGAGATTACTACTCACTAACCAAAATTGTTCTGATGCCTTTGCTTGATTGGTTGCTTTTCAAAAACAGAGAGGGCGAAAACTTTACTTCAGATTTGAAGTTTCTAAAAGACTTTCTACCAACAACTCGTCATGAATGTCTTTCTTTGTTTGTTATGATTGCATCACTTCCTATTTTGGTTAAGATCAGAAGTCTGATGATATTGTCCCCTGCTTTCCAGAAGAGCTGCCTAGTTCTAAAATAAAAGATACCATAAATACAAGGATTAACATTTTATAAATTATGGCTTGGTCCTTCAAATGTTTGCAATCAGTTTAATAGTTTATTTCTTTTTGTAGCAGACAACAGATGTGTCGTATCAAATGCAGCAACATGTACTGCCTGTCTTGCGGTGGGTCCTGAATGTGGTTGGTGTGTTCAAGAGGTAAACAGTTTCTTTGTATTAGTCAGCTGTTATTTATTTGTTTATGTTTCTTTCTCTACCTATACAGTAGGATTTTGCAACACTTCAATTTTGACAGAATGGTGCTTGGGAAATTCCTGGAATTTCTCACACTTAGCAAATTCCAGTTACCAGGCGTCAACACTGATCTGAAGGCACACACATACACAAAAACACATAAAACTGACTGAACATTGTCTTGAGAGCAGATACACATGAAAGGCACACAGTAGGTTCAAACTTTTTCCCATGTTTGGTCATTCATTTTCTTTTTTTTTAACAGACTCACTCGGTTATAGTGAGATGGGTATAAGCAAATTTAATAAATAAATAAATCTCTGGTGCTTCATCTAATAAAGCTCTTTATTAAAGTAAGGAGCTATCTGGGAGTCAGCAGACAGATAGAGGCCACTAACCTTCCTGCCCAAGGTTTTAGTTGTCTCTATATTCCAATAAATTATCTCTATATTCAAGTTGTCTCTATATTCCAAAGGGATGTGATTACTCAGTGGCTAAGACACTGAGCTTGTTGATCAGAAAGTTCAACATTCAGCAGTTCGAATCCCTAGCGCCATGTAAGGGAGTGAATTCCCACTACTTGTCCCAGCGTTTGCCAATCTAGCAGTTCGAAAGCAGGTAAAAATGCAAGTATAAACATAGGAACCACCTTTGGTGGGAAGGTAACAGCGTTCAGTGCTCCTTCAGCGTTTAGTCATGGGCCATGGAGATGTCTTTGGACAGCGCTGGTTCTTTGGCCTTGAAACGGAAATGAGCACTGCCCCATAGAGTCAGGAATGACTATATGTGCAAGGAGAACCTTTATGTTTACCTTTATATTCCAATAAGTAACCAAACCTTTGGCAAAACAACATGTAGGAATATGCTTTGTTATGATCTCCTAATTATAAAAATAGTGAAATAATAATGTTCAGTGCTTTCTCCAAAAGAAAAGAAAGAAATAATTTTTATCTCTAATGAGGAATGCTATAAAGTTCATCTTTTCTCCTATGAGCACATGAAAGGGCTTCGGATTTGCTAGGCAGCTCTATATGATCCTTTAAATAAAATTTCATGTACTATTACAGGCATTAAAGATGAATACCGGCATTTGTACTTGGTCTTAAAGTTATGTACTTTACTATTGATGCTGATTTCTTATAAAATAGTCTGAATAGCTTTATTCCCACCTGTATCCAGTTTTGTTGCAATGCGCAGTAATATCTCCCCTGTCTTTAAAAACAGTGGTATTATAAATGGTTTGGTGATGTTGGCTTTATTGTTGGTTTGGGATAATAACTTTTTGTTTATATGATATTATATTTTCTGGAAATTAAAGTTCTCCAACTTCTTACACTTTTATTATGTATTTCGCCCCCCCCCCCCCAATTCAAACAGGATTTCATGGCAGGAACAAAGCTGAAAGAAAGATGTGACATAGTTTTACATTTAATCCAAAGAGGCTGCAAGCCAGATTTCCTAGAAAGTCCTAAGGTTGATGTAACAGTGTCCAGCAATGAGGCTAACATTCAAGTTATACCAGGAGAAGCTTCAGTGCACCTGCGTCCAGGTTTGGATATCAGAAATATTGTTTAATATAAAAACTACATTTTGCCTTTGGCACAGACTAGGAGACTGAAGATAAAGGATCTTGGATTCTAACAGATTCTGAAGATGTACTCAGTTTTGAGAAAACAAATGAAATGATTCTAACTTATTCAAAAAATACAACTTCATAATCTTTTGGATACACTAATTCAGTTAGTTGTGGAGTTGGTATAAAATTACTTAGAATAATTGGTTCCAACAATTTTAATGTCCTTGCTGTCTTCTTAAATAACTAATGAATCTGGCTGATGCAATTATCTATTGTCTTAATTTCTACTAGCTGTTCATCAAAATTGGATCATTAAAGTTAATCACTCTATATTTAGTTACTGCTCTCTACATCCAAATTCTGTAAATGACATTTTGTTTACATTGCCTATAATTCTTAGGTAGATTTTGTTTTCTTAAATTGAAGACAGGAATATTCTTCCAGGTGTGAAACCTGATTCTGATTCCAAAATGCATCTTCTGTGTGCATGAATGTGCAGACACACAAATACACACACATAAACACATACAAAGTGGATATCTACCAGTAAACATTATATTTCACTTCTGCTACACAATGCCTGTCATTCATTCATTCGGTGCTGGCTGCAAAGTAGCCTTGATGTATTGCCAGGAGCAAAATATTCCAGCTGCTCTGCAAACTTGGAAAACCAGCCCCCACTGCCCTCATTGGTTGGAACCTGCATTTTTCCTACCGGTATGCCTTGCTTTTTAACTGGGATCACTGAAAAGCTCACCATGCTCCCAATTTCCAATTTTGTTTCACACTAACTTGATAGCAAACTCAAAAGGATCTGCATTCTGCAGATGGTGGGGACAAAATCAAAGAAGGCTGAATTTACAATGCACTGGGAACAGCTTGCAAATTCAATAGTTATGGCATAGTAAAGTTTTTTGTTATATATACATATTTAGATATGATTTAAGCATTTTAATAGATTCTTGTTTTCTCTTAAGCATCTAGGTCAGAGGCGGGCCTGTGCATGTGTGTGCTCAGCTCAATTTGCATGATGGCAGGCCAGAACACATGCACATGCACAAGCAGTTCAACTTGAGTACATTGAACTGTGCAGGCATGTGCATGCACCCCCGCCTGCTGCTTACCCAGGTCAATCTGTGCATTTGCGCCCCGGTTCACCATTCACATGGTTCCAGATAGGTCACAGTCTTGGGGTTGAGGACCCCTTATCGAGGTGATCTATTTATGCTTCCTGTATGATCCCTTGATGGGATGTTCATTAGTTTGAGACTCTGAGTAAAATCTGCACTGTATTTGAACTTGGCAGAATTGTCAGAAAAGGCAATCAATGATCAACCATTTGGATGAGGCATTGGGAAGAAGAAAGTTGAATGAGAATCTCAAGGGCTCAGCCAATAAGGTTACATATTGTGGTGCATGTTGCAGCTATTGATGCATTTGAGGATATTTGAAGCACATTGGAAGCAATATATTTTCAGAATTGAATACAGATTTGTTTCTTGCAAATATCCTCCTCTTTAAGTGAAGAGCATGTAGATATAAGCTTGTTTTAATGCCAAAGGTATGTTCATACAGACAAGAATAGAAATAATTGTTTATTTGGATTACTCTTGGTTTGGAAATTTAGATATTGAATTTGCTGATTAAAATGAAAGAAAACAAAAACTCCATTCTGACAAGCTAATTCGGTTTCTGGGAATTATCTAGCAGGTTGAGAGCTGGTGAACTACATTTGTAAAAACATAAGGTTAACATGAGCATTAACATATTGAATTATGGTTTATTCAGAAATCTTGCTCTAGATGTATGAACCAGATACATATAAAGAATTTTCTCTGAGTTACTATTTAACTGTAGCAGAATTTACTTGCCAAACATATACCTCGTCCCTAATCCTTTGTAAGTGAAGGGGAACTTCAGACCATTATTCATCTGCCTAAAGTTTCCCTACCCAAATATTATTGTTTTCAACATCAACACAATTCATCATTGGTCTAGTGAATTGTACCAAGACTCGTCATTCTTCTTGGTAAATTAACTTGCTTACAATAATATTTTCTAAGTTGATGATTCCAGCTGCATTGAAAGCATTATTTCTAGTTTTGCCTATGATCAAAGAAAGTACAATACAATCAATTTACAAGCCTAACTTGAAAAACTTTGGGTTTCATAACTGTAGTATTTCAGTGGGCATCACCTAGCAAGATTAGTGTTGACTCATGTGGAATCGACCACAGTATAAATCTAATAAATACATAAAACAGCATTGCGCATTGCATTGATGTATGCAGGCCTCCTTTTCGATATTTATACTGATTTTAGTGATCGCTTTCATTCCTCGGTACTAGAGAAAGTTCTAATCGCAGCATTTGGATAGTTCACTTTTTATAATCACCTGGCATTATCATAACAAATATGTAATTTTAATGTTGCAAGCAATGTAGATTTTCTACTCTTTCAACATACATAGAATTAAGGCAAATACCAGTACCTTTTTTGCAGTCACGGACAAACATAGAGGAAACAAATGTAGCCCAACTGATACTGATTGCAAGTACCTCTATTAATGGTCCCTTCTTTTAGAATCCTCTACTTCAGGGGTCCCCAACCTGGGTCCATGGACCTGCACCAATCCACGGCATGCCATAAACTGGGCCGCACAAACAGGTGAAGACTTATCCGCAAGTTGCAAGCAGCACACAAAACCATGCCCCCTCTCTCTATGGAATCAGTCCTGGGTGCCCAAAAGTTTGGGGGAGACAGCTCTATTTCACATAAAATCACACACAAAATCCTAGCGTAAACAACCACTCAGCTATGAACATTGCCCAGGGCATGGAAATTTTAAAATGCATCAGTGTGCTCAATTAGCATTGCGAAATTTCTACCAACTAAATACATCTACAGTACTGTCAATAAGGGAGAACTACTTAATTGCTCCCTATTAAGAAAAGATTATAGGTTGTCCTCACATCCATCCATTTAATGACCATTCAAAGTTACAACAGCATTGAAAATAGTGACTCATGACCAGGTTTCACAATTGCATCTGTTGTAGCATCATCATAGTCACACGAACAAAAGTTGGGCATTTGGCAACTGGCATATATTTATGTACTGCCCATGGTCATGTGATCAGCATCTGTAACCTTCACACCTGGCTTCTGACAAGCAAAATCAATATGGGAAGACAGATTTGCTTAAAAACTGAATGATCCACTTAACAGCTGTGGCAAAATGACATAAAATGAGGCACAACTCACTTAACAACTGCTTTGCTTATCAGCAGAAATTTTGAGCCCAGTTGTGGTCATAGGTCAAGGTTTAGCTATTCACGTTTCTGGTATAAAAAGGTATATTAAATAAAAGCCCAAGTAACTGTAGTGCTGTTAAAGGGCTTTGCTACAGGGTTCATCAGTGTTTTATTTATACCTCAGGGAACTATAGGTATATATAGAACATGAATATCTGCAAAGGGGAATCTACTCTGGATTAATTGTGATGGGATAAACCCAGTTGTACCAGATTTCTGTACATGCACACAGGCCTTCACGCATAGGCAGAAATGCACATAATGGTATGAAAATTGTCTGTTGTTTTCTATGGCAAAGCTCCTGCTATAGTTTTAAAATCTACTCATGGATGATTATAAGATGGTTTAAGTTGATTTCAGCCAATAGGAATGATCTTATAAATTTAGATTATTTTTCAGAGCAACTTGGCCAATCTTTTCATTATCCTATTCCATTCTATCCCCTTATAATAGATGTCTGTGTGCCTGAAAATAGAAGAATGCAGTATTCTGAGCCAGCTGACATTTCAGGAAAAAAATCTTAGTCCGTTGAAAATCAGCTTTTAAAATTCTAACATATTTCACATTTTATCCTCTTTCAAGGAAATTGGCATAAAATAGATGAGTTAATCCCAATGTCCCTGGCCTGTAGCAACCCTGTTAGAAAAAGTAGGAGTTGCCTAAAGCCACATAGTTTGCCTGTTTATATAAACATTCATAATTTTCTTATTATCATTAGCAAAACACAGGAAATTACAGTTGTGGCAGAGGTAATATTTCATTGAAGTAGTGTTATGAAGTAGATTATTACTTATTCTGCTACAAGAAATGAGTTTCCATAAATTCGAATGGAAAGTGCTAAGGAGAAAAATATCATTTTGAAATCTCATATGCTTTTCATTACTTTCTATCAAAGGAGCAGGAACAGTAATAAGTGAGGATATACAATATGTCTTACAGTTTTTTAATTACTATAGAAATACAATGCAGAGGTTGGTTCCTACCAGTTTGGCTGAACCAGTAGTAGTATGTTGGCCTGGGTCGCAGAACCGGCAGAGACCCAGGCTGGCCACACTCCCTAACCGGTTCCCCAGTCACCGCTGTTGTCACCGCTGCCATCTTTTTTTGGAATTCTGCACATGCACAGAACAATTTCCATTGAAATGAACGTGCAGTGCGCATCCAGTATGCGCACAAGCGAACTAGCAGTAATGCCGGCTAGAACCCACCCCTGGTAGAGTGTTGTACTTTTCCCCCCACTATTGAAATGCCAACCCTGATGTAAAATGGATTTATCTTAATGATATATTTTGACATCTTTAGAATACAAAACATACATTTTAAAAAATAATATAAACATCCAGATAATACAGCTACCATCAGAGAGACAGATACAATATTTATTCCTATCTTATTTTTTGGTCAAAGTGACATACATACCTAATTCTGATAACCTAAGATAGCAGTGGCTTTTTCTAAACATGTGACCCCAGCAAAGGAGGAGAGCAGATGGGCATATATTAAATTTCATTGAGAATTATCCTTATTAATGCTAGACTATAGTTGGTGCCCACCCCTTTCATGCGGAAAATTAGGTAACAGGAGTCCTTGGTGCTCTCTGAGCTTGTTTGATTTCTTGCAGACCTTTCATTACCCAAACAAGATAACATCATCAGAGAGTAAGAGACGAGAATTTGTTTATTTATTATTTACTTATATTCTGCCATGTCTCTGTCGTGACTCTTATTTGAGACTCCCTTATTTGTTATGGACTATCCAAGTAGGAAACTGCCATTGAAATAATAGCTTTTATTCCAACCACAAGAATGTCATGCCACATGCAGTAGTCCAGGCACTTGAAAAAATAACAGTGAATCTAAATAGACATAGAACCAACAGAAGAAGAGGAAAAGTGGTTCACAGTAACAGCATCATAATCACAGTGTTGTGACACAAAGTTCAGCTCTTTTCTTGGTACAAATCTTTTTTATTTCCATTTCATTCTATACAATCACATGTTTACTGTGCAACCGAGGCATATAACATTGGGTAATAAACACAGCCCTCACTTTTATAGAAAATGCCCCCTACAATACAAACCCAATATACCACCTTAGCCCACCATACACCCTCTTTCAACCCCCTCCAACTTTCATTCTTCCTTCTCTTATACCCATCTACACCTACTTCCCCTCCCCCTCTATCTAACCCTAACCCTATCACTCCCTCTCTTAATCCATTCCCTCCCTTCCTTCTCCTCCTCTCTCTCACCCTCTCTACTCTCCTTCTTCTTTCATTCAGCTCCTCCCTTCGGTATACTTCTATTACTTTCCAATATATTCAGTTTGTTCTGTTTTGACACTAACATTAAAAAAACCACAGTATACAAGTGCAATCATGCTTTAAAATTTAACACATATTATATTTCCCCCCTCCCCCTAGATCCCCGCCTCCCTTCCCTCCCCCCGACTTCCCAGAGCCCATACATGGTATAACTTTTTGACAATCACAGTCTAAAATATCTCTACATTGAACTCAGCTTCTTGCTGTTACCCAAATTTTTAACAATTTAAGTTATTACTAATTTTAAGCATAAGCTATCTGGAATTTCCTAGTCCCAAAGTTCAGCTCTTTTCTTAGCCCATGGAAATATTACATGCCTGAATGGGGCAGAGCTAGGCAAAATGATGCTGGTTTTTTGTGTGTGTATGTACACCACTTGTGTACACCAACTTCCCAATAAGGGCTAAAAGCAACAAATAGATTCATGCACAATTCTTAAATGCAGATATTTCACAATTTGAAACATAAATATTATTTCTTCACCTAATACTAGAGTAATTTATATACTTTAAAACTGAATAAGTTTAACATTAAATTTGTTTCATCCAGTAAATCTTGTTTATTTTTTAAATAATCAAGTTGAAATATCTTATTTCTTAGAATAACCTTTTGATCCAAATTTGCTTTCTTTTGTGCTTTGTTTTCCTTAGGAACTGTTCTCTGTATTTATGCATTGGTAGCCTTTGTTCACTAGTATTGGCCAGGTTGTTTCTTTGTCTTTTTCCTGCTTTATTTCTAGAAGAAAGGTATGCAAACATTTTTATTGGACCATGATCCTAATGAAATCCCAACTTTTGTCCTTCTAAATACAGTTTAATATATGTCAATTTAATCACCTTTGTTGGGAAAAGAACTGTTTTTAAGGTAAATTATTTGGAGAAGGGGGAGACATTTCTTTTAGCATTTTAGGAGAATGATATCACTAGATGATATTCCATTAGCAAATAATTGAAGAAAGGGAATAGAATTGGGGTATTTTTTCCTTTTGGAGCTTCAGTGAAACCCTCACCCCCCCCCCCAAATTAATAACTAAAGGGATAGTAATAACTAAAGGGATAGTAATTTCAGCTACATTTTGTTATTTTCACCTGCATATACAGTTTTCTTTCAGTACCAGAAGGAGAGCACTTGACTCCGGTTTATAAGGAAAAAACAAACAAACCATAAGCTAGCATGAAAGGAATCACTTTGTCATTGGTAGATGCTTTGTTTAGAACAGTGAGGGTTACCTGAGCAGCTCACCAGTGCGCATGTGTACTCTGGAACCCAGAAGAGAGCAACTGGATTCTGGCCTGTGCATGCACACCGGACATATGCTCTCTTCTGTGTTCCGGCATTCCAGCAGATGTGCATGCATGCGTGGCAGTTTCGGCACTCAGTGCCAAAATGATTAACCATCTCTGTGATAGGGCATTGCATTCACTCAGGATTGGAAAGTTTTTGTAAATATAGTTTATGACCATAGCCTCGACTTATGACCACAGTTGAGTCCAAATTTTATGTTGCAAGTGAGACATTCATTAAGTGAATTTTGCCCCATTTTACAACATTTGGTTAAGTAAATCACTACAGTTGTTAAGTTAGTGACACTGTTGTTAAGTAAATCTTGTTTCTCCTTTGATTTGTCAGAAGGTCACAAAAGATGATCACATGACCCTGCAATGGGTATAAGTCACTTTTTCAGTGGCTTTGTAACTTTGAACGGTCACTAAATGAAATGTTGAAAGTCAAAGATTACCTGTACATATCTGAAATCCAAAGTATTGCTATACTTAGTAATACACACTGTATAATTATATAATTTTTCAACTAAACTGCCTCTTTGTCAGTAAGATCATGAGAATAGCATAGAAAATGGAATGGCTTGAAAAGGTGTGTGTGTGTGTGTGTGTGTAAAATACACTTAATACTTAATACTTACAGTTTTAAAAGCTAAACTAAATTAAACTAGTAAAACTGGAAAAATATTTTGCATAGGATTTGATTTTAAAGTAATGTGAATGTTCAGAAGTACTGATTGTAGATCTGCTTTTTTGCATTATTAGGCTCTGAAGCAAGTTTTATGCTGAAAGTCCGCCCACTGGAAAAATATCCTGTTGATCTTTATTATTTAGTTGATGTATCTGCATCTATGCACAGACATATAGAACGATTAAACTCTGTTGGATTTGAATTATCTCAGAAGATGGAAAATATCTCAATTGATTTGCAACTTGGATTTGGATCCTATGTAGATAAAACAGTATCACCCTATATTAGTATTCATCCAAAAAGAATCCATAATCAGTGCAGGTAAGTATTGTTAAAAAAATAGATATACATAATTCAATGGGGCATTCATGGGTGCACACTTATACATTCAGTGTCTAATTCTCTTTTGGAAAAGTAGAATAACTAATAAGTGAATTTGCATTTGCTTTATCTGCTACAAGGTTTAAATAAATATGTATTGTCATATTATAATATGGCTCTCACAACAGTCACTCGTGCCCTTGTGACCTCTAGGCTGGAGTACTGCAATGTGCTCTACATGGGGCTGCCCTTGAAGAGTATCCGGCGACTTCAGCTAGTCCAGAATGCGGCCGCGCGAGCGATTGTGGGTGCACTTCGCTTCACCCACATAACACCTATCCTCCGCGAGCTGCACTGGCTTCCGGTCGATCTCCGGGTACGCTTCAAGATGCTACTTATCACCTTCAAAGCCCTTCATGGTAGTGGATCTGGGCACTTGAGAGACTGCCTACTGCCAATTACCTCCACCCGACCAATTAGATCCCATAGATTAGGCCGCCTCCGAGTCCCATCTGCCAGTCAATGTCGACTGGCAACTACGCGGAGGAGAGCCTTCTCGGTGGCAGCTCCGACCCTATGGAACGATCTCCCCGTGGAGATTCGTACCCTCACCACCCTCCAGACCTTCCGCACAGCCCTTAAAAACTGGCTATCCCATCAGGCCTGGGATTAAAGACTGTAACCCACCCGAATAGTATGAATGTCGTGCTTTTAATGATGTATTGTCTTATGTGTCAATTGTTTGTTTCCCTCCCTTTTCGAGTTGTAAGCCGCCCTGAGTCCCTCCAGGGAAAAGGGCGGCATATAAATAAATTACTCATATTATAATATGGAGCTTTAGATAGCTGACTACTCCAGTATTATGGATAAGGATGGTAATGTATTTGTTTGATCCCAAAATTGTAAATTTTAATTTTCCAGGACTATCTGTAAGTAGTTGAGAGTGCAATTGCAATGATGCAAACAATGCCTGTTGTTTTTGCGTATGTACATTAAAAAGTAGAAGACTATAAGTGGCATCATTGGTTGCATTATCAGCTTTTTTCTACCATACTCTTTGGATGCACCTTTTTCATACTATTAATAAATAATATTCATTGATAAAAATCATTTAACTGTAATACTAATTTTGGAAAAAAACTTAATTTGCACCCTAGTTTTAAAAGTTTTACATTTCATTTGCTGATGTATGTTTGGTAGTAGGTTAGTAGTAGGAGAATGGAAATGATGTTTATTTTTACTGACACCAATTGCATTAAAAATAATCATTTTTTAAAATAAGAAATATATATTTGTATTATTTTCTCTCTCAAATAGCATATTTTCTATTTATATAATTCACTTCTTAGGCAGAAAATTAGAGGTAGATTTATGAGACCAGCTTACTCCTTAAAGTCACAATTTTATGTGGCTATACTGTACACATTCAGTGATAGAAAAAATAGAGATATTTTTAAAATTGTCCCCTTCTTGATATTTATAGAAACTTTGCCACCAAATGTAAATAATTGCCACTTACACTCTTTCATATCCTTAGAATAGCACATCCCAAAAAATAGTTAAGTGTTTTTTTTCCTGAACTATGCTGATATAACCAGTCATAGTGAGAAACCTGAATTAAAGGAAGACTTGTTAAATAAAAGCTTACCAGTGAAGAGCAAAGATAATTCCTCTCTCAGTTTATAAAGCCTTGAGGTTATCAGTATAATGTTTTAAATATCTATTTGCTGTGCTACATTGCCATATGCAACTAGTTTTAAAAAAAATTATGTGGGAGTTACAAGTTACTATTCTTTCATCCAAACAGTGATTATGAACTTGATTGTATGCCACCTCATGGTTTTATTCATGTTTTATCATTGACTGACAAAATATCAGAATTCAGAAGCGTAATTAATAAGCAGAAAATATCTGGAAATATTGATACACCTGAAGGAGGCTTTGATGCTATGCTTCAGGCAGTGGTTTGTCAGGTAAGCAATAACAGATAATTTGACATTTTATTTTTCTCTTTTGGGGATGATTTATTCTTGTAATGTTGTAATTGTGAAGTTTCCAAAGGATGCCCTAGTTAGTTTACAAAGTTCAAAAGAAATCCAGTCATTTATTAGGAGCAACATTTTGGCATGCTCTTCTGCAGAGTCGAAACTGATTTCCACTTAATGGTCTCTGAACTTTACCCCTGTGTTTCCCCTCCCCTCAGTCTGTGTCATAAATCATATCCACCAACAAAGTGCTGCAGCAGGTGTGAACTTTGCGCTTCACACACCTGCTGTAGAAACCTGAGATCCAATTCTGGCCAAAGGTATGTATGGAATTCTCCCTCCCATGTCAATTTGATAAAAGTCATGGAAACACTTTACAAGTTGACAGTAATGTTATATTAAATGACATATAATATGTATAGGTTTACATTCTTTCATGTATTTATAATCCCATTTTGCCTTCTATAGCCATCAAAATACTTTTGGGGATATATTTACAGTGAAACTTTGGATACAAATAAATTGTCCTTGAAATGAAAGATTTGATACAACCAGCAATGTTTCAGATTCTTGATTTAAACCCTTTTCAATTGTCCTGGATCACTATAGTGGAGCTTCTGGTCAACCATGTGACCTTCTCCCTTGGCACTTGCTATGGTTAGTGTGGTATTTTTGTTTAATTATAGGCCATTTCAATTTTTTTCAGCCATTTTTGTGAGTTGGACATATTCATTCCCCACGACCATAGTGCCCACAGAATTCCAGATGTGCCTGTCATAATGGAATTTACAAATGGTTTTTTTTAAAGCAGTACAATATTTCTTAACTCTTGTATTTTCCTTTACATTTTGATTAGAGATCAGTGACACTTACTTCTATTATCATGAAGTGCTTTGAGAAATTGGTCTGCCAGCACATCATTTCTGGTTTTCCACATACATTTGATAAACACCAGTTTGCATACAGAACAAATTAGATCTACAGAGGATGCTATAGCCATCACTCTTCACACTGCTCTAATTCATTTGGAACGGGGAAGGAGGGAACTATGTGAGGTAGCTTTTTGTAGATTTTAGATCTGCATTTAACACAATACTTCCACATAGACTAGTGACTTATTGATCTTGGACTTTCTTATTCAATCTGCCTTTGGATCATGGATTTCCTGTCCTCAGCCCTTATTCTTAACATTGGTACCTCACAGGGTTGCATGTTGAGTCCATTACTCTATACTCTTTATGTGCATGACTGCATTCCCACTCATGCCAGTAATACTATTATTAAATTTTCAGATGATACAGGTGGTGGGACTCATTTCCAGGGGGGAGGGGGATGAGTCTGCCTATCGAGATGAGGTGAACCTGTTGCTTTTGTGGTGTGGAGACATAACTTGGTCTTTAACACCAATTAGATCAAGAAGCTAATAGTAGACTATAGAAGGAATAGATCCGACATCCAGCCCTTGATTATCAATGGAGACTGAGAGGAGAAAGTGACCAGTTTTAAATTGTTGAGTGTTATAAAAGAGGACATGACCTGGGACACTTACATTGCAGCACTGTCAAAAGGGCCTAGCAGAAATTATACTACCTGAGACTTCTCAGGAAACAACAACTGAATGAAAAATTGCTGGTGATCTTCTACCGCTGCACTATAGAGAATATTTTAACTTACTGCACCCGTGTATAGTTTGCTAATTGCAAGTGGCAGATAGGACAGCACTCCAGAGGGTTAACATCATTGCCCAGAGGATCATTGGTTACCCTCTCCTTGGAAAAACTTTATAGGTCCCGCTGCCTTAAGAAAGTTCAAAACATTCTTAAAGAGCCATCTCATCCTGGGCACCCTTTTTTTCAACTATTATCACATGGCAGATGGTACAGGATAATAAAAACAAGCCCCAAAACAGCTTCTATCCCAGGGCAGTAACTACCTTGAATTCTACCATATAATTCCATTTTAATGCAATATCGGGTTTTCAAGTCAACTCTACAGAATGTGAAGGATGTGTATTTATGTTTTATTTTTATACTTGTAATGTACACTGAAGATGGCATTTAATTTTGTTGCACGAGATGTAATGACAATAAAGTAAACTAAAGTAAATTAAACTACATATATTACATTCCTTTATTTATTGCAGAGCCATATTGGTTGGCGTAAAGAAGCAAAACGGCTGCTTCTCATGATGACTGATCAGACATCTCATTTGGCTCTTGACAGTAAATTAGCAGGGATAGTAATTCCAAATGATGGAAAATGTCATTTGAAAGAGAATGTGTATATCAAAGCAAACAGTATGGTAAGGTATACTTCATAATGAAATGTTACTTTTGGACTAATTCCTAAAACATTAGAAATGTTTTTGTTCTGAGAGATATGAACTTCTGCTCAAAGGAACTTATTCAAATTATTTCATGGTTTTAATTGATCAGAGAGAATACCTATTTGTTCTTGGTCATACTCGCAAGAAAAATATAGAGTCTCTTAGATATTAGGACTATTAAAATTGAAAATTGGCTTTATACTGTTATTGAAATATGAAAAACTGAAGAAAACATTCTTTCCTTCCCCCCCCCCCCAATATATCACTTTGCAATAAAATTGAAGTGATTAAGCTTTGACATGCATACAGGGAGCTCTAGAAGCAATTCCTAAAGTTGTACAAGCTTAGAAAAAGAGTTGCTTTGATGATGCAAACAGAGATGATTTATGCATCTTCCAGCGTAATGCAAAATATGTCTCTTAAAGCACTTGCATGGTTTTACAAGATTGTCCCTTTCCTGACTTGCAGAATACTCAGGTTTTCATTGTTTTGAAATTTTTATTTAAAGTTGAAATGTGACTGCACACCTTTTGTTGTTGTTGATTGTTGATTAATTGATATCTCATTAGGTTCTGCATTGTAATTTTTGTTTTGTCTTTTTAAAGTCAAGAAACTTAAGCAATTATATCCAGAATGGAAAAAATTACCATACTAAAGATTTTTTTTGTGACTCCATTTCCACTACACATGTTTCTTTTGTACATGTGTTATTTTAAAAGTCTCAGTTCATTCAGAAAAACAGTGTTCAGAATTTTTAATTACTAT
The DNA here is from genome assembly GCF_009769535.1 of Thamnophis elegans. Taxonomy (NCBI): domain Eukaryota; kingdom Metazoa; phylum Chordata; class Lepidosauria; order Squamata; family Natricidae; genus Thamnophis; species Thamnophis elegans. Next base: position 39,051,229 of record NC_045558.1, read on the forward strand.
AACATCATATTTCTTCGATTTAAAAGTATTTCATTGTGTGCTTCTAAATGTTTCAAAACTTAGATATCCTAGAAATTGAAAACCTACTGCGAAGGTCTATTTATTGAACAAGTACCATAAATTTAGTCTGTAGCCATGTTCATTTTCTCCATTCTGTATGAAGTTTTCAAACAAAGCTGGAAGACGTCAGTGGCAAGCTGGAATGGCCTTTAAAATCCCCAGATTTAAATATTATTTAAAATTTGTAAAGAGATATGAAACATGCACAGTTTGAAAGGAGACCTAAAAATATTTCTGAGACAGAAGAACTTTGCAAATAATTGTAGTTTAAAAAAATACTCTAGACAAACTCTTTTTGATGGTTTTAGAGAACATTTAGAATTTATTATTTGTCCCAAAGAACTGACTGAAAGTATGTTCAAAATTTTGCACTTACATTGAGTGTTTTCTTATCTGTAAAAAACATGTTAACTTTATGCTGTTTAAAGAATATACCAGCGTTTATTCATGTAAGAATTTATCAAAACATGCAAATTGACCAGGGCTACTACCTATGATGTTTTTTTTAATGCAAGTATATGTTCACCAACTTTTCAATCATAAAAGGTTTGGTGACTAGCTCCATGCTCAGATTTGGCATTAAATCTTGCTTGTCCATATACTTTACCTTCTACTAAGAATTTGGCATACACAGTAGACGACTTACACAAGATTCAGCTAAATTAGGCTCTTTATTGCAAAGAAGAACAAAGTCATGTATGCACAGCTGATTTGGCGACCGCAGTGCAAAAAAGTCAAACTTTTTATGTAGTCTGTCTCCGAGAGTTTAAACCTTTTTCTTCTGCCTTTTCAAGTAAATGGCTGCTTAGCCAGACTTTTGATAGTCGCCAGAAGCAACTGGTAAATGTTTGCCCAACAGTTCTGTGATTTTTGCCTTGCCAGCTTTGGCCCTTACACTTGGGATGATAAATAAATACTTTTGTAACTCATCTCTGTTACTAAACAGGAAAAAATCTTATCTTGTTAAAGATTATATTAAGTTGCATTATGGGCTATTAATGTGAAAAGGATATTTGTATAAAATTATCTTACTAGGAAATTTTGTAGCTTCTCCATTACTTGGCAATGGTTTTGGCGATGGTTGGATTTTAGTAAGTGTTCAGTATGATGGTTTAATTTTATTGCATGTTCATAGGTGGCTAGTAAATTGTATGAAGGGCCCTGGTCCTAAATCAAATGTGTGTATGTAGTTTATTTTTAAAAGGAATAGGAATTTTTAAAGAACTATTTATATTCATGTGTATATGAACATATGTTAGTTTATTTAAGTAAAATGTTAGAATTGGTAATTACAATAATCTATAAAAGCCACATTATGACTCCTCTTTCTGATTTATAGGAGTACCCATCACTTGGCCAACTTTCTGAAAAGCTCATAGACAACAATATTAATGTAATATTTGCAGTCCAAGGAAGCCAATATCACTGGTATAAGGTATATTTAAAAATAAAACAATTCTGTTACTTTGGGACAAGCTATACATTGGCATTATAACCATAAACTAATATTTTCACAGGATCTTTTGCCTCTGCTACCTGGAACTGTTGCAAAACAAATAGAATCAGAGACAGCAAATCTTGGGGATTTGGTACTAGAAGCTTACAAGGTATGCTCCAGTGACACTAATATATCATTATAATATGGTGGTTATTGAAGTTAATAATAAACAATAATAAATAATTGAAGTTCTGTAGATTCTAAACATATCATACAGGAAGATGTTTAATGTGTTTGTGTACCTCTATAAAGTATAAAAATACAATTCCCTGTATAAATTAATGTGATTGCTTTAACCAATTGCTTTTTGGGATAACAATTAGAACTGATATATGTACAATAAACTGAATAAAATATATTAAGAGTTCTACAACTTTCATATCAATGAGGATCTTTTTAATACTGTAAAACATTGGATTGTTTTGAGAAATAAACTAAAAATCCCGCAGATGTTTTGGAATTCAAGTAAACTTTCTGTAACCTCAGATAGCTTGGCTTATGGCAAGATTTTGGAAGGTATGTGCCCAAAAAACTGGGAGGCAGACTGCCTACCTCAATGCTGTTAAAGAAAAAGCCTGCTACTTCCGCAGGTTTATTTTTACACACTTATCTTTCTGTTTTCTCATGCCAATTTTAAGTTAGGTTGTGCTTCTCATATTGCTAGTAGTATTTCTTATGCACGTATATGACATTTTTATCATAGATACTTCTTAGCATATTTATGATTTTGCTGTGATTCATATAATTCAGCATTGTGTTCTTCAACCCTGACTATTGCACAATATGTGCATTTGACAGTGATAATTGTTGTTATTACATAGTGCACAAACACATTTTGCTTATAATGCCATAAATTTGTGTTGTTATATTTATATTATGAAAATCCCAGCTATATTTTTATTTCTTCTTCTTCTTCAAAGGAAAAAAAGGCCTGTTTAAAGCCATTGAATATATAGCATATATATATGATATGTGCAATTATTGCATAGCATTGTAGGCAAATTGAAAAATATATCATTAAGTATCCCCTTTTTACATTGCTGCTGTATTCTTGTTTTTCGAATGATACACACACACACACTTCTGCAGGTGTTCTTGTTCCTATATGCTTTAGGTAGTGTTGGTGGTTGGACATCAGTCAGGTGAAAAACTCTCATAATCTTGAACTAATAGCAGACAGTTCAAACAAGTTGCTGTTTTAATACCTAAGCACTTACTTACACATAATGTCCAATTAAGAGGGTAATATGAGAAATTGCCCTGTGGCATCAGAATGAAAAGGAAGGTCATCCTAAACCATTGAATCACACTGCTGTGAAAACAAAAATCTGTGCAGAAAACAATTGTTTCCTTTATTCCTGGAACAACAGGTTATTTCACTCCAAATGAATTGAGTAGAGCTTGCTAATTGGTAGTACGGTATATGTTGCTGCAGTACTATAATTATTTTTATTTTGCTCTTATTTTCTTTCAGAAGCTGCTTTCTGAAGTGAAAATTCAAGTCAATAACACCCTCAAAGATATACATATCAAAGTTACTGCAATCTGTCCTGATGGAAGTAGAAAAATGGGTTCAGAGGGATGCAAGAACGTCAAATCCTCAACTGAAGTATGAACATTTCTTTTTTTAACAAGGGAGATGAAATATTTTGTTCATGATATTGTGGACATTTTTCAATAGAATAAGGCTTTCTATGGATTTAAAACTGAATTTCAGAGGATTAAAGTTCTTACGTTCTCCATGTTTCTGCCATAGTTTAATTTTTTTGGAGCTTTATTTTAAATTAATCCTAACTAAAAGATTTATTCTTAGACTTTCCAATAAGCTCAAATCAAGTTAACATTTATTTTCTAGAATTCCTGTATGCTCTTGTCAAGTCATCGTAAATACTTATCATTTTACCAAAAGTCTTACTGACTTGAAGTCATTTATTTATAAGTGGGAATGGCAAATGGGTCAAGCTAGCATTTCTTTTACAGAACAGTGAAGCTTAGGAATCAATCAGAACAGAATCAAAATCAAAAGTCCCTCAGTACAAAAATAGAAGCACAATATCATTCATCCAAAATGCTGATTTTCCATCTCTGCAATGGTTCAATTGTCAGGACAGAAATCTCTGGTTGGTTCCAAATCAGCACAAAATTCTCACATTCATTTCCCCTAAATCTCCATTGAGACATTTTGCATGATGTAGTAATTTCAATATTTCATGTTTTTAATCATAGGTATTCTTTAATATTTCTATTGCCATGAAAGAATGTGATGCAACTGGCAGAAGAAACCATGTGATGATAAAACCCCTTGGTTTCAACGAATCCTCTAGAATTAACATCCATAAAAGATGTGTGTGTCAATGTGAGGACAGTGGAAAACACAAAAAAATCTGCATCAATGAAAGCCCTCTTGATGATGAAATATCCACCTGCAAGGATGGAATATGTGGTTCTAGTGAAAAATTATCTTCGGAACAATGTAAGATGGAACTGGACCATCTTCTATGCAGTGGACAGGGAGAATGTGTAAACGGGAAATGCATTTGCTATAAAAACAAATATGGTACAATATATGGTAAATACTGTGAAAGAGATGACTTTTCCTGCCCATATTACCTTGGAAAACTATGTGCTGGTAAGGTTGGAATTTTATAAGGTTTTATTCATATTTTAGTTTCATATGATTTATAATCTCTCTTAATACTAAGTCCCAGGCTAAGAAGCATATTCTCTCCCACATACACATCCACACACACCAGTTTCATTCTTGCAAATCACTTTTAAAACAGAACTGTATAAGCAAAAATAGATGTAGTGTGGTAACAAATGTTCTAGATTTTTTCTCTCCAAAATACTCCAATTTAGACATTCCAGAATTGGTTTGTCATTTTTGAAAGTAATTCCCCCAGTTCTGGAAGTGGGTATGGCCCCATCTGAAAAGGTTGGCAGAGTTTATATGCAAGAAGAAAGACAAAGTGTTCAATCATTTTAAAGAATGTACATTGCAGCAAAGGGGGAAAAAACACGATCATTTAAAAGAGCCTGGAGATGTTTAAACAAGTTGAACAAGATTTGAAGTAGTGGTATATACAAACAATAAGGCCTGAGGTGACAGTACATTTTTAAAGATAATAGCTATTTTGTTGTGTTGTGCTGGATAAAGCAATTGGAAGCCAGTGAATGAATCTAAGAACTTTGATGTTTTGATGTTAAAGTGCTACTTACAATTCACACCAAGTGTATTATGCAGGAATAAAATCTAAGCTGAATGAAAGAAATATTTTTTCATATTTTTAGTATTTTCCTCATGAAAATACACTTTATGGTTTCATAATGAAGTAGGGTGACATTTGTTCTAAAGAGTCTGCCTAAAAATATAATATGGAATAACTTAATAGATTGTTCTAGCAAATAATGTAATCGGGTCTATCTATCCATCTATCTATCCATCTTTCCTTCCTTCCTTCCTTCTCTCTCTCTCTCTCTCTCTCTCTCTCTCTCTTTCTTTCTTTCTTTCTTTCTTTCTTTCTTGATCTGCTTTTGTAGGCAATGGAGAATGTGAAGCTGGCAAATGCAAGTGTTTTGGGGGCTGGGAAGGTGATCGCTGTCAGTGCGCCTTATCCTTGCAAAAACACTGCATGAACTCAAATGGCCAAATCTGCAGCGGAAGAGGAATTTGTGTATGTGGGAAATGCAGGTGTGCTGACCCCAACAGCTTAGGATCTTTGTGTGAATTCTGTCCTTCTTGTAGGAAAGTTTGCAATGACAAGCGGTAAGTCTGTGGTTTGGGAAATATTTGTCATTTTTTTAAAAAAATATTCTAAATCCAAATATATTAAATTCTCTATGAACGTTTTGTTTCACAAAGTAGTTTGAGTCTACTTTTTAATTTATAGGAGTTTCAGGGGAGAGAAAACATATCAATTGTCTGTAACATAGTTTTTTGGCTTTCAGGAGGGTAAATTAATTGCAATGAGGAGGAAGAAGAGGAAAGGGAGGAGAAGGTGTCTTAAAATGAAATGCCTAGAGAAAATAAAATTGCCTAGAGTTGCCATTCTCATTCACTATTTACTTAAAAAAACCTTAATAGCTGTTTATCTCATAAAGTGGTCCTAGATGGCTCAACCAATAAAAACAACAATAAAAGTAGAAGAATAAAAATGCTAATCCTTCCCACAAGACAGACCAGCCAAACTATTGACCTTCTCACTTGATTCCCATCGTAGCTAGGCGTTTCAGTTAGGTCATCTAGGTCTCCATGGCCTTCCAGAAAGCTAAAAGAGTGACAGTCTCCCAAATCAGGTGGGAGGCTCTTCCAGAGGGCTGAGAGGGCTACAGAGAAGTTATATGCCTCCAAAGTCCCACCAGATGACAATCTTTAAGGGAAGGGATTTGGAGTATTTTAAAAAATAAATATTTTGTTTTGCAGTTAACACTTTTAAAAGATTGATCAGACCATCTTTTTCCAACCTTATTTTCAAGGAGCTGAATATTCAATATTCTATCTCTTTGCCCAGACTCCTTATAGAACTGGGAAGATGTATGAATATATAAATATAATATAATACCAGTGGTGTCTGTTTCAAACTCAAAATATTGTGTACATTGTCAGAGTCCATTTAAATGAAATGGTATTGAGAAGGGCTGAGACAAAATGATGATTGTTGTATAAAGTGAACTTTGAAATATATTGTTGCAGCATAGATTCCACCTTTCCATCCAAGAATTATTGCCAAACAGGGAAATGTGGCATAATGAGCAGGGCTTCCAAGAAAGACAAAATAAATTATAATATTTCTTGTGAAGCCTTTTCTATTCATAGCTAGCTGAAATCCTTATGATTGCCTATTTGTTTTCAAACCATTTGTTTGATTAAATAGGAAATAATAATTCTTATTCTAATTGGTACTGAGACAATGAATCAATGTTCAGACTTACATCCATGGCTAATATTTTGTATTGCTATGAAGTCCAGAGACAAAAATAAAATTAAAAACCCGGTCTGCTTAATTTTGTTTTACAGCAATTGTGAATCTTGCCGACACTTCAACTCTTCACATAATACACTTGGCCAATGCAAAACCACTTGCAATTATAGAATGCATTATCTTGAAAGATCAGGTAGGCAAAAAAAAAAACCCAACTGAATTATTTATATATCAGCCTTCTTCAACCTAATTATTAAATTAGAGTTTTCATTGTTATGAGTTTTAAGAAAGATTTGTTTATGAAATATTTCTTAATCCTCAGATATGAATTTGCCTGGTGTGCAGTTCCTTTTATTAGAACTCATAGTTAAAAATGGATACTGTAGATGTCTGTAAATTAATGGCTGTGGATTAATTTCCAATGGTAATCAAATTATATATTTTAGTGTTTTTCTTCTTCTGCCCTTTCTTTCACCAGCATATTGCTAAACACTTAGAATTTCCCTCCTCACATATGAATCACATTCAGTTTTCAGTTTGATTAAGAAAACTCAGAGGAATGTTTATGTATTAATGCTTTAACTGTTCTAAGACTACTACTTTTTCCTGTGGGAAGCAATATCTAATAACAGTAAAAGTAATATTGAAAAAATGTTGATTTTTACATAGTCTGAGACCTTTGAGAATTAATTTTGTTACTGGCAAAGCTGGCCAGAATAATTCAAGAAAAATCGTTCCCTCAGATCATCATTATATATTGTCATTTCTGCATATAAGGCTGTCCTTATTGCACATCCCATTGAAAGAAAATGTGAAGCTATTTTTTAACTTTTAAGACAAACTCATCTTGTTCCTTCTGGGAATTTTTTCAATGGACAAGCACCACTATAGCAGCTTATACTTCCTTAGGCAAAATATTATCTTTATGATCTTTTCAGTTCTGTTAGTGTCTGTGTATGATGGGATTCACTTGGAACTCCTAGGCCTTTCCAGAATAATAATTAAGGTGTTCACTACATTTAGACCTGCTCAATGTTGTTGTCTTTTATGTTACCTAGGACTAAAAGAGAGTGATTGGCCCAAAGTCACCAAGTATGGTCTCATACTTGGTGACTTTGGGCCAATCACTCTCTTTTGATCCTAGGAAGAAGGCAATAAGCAAACTACTCCTAAAAATCTTGCCAATACACCTACAATCACCAGGAGTCACCACTGTTTTGAAAGCACAAATATAATTGTCCAGATAATGATGCACTTAGCTGACTTTAGTTAATCTCAGAATGGTAAATCAAATCTCCTTAGTATATAGATGGGGAATTTTGAAGAAAGACATTGAAAGGCACACTGCCAAACCATTTCCTTATTATTCCCTAGAAATTTCTCTTGATGTCATCAAGTCAATCATGTCTTGTCAAGTTCAATAAAACTTTATCTTATATATCAAAAATAACTCAATTACTTGGAAATGGAAGAATAATTGCAGATATGGGTAACTCTCAAGAGATTCTAAAAAATGTTAGAAAATAATTGGCAGAAAGGGTGCAGGTAGAATGGAATGCAGATTTCCAATTAAAAGCTTAGTTGAGTATGAAATATTTCCTTATTTTAAGATGTAAAAGAGCAGTTCTTGTGGCCATACATTTAGAGGGAATCTTTTATGTGTGTCCTTCTGCAAAGATTATAAGTTATTATATATGCTCTTTAAGATGTGCATTAACTACATTCGTTCTTACTTACAAAATCAGTAAAAAAAAACATAATAATAAGTAATTTTGTTGTTTCTCTTCTAATTTTATATAATTTTTGTGTGACCTTAAGTAGTAACTATATTTCAGCAGAAAAACAGAATATATTTCCAACAATAAATACTTCATTATCAATTTATTCATATTTATTATTAGAGAGTTCCTTTTAACATGGACAAACTTTGTTAATATAAGCTGGTTAATTAACTACTGTGTTTTCCCCAAAATAAGACAGGGACTTATTTTCTTTTGACCCCCGAAATAAGCGCTTGGCCTTATTTACGGGAAGTCTTATAATTTTTGAGATGCAGGAGGCGGCGAGCGTGGTCATCTAATTGCTGCTGCTGTGTTGCAATATTTTTAGGGAGGGCTTATTTTTGGGGGAGGGCTTATTTTAGCGCATGCACTCAAAAGCCCAATTGGCCTTATTATCTGGGGAGGTCTTATTTTCAGGGAAGCAGGGTAGTTGACTTAGTAAGGTGTTCGTTTTGCAGTCGAAATATATTGTCTGGGTTTTCTCACAATATTATTGTTTTGTGAGGGTCAGTTTTTATTTTTTGCTTTTACTGTTTCATTGCAGAATGCCTTTCTGATGATCCGAGTTATTTCAGAATATTTTTCATTATATTTATAATAACGTTTTTGATTGGTTTGCTTAAAGTATGCATAATCCGTCAGATAATTGTATATTGTGACCATAGTAGAATCAAGTCTTCAGCAGGTTATAGAGTGCCTGCAGCCAAAAAGGTAACTGATGATTATTTTCTTGAACATAATTATAATGCTGGCTGTGTGTTTATAGCTTCTGACCAGCTATATTTTCTCCTTCAAGGATAAGACCTTCTTGCCTACTGTTTGTGCAAAAACAGTAACTTACCGGCGTGACAAGCCTGAAGAAATAAACATTGACAGGAGACAAATAAATGAAGCATTCAAATGCAGCTCTTGAAGACAAGAATCTGTTTCTTCAGATCTTTTGTTTTCTTGGTTGAGAATGTTTTTTAAAATATATATTTTTAATGCTGTGGGATTTACAATTTTGAACACTGTAATTTAAAAAAAAACTGACTTGGGAACCTAGTTGCACACTGCCTAGGTTTCAGAAAGAGCTGCTTGTTCAAAACAAAAACAAATGTGCATTAACTACTGTTTAATGTGATTAAAATACTGGTTGCAGCTAAAATGTATTTAGATTAGCATCCAGTTGAGTCCCATTTAATAGTGATAGGATAACATTGGCTTACATGGAAGTGTTCTGGAACTTGGATTTTATATTGATTCTTAAGGCCATTTGGTATTGTAGCACTTTAACATAATATAACTTATTTAGTTGTGTTATAGATTATTAATTAAAACATTTGTGGTAAAATTGCACTGTTCTCACTTTAGAAGTAGCTAACATGGATGAGGATTATAATCACAAACTCCAAAATCCTGTTCTAGAAAACTGTAACTGACAGAAATAAATAAATCAAATATCCATGAGTCTTCCCATTCTGAACATTTGGGAGAGAGTGAAAGCAGGGATAAAACAAATGAATATTAAAAACTCTGTTAGAAGGTACAGTTGCTCTGTATTCTTCCAACCTTGGTGGATTGGAAGCCCAGTATTTTCTAATTGCACTAGTTTGGAAGAAAGTGAAAAAGTATGCTTTCATCCAGTTTGCTCAAAATATATGGAAATTGTCCCAAACGTATTTTATACAGTAGTAATTCTCATGGAATATATTTCCATGACAATATTGCTTGTAAATGTTCAGAAGCTATTATGAGGAGTCTATTCTTCCTGGCAGGTGAGTATATCTTAGAAGGCAAAACCACATGCCTAAGGAAAGATGTCTACAGAGTAGGGTCAAAGAAGTAAGATGGCGGCATTGACAGTAAAAAAAAGAAGCTTAGCCTGTTTTTTTTTGCTGCATCAAGCATCAGTGTAGTCGCCATCTTTATGTTTTTTTTTTACTATAGTCTGCAAACACCCTATTTCCAAATGAAGCACAAATCCTATGAGTCAGGAAATTGATCACTACATAATGTTTATTTACTTTCTTATTGCATTTAGTTTGCTTCAAAGTCTTCCTAAAAATCGGTTAGATATTTTTTTCTGTAAAAGATAGGAGTAAATGTAATGAACTTTTTAAATTAAAATATTGCAGTAAAATACATCGAATTTTTCATTTGTTATGCAAAAAAATATAGTAAAGTGTTCAGTTGGAGTAATTTTTATTGGTTTTGTTCAGAAAAAGATGAGGAGGCAAATTTGCCAGATAAGAATAAATCTAGATCATGAATCTGATGGTATGATCCAAATTAAAGCTACTCAACTAAAATGAAAATTAATATATTTAAGCCCAAAATTTTATCCAAAAGCAGAGGGATTTAATTTTTGGTTAAGTGTGCAGAACATACGATAGTATTTAAAACTTGATCGTACATGAAATTCACATCTTAATACCCTGCTGATGGAATTTTTATTGGTATTCTATTGGTGTGTTATACCGATAGCAATTTCCAGGCAAATTTGAATATCTGAAAATATGCACATATCCTGTACATTATTTTTATTTTTTTATTTTAACAGAACTAGGAAATTGGACATATGCTCTGTTAATGCTTAAATTGCACAACTGCAAAACAAATTTTATTACTGGAAAAATAAAATCTGTGGTTTTATTTGGATTGTGTTAGGTCCCTATTTTGCACACTCAAAAAAGGTACTAAGTGTTAAAATATTTTGTCTAGTACAATATCTAGAATTTCTGATCAGGCTTTTCTACAGTTTCCTATATAGATACAACTAAACTAAACCTAACTGAAAATGTATATTTTTTAGTGTTTTCTGATGCTTTTATATAATGTGTACTGTTCTGTTTTCCTTTTTTAAGCAAAAAAGGGTGAATCAGTTGTGCTTTTGTGGATTTAGATTTTACTATGTAGATTCTTTCTAGGAAAGAAATATGCAGAGAATAATATCTTATCAAATTAATAATTTTAAGAAGTTGAATTCCTATTCTGTTTTACTAAATATTTTGTAGTGTCTGTGACTAACTCTTGTTTCCTTTTATTTATTTATTTGTCACATTAGTATATTGTGAGAAAGTCTATTTTTCTATGAAAGGTACAATAGTTGAACATTAAATTAATACTAGATAATGCAGTCTCAATTATTGTCTCTAATCAATGTTTGAAGCTTGTTATTTTTATTTAACAATAAAATTTCAATTAAATAAAACAAGAAAGCACCAAGTTTGACATCCTACATGTTCTAGTATCAACCATAGTTTGACAGAAATAAAATCAGTAACATTTTGATTTTTATGGACAAAAACAGAATCCAGAATCCAAAAATGAGGAACACTTGATCCACTTTTCCCAACAATGTCTCCCAAAATGTCCATCAGCATTTTTATTCAGAGCTTTTTCTACTCTCCACTAAATATCTTAATTTTGGTCCATTATCAGAACAGAACCTTTCCAGAACCAGAGCAAAACATGTAACTACCCCAAACCTAAGGTGACCAGACGTACCGATTTCAGCGTAACAAGCACGCTTTATAACAATTTTTCCCTCTGCCTTTTAAAAAAGTCCCGATTTTCTGGCTTCATGTTGAAAGCCCAGTGGATTTGCTTAAGAAATCCTAACCGGGGCAAGACAAAAGACACCCTGTCTAATCCCTCTCTCTGTCTCAGTACTTTCATTGAAGATATTAAAATGTTAAAGCAACAAAACGGACCTCCCCCCCCCCGCCGTGCCGCTTTTACTCACTTTTATAATAAAAAAATGATCTAGTACCATAGAACTGCAGGAAATGGCTAGAGAGGGAAGCGACTGTTACTTCCTGGATTTTCCGGAGGGAAGGGGCACGGAGGTTGGAGGACTCCTCCAAAATGGTGGGAAAGTTTCTTTGAAAAATATTGACTTGGAGTTTCTGCCTGCTGGTAAGTGTGCATTTTAAAATAATGTAGGTTTTTAAAAATGTGCAGCTGCTGTTTTTTTATTCAAAACAATATGTGTAACACTATGATGTGCCATGGAAAAATCATTAAAAAAAACCTGAAAGAACAAAAGGGTTTTTTTAGGGTATTTTCCTGATCAAAACTATAATTGTTTCTGCATGACACCCTTAATCACAAATACCCAACTTCATTTATTCATACACTTCATTCTAAATAGTTTTATTTCCTTTATTGTATTTGATTACTCAAGTCCAAAAACTGAGTTAATTGGATAAACTCAGCTCCACAATTTATTAAATATACAGTTACAGGAATTTCATGTATAGTATTCTGTCTCTTAGGGTTTATTGAACATAGGAGAATAATATGAGAGGGATTTGATGTAAAATAAGCTCTTTTAATGAATTCAAAATCAACGCAGCAGACAAGACATGGGAGTGAACATAATATACACTTTAACAATAATTTTTTTTCTTTTAGCCATCAAATACTGCAGCAAGTGTGTTAGTAATAATAGCAAGACAGGCATAGGATTTTCCAGCCAGGTTAATTTTACTTTTTTTATGGTTTTGATGTTGTATTTAATTTTATCTGTATTAGAAACTTATGAAGGCTGTGCAACATTTTGAGGTGATATAGAGTATGTAAAGGCATGAATACAGTAGAACCTCTGGTCACAACCATAATTCGTTCCATAACTTTGGTCGCAAACTGATTTGGTCATGAATCAAACCTAATTTTGGAAATTTGGCGCTTACAAAAAAAATGGTGTAGAAGGGGAAATCAGCAGGGCTGGGGGATGTGAATATTTTGGTCAGAACGATTCGTGACCAGAGGTTCTACTGTATAACATCTTCACTTAAGATTCACTTAAGATATAACATCTTCACTTAAGATTCACTTAAGAACTGTGGCAAGAAAGGTGGTATAGTGACCAAAGTTACAATGGCATTGAAAAAAGTGACTGATGACCATTTTTCACACTTAGCGACCATTTTCACACTTAGCGACCGTTGCAGCATCCTCATGGTCATGCGATCAAAATTTTGATGTTTGGCAACAGATTCGTATTTATGATGGTTTCAGTGTCCTTTTGACAAAGTCAAATGGGGAAACCAGATTCACTTACGTTACTAACTTATCAGCTGCATTTATTCACTTAAGAACTGTGGCAAGAAAGGTGGTATAATGGGCTTAGTGACCAAAGTTACAATGGCATTGAAAAAAGTGACTGATGACCATTTTTCACACTTAACGACCATTTTCACACTTAGCGACCATTGCAGCATCCTCATGGTCACGTGATCAAAATTTGGATGTTTGGCAACAGTTACAATTTATATTTGTAAATTGTAGTTATGTTGAAATAAAAAAAAACGTTACAATACTATTTTTGCGTTGTATGAAAATTTTTGTTGCTCCGTATAAAATTTTTAATCAAACACACACACACACCCCGGTCAAAGATGTTCCTCTTTACCAATCTGAAAATCTGGTCACCTTAGCCAAACCACCTGTTGGATACATGGATGTTTTGTACATTAAATATTTTGCAACATCTGGGTATGCTTCTTAAAGAAATATTCATTGTGATAACATTTGTTTTTATTTTTTTAACTATTTTAAAACCCTAGTCACCAACAACCTCAGTGTTGCACTTCAGTTTGTTATATATCTCTTGAATTCTGCTTGTCATGAGATCTTAAGACATTAAGCTGAATTAAGGTTCTTAAGCAAGCACAAAGCTTTCTTTTCTACTGTTACATAATTGAAAGATCTCTTCCAAGCCTTCTTGCTTGACTGCAACCCAGAAAAATTAGATTGCAGTTTTGAGGCCAGAGAATCTTTTAGATATATCTATTTTCTGATTATACATGTAGATTTTATGGATTAAACTTTGTGATTTATAATAAGTATTCTGCGTATTGTTAAAAGGGCTATATCTTAAAGGAAAATATTTGCAATTTAAGGGTCTTTAATTTAAAGAAACTGAAGATACATAGAAATATAAATAAGAGTACCAAGTGTGTGCACCTTATGATATGATATGAGAGATTGTTTAATCTGTCGATCAAAGAATTACACAACCTCATTCCCACCCATTATCCCATTGACTACGACAAAGAATATGACATTATTACATTACTATTTATAACTATTATGAAATATGGCTTTCAACTGAACTTAAACTGTTAGTCTGTTGACATACATTTAACTCTATGTAGACTGTATGTATTGGTGACTAGATCTATTTTATTGAAGGTGAGCTGTTGAACACTTTTTTTTAAAAAAAATCTTTTTAAAAAAATTGCCATTCCTCTCTGAGAAATTCCATTGTAGGAACCTTTTTCCTCCTCCTTTTTAACTAATAATTTCTTCATTGAAGAGTTGTTTATTCTTCCGTACCTGAAATATATCTCTTGAAAATATGAGTCATGCACGTAAGGCTTGTCAGGCACAAAAGACCAAGTGTAAACATGAAGCTCCAATTGAACTTTATTTCTCATGCCCATGCTCACGAATCTTCTCAACTAACCACCATTTTGGTGCTAAGTAAGAGTTAATGAAATTACAGGGAGTTTGGATTTAACAGATTCTAGGCTGATTCATCTTTTAACTCCATTCCCCAGATTCTGCTACTCCTCTTCCAAGTTTGTCTCAAATTGTCCATTGTCTTAAACATCTGACAAGTCATGTTTGTGACTATTTATTAAGCCTATTTCCCACCTTTGCTATAGCAAGTTAAGCAATATATACTAATCCTTTGATCATTTTTATTTTTTAACTTCACAATTTTGTGAAGTAGAGTGACCTGATTGATAGCAATTCATAATGGTATCCACAGCATGTTCAAAATAGTTAAGATGGCAACCATGATAATGTGATATTTAATCATTGTTTTCTGTATCACACGTTTGCTGGTAAATTGCCATACTTGAGAGTATACTGTATGCTTTAACCACAACACCACATTGCTTGGGGTGTGATGTTTGAATTTTACCAGGATGTCAGTGGCCTGGAAATGAGAATGTTTTTAAGATGAACAATCATTTCTAAACTTAATAATATCTATACATGAAAATGCTCAGATCCCTGTGTAGTTTATAGCAACCAGTAAACTAAATAGGCATCTCATCCTGGGCAATCAAGGATACTAATTTTCTACTAATTTTAGTAGAAGTTATTTCTATAGGATTTATCTATCAAATATTTTATTTTTATTCTATATATTTACAGCTAAGACGAATAATAAAATGGTGAAGCTTAATTTTTCTCACATTTAGTCATTACATACATGTATCACTTTATTCTGAGGGTAAATTTTAAAGAGAAACCTGAATGAAATCTGAATTATTATCCCTGGGTTTTGCCAAGCATTTTTTTTGGTCAAGTATTTTTGTGGCTAGTAAAACTACACAGAACTACTGTCTTTCCACTGAGACTTATTACAACAACGTTCACCTAGAATCACTTATTTTTTTTCTTTTTTACATACCTGTTTATGTACATCTGTTGGTTTTGATGTTCATGAAAGGGAAACAATACAATAAGCTTAAAATGCCATTACTCCTTTTTGAAGACCTTAGACGGGGGTGTCAAACTCACATCATGGCAGCATCATGTGATGTATCAGGAGTTTTTCCCCTTTGCTAAACTGGGTGTGGGTGTGACCAGCACGTGATGGGCCGGGAGAGTGACAGCCCTGGTTTAGAAAATAGGCTTCCTTTGGATGGTTTTGTGGACCATAATACCAAATGGAACTATTTCACCTGCTCCTAAGACTTGATGCTGTAAATAATTTCATGAAATGTATTTTTGTCCACCATTCTTGTCTCAATGTAAATGAAGTCTCTAAATCTGATACAACCTGTAGGAATGAGATTCATTTTCTCCTTTCTTTTTATATCAGTCCTTTCTCTTTTCTATATTCACTTTGTCCCAGACCTAGACAATGTTGTCATAAACTCTGTGTTTCTAATAAGTTTATTTACACTGAATAGAAACAAGGAAAATATCCCATAACATCCATATCTAGTATCTTCTCTACAGATTGTTGAAGAAAGTTATGCATTAGAATATTTTCTACTTGCAGCCCCATCTGACTGTTCAACGCCTTGATTTCTCTTAATGGCCAGAACAACACTGAAACTGGTTACTGTGTTTCTGCCTGAACATTTCCCATGTCTGGACAGCATCATTTCAGATAATACAAAAGGATTCTTTAGTATGGCATGTTCAGAGATATTCCCTCTGGCCAGCCTCAGATATTGTCCATATCATTCTTACTAGCAAGATTCTGTTAAAATTATCTCGTTTGTGTATTAGATTGAAGCCAGAAAAGATTATGGATCTGAAATTTTTCTTAGAAGTTTGATGTAAAATCATAAACATTTCAGAGACTGGTCTCTATCTGTTCCTGTATTAGAAGAGACATCTAGGATCAGCTACCCATTCATTAATTTATCTTATTATAATGTGTTTACTTGTAAATTAAAGAGGGACAGCGCTAATGCATAATATTTTAAGGCCAAATCTGATTTTTATCCAAGAAGCAAACTTTTTATGAATTATTTATTTTCCCCAAAGCACAGGAGATCCATATACCTAAAGGTGGGAGCATTCACAAAACAGGCTTGTGACCAGATCTGGGTTTTTACTTCTTTAAGAGACTCACAATAATGTGCCTAGTAACAATCTTATTTGGGGGAACAGATATTCTAAACTTCCTTTTTTTTAACAGATACTTACAACTTTCAGAGATATTCCCATTTTCTTTTTTAAAAAATACAGTTTTATTGATTTTCTACTATTACATTTAACTAGTGCTTAATAAACATCATGTTGTCTGTGTTATTTTGTTTGCTTAACAATTCAAACTGTTAAGAGATATTCCCACTTTTGGCACATGTAGTTCATCTGGCTTTGGGAGCTTTAGGAAAAAGAATAATAATAGATAATTGAATATTATTTGAATACTATTGTCAATGCAATAACTCAAATTAACTAACAACTTAAAGTGGTATATGAATTAAGCAAGACCTCTTCAAAGACAAAAAAAAGTATCATTACCCAATTAATGTTGATTTTCTTAGTTAGATTGTCATACTAACTGTAGAGCTTAATATTGCAGAATCAAATATGCAAGCAGAGATTAACAAGACCCAAATGATCAATGGAATTCTTCTGAAGGCTAAACATATATGTTTATACATCTGAAATCTGAACCAATTTATACTGTTTTTATGTATAACATTACCTACGAAGCAATGGCAAATAGAAGTTCAAATGTGCCTCTAAGAATGTGGTTCAAATGATTATTTAATTTGCGTAAATTATCAGTGCTAATCTAAGCTTCTAAACTTCTTGGAACAGGAAGATAATGAAATGTATATCTAAGAATTTTCCCTGATTAGAATACTCAACTTTCTGTCTATTCCATTAAAAAAAACTATGATTATTCCTGGGAAGTTTGTGGTGGAGATGAAAAGTCCAAGAAAGGGGCAAGGGTATTGTAATTTGAATAGCTACCCTTTTTGGCTATGACTTATTCAACCTGATATGGATGTGATTGTTGAACAGACAAACACAGTCCAAAACTGACCTGTTCAGTTCTGAACGAGTATAGGACCTCATATTTTGTTTAAATTATGAATGACATTGGGGATGTCATATCTGAAAAATTAAGAGAGATTGGAATCCTTTGTTTCATTTCATTCAAAGATATGCAATCCGCTAGGCATAGGCCTGCATCCTGGAGACACAGCTGACCATGTAAAGTGGCATTCAATGAACCAAAAAGCAGAGCCTGCACTTGCAGGAGTGTGCTAGGGAGGAGGAGGAGGCTTGGTTTCATTCATTTCAAAGAAGCAAGCTCAGCTCAAACTGGTTTAAAGAGCAACTATGCCATCTCGTGGTAGTAGAGATTGCTGCCTATAAATTCAGTGCAATGGATATGCTGTTTGTGCTCATAACAGCCCTCAGGGATCATTTGGGGTGAATATTATTGCATGGGACATATTACAAGAACTTGCTTTCATGTTGCATTTGTGTTGTCAGATAAGAAGACAAAGCAGAATAATTTTATATGTGACCAAAAACTTCTAAGTATCTAGAATAACCTTGCCCAACTCAATGCTCTCTGGAAGTGTTTGACCTAACATTCAACCTCCAGAATTTCCAATCAGCTGGCTAGGAATTATGTTGTAATGAAACACACAGATAGGGCACACTATTAGGAAAGATAGGACACACTATTAGAATTAGTGGACCATTTTAGGTATGCACAATGTTCTGTCATCCTGATAAGATTTTGTTTAGTTCAGCTATGTTTTTAAGTGTAGAGCTACAGTAAACCATTTATCAATACCATTTCACAGCTGTTATTGCCTTAGAGCCAAGGCTGCAATATTCAGATCTTAAAAGTTTCCTTCTACCACACTAAGTCTCATTCTGCTGAAGAAGTGTAATTCTAGCTTAGTAATTAGGAACCCTAATTGCCAGGGGCACCCTAATCCTAACATGGCCTGGTTTCTAAGTTTCAACAACCTTAAGATGCATGAACCTTAATATCAAGGAGACCAAGGAGCTTACAGTGGACTATAGAAGGAATAGATCAGACATCCAGCCCTTGGTTATCAATGGAGACCAAGCGGAGCAAGTGGCTAGTTTAGGGTGACCATATGTCCTGCATTTGGCAGGCCAGGCATGCTTTTTCATAATTTTTCCCGTGTCCCGGGCCGTTCTCAAAAGATCCCACTTTTTAATTTTGGTGCCTTCTTCGATCGCTCGCTCCCCCACCCATCCGCTGCCGCTCGCATGGGTGGGGTAGTGTAGCAAGTGAGCGGGTGGATGGGCGGGGGAGCGAGCTTGCCTTTCCAGCCCCACTTCTACCCGGACAAGCCATGGGAAAGCCTCCGCCTCTCCGAAAAGAGCCATCTGTGTGTGTGGCCCTCGGCGGGGTCTGAAAGCGGTGCCTTTCCGCCAAAGCATCTCTCGCGCACTTCGGTACCGGGGAGCTAGGCGAGCGCAACGGCCGGAGACTCCTCCGCGGGACCCCTTCCGGCTCCGTCTGCTTCCCAGCCTGTCCCGGCTCTCCTGGCTCCTGGGGCCGCCGCTTCTCCGAACTCACCCAAAGAGAGTAAGTGACGAGCATGGGCGGGATAGCATAGCAAGTGAGCGGGCGGATGGCGGTGGGATAGCTGCCAAAAGCCTTCCTGCCCACCACCAGCTGCACTGCAGCTGACTTGTCCCGGGCGGGCTGGAAGGCTTTGGGCATCCGGGCGGGAAGAGCCATGAGCGGATGGTCGTGGGATCGCCGCCCGGGAGCTGCCAGCCTTCCTGCCCAACACCTACTCTCCTCGGACTTGTTTTCATGAGCGTGGGGCGACTGACGGTAGTTTGCACTGGCAAAGGGAATAGAGAGAGGCGGCGGCGAGGCTAACTTTTGCGGGGAGAGCAGGAGCTTGGCCAACCGTGGAAAGGTGCCCTGGCCTGGGATCCAAGGCGCGCTTAACTGGGTGAGGAACTTGTGCAGACCCGCCGGGGTGTGGGAACTGAGGAAAAGAATAGAGAGGGGGGCGTGTGGAGAAGCCCCAGGGCACTTTTCCACGGTGAAGGAGCAGAAGTGGGAGGAACGAAGCTCGGAGAAGCCAGGGAAAAGATGTAACCCCCCGAAAAAACTTCCCGCATGGGTTAAAGTAGAGCCTCAGGATGCCTTCATATGGAATCTCCCCCCTTCCTCTCGGCTTTGACCTAGGGAGATCCCAGGCGCTCCTGCCACCCAGCTGGAAAGAGGAAAACCACGGGGTTGGGGAGAATCAGTGAGCCGGAGAAGGCTGTGGGTGTCTCCGCCATACACTCAGGCACCAGCCCTGCTGCTGCTGCTGCTACTGGGTGGGAGCGCAGGGGCAGCGTCCAGCCAACCTGCTGGAAGCCTGGCAACTGACAATGGCAATCTGTCTTGCTTTCCCACTCCACTCCTCTTTCCCAACGCAAAGGTAGATAGATGGAGAGATAAGGCAGAAGAATGGAGGGCAGCCAATGCCTCGACCGACAAGAGGCATGTCCACTGCACCCTTAAAATCCCCATTTTCTCCCCCCTCCAGGGGAAGGATACTATAAAATCCCCATTCCCTCCTCACTCCAGGGGTAAGATATTGCAAAATCCCCATTTCCTCCCCCCTCCAGGGGAAGGATACTATAAAATCCCCATTCCCTCCCCACTCCAGGGGAAGGATGCTATAAAATCCCCATTCCCTCCCCACTCCAGGGAAAGGATACTATAAAATCCCCATTCCCTCCCCACTCCAGGGGTAGGATACTGCAAAATCCCCATTTCCTCCCCCCTCCAGGGGAAGGATACTATAAAATCCTCATTCTCTCCTCACTCCAGGAGAAGGATGCTATAAAATCCCCATTCCCTCCCCACTCCACGGGTAGGATACTGCAAAATCCCCATTTCCTCCCCCCTCCAGGGGAAGGATACTATAAAATCCCCATTCCCCCCCGCCTCCAGGGGTAGGATACTGCAAAATCCCCATTTCCTCCCCCCTCCAGGGGAAGGATACCATAAAATCCCCATTCCCTCCCCCCTCCAGGGATAGGATACTGAAAAATCCCCATTTCCTCCCCCCTCCAGGGGAAGGATACTATAAAATCCCCATTTCCTCAATGTGACCACTGTCTGTGATCCGGTTCATGATGGAAGGAGGCAGGAAAGCATGGGGCACCGGAGAGCTCACCCAGCTGTATTTCTTTCATTAATTTATCCATTTCGGCACAGTCCATAATTTTTCTGTATAATTTTTCTGTATAAAATTTTTAATCAACCCCCCCCCCCCCCGGTCAAAGGTGTCCCTCTTTACCAATCTGAAAATCTGGTGTGGGGTGTATAATGATAACAACATTTTTTCCCTTGGGAGTCAAGGACATCTAGCCAGTATCTGGGAAGGTGTGACTAGAAGTTAACTGAACGATTGCCTAATTGGACCATGTGATGCAGATGTGAATTCTGAGGAATGAACTTTGATTTTACTTTGGGTGGGGAAAACATGGGGCTTTCAGATTCAGGTTTTTCCCAAATGTGCCAATATGACACCTCTAAAAAATTTATACTTTAAGGAAGATGCCTGCCTCGGAGTTTTAATTCTATTGGGGTGTTACTTGGGACCCTGACAAAAAGACAACTTGACCTGGGACACTTACATTGCAGCACTGGTCAAAAGGGTCCAACAGAGATAATACTACATGAGACTTCTCAGGAAACAATAACGGAATGAAAAATTGCTGGTGATCTTCTACTGCTGCACCATAGAGAGTATTTTAAGTTACTGCACCTCTCTATGGTTTGCCAGTTGCATAGTGGCAGATAGGACAGTGCTCCAGAGGGTTAACCTCATTGCCCAGAGGATCATTGGTTGGTGTCTCCTCTCTTTGGAAGAGCTTTATAGCTCCTGCTGCCTTATGAAAGTTCAGGACATTCTTAAAGATCCATCTCATCCTGGGCACCCTTTTTTTGAACTATTCCCATCTGGCAGACAGTATAGACAAATAAAACAAGGACAAATAGGCTGAAAAAACAGCTATTCCAGAGCAGTAACTATGTTGAATTCTACTGTATAATGCAATATTAATGCAATACCAGGGGTTTTCAATTTAATTGTACAGAATGTGAAGGATGTATGTTTTTATATGTATAATGTACACTGAAGATGGCATTTAATTTCATTGTATGTGCAATGACAATAAAGTCAACATAAACTTAAAGTTAAATACTACAATCCCAAATCTTTAATCTCTATCCACACTGACACCAAACACCACCAGTTTGATTGGAGCAACATAAAATCAGTGCTCATGCTACCACACGCTACATCCGTGAGTTCATTGAAGCCTGGCATTCCACAGCAATTTCATCAACAGACACATTGACCTAAAACCAGCCTATGAACCTTTCAAAATCCAAATCAACTGCACAGCCGAGAGACAGTACTAACCATTATAGTGTTTCAATATCTAAAGAGCTGCCACAAAGAATAGGGGCAATCTATTCTCCAAAGCCCTGAAGCAGGACAAAAAGTCATGGATGGAAACTAATCAAAGAGAAAACCATACTAGAACCAAGGAGAAATTTCCTGATAGTTAAAACAATGTCAGAGAATAACTTTGCTCCAAAAGTTGTGGTTGAAAACAGAAGACATTTTAAGAAAATAATAGATAACCATTTGTTGAAATGATATATGGTCTCCTGCTTAAGCAGGAGATTAGATTAGAAGACTTCCAAGGTACCTTCTAACTCTGTTATTCTGTTATTGTTATCTGACAATTGTCTAGTCCTTTCCTCTTTCCCAGGGTTATTCTTGTTATAACCCCCATTAGGTATATTTGCTTGATATCCAGCAAGGGATGGGAAGGAGGGGAATCGGAAAGTTCTCTAAGGTAACCATAACATCCTCTGAAAGAAGCAAGAAACGCAAGCAATTATTCAGTAGGTCTTTAATATGGAAGCATTGAAAATGGAAATGGGTTTTAATTAACACTTTAAGGAAAAGGGGTAAAATACTGTAAAGTAATTAAATGTACATGGAAATGTTATTTGTAACATTGTGAATACTTTCATAGGTATAGAAATCTGATACAGAGTGAGAATTATTGGTTGATCATCAATATTCTATTATGAATCTGTATTTTTTCTTTAAATGCAATGTAAAATATACAACATAAATAGAAATTATATTAAGGTTGTAATGTTTCTCAGATATGCTGTATGTCAACTTACGCAATCCCTAAACATGTTTGGAATTATAGGTTCTTATTGTCTGTCAGGCGCCACATTGGGAAAGGCTGGTTATGGCATAGTAATTTTCATTCTGTAATGATCTTTCATTCTCATAATCAATATATATATTTATTGCTTTAACTTATGTTCACCCCGATGAATAAAGGTAATATGCTGAAGAAGTTGTTCCAGCTTTATCTGGCATTAGTTCACTGCAGAAGGAATTCAAAATGTGTTGCCTCATCACCTCATTCTGCAATAAGATGAGATAATTTTAAGGGCATTAAATATTTAATTTAGAAAACCTGTTTGGTTTAATGATTAAGACATCAGGCTAGAAATTTGGATATCCCATACTTAAGCACAAAATCAAGAGGGTGCCACCTTGAGCCAATCATTCTTAGCCCTAAGAAGCAGACAATGGCAAACCACTTCTGATATCTTGGCAAGAAAACTTCAGGGACAAGAAAAGGAATCATACAAAAAAATAAGAGCCAAACAATTTGCATTTGCCAATGGTGATCCTGCCAATAATTAATCTGTGTGTACTTTTTATAATTACATACTTTAAATTTAGCAACGTGATAGTGATGGATTGTTAATATTAATCTTGGCTGATCTCAAAAATAATAATAATAATAAGGGTCATACTTCACTAATATTCGGTTGGGAGAATAGCAGTGTAGACTAAACTAAGAAGTAAAAAATACATTTCAAAAGAGGATATTACAAAAGGAATCTATGAGGTCACCATGAGGTGATTTTGAATCTTTCCCTTAGGAGCCTATTCCAGGTTTACAGCCCAATTTTCATACGTTGAAACTCATATTGCCTATTTCCAATTCTAGAGAGAGCTTCATAGCCATAGCTTCATAATGTTCTATTATGGAACATTATTATCACCTGGAATCCAAGCTACTGATCTTAACTACATCATAACTTTTGTTCATTTAAACTGATAAATATCAAATTACTTAATTTTGGCTGGATTATGCTTTCAATCTAGTCAATTTCCCTCCAAAAAAATGTAAATTTTGTAATGCTCATATCTAAAAAAGGTGATTTTTATCTCTTGTTTGGTATCTGAGATAAGTGAATATCTCAACATTAGGATTTTGTAGATCAGAATAATTAATCCTTGCAAATTTCTCCCTGTTTAGTGGAATAAATCACTTGTATGGAAGTGTTTTAACACTACCATACCAACACAACAACAGTGTTTTATTTTTTAGTCACTAACGCTAAAATATTGCTCTCACTTGGGCTGGAGCTCTTTCCTGAATATCCAAAGGTTTTTTCTAAAAAAAACAAAAACAATGGTAGACAATTATATAAAATGATTGTAGTATATGTCACTATATATGCAAACAAAGACCTCAGCTACTTTAATTTTTTTTCACATTTTCCATAACACACATATTATGTGATTATTTAGAAATTTTGTGACTATATAAAATCCTGATATGGCAAGAAGAAATTTAAGAAGATTAAAATTTAAAAGGAAGTATTACAAAACTCTGTAGAGGTTATTTCACCTTTGTGACAGATAAAAGATAGAACGATAAAGGAAAGTAACACTGACCTTACAATGAACATATATATTTGCTAGGGGTTAGTTACATCATTGGTATGATTTACACTGAAAAACAGGTTAGATCAGTTTCTCAAACTTCAGAATGTAAGTTTTCTGTAAATAATTTCTGTGTATTAGTAAATGACTGTGAATTAATAACAGCCCTTCCTCAAAAGGAAGATTAGATGGAGAGAGAGAAAAAACCTTGTCACCTACCCCTTTTACCACATTATCAGCAAGCCAACCATTCTATTTTATAAACAAAGTAATGTTGGTTTATTTCATCCCCTGCTGATGAAATCATTAATAGAAGGCATTAATAGAATGACTGTCAGTATCATTTGTAATAACTGAATTTCTCAAATACAAGAATACGGACAGTCCTTAACTTACAACTGTTCATTTAGTGGGTGTTCAAAGTTACAATGGCATTGAAAAAAATATCATGCTTTCAAAGATTATTGTTCATATTTATATTCTTATATTTGTATTTTTCACACTTACAACCATTGCAGCATCAATGGTCACATGATCATGTGATCATGGTCACAAAATTCAAACATTTGGTAATTTATGACACTCACAGTGTCCTGAGGTCTTTGTGAATTTCTGGCAAGCCAAGTCAATGGAGAAACCAGATTCACTTAACAACTGTGTTACTAGCTTAAGAACTACAGTGATTCACTTAACAACTGTGGCAAGAAAGGTTGTAAAATGGAGCAAAACTCATTTTACACTGAGTTTTAGCTGACTTATTTAGCATCAGAAATTCTGGGCTCAATTGTGGTATAAGTAGAGGATTACCTGTAGTTAATCTCTTCTGGACAGAAATAAGAATATGCTGCTTTTTCTATTTTCATGTAAGGATTTTTCCTTACATGAAAATAGAATGTGAATTTAAAACACTTCAATAAAATCAGAATCAGGAAATAATAGTAATATCCTATCTAGGGATGAAATCAATTTACCTTCTCTACCAGTTCGCCAATATGAGCGCATGCAGAGCATCAAAAACAGGACGTGATGATGCCTAGGTAAGTGGGAGGATTCTACAGCTGCCACCGCTACCTGTCTGCCTGAACTGGATAGAGATGGCTGAATTTCACCACTGATCTGATCCCACAATGCTAGGAATTCATACACACACACACACACACACACACACAGAGATTGTTTTATTATAGTTTCTTTTTTTAAAATTTAATAAACAAAAGCCCAAAAGTATTGGCTGCTAAGTTAGCTCAGAAGTATTGGGTTGCTAAGTTATCATGCTAAGCTGTGATTTAACCACATTGTTTACTGACTTAAAAACTAGCCAAAGCATATTTAGTGTGATTGGCCAACCTCCAAGAAGATCTATCTATCTATCTATCTATCTATCTATCTATCTATCTATCTATCTATCTATCTATCTATCTATCTATCTATCTATCTATCTATCTATCTATCTATCTATCTATCTACCTACCTACCTACCTACCTACCTACCTACCTACCTACCTATCTACCTACCTATCCTATCCTTCTTTGCACATCTATTATT
Organism: Thamnophis elegans; assembly: GCF_009769535.1. NCBI lineage: Eukaryota > Metazoa > Chordata > Lepidosauria > Squamata > Natricidae > Thamnophis > Thamnophis elegans. The sequence continues at coordinate 39,077,301 of NC_045558.1, forward strand.
ATATTTGAGAATTTCAGTTATTACAAGTGGATTGATTATGAACTTAGGTATGGGATAAAAAAAACAACAGTAGCATATCAAGAAACCTCACGTAAGTCATGATTCTGTGAATGAGAATCATGACACGTGTTCTTTCCTAGCATACTACTGTTGTATACCAAACCCTGCTGAGCCAATGCTGCAGTCTGAACATATTGTCCTAAAATGGTTATACATTGATTCCATTCACTATAATAAAAAATGATTCTACATCCCTTTATCTTTTTCTCTACTTAAGTGTTTATAGTTTGTAATTCTTCATATCTTGTATTCTATCATTTAATTAACTATTTATTGCAGCAATTTGTAATCCATTTAAATTTTGGATGATTTGTAGACTACACTCTGGTCCAAAAACAGTATTGGTGAAAGATTACAGTGTTTTCTTTTTATTGTATATTTTCATAATAACTAACTGAACTAGTTACAATAAATGAATCTGAGAAAGAGAACCACTTTCTGGCAGATAAGGATAACATATCTTGTCAATTGATAAAGCACTTGACTGTCACTTCTGTGATTATGAATAGTTCTTTTAAAAAGTGAGCATGGTAAACAGTGGTGGGATTCAGCCATTTCGCACCTATTCAGGAGAACCAGTTATTAACTTTCTAAGCCGTTTGGAGAACCGGTTGTTGCAAGAACTCTCATTTTGTTTTTTTCTACTTTACAAGGCTAATCCTGTAAGGAAAGCAAGAAGGAAACATTCTGGTGTTGTTTCTAGCCTAATCTTTATTATCCGCTTGGTTAACCTTTATTACATACAGTTAAGGCGAAGTGCCGATCGACGTGAGTAGCATTGACTCGGCCATGCCCATCTAATTATATGACCACTGATCCACACCTACCCAGCTGATCATTAGGGCCAAGACCCGGTTGTTAAATTATTTGAATCCCACCACTGATGGTCAGAATACTTCTGTCTCCTGGTCTTCCAGTTCCTGACTGGGGACAATTACTTGAAATTTTTTGACATAGGGCCCTGATACTGACCTAACTTTATTTTACCTTAAGCAATTCTATTTCACCTGTTGTAAGACCTGAATTTCCCCATAAGCACATTCTTTAGCTGATTCGTTATCATTCTTTCAAAGATTATTATTCATACTTACATTTTTCTATGCTACCAGTAACACCAATTACACATGCTATTCAAATTTTAAAAAATGTTCATTTTCTCTGATTCATTATACATATTTCATCTATATTTTCTTCTAGTTCTATTACATTCTTATCTTTACTATAATCTTCTTTCTTGGCTTTTTAAAAGTTTCTTCTAAATAATTTGCTGAAAAAGTCTGCATTACTCATGTGTAATTTGTGATTTAGATGTTATGTTCTCCTTTACATGGGATCTCCATTGTCTAAGCTGATTATTTCTTGTGAGGAGCTGCAATTTTTCAGAAACATTAAAAGTTTTCAAAAATTAATTCAGACATGAATTTTGGGCATTCATCACAAACAAGTCTGTGACAAATGAAATGAAGTGAAGATACAAGAATGTAGAAAACACGGATCTATGTAATATACTTGTATACACTAGATACAAATACATACTGTAATTTCATGCCTAGTTATGAAAACAAACACAAGAGCCACAGATGACATGAGTTTAAAAGAATTAAAGAAACTCCATGATTTTTCAGCCTTGCTCCTCTTAACTACTTGTCTTCCATGTGTTTTGTAAACTGGCTAAAAATTAAATCTTATCAGATCTTTTTCTGGATTTCAACCCTTTCCTTTCCTTTGACCAGAAAAAGGACTTGATGTTCAATCTGAGCTACATTTACAATGACTCCGGGTTGATGGGAGTTCCTGCTTTTTTACCCTTCTTTAACCCATTGTTTTACCTTTTTGATAAAACAAAATCATTGTATAAACTTGTATATATTTTTAAAAAAAATGCAGTGATCAATGATTGGAGTAGGGTAGCATATCCAGAACAAGGAGAATAGGTAATTGGAAGGTAATACTTTTGATTATAATGAATTAGAGTTCAATCAACAAGCAGAATACAAAATAGTACATATAACATGGTTCCAGGAAACACAGAGTAGCTGCAGTAGCTGCATTAACTGCTAGTAGCAGCAAGGTTGGGAATACCATCCTGCATTGTTCCCAACAGAAATTGAATAATTCATCCTCATACTAGGGCTATGAGGAAACATATCTAATACTGGAATGATGGGTTTGCTATACGAAGCTTTCATTTTATTTTAAAGATACAAGCACAAGTTCATAAGATTTCTCATCATGTAAGGGGAAATAGGGGAAGCTGCTGTTTATGAGAGAAATGACTAACAGACTCCTTTTCTATCTATTGAGTTTGTGTATTATTCCTCCATTCAGTGCTAGATATTTTGACAAATATTCTGGAACTCCCTGTGGTTTGGCTCACTTTTTTTTTTAGGGATTTCAAAAAAGCATCTTCTTTTTTATTTTATCTTTAGGTTTCTGAGCTTTACATTTATGATTTTCAGCCCTGAGCAATTTTGTTTCCATTTTCAATGAGAACCCAGGTACTGGGTATCAGGTACTGTGGAAACTGGCCATCCATGGGGGATCTCTGCTGTCATTATTAATGTGTTCCTAATTGCTTATAAAAGATTTGAGTTTTAACTAGCTTAGTATGTATGCTTTTTCTACTATGCTTTCCAATCTGCTTTCTTGAAATAATAATTAAAATTAAACTTAAAAAATTAAAATCCCATTTTTACAGGCATGTTCATGTCTCTGGATACAAAAGAACCAATTGCCTGGGCACCTGATCACTGTCCTGCACTTAGAAAAATGTAATTGTGACAAAGGTAGTAATCTAGTGACAATGCTTATCTGGGAATAAAATCTGCTAGGCAAAGTGATAGCAGCCACCTGCTTGACCGATCACAAGTGTGGAAACCATTGACTCAAATATTAAACCAGGTGACTCCACCAGTATAGCATAGGTTGGTGCAATTTGGAGATGCTGTAAAACTATATCCAGTGTTAAACTTTTCAATTGTAGCCATAATTAAAGGAGTAACTAGTTCCCTATCTATATATTTCATACCCTGATAGAATTGCTAATTATTTGGGGATACTTCACTTTATTTCACAATTAGCCATAGTGAAATACTTTGTTAAGACAACTTGAACAATGGAGCTTTCAAAAATACTATTGTATTTGAACTATTTGCTTGTAATTTTAGCAGTACTATATGCACATGGATTCAATGAAATGGCGATGGTCCTAGTATATTGGTAATGGGCAGTGGTACACCCCGGTACGTGTGTATCGGTGCCTGCTAGAAGCAGCATCCACCATCCTGGAATGGTGCTTTGGAGGATCCGCTTGCCTGCCCTCATTTTGTATTTGAAGGACCATTTGCGCCTGCATGCGCAGCATACGGTACCTGTGCAATGCTCCGTCAAACAGCTGGAGCATCACATGCAGTAAGTGCGCATGCATGCACAGCGCATGTGCCCATGGTGCATGCCCGGCTCCCGTTGCAGCGTACTGGTTGCAACGAGAGCCAAAACCCATTACTAGTAATGGTAGATCCAAGATCTTGAGCATTTAAAAAGAGCTTATCAGGGATGTATCCTAGTTCCATCTTTATTTATATGTTAAATTATGATGGATATTTTATAAATTCAAAGTTGCATGTAAGATATCCAAACTTTTTTGTACAGACAATTCTGCTGTTATATCACAGAGAAATATTGGATTTACACAAGCTGTTACAATGATAATTCACTATGGCAAGAAAAACCATCTGGTACTTAATTTAAAAACAAAAACAAAAAATCTTGTTTTACAGGAAAGTCAAATAGCAAAGCTGGATCAGAGAAGGGAATAAGATTAGCTTCATAAATATCTTCAAATATCCTCAAATATTTTGTGCCTTAAGGCTCCAAGATTCTTATCAGAGTCTAAGAAGATCAGGTGAGTTTTTACTCCAAATGGACCTGGACAGTGGTGGGTTTCAAATTTTTTTATAACCTCTTCTGGGTTCCACCACAAAACCGCGAAGCCCTTATCTACGCTGACATAAGTGCAGAGGCAAATCTGCGCTGTCCGAACTGCTAAGAAAAAAACAACCCTACCACGATGACATAACCGCGGTAAATCCGCGCCTACCGAAGCACCCTAACCCTAATCCTAAACCTAACCTTAAACCTAACCCTAAACCTAACCCTAAACCTAACCCTAACCCTAATCCTAACCCTAAACCTAAACCTAAACCTAAACCTAAACCTAAACCTAAACCTAAACCTAACCCTAAACCTAAACCTAAACCTAACTCTAAACCTAACCCTAAACCTAACCCTAAACCTAACCCTAAACCTAACCCTAAACCTAACCTTAAACCTAACCCTAAACCTAACCCTAAACCTAACCCTAAACCTAACCCTAAACTTAACCCTAAACCTAACCCTAAACCTAACCCTAAACCTAACCCTAAACCTAACCCTAAACCTAGAGGATCGCAAGCGGGGCGGCGATGCGCGGCGGAAGCAGGCCGCCCTCTTCTTCCTCAACAACATCTCCTTGGAGCCGCCACCGCCGCTGCGTCCTCCGCCGCCGCCGTCGCCTCCCCCGGAGGAAGAGGCAGGGTGGGTGGCGTCGGCGGCTGAGGCTCTCCCAGGGCCGGCAAAGCGGGCTTGCCTCGCGGTGGCGGCCACCCGTCCAAGGAAATGTTGTTGAGGAAGAAGAGGGCAGCCCACTTTGCCCGCTGCTGCTGTCAGCCCACAGGAGCAGCTGGAGGAGGAGGGCTACCTTTGGAGGTAGAGAGGCAAAGAACGAAGCATGTAGAATGCCCTTCTGTCACTGCGCTGTTGTCGCAGTGGTGATGAAGCGCGGTAATGACGTCGCAGCTTTAGCGACGCGGTTTAATCACCATGCGGTTTTGTTGTGCCACGCCTCTTCTGTGGGTGGGGCCTGCTTTGTGGGAGTGGCTTGCCAGCCATGTGACCGAGTGGGAGTGGCTTTGCAGTCATATGACTGGGTGGACATGGCCAACTTGTAAAATGTGGTGAAACTCACACGCTCTTGCTTAGCAACCAAAATGTTGGCTCAGAAACTCTGGCATTTGAAGCACGCAAGTCTTAAAGCTGTCAGGTTACAAGACCCTTGCACCTCCAATCCTTTAGAAAAAAAACCAGGGGCATTCAAACTTGACAGATTAAAGACTTGTGTACTTCAACTTCCAGAATTCCTCCTCCAGACATGTTGGCTCAGGAACTCTGGCATTAAAGTGTGCAAGTCTTAAAGCTGTCAAGTTACAAGACCCTTGCATCCCTAACCCTTTAGAAAGAAAAACCCCAGGGGTCAAAGTTGACAGCTTTAAGATTTTAAGGTTTAGATAGGACTCTCAGAAGCGGGCAGGGGAATTGGTGAGCCAGCCAATCAGTGAGCGGCAGGCAGGGCAAGCGTGGTGCTAATGGGCATGGGAAGGGAGCGGGAACCAGTTCTAAATGGCATGGTAGATTTGTGGAACCTCTTCTATAGAAGAGGTTAGAACTGGCAGGAACCCCATGACCCGTCAAAAGTGCGTTCCACAAAAGCGCGGTCGACGAAATCGCGTATGTGACGTCATCACAATGCGACGAAAAAGATCGAAAAATTGAAATAAAAATTAAATTACAGCAAGCCGATTCACATAAAGGTAAGGGTTAGGTTAAGGGTTAGGGTTAGGGTTAGGTTAAGGGCTAGGGTTAGGGTTAGAGCGTTAGCGTTACATTTAGCGTTAGGTTAAGGGTTAGTGTTAGGTTTTTCGTTGCGTTAAAGGTTAGGTTTAGGGTTAGGTTTAGGGTTAGGTTAAGGGTTAGGTTAAGGGTTAGGTTTAGGGTTAGGTTTAGGGTTAGGTTTGGGGGGGTTAGGGGAAGGTTTTAGCTTTATTTTTACATTTTTTGATCTTTTTCGATCTTTTTCGTCGCGCTGTGATGACGTCACATACGCGCTTTCGTCGACCGCGATTTTGTCGTCCGCGGTTTTGTGGTAGAACCCAGGAACCCACCTCTGGACCTGGAGCACATATCAGGATTGTTTACACATCTAGTCTCAAGATGATCACTGCTTTTTATGCATCTCTTCTGTAATGAAGGAGGACAAACTAATAATATCAGCAGCATTAAAACTTTCTAAAGCCAAATCTTTGGTCCAAATCTTAAATGGCACACAGGTTCAAGCCAAGAAAGACAAGCTGGAAAAAATGCAAACAAAATTCTTGAAAGCTACTATTTTCTACTTCTAACAGGAATGCTGCAGTTACTATTACTTCACTTTATCATCAATATATTCATGATGTATATATAATACAGAGGTGGGTTCCTACCAGTTCGCACCTATTCGGTAGAACCGGTTCGTCAAATCTACCGAACCGGTTAGAAGAGTTCCACCAGTGGACACAGAAAGCAGGCCACACCTACAGAAGAGGTTCCAAATTTTTTTGAAACCCACCACTGGTCCTTGGATAGGATTATTCTACACTATCATGCTCATATTTATAAAACACAGTGCCTCTGTGAAAGGTAAGGATGACTACTGCGTTTGTGGTGCAATCAGAACATTGCATGTGTTTTGATATAGCATTTTTAATGAGATGAGTATGTTTTGACAATTAATTGCTTTGATATTTCTCATTTTCTTTTAAAAAACACAAATATTTCATCATTCGTCAATCATTAAAACATTGAAGTACAATTTTTTTGTATGCCCCTCCCTCCCTCCACCCCCCAACCCGCCTCCTCCCCCCCCCCCAACTTCCCAGAACCCGTACACGGTATGGATTTTTAATTAACATAGTCTAAAATCTATTGAGAAAAAAGAAATAAAGAAATTAATGACATTCTACACTGACCTTAGCTTCTTCTTACTGAACTAACTTTTAACAGTTTAAATCATTTCTGATCTTAAGCATAGGCTAACTGGAATTTCTTGGTCCTGCATTTATTTTGTATATAGTCAATCCATTTTTTCCAGTCTTGTTTATATCTCTCATTTGAGTGATCTTTAAGATATGCCGATATTTTAGCCATCTCGGCTAAGTTTGTGACTTTCAATGTCCATTCTTGGATTGTAGGCAAGTCTTCCTTCTTCCAGTATTGCGCCACCAACAGTCTTGCTGCAGTTATTAGATGCAGAATCAAGTTAGTCTCTACCACTGTAAAGTCAGTACATATACCTAGTAAAAATAACTGACGAATAAACTTTATCCTTCTTTTAAAAATATTTTGCATAATCCACCATATTTTTATCCAGAATGCCTTAACCTTTTAGCAGGTCCACCATATATGATAATATGTAGCATCAAGAGAACCACACCTCCAACATTTAGGCTGTACATTCGGATACATAGAAGCCAACTTTTTAGGATCTAAATGCCATCTATAGAACATCTTGTAAAAATTTTCTCTCAGATTTTGAGCTTGTGTAAATTTCACATTTCTTACCCAGATTCTTCCCCATGTATCCAACATTATTGGTTCTTCAATATTTTGAGCCCATTTTATCATACAATCTTTAACTAATTCTGTTTCCGAATCCATCTGCATTAATACATTATATATCCTCTTTATACGCATTAAGCTTTGATCTCTTATTTGTTTAAACAAGTTATCCTCAACTTGGATAAAACCAATTTTTTTATCTATTTACCACCTAGTCTGTAATTGCCCATACTGGAACCATGTTTGAACTACCTTCTCCTCTTTTAATACCTCTAAAGATTTTAATTGTAATACCCCCCTTTCCGAGGTAAGAAGCTGTCTATAAGTAATTTTGTCCTATTTTTGTGCTATATTCATATTTTCAAATTTTTACAAGATGTTCTATAGATGGCATTTAGATCCTAGATGCCATTCTAAAAGGTTCGCATCTTTTTTAAGTATAGGTAACATTTGGAAAAGAAATAAAAATTTTGGTAAAATGTTCATTTTCACTGCCGCTATCCTACCCAGCAAAGATAAGTGCAATTTCTCCCATTTTTTCATCTCCGTCTGTATACTATGCCAAAGTGGTTCATAATTATGCTTATATAATTTCCCATTTGAAGTTAAAATGTTAACTCCAAGATATTTGACTTTCTTAACTACCTCACATCCTAGCATCACTCCTAATTCTTCCTTTTGTTTAATATTCATATTTATAGCTAATATTTTGGTTTTTCCTAAATTTATTTTAAAGCCAGACACTTGACCATATTGATTAATCGTGTTCATTAAAACCATACTGGATTCCTGCGGTTGTTCCAATATTATGACCAAATCATCCGCAAAAGCGCGGACTCTATATTCTTGCTGCCTAATCTTGATCCCTTTTAAACCATCCAAGCCCCGTATTTAATTCAACAATACTTCCAAAGTTATAATAAACAATAATGGGGACAAAGGACAGCCCTGTCTTGTACCTTTTCCAATTTGAAAAGAGTCTGTTAAACTTCCATTGACTATGATTTGTGCTGTTTGCTGTTGGTATATTGTTTTAATTGACTGTAAAAAATTATCTCTTATCTGCATTTTTTGCAATATCTTCAGCAGAAATTGCCAGTTAACTCGATCAAAGGCCTTCTCAGCATCCAAAAATATAAACGCAGCAGGGATCTGGTTGTTCTTTCCCAAATATTCTAATGCATTAATAATTAATCTGACATTACTTTTCATCTGTCTCCCCTGTATAAAACCTGTTTGGTCTGTGTGTATCAATTGTTGAATAACCAACATTAACCTATTTGCTAATATTTTAGTAAAAATTTTATAATCTACATTCAGTAATGAAATAGGTCTATAATTTTTGGGTTGAGTAGTATCTTGATCTTCTTTGGGTATCAAAGATATAAACGCTGTCTTCCAAGATGGAGGCACTTTACCTTCCATTTGGATCATATTCAATAATTCTCTAAGAGGTTCTACCATTTCTAACTGTAAGTTTTTATAGTAAACCGCTGTCAAGCCATCTGTACCTGGTGCTTTCCCTGACTTTAATTGCTTAATTACCTGCAAGATTTCCCCCGAGGTTATTGGTTGATTCAATTTTTGTCTGTGCTCTTCTTTAACTGAAGGTATTTTCTCTTTGTCTAAATATTTGTCTATGTCTAAACCATTAATTTTATCCCCTTTATACAATTCTGTAAAAAATTCCCGAAAAGCCTTTTGAATCTCTTCCTGTTGAAACACCTCCTTCCCTCTGTAAATCAGTTTGGATATATTTCAAGTTTTCCTTTTTTTCCTAATCTGATAAGCTAACCATCTGCCAGGTTTGTTTGCATTACAAAAAGTATTGTGTTTTGCATATAATAAATTAGTGGCTACCTGGTCAGAGATCAACATGTCAAATTGAGATTTTAATATGTTAATAGCTTCCTTAACCTTTATATCGTCTGGGTTCATTGTTAACTCCAGCTCTTTTCTCTTAATTTCCTCTTCCAGTTCTGTTTGTTTTAACCCTTGTTTATTTCTATGTGCTTTATTTATATTCATCAGGACTCCTCTCATATACACTTTGCTTGCATCCCATACAAATTCCATAGATGTACCCTTATTCATATTCAAAACAAAATATTCAGATAATAATTTTTTACAATCATTAATATACTTTTCATATCTAAATAAGTTTTCATTCAATCTCCAAGACCTTCTTACCTGCACTACCCTTCCCAACTCCATCCAAACTGGGTTAGGGTGCGAAAGGACCCTAGCCGCAATCTTTGTTTTCTTGACCCTAGAAAGCAAATCATTAGTGGTTAGAATAAAATCGATCCTTGAAAGGGATTGATGCCTGTCCGAGAAGAAAGTGAAGTCATATTCCTCTGCATTTCTTTCTCGCCAAATATCTCTCAATTCAAAGTCATCCATGATGTCAAAGAAAGGTTTGGGTAACTTTGCTCGCATCTTAGTATTTAGGCGGGAAGTCTTCTTATCTCTCTTAGTGTCTATCACTCCATTCCAGTCACCCAATAGTATACAGGAACTATAGTCCCACTGTACTAATTTAGCATGAAGATTTCTATAGAATCTATCTTGCTGTTGATTGGGAGCATAAATTCCCAAAAGTAATGTCTTTTTCCCTTCTAGGATTAAGTCTAAAGCAATATATCTTCCGAAGGGATCTGCTTCTATTAATTCAGCTTTCATAGCTTTTCTTAAGTATACAACTATACCATTCTTCTTTTCCATAGCGGAAGCTGCAAAATGTTGACCAAGTTTTGAGTTGATCAAATATTTTTGATCAGTTGACTTGATATGAGTTTCTTGCAAACAAATTACATCATTCTTAAACTGTTTGAGATAATGAAATATTTTCTTCCTCTTCTGTGGAGAATTCAGTCCGTTGACATTCCATGTTAAAATCTTAGTTGTCATCTTTGGTTGGCTGAAGCATTTTTAGAACTTCCTGCATGGCCTGTTTAACCTTAGGTCTAGCTCCTCCCACTGCTTCCAGATTTGTTATTGTAGTTCCTTGATTGATGGCCGATGATTGTTGATGCTGTTGCTTTTTAGCTTGTTTCTCCATTTGTCTAGTAGTCTTTGTTCCATAACACCTTGCACTTCTAGAAAAGAGAGATGCTCCATCTTGTCTGGTGGTTGTGTAGTTTGCTGTCTATCCTGTCCTTCTTGTGGTCTTTCTCTAGGTCCAGATGGTGCAGGGTATCCGGCCTTCAATATATTATAATAAAAATCTCGGGCTTTCCATACAGAGTTGAGACGATACCTTTGCTTATCAAATGTAAAAATAATGCCAAATGGTGCATCCCATCTATACTGTATCTGACAATTTCTGAGTTCTTCGACCAAAAAAGCGTAATCTCTCCTGGCTCTTAACATTTGAGGTGGTATCTCTTTCAAAACAGTCAGGTCTTGACCACCAATGTGAAGCTTAGTGTTATAAGACGCTTGCAATACCATATTTCTACACTCTCTTGTAGTAAAATATATAACAATGTCTCGAGGAAGCTGCTTCTGCTTTGCCAGCCAGGAGTTAACGCGGTAAACTTTGTCAATTTGCCAGTCAAGGTTGATCCCTGATCTTCCCATCAGGCAGTCAAAAGCTTCCGATAGGATCTGTTTCAGGTTCTCCTGTTTCTCCTCACGCAGCCCCCTTACTCTTAATGCGAACTCCATTTGTCGGTACTGTATCATAATAATTTCTTTTTCAGCATTTTCCACTTTTTGTTCCACCACCTCTGTTTTCAATGTCAAGTTAATATTGGCATCATTAAGAACCTCTAGAGTATCTTCCATTCCAGAAGTATGTTCTGTTAATACAGTTACAAGTCTCAGCATTTCGTCTCTAATTTTACCAACCTTAGCGTCAATTTTCTCATACAGCTCCTGTTTAAGTCCTTTTATTTCACTTTTGATTTCTTCTTTCATTTCTTTCATTTCCTCTTTTCTCTCCTGCTTTACCACCTCTCTATTATCTCGAAACTTATCTTCCATTTTAATTGTCAGTGCAGTAAGAGCCTCACTTAGATTGCTCAGGAAAAATTCTTTTGTTAACACATTCCCTGCAGGGGGCGTAGGAAGCGGAGGCTGCAGCTTTGTGCCAGGCACTGAGGATGTGCCCCTGGAAGTAAAGGATGACGACTTCAAGTTAATATTTAGTTTTGAAGCCATTTCAAAATTTATCTGCCTGCAGTTAATAAAACTCTATTGCCTGAATATGCAGCTTTAAGTAAAGAAGCTGAGTTCCCCTTTTATTTTGAAGTTTAAGGCTTGGCAAAACTTTCAGTGAGTAAACATTGTAACAAGACCGTTCAGCAGATTCATCACCATTTAACTTCCAGATAAGCAAGATTAATGAGGGAGTGAAATTCTTGTATAAATGAAACTAATTACAAAACATTGTGAAACAAAACAAATGATAAGCAATCTCCTTTGTTTTGAATTCTTTGTCTCCTTTGTTTTGAATTCTTGTGACAATTAACAAAAAGTTTCGTTATTAACCGGAGAAACCAGCCTGCTCGGCGCCATTTTAAAAGCCTCTAAGTAGATAGTTTTTCGGAGGAGAAAAAGAAAAGAAGCTAAAATCTTGATAAACAATTATTGCACTCGTAATACGTATCCAGTTCGTGATAAGATTAAATCAAACAAAACTTTGAACTGAGTGGGGGGGGGACCTACTTTGTCCCGTACAAGGCAGTTTGAAGTTCCCAGCACGGACAGCCGTTCTGCCTTGGGCTAGACCCCCTCTTCCTGCAAGCACAAAAGCTGCAAAAATCGAAGAGCATTTGCCAGCAAAACAATTTCTTCTTTTCTTCTTTCCTGAAGGATAAGAAAACCTGATAAGACGTCAGATGGAAGATCCTCTAAACAGGTACGTAGCCAGGAATTCGGAGGCAGCTGATTTTTTGCTGCCACCACCAGCAGGCTCCTCCCAGGAAGCCAGAACATTGCATGTGTTGAAGTTGTTTTAATGCAAACCAAAGATGCCTTTTAAAAAACAAGTTTACATCATATTCTTATGCATGCCAGTGCTGTGTGTGAGGTAATTTAAGGTGGTTCTGACAAGTGTCGTCAGCATCTTCATATCCGCTCACATGGGTGGCAAACCACTCCCACAAAGGAGGTCACACCCACAGAGTAGGTTCAAACAATTTTTGAAGATAAAGAAACAACAACTATCTTTTGACTACCAGGATTTAGTTTCCTTTTGCTTTATTTTTGAAAGGGCAACTTTCTAAAATAACTCTAAAAGAGAACTGCAAATTTTAAAGAGCTAGCTTTTAACTGCAGCAAGTGATGTATGGGAATTTTACTTTAGCATAATCACTGAAGATTTGTGATCCAATCTTTAAAAAGTCACCTAAATCTTGAACATCATTCACCACAAAAACAATTGTCAGTGAAAAAAAAATTATGCTAAGTATCCATTAATTATGCAATCCTTTGAATTTCTTTTCAGAGAAAAGACACACCAGATCAAGACTTGTTTCCAAGCTTTTTCATTTGAAGAAGTATAACTTGGCTATCCAATTGCTCTTGACTTAAATATCCCATGTGGATTTTATGGAAAGTGTCAGCTGGGAAAATGAGAGGATGTAGTCAAAGAAAGAAACTGTATCCAGAATACCAACTACATTATCAGGAAACTGATTCCTTTATATAAGTTGATTTATTTCCTCCCTCCACCCTCTTTATTTCAACCAGTCTTAAAAACATTAGCTACAAACAAACAAGTAGCTAATGCTGCACAAAAACCTAATGGCCATGGAGGAAGGGAGAAAATGCAATTGCATAATAACAAGATACAGATTGCCGTTCAAACCTGACATCATTTTGTATATTTCCATTAGTTACAAATACACCACTTGTAGTAAATTTATAGTTAATTATTACGCCAGTTCCTGCCAGTATCCAGGCTTCATAAAATTCAGTGAATCAATAAATATGTTTCTCTGAAAGTTGATTTACTCAGATTACCATTTTCAGATTATATCTGTATTTTATGAGTTTTCCAAAACCAATCCCCAAATTCACTGCTTTCTCCTTAATGCTCTTTCTGTATTAAAATGAACTTTATGCCTTATTTTATCTGCAGTTTGCCTGTTAAGAAACCACTTGTTGTTTGGGACAAGTTGTTTGGGCGTGCATAAGTGCACCAGAGTGCCTAATGTCTATGTCCTACTGTCCCCATATATTTGTATCCATTTTCTGTGTTCTTATTTATGTTTATTCTTATTCCTATTATCTTGTATATGAGTGACAAACTAAATATATACAATAAATAAATAAATACAAATTCATGAAGCTTCCCTCTTTATGGCCTTTATAGAGTGTTTTTCGCCCAATCAGATTTGAAATGTCAAAGCAAGTGAAACTAATTTGATTTTAATTTCATTGGTTGTCTGACTGAATATCTGCTATCAAATTGACTGCCTAGATTTTCTGCAGGATGATGATCTGTTTCTTTTTGAGTCTCTCAATGATATACCCACTGTCTTTGTACAGTTAGTTCTCAACTTACGATTGGTTGCTTAGTGATCATTCAAGGTCAGTGATGGCTAACCTTTTTCCCATCACGTGCCAAAAATGGAGGGAGCGCGGGGGGGGGGGTCGTGAATGGGCATGCCCTCACCCATAATCCTACGCACACAACCCCCATGCGTTTGACCCCCACATGCATGCATGCCTGACCTCCCCGTGCATGTGCAAGCGACCCATTTTTTGCCCTCCCCAGGCTCTAGAGGCTTTCTAGGAGCCTGGGCAGGGGAAAAACAGCCAAAAATGAAAGGCAAAGTCAGCTGGCCAGCAAGTGCATATGCTCTGGACCTGACCTAATGCCTCGTGTGCCATAGGTTCACTATTATGATTCAAGGTTAAAATGGACCTCTGCAAAGATACTTAGATCTATCTTCAAAGTTCCAACATTTATCTCCTCCATGGTCACATATTCACATTTTGTGTGTTTGGCAACAAGACTATATTTGCAACTGTTTGCAGTGTTCTGTAATCATATCATGTGATATAATACTTTTTTTTTGCTGGAAACAAATGTTTACTTCTGATTTCTGGGCCCCCCAAAAAGCCATTGTGGGCAATGTATTTGTTTAATAGCCCTAACATTCATTCAATGGCTGCTGCATTTGCTTAATGACCATGCTGTTCACTTAACCATCACTGCAAAAAGGGGGATAAAATTGGACATAGTGATAAGAAGATACATTTAGTGGCTGGCGTGACTTAAGACCATAATTCCAGATCAGAGATGGATTGTTCCTGGTTCGGCCCAGATCAGGCGAACTGGTAGTGGTGGCAGCAGGCTCCACCCACCCATCCAGACTCTTCTGTGCATGCGCAGGAGCATTAGGCACACACACAAGCATGAGCGTGACCACGTGAGCATGAGTGAACCAATAGTGTTGGAATTTGCAACCCACCTCTGTTCCAAACTGAATTTTGGTCGTAGGTCAAAGACCACCTGTATTGCGCTCATGTCTGGTTGCTGGTCACTCCCTTCTTGTCTTTCCTCATACTATTCCTTACATAGTGGATTTTTCCAGAGAGTTGGTATGTTCAGCCTTTGGTCATTTTGAATCTAGTCATTTATGCCTTAAGTATTTGTTTTCTGAATATCTATGGCACTTTCAGATGTTTTCTCTAATACCAAAATTCACAAAATTCTATCCTGCTTTTTCAAAATCCACCTTTTTTTAAAATAAAGCATCTTAATGAAAAACATTGCCTGAATGATTCTGATCTTTGTAAGTAAAGATATATTTTGTTATCAGAATCCCTTTTCCCAGACTTTTATTGCTATTTTACAGAGTGCTAATCTTCATCACATATATTGACTGCTGATTTCTTGATAGTTAATCTTGAAAGACGGACACTATTTACTACTAAATGTCTTTGAAATATTAATTAAATAATCATAGTTCCTTAAAATCCTAATTCCTAGTCCAAATCAAAGAAAGTTTTGATTCACTTGGACATTTGTGGTGGGAAGGGATTAGCCATGTGAAGAGGAAGGAAAAATATTAATGGGGCTGCAATACAGGTATGTCAGGTTTCTCTGCTATTTTGCAAGGAAGAATGCAGAAAATCATTGAAGAGGGACTTTTGTATGCAATGTAATCATATCGTGATGATTATATGCTTTGGCTCATTTTGTGTTGGTCATTTCAAACAGAAGAAACATTTTGATTTTAGCTAAATGTGATGCTTCAAGAAAAGCCAGAGGAAAAAAAGAGACAAAGTCTTGCAAGTCTGCTACCTTGCCCAAAGGTACTGGGGAATAATCACTCTTCAGCACCTTTTAGAAAAGCATCAGAGTGGGAGCTATTCTGCTGGTCTCTGTCCTGCCATTATATTTAAACAAAATATAAATAATTGTCAACTTAAAATAGCCGCATTACTTCTCCTAGTCTTTTAATTTCACTTATCTTGGTGAGAGTGTCCCGTATGTCAGAAAGGGAAAAGATAATGACTTCCAAAATGATTTTTAAAAAAATGAAAACTGATGTAGTATAATATAATCTTCAAAAGTGCCTCTAACAAGAGTAAATCCCAATCCCATACCTCCTAAATCATGGGATGCAGATTGTTTTTGGATTAAACATTCTGTCCTGTATGGAATAGAATCAGCAAGTAAAACTAGTTTTTAGTTTACTTTTGATGTGATAGGCAAAATATTCCAGAACTGATTGTTATTGGATCCTTATCATGAACAGAGTTCTGCCTGTGTCATGGAAATGACTGACACTGATAAATGAACACACTCTTTATTTTATTAAAAAGCATTATGTACCAACCAATACTATGATGGCAGTGGAGGGCAATATTCACAAGGTCATCTAAGATTGCAAAGAGTATATTTTGAAAAACATTAATTAATGACATGGGAAGGAAAGGAAAAGAAAGGAAAAGAAAGGAAAAAGAGATGTACATGTAGATCTGAGTGATGACAGAACGTCTTGTGGAGTTATGAGAATATCTGCTTTCAGTTGCTTACCCTCTAAACTACTAAATTTTACTAATCTGAATATACATTCTCCCTAGAATGGGAAGACAGTACTGTCAATTTCTTTCTAACTCTACTTCAGATGTAAACTCCTTTCTGTTTGCCTTTGTGACAAGGCAGTATTTACCCACTGAGAATATATTAAAGTTGTTCATATTTGGATTGAGAAATACACTACAGGGATAATAATCTTGGAATGTTGAATCATTACACATGTAATTGATCTTGAAATGCATTCTGTTGGCATACTCGCTAATTAGTTCAACAGTGATTATACATAAAAATAGAATTATGTAAGTTGCTGACAATTGAAAACTGACTGGCTGACTTTTGGCCCACCTACTCTCTCTCAACCCAATTCACCTCAAAGAGTATAGTTGAAGGAAAATAGGATGCAGGAGCACTATTGGTGCTGCTCAGAGGTGTAGAAAATAAAGATGGCATAACAACAACAAAACTAACATTTCTATGAATTGTGATACTTAAGGATCCATAGATGATTTGGGGGGAAAGTTATGCAACATTGAGAATGATGATGACTGAAGTCAGGTAATGTCAGTGGCTGGTTGAGAATGAAAACCAGAAAGTTACAGAATGAATGAGAATGATGACTGTTTGGTGAATATCTACTTAGAAAAAGACTAAGTCTTTCAAGTAGGTGTGTTTAATAGTATGCTATTTGTTGTGTACTACAGTTTCCTCTCTGGTCTATTCAGCTAGGGGGTGTGTGTACTTGTTATGGATTGGTTACCTGTTTGACAGCTGGGATATATAAAGAGCTGTCAAACAGGGCTCAGCTGTTGCCAGTTAGCTAATACGTGCGAAATGTGAAGTGCCGCATTTGGCAACCTGTTAAATATAAACTGTCAGCTGCAGTGACGTGCGGTGAGGTTGATACCTGGTGAGGCTCAGCAGGGCAGCAGTCGGCCTCGGCGGGGGGGGAATTTGCATCGCGGGAGCAACCAAGCGCCCGGGTCTGCAGCAAAGGCGCTTGGTGGCTCCCGTGATGCAAAGTGCCCCGCTGCCCCCCCCCCGCTGTCCCGGCCTGCGTCCGCTGCTTCTGCAAGCTCCCTGGCTGGAAGTCCAGGATCGCCTCTGGGGGAAGGCTGAGTGAAAAACAGAGCGAAGCTTCTCCGCGGCCTCCCGGCACTACGCAGAGGCTCTCACAGGAGCGTGTGTCAGTGGCCGGTGGCTAGGAGCGGCCCCAGCTGTGAGACAAGGGAGCGTTTAAAGTAGCCGCTGCCGCTGCCGCCACCACCGCCCCCCCGGGCGAAGGAGGGGCGGTGGCGGCGGCAGCAGTGGCTGCTTTAAGTGCTCCCTTGTCTCACAGCTGGGGCCGCTCCAGGCCGCCGGCCGCTGACACGTGCTCCTATGAGAGCCTCTGCGTAGTGCCGGGAGGCCGCGGAGAAGGTTCGCTCCGTTTTTCACTCAGCCTTCCCCCAGAGGTGATCCGGGACTTCCAGCAGCAGAGCTTGGAGAAGCAGCGGACACAGGCCGGGACAACGGGGGGGCAACGGGGCACTTTGCATCGCGGGAGCCACCAAGCGCCCAGGTCTGCAGCAAAGAGGCAGCCTCCTCCTCGCCCACTCCTCTCTCCTCTGAAGCACGCCCCGCCCAACGTAAGCGTGCTCAAGAAGACACGATTGGCTGCTTCCAAATCAGGAGGCAGGAGAATTAGTGCCTCTTTTCCATCTGAACTTCTTTGCCTTTTAACTCTTTATTAACTTTTAGAAGGCAAAAAATTCCTTATGGAAAAGAGGCCCCGAGTTCTCTCGCCTCCTGCTTTGGTTAACACTAAGCAGACACCAAGCCACTGTGAGCTGGAATCTGGGAGCAACTATCTTGGCTTTAATTATTTAAAAAAATATATTTAAATTTCTTTCTTTTTCCTGAGGAGACTGGTGAGGCTCCGCCTCCCTTGCCTCTAGTGACTGCACGTCCCTGGTTAGCTGACTTAAAGTCCTGGCTCGCCTCCGTTTGTCTGACCGCGTTCTCCCAGCTAGAACACTGTTCTGTCCCCCCCCCCCCTTCACGGCTCATTAACGAACGCAGGCAGGCAACTTAAAAGAAAGTCTTTCTTTATCAGTTTTTAATTCAAACTGGCTTCGAGCCCAAAAATAACATAAATACAAGTCTCCGACAAGAATGCAAAACAAAAGACTCTTACAAGCACTTCACTTCCTCCACAGTCTCCATGGATCAGGTTTACATGAAACACCAAAGCACTTATTCAAGTGTAACTGGCATAAATCACGATTAATCATCAAGCAATGTTGTACCAAACAAGGAACACACAAAGGAAGGACGTTGACTCCAGCAACTGGGGCGTGGCAGCATCCGTCCTTTTATCTCCAAATTTCCTCCCACAAGCCCCAGCTGCACACTGAATCTTGTATCCTGAAAAGACTCTCAGCAGAACTGCTGAGTCACAACTCTATCCCCCACCACAGGGCCTTTGCCCAGGGTCTGATGGTCGGGATGACGTGTCCCCAAGATGACCTGCACCCATTTCCCTTGGTGCCTTTTTCATGAATCCCAAACCTCTGGAGGCATAGCCCCCTTGAATCAAAACGCTTTCGGTATCCCGTGGCCACCATGTTTCCTTCCACCCTTCCCGGTGTCGACACCCCATCCAGGGTCATCCTCAAGGCCAACCCACCAAGCCCCCTACTGTCGGAGGTTGATGGCAGCTCTACCAACTTTGGCCGAGCCTTAACACCCTGTTCAGGGTCCTCCACCCTCTGCAAGGCCGACCCACCAACCCCCTTTCCGTCGGAGGTTGACGGCAGCTCTACCAACTTCGGCCAAGCCTTAACACCCTGTCCAGGGTCTTCCACCTTCTGCAAGGCCGACCCACCAACCCCCTTTCCGTCGGAGATTGATGGCAGCTCTACCAACTCCTGCTGAGCCACCACACAATCCCCTCCCGCAGAGCCCTTCCCCCGGTTTTGATGATCAGGGTGCGGCCCAGAAGGGTTGGTGACAGCCTCCCCAGAGCACAGTCTAAGACCCTTGTACCCCTCTGGGACCCTAAAGACAAAGTCCAGTGCTGCGGGGACTGGAGTCAACAACAACTGGAATCTCGGTGGGGTTCTTTTTGTAGACCTGGCCCAATGACACTGAGCACATGACTCCATGCACCTCCGTACGTCATTTTTTAGATGGGACCACCAAAATTGATGGGAGGCCAGGCGCAACGTCTGAACAAACAAATGTTTTGATGCACACGCGCAATGAATCTGCACGAGCAACCGTCAACGGATGTGCCCTGCGGGAACATAGAACCAGCCCCAACACTTCAAAAGATCCCCTTCCAAAGTCCATGGAGACGCCGGCTTCCCTTCCACCTTTTGTCGCTCCACCCAGTCGTCACCCCGCTGCGCATCCCGTACCAGAGACTGCATGCTCCCAGGATGACAAACGGCAGTGCAGGTTGCAACGGGTAGAACAGTCCGAGGTGGAAGCGAGTTCGCAGGGTCGGAGTTCTTTACTTTACTCGGCAGGGCATCCGCCCTGGGACTCCACACCCCCTGAATGCACACTATCTTGTGCGAATGGGGTAACATGGCCGCACCAACGTGCTGGTTGTCCGACTTGATCGTGCGTTGCTGAGGGATGGCTGCAGTCTGCGCAACCCTCCTGTTCTTCTTGGGACAGCCCCCTGCCAAGTGTCCAAGATCCCCGCAGTAAAAACACAATCCGTCCACACATCTTCTGTCCATCTCTGTCCATGACACCCGAGGTCGGACAGCACCCAATTCCATGGGGTCCTCCCAGTCCACTGCAGTCTCTTGCTGAACTGGCATACTGGTGGTTTCCTGGAATACCCGGCGAGGCCTTTGCCTCTGCAGCCGGGCATCTATGCGGAGACACAGGTGAACCAACGCGTCCAACGTCGGTGGCCTGTCCACCCTCGCCAGTTCATCCTGCAAGGCCTCAGATAATCCATCTTGGAATGTGTCCATTAGAGCTGGTTCATTCCATGTGGAATCCTGGCTACGTAGCCTGAATTCAGACACATATTCCTGCAATGACCCAGTACCCTGCTGCAGTGATTTCAAACTTCTGGCAGCTGTTTCCCCTTTGATCGGATCTTCAAACATCCGTTTGAAATTCTGGCAGAAGCCCTGGAAGTCATCCAACGTAGGGCTCTGCTGCACTAACAGGGGAGTGGCCCAACGGGCAGCCGTGCCTGAGAGCAACTGATAATGAATCCCCACCTTCGTCCGGTCAGTGGGAAAGTCCTCTGCTCTCAGACTCAGGAACAGCTGGTATTGTCCCAGAAATGCAGCGAACATAGCCAGACTCCCATTATATTTATCTGGCATGGCTACTGGGCACTTCCTCCTTGGCTGGGGAGGGGTCTTACAGCTCTCTGCAACTGTTGAATTTGGTCTGACAACATTTTTTTTTTATAGCAATAGCAGTAGACTTATATACCGCTTCATAGGCCTTCAGGCCTCTCTAAGCGGTTTACAGAGAGTCAGCATATTGCCCCCAACAATCTGGGTCCTCATTTTACCCACCTCGGAAGGATGGAAGGCTGAGTCAACCCTGAGCCGGTGAGATTTGAACCGCTGACCTGCTGATCTAGCAGTAGCCTGCAGTGCTGCATTTAACCACTGCGCCACCTTGGCTCAAATAACATTGTTATTTGCTGCGCCATTAATCTATTCTCAGCCATAAACTGTTCCATAATTACTGAGATTAAGGCTTGTCAAGCTGGAGTCAATCTGTTCTGTCCCCCCCCCCTTCATGGCTCGTTAACGAACGCAGGCAGGCAACTTAAAAGGAAGTCTTTCTTTATCAGTTTTCAGTTCAAACTGGCTTCGAGCCCAAAAATAACATAAATACAAGTCTCCGACAAGAATGCAAAACAAAAGATTCTTACAAGCACTTCACTTCTTCCACAGTCTCCATGGATCAGGTTTACATGAAACACCAAAGCACTTATCCAAGTGTAACAGGCATAAATCATGATTAATCATCAAGCAATGTTGTACCAAACAAGGAACACGTGAAGGAACGACGTTGACTCCAGCGACTGGGGCATGTCAGCATCCGTCCTTTTATCTCCAAACCTCCTCCCACAAGCCCCAGCTGCATACTGAATCTTGTATCCCGAAAAGACTCTCAGCAGAACTACTGAGTCATAACAGAACACTATTCATGTTATTATATGACAAAAGAATGAACCTAAAAGACAAATTAATTTAGTATTTGATAATGAAAGATAGAAATAATTAGTGGATAATGATTAGAGGTAGTCTTTGGGTTATCTTTGGAACCAAAATTGTCATTGCCAAGCAATGTGATTTTAAAGCACAACATTAAATGACTACTTAATTTATCAACAACATTCTCTAGCAGTCCCAGTTGTTCTTGTAACATGAAGACATATGGGCTGTGTCAAATGGGAACTGGTAGAAGTCAGTGTTTGTAGATGCAATGGTTGATGAAGGAGACTGAGGAATTTCTGGAAGCCTCAGGGAAGATTTAGTGTGAATTGTGGATGGCAGGGAGGTGGATGCTCTGGTAAAATGCAAGTGCAGGAAGAGCATAGGATGGAGGATATGGCATCACATAAGTGCAAAAAAGGCAGGTGGCTTACCAAAGCAACTTGCAATCTTCCCTGCGGTGTTCTGCATTAACTTTGTCTGACTTTGCTTTGGAAGAAGCCAGCAAGAAAGATCATAAATGGCAATCAAGTGACTGAATCATCCTGCAAGTGCCCAGATCATGATCATGTAGCTGATGGTACAATAACTGAAACTTCATTAATTGGCTGTATTTCTATTTTCCAGCATCGCTGTAACTTTCAATAGATGCTGGATAAATGTACATAAGCCAAGGACCATCTATAAAGGGCCTGAATATAAAACATAGTATCAAGAAGGGGTTTTTATCCAGACATTATGAAAAGAGATTTCAGATGTAGAGCAACATTGTATATGCCATTCTGAGTGAGGATAATATTTATTTATTATTTTATTATTAAAATTTATATGCCGCCCACTCCTGAAGGACTCCAGGCGGCTTACAAAAAAGAAGAAGAGGAACAAAAAAAATTAGAAAAAGACAGATTTAAAATCAGAACACATGCATTCATTCAATCGGGGCTGGACCTCAACAATAAGGTCAACAGCCCCAGGCCTGCCGGAATAGCCAGGTTTTAACAGCTTTCCTGAAGGCCAGAGTGGGTAAGGTCCGGATCTCTGGGGGTAGCTCATTCCAAAGGATCGGAGCAGCCATAGAGAAGGCTCTCCTCTGGGGGCCCGCCAGCCAACATTGTCTGGCTGAGGGCATCTGAAGGAGACCCAATCTGTGGGATCTTACTGGCCACTGGGAGGTATGTGGCAGTAGGCGGTCTCGCAGGTACGCTGGCCCTAACCCATGTAGAGCTTTAAAGGTAATAACCAACCCCTTGAATTGCGTCTGGAGACCAATTGGTAGCCAGTGCAGCTCGCGGAGGACAGGTGTAACGTGGGTGTACCTCGGTACACCCAATATCGCTCGCGCGGCCGCATTCTGGACTAGCTGCAGTCTCCGAACACTTTTCAAAGGTAGCCCCATGTAGAGCGCGTTGCAATAATCCAGCCTTGAGGTGACAAGGGCATGAGTAACCGTTTGAAGTGCCTCCCGATCGCAATTGGTGCACCAGGCGAACCTGGGCAAAGGCCCCCCTGGTCACAGCCGACAGATGGTGTTCCAGTGTCAGCTGCGAATCCAGGAGGACCCCCAAATTGCGGGCCCTCTCCGAGGGGTGCAAATTTTCACCCCCCAGGATTAAGGTTGGACTGTCTGGGCTCTCCTTTTGGGGCAGCATCCAAAGCCACTCAGTCTTATCGGGATTGAGCACAAGTTTGTTCACCCCCATCCAGATCCTGACATCTTCCAAGCATCGGCACATCACGTCCGCTGCTACACTGAGCTGGCATGGGGCAGAGAGATACAGTTGTGTATCATCTGCATATTGATGGTACTTTACCCCGTGCTGCCATATGATCTCACCCAGCGGCTTCATGTAGATGTTAAATAGGAGGGAGGACAAGACCGAGCCCTGTGGCACACCACATTTGAGTGGCCTAGGGGTCGACCTTTAATCATTGCAGTCTACTCAACTATGATGAATTCAGGCTGATCTAGATATACTGTAATATTCCAAATGATTTCCAAAGGACTGTATTATAATTGTAATTTCTACAAATGTTAGAACAGTCTTTCTATATTTATAATAGTTATCTTAATGCATCCATTTTTTTGTGATAAACCTAAGAAACACAATCCTATATTACCACTATATGATAGTCAACTCAGTGGCATTTAAATCTGCATGAAAATGATTGAAATTGCCATCAATCACCTGTAAAGTTTAAATCAAAAGATTTCACTATTATAATAATAGTGAATTGTTACTATAATCTTGATGGGATTAATGTGTTCAGAGCACTATACCTATAAAATTGCTTAGAGTAGGTTAGTGATAGCTAACTTTTTTGTCAAGGTGTGCCAAAAATGTGAGGAATGTGGGGGGAGGTCACATGTACACATGCCCCCACCCATAATACAATGCCCCCCCCTGCACATGCGTGCACAACTCCCCATGCAAGCGTGCAGGCCTCACTAAAGCCTCCAGACTTCCAGGAGATGTGCTGGCCCCTTTTTGGCCCCCCACAGGCTTCAGGAAAGCCCCCTGAAGCTTTCAAAGGGAGAAAAACGGCTCAATGGGAAACTCAGAAGTTTGTTCCCAAACTCCCAGTGGGCCTTGTTGGGCCATTTTTCACCCTACACAGGCATCAGGAAAGCCTTCTGAAGCCTGGGGCGGGCGAAAAACGGTCCAACATGCAAACCGGAAGTTTGGGAATGGAATCCAGTTTGCCTGTTGGGTTGTTTTTCTCCCTCCAGACTGTTCAGGAGGCTTGCCTGAAGCCTCCAGAAGGTGAAAAACAGCCCAACGGGCAAACTGGAAGTCCATCCCCAAATTTCTGGTTTGTGCGTTTGACAGTTTTTCGCCCTCCGGAAGATTCAGGAGGCTACCCTGAAGCCTCTGGAGGGCGAAAAATGGCCAAAAATCAAGGCTGAAAATCAGCTGGCCAGTGCATGCATGTGCGCTGGAGCTGACAGGGCAATGCCTCAAGTGCCCTCAGAAATGGCTCCACATGCCACCTGTGGCATGCGTACCATAGGTTTGCCATCACAGGACTGGATACAGTATATTATGCTTTCTCCTCTTCTCCTTTTATGGTATAAAGTAGACTTTACTGACCTAATAAAAAGTTGCAGAGCGTGTCTTAGTCTGAAATATGAACTGCTGTGACCTCAGAGTTACAGACAGGTTCATTTATTTTACAAGACTTTTTCCTATAGTCTGCGTTTTGTATGCATCTATTCAAGGTCAATTAAGATGCATTGCCTAGTTTCTCATAACCAAGTTAAATAATAATCTGCAACTGATTAATTTATTCAGCATGTATTAACACACTAAGTCTGTCTGGACTTGGTCAATTCCATACAATATAATTTCATTATGGAATATCTTTTTAACTGTTTCTCTACAATCTTCTGCTCAAGTATGGAATCTATGAACTACAATGTCTACTTACTTCAATTAACAAAGGTCCATTTCTTTCCAACAAATTTCTTACTTTTTTAAGGTAATTTCCTCAGTATATTCCAGAAACCAGCTTCCTTCAACACTTTATTTCTAATCAAAGATAAAGTGTAGTGTTTAATGGAAACTTTTCTTAGTGTTCAATATATGTGAGTTTTTCCCCCCAGGATTCTTGAATATCCCAAAATATGCAAATAGCCAATAGTAGCTGAAGTAGAAGGACAAGAAAATTCAGGTGGAAAGAGAAAGGTGTTCACATTTCCCCTATAGCTGGGGCAGCCTAATCCAGTATGTTTTTACTCTGAAGTTAAAGAGGTGGTTTTATATATATATAAAGAAATCTGTTATTCAAAATCAGTGTTTTAGGGAAATGGCAAGGTGTACCTTTCAGAACTCTCTGTTCTAAATTATTCAGGTATGAGAACATCAATTGTTCAATAATAAAACAATCATACCAACAGACATTTGCTATTTGAAATAAAACACATGCACCAGTTCTAATATTGGCAACTAGAGGAAAAATCTTCATCCATTTGGCAGTCTTAGGCTCACTACAAAGAACAGGACTGCCTATGAACATTCAGTTCTGCCTTCCAGGGGAGAGGAATTGCTTTAAGACTCAGTACTCAGTGCTACTTGGTTGAAGATTATGTCATGCTATTTGGCTCTACAGTCAAAGAGTCTGCAGAGATTTAAGTGCCAAGTAAAAGTGAGAAAGTAATAAAAGCTATTCAAATGTGATACAATGCAATATCTGCAGACATGCATGGTTTACTGGGAAACATGTTAAATTACAAGGTGGTTTGCTAAGGGAGAGTTGATTTTGAAGTGTGATTGGGCAATACTTGACAAAATTCTGATAGAAAGGGAAGAAAAGTTGACAATAAGCAACAGTTGAGAAACATTCAGAGATGGCCTTAATAATCCAGAAATATTTATAAGGTACTATTTGACATTGGTTGTACTTATTTCAGCTTTTGAAAACTGACAAATAAAATTCAACAGTATTTGATAACAGACATGATTTCCTGATCAAATCCATAAACCACTCCTCTAGTCCTAAACACACTTAACAGAAGATAACCCAGAATGGAAAGTGGGGGTAGGGGGGGTAGGGAGACTGACTGATAGACTGACTGACTGACTTTCACTGAATGGCAATTATAGCTAAGGGAGATAGTTTTGTATGATCCAGAAAATATCAAACCTTTACTTTCTTAATGGAGTTCATGAAGGGAAAAACCCCCGGAGGCAAATAAATCATTACTGAGGTTATAAATTGAACTGCATTTCTCAAATAGTCTGTTTCTTTATGATCGGTTACTTCTATACATTCTGGTTTGTTTTAAAAGACGAGAAAAGGGAGACAATGATTTCTCTCTCGATGACCTTAAGAAAGCTTGTTAAATGGAAGGGCTACTTTTGAAATCAAACAGCTTTTTTGACCCTTACTGAAACTCGATCCGGGAGGAGAAGTTGAGATCTCTGGGCGTAACTCCCGAATAGCTTCGAGCGAAACCTTGCATTAACCTTGCTAGGTAAAAGGCAGGTACCTAAACCCATCTCATCACCAGGCGAGGGCATTTGTCAGCTTTCCCTTGATGCCGAAGGACGATCCTCGCTCGGCTTAGTACTTGGAGCTTATAGCTGAACCACCCCGCGTGCTGAACCACCAGAAGATCATAGGTGAGGAGATGCAGAATTGAAATCTGAGGCTGGGGAGGTGGTTGGTGAGAATGTAGACTTAATAAGTGAGTGCAAATTACGGAAGAGGATCTTCTTGCCACCGTGAATAGTTGTGCAAAAAAAGGAAATTCGGCTAGGATATTGCACTCTCAACTCCTTTTCCTCGCTGGTAAAGGACAATTTTAATAACCTACTGTCCCTCGTACTTGTCCTCTTCGATAACTTTTGAGCAGCGGAACAGCGTTGTCTAAAAGACTCGGAACTGTTTTGTGGATAGCGCATTCCCTACACGTGCGAGTCTGTGTGTATTGAGTGCTGCTTTCCTCAATCTCGCGCTCTCCAAATGTGTTTTATTAATTCTCCCACAACTATACCTGCTGTATACTGTTGGTATTGTAATCAACATCGGGAAATCAAGGGGTTGGGTATTTTTGTCTGTTTATAAGGCAATTAAATTCAGGTTTCAGAGAGGGATATGCCCAATTAAGGAAGAGAATAGCCACCCCTAACCTGTATTGTAGGAGGTTGCTGCCCCAACCAACTCAGCCAATTCTATATTAGTTGGAGTTACAGTGTTTAATACTCAGCACCTGGAAGAGTCATATTTTAACAGCACAACGTAAGGATTAAATACATATGTATCTAAATAGCTTAACAATGAGTGTGTCCTCTGAGTGCCTACTCATTCTATGAAGAGGCATCATTGTGTTTAATTTTTTAAAGTACACCCCTTTTCCTTTTCTGAACTTGAAACAAGAAGTTCCATATGTCTGACTGTCTGTCTGTCTGCTTTTAAGTCAGCCTTGATTCTTGTCTGACTGCCTGGACAAGTACCTACAGTTTTCTTAGCAAGATTTCAAAAGTAATTTGCCTTGTATATTTTGTGGGACTGAGAGAGGAAATGACCCAAAGTCACCTAGTTGGCTTTGTGCCTAAGGCAGGACTAGAACATGATCTCCTGGATTCTAATCTGATGCTTTAACCCCTACAAAAAACTGGCTCTCCAACTCTACTACAGTGAGTACTTTAAATGATGAATTTCTCAGCAATATTTGGTTTGCAAATTTAATAATTGCTGTGGACTACAATGACATTTCTTTGAACAAAAGAGGAATTTGGTTATAGATGGACAATGAGGTTATGGTCTCTAATGTATTATGTGAGCAACCCTATTTTTAAGAAGTACTACACATTTTATACTTGTTTAAATATATTAAATGGGAGTGATATGCTTAGCTTAAACCAGTGTTTTTCAACCTTTTTTGTGCAAAGGCACACTTTTTTCATGAAAAAAATCACGAGGCACACCACCATTAGAAAATGTTTAAAAAATTTAACTCTGTGCCTATATTGACTATATATAAAGTGTTTTTCCCACGGCACACCTTACACTATGTCATGGCACACTAGTGTGCCGCGGCACAGTGGTTGAAAAACACTGGCTTAAACAATAACTATTGAAACAGACCTGGATTTTGGACCACAAAGAAAGCAAGTAAAGATTATAGAAAGCCCTTTTGTGTCTTACTCTTTCCATGTCATTTCTATACACACACACTGCAATCTGATTCATACTTAGTTCTGTAGTGATTTTCTTTGTTTAGGTGAAGTTTATGTAGGATTGAAGCCTTTATGTTTGCAATTTGGACGTCTGGAAAATGCCTGGTTTATCTAAATCTTGAAAAACCACTGTTTCCACTATTTCAGCTCATGCTAACTGGAAATGGTAACCAATCTGGATTAAGCCAACATGCCTAACGTTAAGAGTCCCATGGACCAATATTAAAGAACTACCTAGGTTGCAAAGTAGGATAGCTAAATAACTATCTAAATAGATTGAAGGATGGATGAAGATGGATGGATGGATGGATGGATGGATGGATGGATGGATAGATAGATAGATAGATAGATAGATAGATAGATAGATAGATGATAGATAGGTAGATAATGGCTGGCTGGCTGGCTGGCTGGCTGGCTGGCTGGCTGGACGGATGGACGGACGGACGGACGGATGGATATAGATAGAGAGATGTAGCAAATTATCCAAATATTTTCACCATGTTTTGAAAATCCCAGCTGATCATTTAACAAACCATAATTTAGAAAAAAATATGCCTTAATTTAATGCATGACCCAAATCACTCTGTGTTGGTATATAAATATGTACCATATTTTTTAGAGTATGATATGCACTAGAGTATGACGCACCAAGATTTTGAAGAGGCAAATTAAAAAAAAACTTTTTGCACTCTGCAGACTTCTCAAAAATGGCCCGTTTTTCATGAAAATGGGCCTATGGGTTTTTCCCCCCAAAAAAGGGCATGCATAGCCTTTAGGAGGCTTGTAGAGTGCTTCTGTGGGCTGAGGGGATCAAAACTGAGCAAAAAAAAGGGCCTATTTTTTGCTCATTTCTGCCCTCCTCAGCCCCCAGGAGCACTCTGAAAGCCTGCCTCCTAAACGCTATGCACGGCCAATTGGGTGAAAGGGGTGAGGATTCGGGATGCAAAAAATGCTGTATTAAGTTTATAAGACGGACCCAGATTTTCAGCCTCTCTTTTGAGGAAAAAAGGTTTGTCTTATACCAAAAAATACAGTAGTTTATATTCCATGAATTTCTGAACACATGTGTCAATAAATGTATTGGCCTTTCATAGACCTCAATTCTCAATTTCTTGCTACAATTAAAAGAGCTGTCCCCCAAAAAGTTACATTTTAACTGAGATGCTTTAGCAAAATCTTCTTGACATATGACCTTCAGAATTTTGAACTATAACTCTCATCTTTCCAAGAATGAGCTGGATGTGATCAGAGACTTTATCCAACAGATGTGGATTGCAGTTTGTGGATTGAAGCCATGCGTATGGTACTACTTAGCTAATGCCAGTATTTTAAGTGGTAACATTATTGATGAAAAATGCATAAAAAGAAAGTTGGAAGGAAGAGTAAGAATAACCCTTAAAAGTTGTGCGATCTCAGCTTCTAGCAGGTCCAGCCAATAAGATAAATGGGGGGAAAACATACTGTGTTCATAAGTATCTCCTCATAAGATTTCCTGTGATACTTGATTTGCTTTGTGTGAAAGAAGATACTGGAATAAGCACGTTTTGGAATTGGAAAACAGCCTTATAAATTCATATGACATTTATCTGGTTTTTCTTATAAATTTATTAACCAATATGTGTATGGAACATTAATACTTTTGTTTCAATATGCTATTTTCATTATGTTAACTGAGAAATTATATTCAGTAATTTTAAGTACTGTAGTAGGGGAAAAAAATCTTGGATGAGAAGAAATAACAGGGCAAGAAGAGGAGACAAGTCATTAAGCTAGTATCACCTATCAACCAAACTGAATTCTCATTCTTTCTGTGACTCATCATGTTTCAAAGTTTCTGTTGACTTAATAGTAAAGCAGGCTTTGGCTAACAAGGATTTAATTCAAGATGAAGAGTCTTATCTGTCATTACTAAGATTTGTTGAAGAAGACAGAAGGATTTTGCCTCAATTGTAATCTGTCTGGTATAATATTTATATTGATGTTTGAGGAGGAAGGTTCTGCTTGAATTCTATTTTCCACTTCCAAGGAAAAGCATATATATCTTTCAAGTTAAGATATAATGTATATTCATATCAGTGGTAGAATTCAAAATATTTTACTGCCAGTTCTGTGGGCATGACTTGGTGGGTGTGGCATGGTTTGGTGGGCATGGTATGATGGACATGACAGGGGAAGGATACTGTAAAATCTCTATTCCCACCCCACTCCAGGGGAAGGTTACTGCAAAATCCCTATTCATTCCCAACCAATTGAGACTCGGGAGGCAGAGAATAGATGGGGGCAGAGCCAATCAGAGATGGTATTTACCAGTTCTCTGAACTGCTCAAAATTTCCACTACCAGTTTTCCAGATCTGGTCAGAACCTGTTGAATACCACCTCTGATTCATATGTATTACGTCTTATAGCTAGAAAAGGGTGTTTAAAAAACTAGTATCTTAAAAGAAGCTTCATTCTCATTTGCCTCAAAAGAAACAGCAAAAACTAGGGCTGCAGCTATGCAAAAGATACTTTGAATCTTCTCAAGTTCCAAATTAACCCCTGAGCTGGAATAGTACTGGTTGAGACTATGTGTAATAGGGTGCCTGGTGTTATCTGCATTTAGATTTCAGTTGAACTTTGACATTAAACATTGAACAGGAAGTGGACAGAAAGAGAAGACTAACCTGGAAAGTAGATGGGGAGTTTAGTAGAATCTCCAAAGATGATGTTTTCTTATAAGAATCTGGCCTATTTATATATATATTAAATTAAGTGATCAATCAATTAAATTATAGAGCTTTGGGGGAAGCAAATTCCTTAGCAAACCATTAGTTTTCAACAAGGCATGTCTTCCTTCTATAGAAACATAATGTGGGTAAGAACAAATAGTAGGAGAACGTTCTGCTATTACTTGGGGAAAACCATATGACTGGTTAAGGATTTGGCTATCTTGGCTATTAGGAAAAATATTCACAGAAATATCTTGTCTGAAGAATGTTTAGGAGGCTTTCTTCTTTTCACACAAATTATCTAAATATATTTATCAACAAACTAATTAAACAAATGTTTAAATGTTTTCCAAGCCTGATATTCTAAAGTCACTGTTGTTTATGGTATCCCTAACTTTATGCTAAAAAATAGATGATCACTATAAATCACAAATGGTCAATATTTTAGAGATTGAGGACAAATGGGGAAACGTTTGAGGTTTTTCTATGTTATTATTTTAATTGAAATTTGTATTTCTGGAAATTTACACTACTTTTAAACTGTCTCCACTCTCAAACTGGCAGGAAATTGGCCTATCAATTTCCAGAAATTACAAGCAAAAGGAGCACCAAAGAGAAAATGTTTTTACAAGCTTGGGAGTCTTAGGTTGCCAGTTCATCCTACCCAGATGAGGAAATCTATGTTCAAAGTTTAAGTAAAATAATCAAATGATGTTTTGCTGAGACAAAAATATGGAGTATATAGAACTACATGCAAATCAGAATGGAGTATAAAATTTGAGTTTCCTTGTCTCAAGATAAAGATGACATAAACCTTGGTAAAATGAATTTCTGGAAAACCTTGAGATTATGCTGAAGAAGATATACATTTTAATCCCTATTTTATGAAGGGAAATACTGTATGACAAGGAGTAGTTGAATTGTTGGTTTCAAAACTTTTCAGTATCTGGATTGTGAGAGGATATTTTCATTAAATTTCAACATTAAGAAAAATAATAAGTGTTTGATATGAACTTTAAAATGAGGATATTATTTCTGAAACATAATTTCTTTTGATGTAGATTTTGTTTTTGAAACTGATTGGTTCCTCAACTGAAATTGGGCCAGAGAACAAATCAATGAAGGATCATTCTAGAAGTTACACAGTAAATGATGTTTCTATACCTGGTAAATCTGATATTTCTAATTATTTATATTCACATATCATTTTCTAGGCTATGCATAGTAAATATATCATTATATTATAACTGATCATTATTTGAGAAAACTACTATGTCTTTTGGAGTTAGAAATTTCACAAATTACAATGATCTTTCCTATACCTGAAAAAATTGGGTTTCCCCTTTTGGAACAGAGTACTACAATAGTAAGATAATGTTCATAACTTTGACCTGTGGGATAGGAGTCCTTTGAAATTTATCCTAAGAAACTTTTGATAAAGAATAATCCCAGATATCATATTAGCTCATATCCATTAACATATTAATGTTATGTTTTAATAGCTGTGCTTTATATTATTGGGTCTTTAGCCTATAGTTTACACTTTGGGAAATAGAAACATTCAAATTTGAGATTAAAGCATTTTATTTAGCTCTAATTTGCATTCATATTCAATAGATGTTAAATGAAATAGCCAGGAATTCTATCTTTTTGCCTTATATATGAACAATTTCCTACTCTGCATAAATATCTTTAAAGTTTTATGTGAAAATTTTATAATGATGGATATATTTAATAGAAGAAACCCAGTTAGTTTTGCTCTACTAATTACTGCTGTATAACAATCCACTTTTAATCCATGCTTAATTTCTTAATGGCATTTACAACAATGATGAAATTCAAAATGTTTTACTACCGGTTCTGTGGGCATGGCAGGAGAAGGATATTGCAAAATTTCCATTCTCAACCCATTCCTGGAGGAAGGATATTGCAAAATCCCCATTCCCACTCCACTCTGGGGCCAGCCAGAGGTAGTTTATGCCAGTTGTCCAAACTACTCAAATTTTCTGCTACCAGTTCTCCAGAATCTGTCAGAACCTGCTGGATTTCACCCCTGATTTACAGGTTTGCTTCATAAGCATGCCAATTCTACACCTTTACAGTAACTTTTGCAGTTTTATTTTTGTATAGGTAGATAGATATATTTGTAGGATGTTAAATGTAATCTGCTTTCCCATTAGAAATTTCAAGCAATGGCTGTGACAATCCTGCTTTCCAACTGGATGAAACTTCTACACAAGAGGGTGGTTTAAAAAATAAGAAAATGTAAGTTTAATTTAAGCACTTGCACATTTAATTTGCTAGGAATTGTTTCAGTTGACTTACTCTCCTATCCAAACCTTTCTAGAAAGAACAATGAAACCTCCAAGAAGAAAGAAAAGCAGATGGTTGGATTTTTTGAACTGGTTAGTTTGTAATCCTAATGATCTGAGTTCTCTTTTATTTATTTATTTTTAAATAGTGGAACAGATCAGTTAAATATATACATGTTTAACCTAGCTTCACTGTAACTTGCCTATTTCCCTCTTTTTAATCTAAAGGTTCTTTTAAAATAAAATGGGGTAGGGAAGAAGTTATGTGGAATATCAGAACCAAATTGCCTAACAATGCAATGACAGTTGGTAAATGTTTGATATTGAGCATATACATTAAATCTTCCAGTAAAAATTATGTGTAAATGCTTCTGTGTTATTATCATATAAATCTGTTACAAATTATTCAATTACTGGTTGGCAAATATGGAAACAAGATGGCCCGGACCAGAATCCAGCTGAACTTAGAGGTAAAAGATAAACATTTACCCTAATTTTTTGTAATATGGCTTCCAAAATATAAGTTGTATACAACATGAAGTAGGACTTAGACAGATAACTGCCATCAATGAGACAATCTTGTCTATAAAGCAACATGGAACCTTCTGTCACAATTTCATTTAAATTCTGTATCCATTTAGTTTAGTTTTGCAGATGCTCTAGATACTATTTTAATAATTGTGGGATCCATCGCAGCTGTTGCAGCAGGAACTGGACAACCAATTATCATCATTATCTTTGGCCAGGTGACAAACAGCTTTGTGAATACTAGTTTAAATGTGTCTACAGGTAAGTATCACACTAAGTGATAATATATTGAATTATAGCATTAAACCAGCCAATTGTAGCTTATTAAATGTTTAGTGTAGGATGTGAATCCATTGACATAGAAGTAAGCTGGGAAAAGAAGACTCTGAACACTAATGAAAAATTGTTGAAATGTAGCAAGAAAAACATTGCCCCACATATTCAGAATTTAATATAAGAAATTAGTGTTTAGGTACCCTAAAATCATTTTTGACTCTTAGGGATTGCATAGATAGATATTTCTCCATATAGTTTCTGGCAAACTATAACTTTGCCAGTTATAGTGGCAAAGAGTCCCCCCAATGGTGCACTCTTTGCCACTATAACTGAATTAAAATGATAGTATATCCACTTTGATAGATGGCCATATCGAATTGACCACAGAAAATCCTGGTAAAGTTAGACCAAGTTCAGGATAAGAAATTATTATTAAATTTGAAAGCTATGAGTCAGACTGGAAAAAGCATCCTAAAGGAAAGCAATGGCAATCCCTTTTCTGTTTTTGGCAATACAAGGAAAAAATCCTGATGTAAATATATCTATATAATGCTCAAGAATCTGGGATTTTTGTTATTATACAGTCAATTTGCAATCTGGTATTGCTTGATTTTGGGATCGAATCTAGAAAGTAACAATTTATCTTTAAGAAATAAATACTATTTTTCTTGGACTTAGGACTTTAACTATATTTCTGTAGAGAGTCTCAATCAACCTAGGCAGGGGATTGGACTAGAAGGCCCCCAAGGTCTCTTCCAACTCTGTTATCCTATTCTATTCTATCCAAGTCATAGTTGTCTCAAAGGTATTTTTTCCCTTTCCAAAGGCAACTGGACTGGTGGGTTTTTTTTCCTTGAGGAAGAACAATAAAACATTTTGCTATTCATCCAAGAAGCTTCATCAGTTCTGATGGCTGGGGAATGGAAGCAGTGGTGGGTTCTTACCGGTTCAGACCGGGTCTGCCAAACCGGTAGTGATTTGGTTGTTGCATATTCATGAGTCCTGTTACATATGCATTACCTAGAAGTTAGTTCAGAACCATTGCTAAAGGCTAGCAACAGCCTGCTGCTTCCTGATTGGCCAGGACGCAGCAGGAGCTGTTGCTGGCCGACAAGACCCGTTGATTGGCTGAGGGACTTGTCAGTGTGTTGCTGCCTAGTCCCGGCTCCCTATTGGTTGAGTTACATTGTTACTTGGACTATAAATACCTTGGCGCGGACAGCGCCTGTTTGAATCGCTGTCACCTTTGTTATATCTTGTAAATAAAGAAGTTCTTGTTAGGACACCCTGGCTGTCGCGTCCCTCTTTCTAATCTTCAATATTGGTGACCTGAGTCACTGGAACTGGCAGTATCCCAGGCCTGCCACACCTCTGAACCGATTCTCTGGGTGGCATCGTAGGCCCTGCCATCTTGGTTTTTGCTTCTGTGCGTGCACGGCCACAAGTAAACTGGTAGTGACTGCAGGAACCCATACCTGGATGGAAGGATAGATTCTGACAGGATGGGAGGGTAATGGAAGGATTGTATTTATTTACAGGCAAATGGTTGTTAGCACTTTAAAATAGGGGTAAAATAATTCATCTATGTTGGAATTGAACACCTCTCCTTCTTTAGAAGGGGAGGAATAAAATATCACTTATCTCCAGTTTAATAACCAGCCCTTGCAGCAATTCCAAGAAGATTCCACAACTAATTGCACCCAGGTATTCCTGAAGGTACAAATAAACCCTCAAGTGATCTTAACAGGTCTGAGAGTGCTAATGACCAGATAACAGCAAAGAAATACAATCCTTCCATCTCCCACTCCATCCTATGAAAACCTGTCCTTCCACCCACTACCTGCCATCTAGTCTCAACTGTCAGTACCTATCCTTTCACCACCACCACCCTTTATCAGAACTGATGAAGCTTCTTGAATGAGAAGCTAAATGTTTTTTTTCTCCTCAAGGAGAAAATCCTTCAAATCCTTTTGAAGAAAAAAAAGACATAAAAATAATTGGACTGTATTGGTGTTTAATATCTATAAATTATCTTCTAATACTACTGTTGTTATAATCTTCCTTATAGGAAGTGCAGAAATGAATAACTCAGCATGTCCTCAGGCTGCTTCAGATATAGAAAATCAAATGACTTAGTATGTACCTATACAGCTTTTTTCCTCTTCTTATTAATAACTGACAAATTATAACATATTCAATTTTATAGTTAACATCTGATATTGAATTACATTGAATTTACTATTCTATTATAAATATAATAAGCCTGGTGGTGTAGTGGTTAGAATGCAGTACTGCAGGCTACTTCTGCTAACTGCCAGCTGCTAGAAGTTTGGCATTTTGATTCTTAGGGGCTCAAGCCATCCATCTGAGGTAAAATGAGGACACAAATTGTTGGGGACAATATGCTGACTCTGTAAACCACTTAGAGAAGACTGTAAAGAACTGTGAAGCAGTATATAAATCTAAGTGCTCATGCTGTATAGCAGTTTAATATTGTCCTTTTGTTATATAATAGTCATTGATTGACTGTATTGATTGTTTGCATGCTTTTTAACTTTCTATGAGTGTGCAAATCAGTTTCTATTTCCCCTTCTTTGTCCATAATAATAAACTTTACATTTTTAAATTGGGAGCTATATTTGGGGGCTGAAAAAGTAGAAAAACATAAATGACAAATTTATTGACTCTTCATTTGTTCCACAGTCATGCATACTACTTTGTTGGAATTGGCTTTGCTGTACTGCTCTGTAGTTTTGTTGAAATCTGGGCCTTTGTGACTGCTTCTGCAAGACAAACATCAAGGATACGGGATAAATTCTTTTTTGCTGTTCTTCACCAAGAAATGGCCTGGTTTGATACCACACCAATTGGAACATTGAATACGAGACTAACAGAGTAAGGAGGATTTTTTTAAAATGTGAAATTTGGGGAAGTCAGTCACTGCTATAGAACAAAAGAGGACCAATTTCCATGGTTGCTTTACTTGTATTTCCATATCATCAATTAGCCACATTCACTAGTTATATTTACTTATTTGTTTTTAAATGTTTTCCAGCCTTAGAACATAATTTTCAGAAGGATGCTTATAATAGAACTTGCAAACACCCCACCCCACCCCTATATGCATGCATGCATGACACCCCATGCTCAATGTTCCCTCTAATTTTTTTTCAGTGTGAGCAGAAAAGTATAGTGTTTGAGCTGCATAGTTTCATGCCTGAGCACCTAAGAGAACAACAGTTTCAATGCTATCACGTCTGCTGGACATTTGCGCAACATTCCAAGCTTCAAGCGCCAATTGTGAGCGAGATTTCAGCCTGAAGAATGCCAGGCATGAAAAGTGCCACTCAAACACAATACTCTCCCCCTTTAAAGTAGTAAGATCAATTAAATAGTCTAGCAAGTTTGGACAATATGCTATATGTTATGTTACTTAAGAATATATATACCTCAGAATCAGATAAACATCCACATCATTCCCAACTGAGTCAATAAAATCATATGCCATGCCAAAACTATTTTAAATAAAGATATGAAATTAATCAAGTATTGCATTTATTTTTCAAAATGAATGTACAATTTTTTTATTATTTAAGTTTTGTACCCTATCTTTTCTAACTAACGTTAACTTTAAAAAGATGTTACATCAGACTACAATACAAGTAATTAAATGAAGACTAAAATATGTGTTTTGGCATATTGAGCTTTTTATATTTCTTTCTTATATTGCTTCCTTAGTTGAGAACTTGCTCCTCAGCTTACTTACGCATTAACTGTTTGTTGCTTTTATGGTTTATTCATTCACTGCTCCATCTTCAGTTTTTTTCACAGGGGGCAGAGCTTCCTTCCTTCCTTCCTTCCTTCCCTCCACTCCTTTGGCCACCAATTTTGATCCAATTCGCAATTCGTATACTTTTTCTACCACCATCTCATCAAGCGGAATCACACACACACACACACACACACACACATTCTTTGGGGGGGTGTTGAATTACTCCGCCTCACAGCAAAGACACGGCGCAAAGTCGGCGCAGCATGTGTTCGGCCCCCGCTTACGCCGAATCAATCCGTGGCCGGCGGAACCAGGGGGTTGCATTGCAAAGCCGGCAGTCCTCTTGTTTCTTCTCCTTCTTTGCCGGTGAAGCCGGCAAAGCTCCCGCTGGCGCACCCATCCATAGCAGCGGCCTTGGTGTCTCCCCCTCTGCTCGGAGCACCTCAGCTGGGCTCTGGGTTACCCCTGCCGCCGCCTCCACCTCCGCAGCTTTCCTACTAGCTCCCACGGCCTCAAAAGCACGGCAGAGGAGGAAGGGGGAGGGATAACGCGGGGGCCAGCTCAGGTGCTCCGCGTGGAGGGAGAGGCACCACTGCCATGGACGGCTCATCAAAACAAGTCTGGGGAGGTCCTTTGTGGGCGGCCAGTTCTAGCTGCCTGCAAAGGACTTCCCCACGTTTGCTTTGGTAGAAATATCTGCGCGGCAGTTAGAAACTGCTGCGCGGGGGTTTCTTGCCATGTGCACGGCCGCGCAGCCGCGCACCTTAGAGGGAACAGTGCCCATGCTTCCCCCCACATGAGCTCGCTGCACTTGCTGTGCCCCATTTTGGACCTAATAGACCTCCTTGCAGCCTCCTGGGAGAAAAAAACGGGGCATGGGGGGTACAGCCTCCTGTTATCCCCCCTCCATCTCCCCATGCATGTGTGAAAATTTAATTCTGGACAATTTTTCAATCTTGGAATCTGCCGCAATTATTCCCTGAGTATATTTACCAAGGCACATTTTGTTTGACTTGCAGTGCAAAAAACAAATTTTTCAAACTAGGTTTCTGGAACTGCCAATTATATACAATGGAAATTCAACTATCATCTGAAATAACTCATAAAAATGTAAACAGCTACATTTGACATTTATGTATGCTGATTTTTAAAAATATGTGAATAAAGGTAATTGACAGTAACTTTTCATCTTCTGTTTACATTGCAGGGATATTAACACCGTTCACAAAGGTATTGGAGACAAGATTGGTTTAATAATCCAAGAATTTTCAACATTTCTGATGGGAATTATAATAGGATTTGTATATGGATGGAAACTGACCCTGGTGATATTGTCTGTTACTCCTCTTATTGCTGTTTCCGGGGGCTTATGGTCATATGTAAGTTTCTGGGAATACACATATTAGCATAACAGAGCTGCACAATTCTTTCCTAATGTAGGAAATTCACTACTGCAAATTTTCAAATGAACAATACCATCCTACGCTGAAACATTTCTAGTGA
Organism: Thamnophis elegans; assembly: GCF_009769535.1. Taxonomy (NCBI): domain Eukaryota; kingdom Metazoa; phylum Chordata; class Lepidosauria; order Squamata; family Natricidae; genus Thamnophis; species Thamnophis elegans. Next base: position 39,116,738 of record NC_045558.1, read on the forward strand.
AGCAAAAACTACAATCCTTTAAAACAATTTATTTTACTGTCAGTTAGGTTCTGCCAACACAATTCCTCCTCCATCCAACATTCAATTAACTTGGGATGGGGGGTTATAGGCTAATTCTGCCAACTGCCACCCGTTCATCTCCCATCAGACCAAAGTTAATTAAGCCTTCCATCTTTCCGATGTGGGTAAAATGAGGATCCAGATTGTTGGAGGCAATATTCTGTCTTTGAAGCCACTTAGGGAGAGCTTTAAAGCACTGTGAAGCAGTATATAAGTCTAAGTTCTACTGCTAATCAATTTGAATAATTTTCCTTAGGATTTGAGCCTATTTCCTCTGATTTTAGACCATGGAGACAATATTGTTTTTCTTCTTTTGTTTAAAAAAAATTATAAATGAAAATATATATCGCAAGGAAAAAATGTGGGTACAACTATCATTATGCACAAAAGTATATTTGTATTTCAACCTGGTTTTAAAATAGCCTTCTTTAAATTGTCCTAAGGTTAGGAAGGCTGGACCTTCAGAACTCCCTAAAGGATATTTCATAAAATAAGTACATGAAGGGAACATTCTCTTGCAGATCTTAGAAAAGGGTTTCCTAACCTTGGCAACTTTTAGACAGATGGATTTCAACTCCCAGAATTCTTCACCTAGCATAACTTGAAATCCACAAGTCTTAAAGTTGCCAAGATTGGGTAAACCAGTCCTACAGGATAGGACTTGAGTGGTCCATAGATATCCAGATTCAAACAAAGAAGGACTTTAAATATGATAACAGTATTCTAAATTGCATACAGAAACATAATAGTAGCTGGTGCAGCCCAAAAGTCAGACATATTCTATTGGCAAATCTTCCTCCTCCCACACAAAGCATTGTGTTCTGGTTCAGCTATAATTTATTTGTACAATGTTACAAATTAAAACAAAAACAGCTAAAATCAGCTTTAGAAAGAGAGCCTTTATGAAATGGGTGGCTTATAAATTTTATATACACGTTGATAAATAAAACAGATAAACCCTCTTCAGTTTTTCTATTAGATTACATAAAATCAGTTTCTCCAGTCTGATGCTCTTCCAATGTCTTTCCAACAGTAAGGACCAGTGCTCATCCTGCCTAAGAAGAATGGCAGTATTTTCCAACATATTTAGAGGGAAATAGACAGGAAAAGCTACGTAAAATGATTATACTGTTGAAATCATGAATAGAATAGAATAGAATTCTAGAAATTGAATTTAATTGTTTTTTTTAACCAGATACTATCAGTATTGACTGCGAAGGAGCTGCTGGCTTATGGCAAGGCAGGGTCTGTGGCAGAAGAAATTTTGTCAGCCATCAGGACAGTTATTGCTTTCAATGGACAGAAGAAAGCTATAGCAAGGTAAGATGACATTTAAATACTCACAGGGCAGTGACTTATGCCAAGATACCAATCCGTTTATCTGAGATTCAATTTTATGTTAATGTTACCTATGTTAAATAGTAGTGCTTCTGCAATTTTCCCCAGATCTTTATGAGCTAGAACAGGATCAAAGGATCAAAAGTAAGTACGCTCACATTAAGCCTTTTCCAAACCTTACATTTCCAGTCACCAAGCTTCTTTGATCCTTCTATAAATAATTATTCTTGGACATGAGAAATTGTATATAATTTTTTCTCCTCTCTATTTCCAAAAGCCAAACAGAAGCAAAAAAGATCAAGAATAAAAGCAATGCTCCAATGTAGTATACAAATATACTTCACCTATTTAGATTAATGTAGCCAATAGTTCTCAGAATCAGGAGGATGGCAACTTGGATTATGTATCCCCTCTTGTTTATACAGTTAATACATAAAACTGTCTCCTAGTGTTTAAATTACCATGCAATATAAAGATTTTCAAGAAAATTCTGGAGATGAATGCACTTACCTGACATTAAGGTTCATAATGTGATGTGGCTTGTTCCTGTAATTTGTACCAAATTTCAACCAATGTGTAACATCAATTTCTTCAGTGGAACCTGGATAAAATGTCCCTGCTTTTCTCAGGGAAATATATTGTTAAAAAAGAAAGATCCAAGGAAACATCAGTGAGATTTCAATAGCCCCAGGAAGTGAATATTTTTGAAGGAATTATTAAAAAGGTACAAATCTTTGCTTATGGGAAATACATATCATAAAACTGTTCTAAGTCTAACATGCTGGATCTGTTATCAGGTATGATAAAAACCTAGAAGAGGCTCAGTCTATTGGAACAAAAAAGACTATCACCACCAATTTTTCAACTGGTGTATCCCAGTTTTTGATGTATGGATGTTATGCCATCGGCTTCTGGTATGGAACCAAGCTCACAATAGATGAAAGGGATAATTATGATATTGGAACAGTATTAATTGTAAGTGTACATTTTCTATTGAACATTAATGTTTAAAATAATTATCTATCTAATAAATCTATTAGATAAATCTAATAAATCCAACATCTAATAAATCTAATAAATCCAACATCTAATAAATCAAAAGGTTCTTTCAGGCCTTGTTAGCTCAAGAAAAAGAAAATCATTGTCAGATGATTTTAATAAAATGATTCTAATAAAATGAGATACACAGCTGTCTTGGGACTCTGGTTGTAGCTAAAATGCATAAGGCAGGGATGCAAAATATTTTTTAAGAGAAAGAACACCTTCCTCAAAACATAGTGGATGAAGTCAGACTGAAAGTATATCTGAATTAATTCTGTTAGCATTAAAAGTAGTAAAACACAGAATCTATGTATAAACATACAGATATATAGATAATCCTATACTCAAGTACCAATTAAAGCCAATTAATGTTAGGTTGCCAAATTAATGATCTAAGAGATTTAAATCATTCACAGCTTTGCATGCCTGCTAGTATTTACATCATTTACTTTGATTTCTAATTAAAGAGACTATTATTTCATTTCTAATCTGTTGATCATAGTAAACCAGTTAATGAAAATGTACATAAGAGATATGATTAAGTACTTGGGACACCCAGAATCCCAACATTTGGCACTAAAAGTGCTGTCAGAAGCATCTGAAGAGATTAAAAAAAAAGACTATGCAACCAAGCCCCACATTTTTGCCTTGTGTCATGTATGTGATGCACATGAGAATGAACTGGTTTTTACAGACATACAGTACACATTACAAAAAATACAATTGTATTTCTCTATATTCTGCACTGGCTGGCCCACAAATTGTTACATGTAGCATTTGGTTGCTTTTCTTTTCCAAGCAATATATTAGTAATAATAATCTCAAGATGGTGGAGGTGCCAATAGTTAAAGGAATTCATTGTAGAGCATATAAACATGATTATTTACTTGCAGCATATACTCAGCAAGATTATCTGTGCTGGAAATCATATTATTAATTTTAAATTATTCTTGGTGGAAAAATTACTTTTGAATTAAGGTAGCATTCATCAAAACAGATAAATAGAACATGGGTGCTGATTATATGAAACAATCATGTTATGAATTGTTATTATTGTAAAACTATTTTTAAATCAAGCTATGAGTACTATAATAATATTCTGGATATAGAGACCATGCACTATAACTCTAAGCACCCTATACCCTCACACTGTCTGTTATTACTCTGCTGGTTTATTAATTGAATCCACAGAATTGATCACTTGTATTAACTATTTTACCTCTTTTACCTGACAGATTTTCTTTTCTGTGCTTATGGGTGCATTTGCCCTTGGACAGGCTTCCCCCAATTTGGAGAATGTGGCCAATGCTCGTGGAGCAGCCTACCAAGTCTTTAAAATAATCAAAAAGGTATTTACAGGCTATGATATATAAATATATTTATGGATATTTGAGCACTTCATTTCTGTATTTCTTTTTCTTATTCTATTGTATTTTATTTTCTTTATTTACTATTATAACTTCAAAGCAGCAAATTGTCCATTGGGTAGTTATGAATGAAAGTATATGAACTGAAGGTGAGAACAGAATTGTTTCCTATCTTTGTTTCGACCCTTGGTTAAGTCTTAGAACACTTAATTTGTTGGTTTTTGATGGAGTGGAATTACTGGCAGAAGGAGAGGAGACCCCTCTAGGAGGAGTAGCAATAGCAGTAGACTTATATACCGCTTCATAGGGCTTTCAGCCCTCTCTAAGCGGTTTACAGAGAGTCAGCATATTGCCCCCAACAATCTGGGTCCTCATTTTACCCACCTCGGAAGGATGGAAGGCTGAGTCAACCCTGAGCCGGTGAGATTTGAACCGCTGAACTGCTGATCTAGCAGTAGCCTGCAGTGCTGCATTTAACCACTGCGCCACCTTGGCTCTAAAGAGTAAAGAATTGGTTAGGAGGAGAAAATGTCTGAGGTCAAATCTTTAGCTCTAGATATGCCATTTCCCAAGGGAAGGCAGAAATCTGGTAAGATTCTTGTAAATAGGTGTTCAGCAGTAAAATATCTAGTTGAACCTATTCACAAGTAGCTGCTTGCACATGACAATTGTATGAATATAACAGGATGCACAAATGACATTCTTAATATGGTTGTTTCTAATTAGTCTTAATTGGTATTGATTCACATATAGTCAAGCCCTGACTTTGAAATTTATAGGAAATCCATTCTTATTTGAAAAGGCAGCTATAGTTCCCAGAAATGCAATTCTGTAAGAAGAAAAGTAATGCATCATTTCCATACTTTACATCTCATACTTTTTTAACATTGGAAAAAAAATTCCTGTGTTATATTGTATTTATAAAAATTATAGATTTCTTTCCAATTATTTTTCCAGCCTCGTCCCATAGATAGCAGTTCCACTGATGGATTCAAGCTGGATAAACTCAGAGGAGAAATTGAATTCAAAAATATCTATTTCAGTTACCCTTCTAGACCAAATATTCAGGTAAGATAGTTTTTTTTCTTCCTCTTTTTATCCATTTAAAAGAAATGTTTAAAGCTGTTTTCTCTACGATCAGGAAAAGGGCTTAAAAATTTTTCATTACAAGTTTCATCACAAAATAAAAATACTCTAGCAATAATAAAAATGTGCAATTATAGAAGATAAAGGATCTTTCTTAGATATCTTAAATGAGTCCTTCATTTTTAGAATGTTTTACTGACTAAAAATATTAAATAAAAAAACCTAGATAATCTTCAAGTATATTTTTCCTGTATTGCAGGCATGATTTATAGTACTGTATTAAGCCTAAAATATTTTAAATATATATTTATATTTTGAATAATTCCAGATTCTTAAAGGTCTGAACTTAAAAATACAACCCGGACAAACCATTGCTCTTGTTGGTTCCAGTGGTTGTGGGAAAAGCACTACTATTCAACTCTTGCAAAGATTTTATGATCCATCACAAGGACAGGTTCGTTTTAATGCAAGGGCAACTGTGATATCTTCTATTGGAGCTTCTGGATTTGCCAGAAAATAAATCCCTAAATCAGGGCTGACATGCAGCATCTAAAAACTGTATTATATTAGTAATACATATCTACTTGATTACTCTAGTAATCAAACATCTACACTGGTGGCTCTTACAAACTTCTATTTTCTTTTCTTCAGATTACCATAGATGGGCATGATGTTCGAACCCTTAACATCAAATGGATGAGGGAAAACATTGGCATTGTAAGCCAAGAACCAGTTTTATTTGCTACCACAATTGCAGGCAATATTCGTTATGGCAGAGAGGATATTACTGATGCTGAAATTGAAGAAGCAGCCAAAGAAGCAAATGCTTATGACTTCATAATGAAGCTTCCTGATGTAAGTAGCACGATTTTCACATTCTTGTAAGGATGAACCTCTAGTAAGGATGGAATAATCTGTTTCCCCTCCCTCATTTATGTGCTCTACCACATATCTTTTCTTTAAGCACAGCATACTTTATCCAACTAACCTTAACACGGCACTTTGCTATGTAGATAATTTATTTGTATCTAATATCTATAGCCAATCAGACATTGTTAAGTTAATAATTCTCATTATTACTCACTGTAGGAATGTCTGTAATAATTAAAACAACAACAATCCTGGAACAGAGATCTCTGCAAAAAGCTTAAAAATGCAGAATGTTGGGATCAAAGTCCCACCTTGTTTATTCACATGAAAAATATACTAAAGGGAGAAGGCTTCAACTGATATTTTGCCTGTTTTCACAAGGGCATCAGAGATGGGTTGCTCCCAGTTCAGCCTGGATTGGGCGAACTGGTAGTAGCAGCAGCAAGAGGCTCCGCCCACCTGCCCAGATGCTTCTGTGCATGCACAGAAGCATCACACATGCATGCAAGCATGCGCAGGAGCACGCACGAACCAGTAGTAAAAATATTGGCACCGCATCACAGAAGGGCTTGCATGTGTACACACACCCTCACACACATATACACACACAGAGGGAGGGAGGGAGGGGGAGAGAGAGAGAGAGAGGGGGAGAGAGAGAGAGAGATGCTCCTCTGATCTTTATCTATTGCTAGCTAGACAAAAAAGCAGAATGCATTTTTATTAGTGAACAATAAAGCACACTTTTCACTTACCCCTATACATAATTTTTCTTTCAAGCATGTTCTATAATATTATTAAACTAACTTAAATGAATTTTCATGACAATATTATTAAAATTCACATTTGAAATGTTTCATATGCTTGAGAGGAAAAAGTATAAAGCTCATGCAGTCTGCAACGCTATACCTGTTCTAATAATGATTTATTAAACTTGTATAACTTCCAATTCTCAATTACTCATAATAATCAAATGAAGAAATTACAATAAAATTAATAAAACATAGAAATATAGCACTAAAATATTCTGAGATATACCGTAGATAACCACTTTAACCAAGTATTAGGAATTATTATGAGCTTGGTTCAACTTAAAACATAAAGATATTGTTAAATTATAACAAATGAAAACAAAGCAACACTGAAATTTTTGGGTGTTCTAAGATGAATAGCCTCAATCCCTATGACATTATTTATATATATATATATATATATATATATATATATATATATATATATATATATATATATATATATATATATATATATATATATATATACACATACACACACACACACACACACAAGATTCTACACAATATTTTAGGTGGTTATATTAACTTCATAACTTTTTAAGCTCCTAAATAAATTTTACTTAACAAGTACATACATGGCAAGAGGCAAAGATGAATTTTTAAAACGTACCAAATAAATGTATTCAGAAATTAAAGTTACATTTTATAATTAATATTGAAGTCAAAACTGAACTTCATAAATCAAAACTATATATTAAGTTGCAATAGCTATTGAAATTTCATAGGTCATCACACTTTTTTTTAATGGATGTATGAAGTGAATCTTAGCAGTCATGAAAAAAGGCAAGTTAATTCCTTGATTAAAATTAAAATATAATTGCAGTTCTTCAAGTGTTAAAATTCTGTTATTAAATTTTTCCTTTTTCTGGAGATTTGAGGTCATGTTTTTCTTTAAATCAGACACATTGTTCCTACTAACTTTTGACAGTATTGCTTTGGATAACTTTATTACAAAAAGAGGAAGAGAGAGAAGAGAAGGATCCATGTATTCTGTTGACTATCCTTCTGGAATCCTGAAGCAGATATTGTAAATCAGAATTTGTGCTATTAATCTTTACAACATTATACTACATTCATTCAAAGTTATATATTTGCATGTGTTGTATATCCCTTTGAGTGTTTCAATATATCACATCATCAAGATTATGAACAATATTTAATATCATGCTGGTCAGGTATTAGAAACTTCTAATAAAATTTTTGTTTATGAGGTCTATTTTGTTCTATAATAAGGCCTAGTTCCCCAAATAGACCCAAATGCAAACAACATCCAATTAAATAATTCTGAGCTTTGTTTTGTGTTCTACAGCAGAATAACATTCATGACCTTGCGTACAAATCCTGGTGACACCAAGTTTTTTCAGTCAACTGTCAAAATTAGAGTGGATACTATGGGCAATCAATTTTTTTCTATAGTATTTAGCCAATCATGTCAGAAATCTTTACTCTTTTTTCTGAAAATCTCCCAGAAATCATCTATTATATTAAATGTTTTGCTTTTGAAAATAATATGGAAACCTCAGAGAATGCAAAGTGTAATTTTAAGCCACATGAAGAAATGCAAAATGTCTTTGTAGTGACAGTCAGACTAGTAAATATAGAGAGGTCCCAGAAACAGAAATCTCACTGCACTTTCTTCTTTCCTCAAGCTCATCTTCCCTTCTAAGCCTTGATATTTTGGAATCAGGTCAATTTTTAAAGGGTTATTATATAATTTTCTTTGGTTTTCTTGGTAAAATAACCCTCAGATCACATACTTTTCACGGTAGACTCTTAAATTAATATGAAATTAAGGGCATTCTCATTCATCTTACATGGGTGTTTCCAAAACTTTTCTTGAATGTGATTATTAGCTGCTATGTCTACTGAATATTCAATCATCATAGTATGATATGTTGTTGTTGTAATGAAGATTGAACTAGCTGTCTCAATTGTGCAGCTCTTACAGTCAATAGGTAATTATATTTAATGACTGACTTTGTTTAATTATGGTTAATTATAAGGTGGATTTGTGCATGTGTGTATACTCTGAGTAGACACACTCTCTTTTGAGAAATGGCAATTTTTAATCACACTGGAAACATTAAGAATCAATTCAGTAGCTCAGAAGTAGAACAATGAAGTGTTGTATTTATATCACATTCATACAAATGAATTAATTTTACTCAGTACATGCCAACATGGGACTTCCTTTTTTTATTTAAGAATCTTCCTTGTCTTTCATATCAAGCTATCCCTGAGATTTTGAGAGAAAAACTATTGGCACAGTTCATCTGATCAAAATGTCAAGAGAGCAACAAAGCCATTCCTATATTCAAGAGAAAGAGTCTGCAGCTAGAAAGTGCTCTGTTTGCTTTAAAACTCTGTTTGTGTGTGTGTGTGTGTGAGCGCACGCGCACGCGCACGCGTGTGTGTCCATCCCATGTGCACCTGCAGGCCCCTATTGTGTGGTTGGCTAATATATTTAATATGCTTGCTTGAATGCTAATAATCTTTTCTCACAAATACCTATGAGCATGACAGTGTTCATTTCTATATTTTGAATATCCCAGAAATTTAATACCATGGTTGGAGAAAGAGGAGCCCAGCTCAGTGGTGGTCAGAAACAGCGTATTGCTATTGCTCGTGCCCTGGCCAGAAACCCCAAGATCTTGCTGCTGGATGAGGCCACCTCTGCTTTAGATAATCAGAGTGAATCTGTAGTCCAAGCAGCACTTGATAAGGTAAACATGCCTCGTTAAATATGATTGGGTAGCGCTTCAGCTACACATAAAGAATTACTTTAAGGAATTAAAAGCCTGTTGGTGAATAAATGCAAGTAAACACATCCACAGGTGATCAAATTATTTTCAAAAAAGAAAATTTTTACTCAAATATGTATTATTTGGTAAAATATGTATTTAATGATGAGACTGTACAATAATTGAATTGAAACAATAAATGAAATGAAGCAGTGAAGTACAAATAAAACAAGGAAAACGAAACAGAGACACACCCTTGTTTTCAGGACACAGATAAATATATATGCAGTTGTGTTGACGTACACTACAGGCAATCAATTAAGGGCAAAAGTATGTTGAAGAGCATATATAGCTTCCTCAGTAGTATGAAGATCTTCTGCATTCTAAGAGAAAGTGTAGCATTAGGGTAGGGTGAAATTCAGCAGGTTCTGACAGGCTCTGGAGAACCGGTAGCAGAAATTTTGAGTAGTTCGGAGAACCAGCAAATACCACCTCTGGCTGGACTCAGAGTGGGGTGGGAAGGGGGATTTTGCAGTATCCTTCCCCTACCATGCCCACCAAGCCACACCCACAGAACCGGTAATTTTAAAAAATTGAATTTCACCACTGCATAAGGATGTAGCAAAGTTTGCAGGATGGGAAAAAAGATTTGTTTAACAGAAGTCCAAAGTAGGAAACAGTTAATGTTTTTAAACAAACGTTTTTGCCAGTTTGCTTAGATGATAAAGCATATCTGAAATGCTATGTCTATTGTAATAGTAAAATAAAAATCACCTAACAGTAAAAGTGCTAAAATATATCAATCTTTCAGTGTTTCAGAATGGAGAACAATAGGCACAGCACTTATTACAACTTTTTACCAGACTCAACCTTGTTTGGATTTAAAGATTATGGGTTTAAAGATTATGTACAAATAAAACCTATATCCAGCCTATATTGGATGGTTTTTGTTTTTTTTTAAAGTCCATTTTACACTACCTTAAAGATACTAATGACATTTTTAACCTTATAAAATAAAAAGCAATAACATACCTAAAACTTATCATTTCATTTAAGAGCTTCCAATCATTTTACAAGGCTCAAAACTGAATTTCTAAAAGTATTATTAATGGATAGTGCACAGATGGGTGTGCTTTTATTAATGCTTCTATGTGTGGATCTATGTGTGTTTTCTTGTAACATAAGTTTCAGTATTAGTCATTTTTGACAAGGTGATTCATTAACTATTCATCTTGTGGTTATTCTGTTAGCACCAATGAACTTTCCAGAGAAAAGAGTCAGTAATTTCCCTTTAGCATTCCAGTTCTTGCTTTCTTTTATGAATCAGGATATTGTTTCCATTTATAAAAGGACTTACTGCAAAGAGAAAGTTAGCAGCTTAACTGAAGTTACACTACCCAAAATTATCCCATGATTAATCTATCAAATCTACCAAACCAGGACTTTTGTTTAATCAGATCCAGATGATGATGTCTCCCATTATTTCCAATCAACAAAAAGAAAGTGAAATCTGCATGATGTAGACAATATTTCCATTATTTTAATAAGCCTTAACTATATAATGATCTAAAATATAAAAATGAATGATAATGAGTATTTTCATCATTCCTGGAATGTGAATAGATCAAAATCCAATCTAGACATAAGACCAAAAATCTAAGATGATAAATTCAGGAAGGCCTGAAAATTTGGAAAGTGGCTCCTTTATTTTTTTGATAGCTACTTAGACATTTTGAATGCTCCTAAGTAGTTTTCAGTTAAGAAGTAGTGAATTATTTACATAACTTATATTAATAATTAATAGTATTAATGAATTATTAAATAACATAATTATAATAAATTACTAATTAATGAATAGTAATGTTAGAACAATTAATCAGTGGAACAACTTGTCTCCAGAAGTTGTAAATGTTTTTAAGAAGAGATTGGATAACCATTTGTCTGAAGGTGTGTAGGGTTTCCTGACTAAACAGGCAGTTGGAGTAGAAGACCTCCAAGGTCCCTTCCAACTCGTTTTTCTAAATTTTAAACTACACAATAAATATATATTATGAGATTACAATGAAGTCATAATAGTCTCCCCAACAAAAAGTTGCAATCATTTCCACAAAACAGAAAGTATATGTCTGTTGAATTTCCCTGGTCCCAGTGCTGGGGTCAGGAACAATATGATATATACACTAGACAAATATATACTAGACAAAGTGGAGAGACAAGGGATTTCTTTTTAAAAAAAACACTGCAAGCCAGAGTTAAAGCTAAATGTCTATGGATGAAGATTCTCAGTCACACAAATCATGGTTCTCCCAAAGGTGCTTTTTTCAAAAGGCAACTGGACTTTCTTGGTTTTACCTTAAAGATGTTTCACTTCTCATCCAAGAAACTTCTTCAGTTCTTGGATAGAAACAAAAAATTTTCAAGGAAAAACAAAGGAGGTCCAGTTGCCTTTTGAAAAAAAGCATCTTCGAAATTGTTAACTAGAGATCTTGAAAGCAGTTATCTTTGGTTGCCAAATGGCAAAGCAAAAACTGTATGGGTCTTTCACAGTTGTCCCATACTAAACCTAAATTGGTGTGAAGGAATAGCCATGATTTAAAGCACTCTATCAGTGATGAAATGTGTAGCATCATATTAACCAGGTTAGTTTAGCTATAAGTGAATTTTAAATCTGCATTATATGATCAACCATATCTAAACAACTATAGATTGCAAATATACTATGTTGACAGAAAATATGAAATATAAATAACCACTAGAATGTTTGGTTAAACCAACTAAGTGAGTTAACAGCAACATATTTGAGAAATATAAATCATTTATATCATGAGCTAAATTTTTTATTGATCTCTATATATGAAGAAATGTAGGATGGTATTATGAAAAAAATCATCTTTTAGATAAGGTGCTTGTTCTTTTTTTCCCATTTCTTTTTCTTTTATCCCTCTTTGAAGGCCAGGGCTGGGCGCACCACCATTGTAATTGCTCACAGACTCTCTACAATCAGGACAGCTGATGTTATTGCAGGCTTTGAGAAGGGTGTTCTTATCGAACAAGGGACACATAGTGAACTCATGGCACATAAAGGAGTTTACTATGCCCTTGTAATGCAGCAGGTAATGAAATTCAATAGCTTGGTTTAAATGTGATACTATATGCTTTATAAGGATAATTCCCAGGTGTGCTCTTTCTGCCCTTTCCCACATCCTAACTATGAGAGTCTAGAATTGTCCATTTTGGGTAAAATGCAATGTAGCATTAACCACATGGCGGGAATGTTCCACCTTTATAAATGATGTTTTAAAACTATCTTGTTTCAAGAAAAGCTATATTTGTCCAGATTTACATATTGATAACTGTACTTTGACTAAATGTGGACATAAATATTATAGCTATTCAAAATAGGGTACAGGAAAATAGAAGCCCACTGTTCCATAATACTGAATAATAGTCAAGCAAAGTTAATGAGATGTTATTGGCTGTCTCCACGGGTCAAAGAAATATTACCCTTAAGCTACATGTGCACCTAAATAATTTTTGTTTATGGTTGTTTTTTTAAATTTAAAATCTGAATGTTTACCAGTTGCTTGGATCTGTCATATTATAGAGTATTAACATTCACTTCCACAATAATCTCTTTTTCCAGGGGTGGTTTTCACTTACCTTCCCTACCAGTTTGCAAATGTGTGAGCTTGTACACAAAATATCCCTAAATAGGATGAAATAGAGCCAGGGTGGGTGGGCAGACTCGCCCGCAATTTCCCCTACCAGTTCGGGCAAACTGGTCCAAACTGGTAGAATATCACTCTGTCTTTTTCCCAAGAATGCCACTGGATTCTCTATGGTTCCAGATATGTTAGAAAATGAATAAAGTAATGCTTCAGACATAGGTAAATGTAGTTAAGATTCTGTTACCATAGCCCAGTGTTTCTCAACCTTGACTGCTTTAAGGTAGATGGATTTGTCCCAAAAATACCCAGCCAACCATGACTTTTTTTGTATGCTATAGTCATTAAGGAAACCACAAAATTGTTAAGTGAATCCAACTTCCTCCATTGACTTTGCTCGTGTGATGCCAACTGGCAAAGATGTAACCCTGGGATGCTGGACTATTGTAAATCCAAGTGCCCAAATCACAATCTAGTGACCATGGAAATGCTGCAATAGTTGTAAATGTGAGGCTCAATCATAAGTCACTTTTTCATTGCCATTGAACTTCCAACAGTCACTAAGGCAATGGTTGTAGGTCAAGGACTATCTGTAGATTTAATTTTCATAAGCTGTAATTAGAAAAATTGATAATTTATTTTTTTCTAAGTTGTTTTCTTTTTATAAATGTTTAGAATTACCAGAAAGAAGAACCAGAGAGTGAAACATCAAATGAAGAAACAAAATTTAAGACTGAGGATGAAAATAGTGACATTTCAGAGAAAGAAAATTTATATGAAACAGAAGATCTAAATGATTTGGGGAGTTCTAATGGTGGCTCAGAAGTAGCTAAGTATGGAAGTTTACGAAGAGTATCCAACAGACCTTCACTCAGTAGGGCTTCTACTAAAAGATTTTCTGAAAGAAAAAGGAGAAAAAAACAGAAGAAAGCAAAGAAAGTCCGTGTGGTTAGTATTAAAATTATTTCTAAAATAACTTCTTTGTTAAAAACATGGCTCCTCTGTAAGTACTTGGTGGAAATTGGTATCCTTGCCTTTTGGTTCTAGTAACAAATCAGAGTTATAAGAAAAGCTTTGTTCTAAATGTCTTGTATTTATCCATGCACCTGATTTTATTTTTAGATAAATTCATGACTAAAGAAACACAAATTGTTAGGAAAAATTGACATTGAATTTCATTTACCCCTTTCCTGTGTTTGGTAATTATAATAATATATATATCAAACAATATGAACAACTTGAGAAAACCAGTTAGGAATGTGTTTCACTTCTAGATTTTGGAATTATATTGTATTTTAAATGCTACATTAAAATTTCATCTGAAACACATGACACTAAAATAATAAGAACTGGAGGTTAATGTACAGTTAACAGATCCTAAGGCCATGATGGCGAACTTATGGCACGCGTGCCATAGGTGGCATGGAGAGCTCGCTCTGTGGGCCCGCGACCCATCGCACATGCGCGTTCACCTCCCTCTGGTCAGTTGATTTTTAGATCTCTGCTGTGCATGTGTGGGGGCGGAATGCAAATGGTATACAGGTGCACATGTGCAACAGATGGGGGAGAAGGGGGTTGTGCGCACGTGCATGGGTGAGCAGGGTGTGCAAGGGGGGTTGCACTATGGGTCATAAATGCAGGGAGGTCTATGAGGCCCAAAATGGGACACAGGGTTGCGGTGCAGGCTCCCCGTGGACCATTTTTGCTCCCAGGGGGCTGCAGGGGGGACTACTAGGCACAAAATGGAGTGCAGGGGGCAGAGCAACCCTCTATAGCCTGATTTTGCTTCCATGACATTGCAGGGAGGCTACCAGGACCAAAACGGGGCATGGGGGAATGCGAGGGGATTGCGTATGCATGCACAGGGGGAGGGGGAGCAAAGGGGGGGCTACACACACATGTGAAAGGAATGGGACACGGGGAGGGAGCGTACATACATTGCATTCTGAGTGCAGGTGTCCATAGATGCTGTCACAACAACAAAAAGGTTAGCCATCACTGTTCTAAGCCATACAGATTAGTAGCACAAAAGAACGATTCATGCAGAAATGTTGCCATTCATAAGGGCTTTCTCTTACTTTTAGTGACCTTTGTGGACAGATTTTGATATAAATTGAGTTTTTGTTCTTTTTTTAACACTTGTATTCATTGTCTGAGATCATAAAAATGACTGGGCTTGAACACAGACGTCGGTTTCCTTTCAATGCTGTAATTTTGTTGGTGATAAGGGGAATTTTCTCTCTTTACAGAAAGAGACTCTCCCAGATGTTCCCTACACCAGGATCCTGGCTCTGAATAAGCCTGAATTCTGCTACATAGCAATTGGGATCGTTGCTGCTGCCATTGGTGGAGGTGTTACTCCTGCCTTTGCAGTTCTGTTTGGTAAAATCATTGGGGTATGTTTAGAACCATTCAATGCTTCTATTTCTTTCTTTTTTTGGTAAGGCTTTACCAATGGCATTTGAATTTTCTCATCATCCCAGTTCCACTATCTTTCAAAAAAATACATTCTAAATCATTCCTCCCAAATGAAATTAATAATCTTAATCCATGTGATTGAATTATCCTCCAAGATGGTATAAAACAGGAGAGAGTATCCCAGAACATAATATTACTGTACTCTCTCTTGTTTTTTCTGGTTTGCATTTTGAATTTTATTCTGATATAGTCATCATACAAACAGATATATAAATTGAATTCTAATAGAACAATAAAATGCCTTACATAACTCATTTCAAAAGCCATTGGCAAGGAAGCCACTGGCAAGGAAGCTGAGAAAGAGAGAGAAGAAAGGGAAATATACAGAAAGAGAGAACAAGAATGGAATTCCCACTTCCTTTTAATTTGACCCTGCAGAATACATCTGCCCCAGGTAGTCCTTGATTTATAACCATTTGTTTAGCAACCATTCAAAGTTATGATAGTGCTGAAAAAAGTGACTTGCAATCATTCCTCACACATCATGTGATTGTGATTCAGGCACTTGGATATAGGGGGTTTTCAACAAGCAAAATCAATTAGGAAAGCCAGATTCACTTAACAATTATGTGATTTGCTTAAAAACTACAATAAAAAAGATCATAATTTGGATGGAAATCACAACGACTGTGAAGTTCCAGAATCCAATTCTGGTTATAACTTGAGGATTACTTGTAGATTATTCTTCTGTAAATGCAGTCTTGGGGGAGGGGGAGTATTGCCCATGCACTATAAGATGAATGAATGGCAGTTTGCCAAGTTGATAATACTTGATTAGCTTTAATAATACTCCACAATTCCAGCCCAGTTTCAATATGTTTAAATACATTTCAACTTTAAATCTAAATAACAAAATAATCTTTTCTTCAAAATGAAAGTGAGGTCTAGAACAATCCTTTGGTCAAGTGTCCTTTCTTGAAACTTCATAGCAGTGGTCTTCAACCTTGGCAACTTTAAGGCCTGTGGACTTCAATTCCCAGAGTTCCTCAGCCATCTTTGCTGGCTGAGGAACTCTGGGAGTTGAAGTCCACAAGTCTTAAAGTTGCCAAAGTTGGAGGCCACTGCTTTAGAGCACTCGTGTCTATGGAAAAGATCCGGGGTATCGCAGGAAATGATGAAAAAAAGTCAAGATGGTAACCTAGACAGTGCAATTGAAGATCCACATATAAAAATAGGCGTTAATTACACTTCTCAGCTGCCATCTTGTTCAGCATCTCTTGGGGAAACCTCTGATCTTCTCATCAGGATCTCCCAATGATAGAGTGCTTTCTCTACATAAGAAACAAAAACATTAATCTGGTTCAGCCAAAAAATTATATATCAGTATTTTATTTCTCACACTGAACATTATTTTTCATGGGAAAGGAGATATAAATTAAAAATAGAATTGATTGAACTATTTTATTCACCAGTGACGTGCAGTCAGGGGAGGCAGGGGAGACACAGCCTCACCACTGTCATCATGAAAAGGTGAAAAAATGTAAAAGGAAAAAGGAGAGTGCTGAGGTGAGGCTAGCTAACTGTGCCTCACCGTGAATGACTGCCTAGCTGTTTAAAAAAGTCTCTAAAAAGCGCCCTCTAATATGAGGCAGGAGAACTGTGTGCCTCATCTAGTCTAGTCTGACTTCTAAGGTGTTTTATGATCGCTCGAGGAGAGTTAAGCAAGGTTAAAAGTAGGTGAGGCACACAGTTCTTCTGTCTCATAGTAAAGGGCACTGTTCTTCCTGTAACTCAATGCTACCCTTCTTCCCTTTTTCTTCCCTTCTCGCTTGCAATACAGTGATAATAAAGGGGGAGTACAGAGATGTACTTTCATCTCTTCATTGATTTCCCTTTTTTCAGGATGAGCCAGCTTCCTGCTTCTTTTATTTTCTGGAGGTCTCGCTTCTTTCTCCATTTCTGCCATTTTTTATTTTATTTTATTTTTTTGTTTGGTGTGTGTGTGAGTGGCGCGCATGTGTGTGTGTATGTATCTACTTTGGTGGAGATGAAATGGCTGCTGGTATTATGTGGGAAAAAGCTTTCGGGGGAAGGTTGTGGAGAGGAAGGGAGGGAGGACAGGGGTGGCTTTAGCGCTGATTTGTTTCCCTCTCTTTTCTTTCTCTCTCATTCTCTCCCTTGAGCTCTCTTTCATTTCTCTCTCCCTCTCCCCCTTCTCTCTCTAATTTGTTTCCCTCTCTTTACCCTCTCTTTCATTCTCTCCTTCCAGCTCTCTTTCATTTCTCTCTCTCTCTCTCTCTTTCTCCCCTTTTCTCTTTCATCTCTTTCTTGCGCATGCAAGCAAAATCCCCCAGGATCACAGTGGCGGGGACAGCAACTCCTTCTGCTGCACTGTGGAGAAGAGCCACGCTGTGCAGGAGACTCCTCAGCACTAGACTCAGGTCAGGGCGAGCTGCAGTCCCCTTCATGTTGGCTCAGGAAGGAGGGGAATGGGACCGCAGCTCACCTGGGTCTAGTGTTAAGGAGTCTCCTGCACAGCGTGGCTCTTCTCCGCAGCACAGCCACATCTCAGTGGTGGCAGCGGAAGGAGTGGCTGTCCCTGCCACTGTGATCCAGGCCCAGAAAATTATTTTGCTTGCACGTGCAAGGAAGAGATGAAAAGAAAAGGAGAGAGAGGGAGAGAGGGAGGAAGAGAGAGGGAGAGGGACAGAGAGGGAGAGTGTCATCCCTTGTGGAAAACACAACAAAGAACTCCTCAGCTCCTTGTTCCCCCCAAAAAAATCTTTTTTGTTGTTGTTGGCCACTGGTGGTCACTGCATATGATCTTCAGTGATACGCTCTTGCCCACCACCACTTTGAAATGTGCAAGTATGGGACAAAACAGCATGGATCCTTTTATTAAAACCCATTGTAATTACAAAGGCATGCAGTGCCTGCACAAACCCCAACAAGCAACTGGTTGTCGCAGGTGAGGTGGATTGCACATGTGTGCACAGTGCACATCAGGTGCATTCATAGCACACATGCAGTGCATGCACGAGCAGACCGTGATCAGTGTACTTGTAATGATGGTAAGAGCAACCCACCACTGGAGCTATCAATGTGGCTTGCAAAACTCCATGCAATCACTAGACAGTGGTAAAGAGGTCAACTTTTTTATATCACACTGCTGCTATCTAACAGTTATTTCTTATAATCTGAATTAAAGATTAGTGGTCATTGAATTAAAATTGGTTTCAAATTCTTCATGTAAAATATAGTCTACTGTTCAGAATAGCTGATGGTAACATACAGGAAAATTGGGAAAATTAACTTGCAGGAAATTGTCATAATTTGAACTAAACAGAAAGTTTAACTGCAATGGCTTCTTGTGCTGGTGATTAAAACTATGCTTGCCACTCAGGCTTTCCAAGAACAAGACAATGTAAAGAAAAGTCAGAAGACAGTCCTATATTCTATCATGTTTCTGGTGTTGGGAGTGATCAGCTTAATAACTTATATAATCCAGGTAAGTAAGACCTACTTAATAAGAAATTATCACAAAGGAGCATCCTATAAGAAAGAGAGGATTGTATACAGTACAAAATTACTCATGAAAAAGGCTTTCCATTTAAAGACATGGACTTTTGATGCTATGCTTTATTAGATGGAATCCCATAAATCATTGCAATCCCATAAATAACATGTATATCATTCTTGCTGCTTTGGCTATCTTAATATATGCATCCAGGTAGTCTCAACACTGAATGTGCTTCTTTGTTTACCTTTTTATTCTAATTTCATCAGACAGTTCCTTGGGATAACAATAGCATTTAGACTTATATGCTGCTTCATAATCCTTTACAGCCCTTTCTAAACAGTTTACCAAGTCAGTATATTGCCCAAACAATCTGGGTCCCCATTTTATTGACCTCAGAAGGATGGAAGGCTGAGTCAACCTTGAGCCTGTCAGGATTGAACTCCTGACAGTGGACAGAGTTAGCCTGTCCATTCTAACCACTGCACCATCACACACAATCATTATTATAATTAGTGATTTCCCCACCCTCTTAATCTTTGATATGGTTCTGCCTTTATTTCTTGAATTTGTAGTTAAGTTCTGCATTAATAAATACCTGAAACTGCCACCGACTCATTTAATGGATATTCTTCCTTCAGATCATAATGGTCCTTTTCTAAAAAATAAGAAGCTAAAAGTTTTGTCTTTACCTTTTGCAGGGATTCACTTTTGGGAAGTCTGGAGAAGCTCTCACAATGCGGTTGCGCTCTCTTTCTTTCAAAGCCTTGCTGCAGCAGGTAACAAAACCTGAAAAGCAGGAAAGGGAAAGAAAGACCATTTGGGGACAGGTTTGGATCACCAATAAAAGATACCGCATTTTTTGGAGTATAAGACGTACCCGAGTATAAGATGCACCAAGATTTTGAAGAGGCAAATTAAAAAAAAAAAGATCTCCCCAGAACGGCTCATTTTTTCACGAAAACAGGCCCTTTTGTTTTAAAAAAAAAGGGCATGAATAGCCTTTAAGAGGCTTGCAGAGTGCTCCTGGAGGGTGGCCCCCCCAAAATGAACAAAAAACAGCCAGTTTTTTTGTGAAAATTGGCCCATTTTTATTAAAAAAAGGACATGCATAGCCTTTAGAGGGCTTATAGAGTGGTCCTGGGAGCTCGGGGGACAAAATTGAGCAAAAAAAATCACCCATTTTTTGCTCACTTCTGCCATCCCCAGCCCCCAGGAGCACTCTATAAGCCTCCTAAAGGCTATGCATGACCATTTTGGGGGCGGGTTTTCAGGAAGCAAAAAAATGCTATATTCAGTGTATAAGACGCATCCAGATTTTCAGCCTCTTTTTTGAGGGAAAAAGGGCCGTCTTATACTCCAAATAGTATGGTAATATTTGTAGCTAAGGGTTGAAAGAGGGGCCCTTAGTGCTCTCTGAGCTTGACTGATTTCTTGCAGATATCTCATTACCCAAACTGAGTAACATCATCATTGCTAGGATCCATTTACATTATCAAAGGACTACTAATGAATGAAAACAGTAAATATTATAAAAATAAAAGGGGAATCTCAAGTCAAGCTGGTGAATTTAGGTGACATAAGATGTTCTTTTCCTTTCTTAACAAGAATATGAAGCCTATTTAAGGGATGTTTTAAGAATTCCAAGCTGATCTAAGCCCTATGATTGTCTGATGCTTTCTCATCTAAGTACTAAACTAATCCCTAATTCCCTAATCATCTTTTTTATTTTTTTTATTTTAATTGAACAAAAACACAAAAAAGAATCATCCTTCATTATATCTTGTAGAAAGCGTGTCGATTGGTTACAGATAACTTTCATGCATTTTTTCTACTGTCTTTACTTATAGTTCATATTAGATTATACACTTTAAATCAAAAATCTTTGTATATCTTACTATCAATGTACCACAATTCTCATTTGATTACAATTATTTGAACATGTTTTTACCTGAAATCATTCATACTTAAAGACCCAACCACATAATGGCATGAATTAGCTATTTCAAAAAATCCTCCAATAACATTACACCTTTATAACATCTTTTAAGTAAAAGTCAATTAATAAAGTTTCTAAAACTTCCCTCCCTTTTTCCCCCAACTCACTGTTTAGAATTTATATCCAGGTTACCTTTGCCAATACCATAGCATGTATATATTGTTAAACAATGTCCATTGACATTTCCTTGTTGTTATTATAATTGGCTAAAAATCATTTACTATTTATATCCCATCTCCTCTCGTCAGACCCCCCCCCAAAAAACCTTACACCTTTATAACAAGTTCCAAATAAAAATTTGTTAATAAAATTTATAGGTCTTTTTCTCAAGTCACAATTTGCAATTTATATCCAAATTTCTTTTACTAGATTGCCAATACATGTATATATCATTACGCTGTATCTATTATCATTTCATTATTATTTACATAGTTAATTAATTGTTAGCAAATAAACATTTGATAACAATCTAAAACAATTTAAGAGTTACAAAATTCCTACCTATTAATCACCAAAATCAACTAATTTTTTATTATCAACTTTCATTGTCAACCTGTATCTTTCCAGTAACAAAACAATCTTATCTCTCTTGCCAATTATGGTGCCAGTCTTCTTTTTATCTCCTTTATAAGGCTTTTATAGACTTCTCTCTGCACTTTGTTGCTTGAGGGGTCTCTCAGATAATCTTGTTGCCCACCAGCTGCTACTAAAATTGGTTTGTCTTTGGTTGTCAATCTTGCTTCTGAAAAAAATGTCTCTTCTTAAGTCCATAATCATTACTATTTTTTTCTTCTATGTCCTGGAATCTGGAGTAGAGCTCCAATTCATAGAATTCCCTTTTCCATATTCCCTTCTTTCCACTTTCACCCACATTTGCTCCATTAATAAATTCATCTATTGTCTTATCTTTATCTTCTGTATCTTCATTCTCCCCTTTAATTT
The DNA here is from genome assembly GCF_009769535.1 of Thamnophis elegans. Taxonomy (NCBI): domain Eukaryota; kingdom Metazoa; phylum Chordata; class Lepidosauria; order Squamata; family Natricidae; genus Thamnophis; species Thamnophis elegans. The sequence goes on from NC_045558.1 coordinate 39,138,594, forward strand.
TTGGGGATCCAACTTCATCATCTTTTGCTGTGAGGAAGACTAGTTTTTCCAACTTCTTCTCAATTCTCCCATATCCTTCCAATAGATTTTGAATTCCAGCCAAGATATTTTGGAATTTTAAGGTTTTCTCATCTGAATATTGATCCATGTTTCCAAAACAGAAGAAAGAAAAAAAATTAATAGCCACCGCCACCCAACCCTTCAATCCTCTTTTATTTTTTATTTTAGGTTGACTTGAACACAAGTTCCTTTATGCTCTTCAAAAGAGAAGGGTTTCCCCCTGCCTTTCTTTCCCCTGCCAAAATAGTTCTCAGAGGCACCTGTGAAAACAATTCATGCCCTTGGCTCTTTATCAATTTCTGTAAACAAGTTGCAAACCCTTCAGCTACAAAATCAGTGAAGTCAAATAAAGAAAGAAAAGAGATATGTTGTTTCAAAAACCCCGGCCTCCGACTTCCGAGTGGCAGTGTGCTACTTTTCACTTTCTAATATTTATCTCTGGCTTATAAGAAGCAAAGTTCTTTAGATTTCTTTTAGTGAGATTTAATAACAAGTAATAGGAAGAATTGTTAAAATAAGAAGGAAGGTTTTAATCCAGAAGTCAAAAAAATAAAGCTACAAAAAGCAGAAGAAAAAATCAATCCGTTCACTTTAAGAGGGGAAATGAGAAACATTGCAAGCACTTCAATCCACAAAGAATAGTTATAAAGAAAAAAAAGCTTTCCACAGCAATCCAATTACGGTTAATTTTACTGCTCAGTTCTTTTGCTTAAGAATCTAATTTGGCTTTAAAGAAAATTTTCTTTGGGCAGTCTTTAGCAAAATAGAAAAAATACCTCACCAGATGGACTCACTTTCTCTTTCCACTTCCTTCCTTCCGGAGTGTCTCGATTTCATCAGCCTGGAAGCTGCCTGTTTACCACCGGCTTGAAGCGCTTCCCTTGGGTCGATCAGGGACTTTGTGATGTCCCTGAGACTAGCAAGGCTTTGTCTTCCTGATCACCATTTCTACGGGATGGTTTAGAGCTCAATGGACCATCCAGAGGCAAAAGTGTCAATGGCGGTCTCGGAGTATCGAGACCGCACAATGTGACATCGCGACATGGCTCCTCGTTCTTCCCCTAATCATCTTTGTTGCTCTTCTCTGCACTCTTTCTAGAGTCTCCACATCTTTTTTTACATCATGGCAACCAAAACTGAATGCAATATTCCAAGTGTGGCCTTACCAAGGCATTATAAAGTGGTATTACACGTGATCTCTGTTTATGTAGGCTAGAACTGTGTTGGCTTTTTGGCAGATGCTGCTGCACACTGGCTCATATTTAAATGGTTGTCCACTAGGACTTCAAGATCCCTCTCACAGTTATTACTACTGAACAAGGTACCACCTATACTGTACCTGTGCATTTCATTTTTCTTGCCTAAATGTAGAACCTTACTATTTTCACCATTGAATTTCATTTTATTAGATAGTGCCCAATGTTCAAGTTTGTCAAGATCCTTCTGTATCTTAAGCCTATCTTCTAGAGCATTGGCTATTCCTGCCAGCTTGGTGTCATCTGCATATTTGATGAGTTCTCCATTTATTCCCTCATCCAAATCATTGATGAAGATGTTGAAGAGTACTGGGCCTAAAACAGAGCCTTGGGGTACTCCACTGCATACTTCCCTCCATGTAGATACAGTTCCGTTGAGGACCACATATTGATCAGCCAAATCTATCTGGTGGTGATGCTGTCTAACCCTCACTTTTCTACTTTGTCTAGTATAGGTTATGGACTACTTTATCAAATGCCTTACTGAAGTCCAAATAAATTTTAATGCAGATGTCTCTATCAGCACGCCTTCCCTATTTTTTTTAAAGTAGACACAACAAATGCCAACTTTCAAAGATGATTATATTTTATTTGGGAAATTATGTTGAATGAACAGCTGGTCCTATCATTTCAGTATTAAACTATTCCAGCCCATTACACTTTTTCATTGTCCCACCACTCTATTGTTGTATTTGGGTGCACCATGGGAAGAGGTAGTAATGGATAAAATATCAAGTTGGCAACTTTGACTATATGATTGAAGTCATATCCTTTTTTAAGTAAAAATAGGGCATGTGTCAATCATGCAGTTGCAGCTATCACTTTTTGACCACCTGTGTGGACACATATTGTTTTGTTACATCAACCTAAATAAACTAAATTGATAAAATAAAATCAACATTGAGAGCAGATGGCTGAACACTTTAGAGTTGCTACCTTGATGCCATCCAAGAGGGATCACCTGATTTTGATACCAGTAGAGTGGATGACAAAATGTAACAGACTTTACATGTTTTGTGACCAGAGGTTGGTTACTCCCAGTTTTGGTACTGGATCGCTTCATGTGCTCTGCATGCGTGCACAGGTCAATGTAAATTGTTCTTTGCACATGCACAGAATAATTACAGTGAAGTGTGCATGCGCATGCACTACTAAACGGTTCCACCACAAAACCGCGGTAGACTAAAGCGCGCTCGACGAAAGCGCGTACGTGACGTCATCACAGCGCAACGAAAACAGCACGCTGTGAGCGGTAAACTTAAAATTAACGCGTAAATCTAAACCTAACCCCCCCAAACCTAACCCTAAACCTAACCCTAAGCCTAACCCTTAACCTAACCCTAAACCTAACCCTATACCTAACCCTTAACCTAATGCTAAACCTAACGCTAACCCTTAACCTAACCCTAAACCTAACCCTAAACCTAACCCTAACGCCTAACGTAACCCTAAACCTAACCCTAACCCTTAACCTAACCCTAACCCTAAACCTAACCCTTACCTTTATGTGAATCGGCTTGCTTTAAAAGCACTTTTTAAAGCGCCCTTTTTTCTCCGCGGTCGTATTTGTCGCGCTGCTGATGACGTCAGGTATGCGCTTTAATCGGGCGCACTTTAGTGGACCATGGTTTTGATGGGTCACGCTACTAAACAACATGCCAGCAATGACAGCAGTGACCAGGGAACCGTGGCCAGCCTGGGTCACTACTAGTTCTGTGTCCCATGCCAAAATACCACTACTGGTTTGGCCAAACTGGGCTAAACCAGGAGCAACCCACCTCTATTGTGGGTGATTAATGGTATAATTTGTGATTATACCATTCAGGATTATGGTAAAAAAGGATTCAACTAAGAGTGAGATATCTGATTCATTAATGGACTGGGAATTAAATGAAAACAATTTCAGGGAGTCGTGGCAGAAAAAAAAGTTATGTTACCAAGACGTGTTTGTACCATAATTCAATACAAGAGGAAAGGTTCTGAGTTTTAACAAGAGTAATTGGTAATTTTACTTATTTCAGTTTGTTCATTTTGATTTTAGGAAATTGGATGGTTTGATGATCACAATAATGCTATTGGAGTTTTGTTAACCAGACTTTCAACAGATGCTTCCCAAGTTAAAGGAGTATGTTTTTTGCTTATTATTTTTATATTTTCATTGGTATTATAATTATCTTGGTGTCAATAAGAGACTGCTGCATGAAACAGCAAAATAAATCCATTATTTGAATCATTTTCACATTCTAAATACATCAGTCCATGTTTGTTTTGTGTCTTCAGACACTTATTCTATTTGTACTTTCTAAAATAGTCTTCTTGTGAATGATACATTCTACAAGACTCCAAGTTCCTATGAATCAGTTTGGCATTGAAGCTATAACTTTGTCAACTAATTTATTGGCTTTGCAGTTTTGCCAGATGATATCATATATGCATAAAGAAATGACTCTGCATCAATTCCATAGTACATTTATACAAATTCCAATGGGCAGTTTCAACTGAAGTGAACTTTCCATGCATATACCTTTATACCTTAGCAAGACATAGATACATTGTGTTTTCACAGAAAAAGAAAAGCTGTGAGCCTTCAGATGTGCTAAACCATCTGAATATTTACATATAAACATATAAAATCAGATTGATACTATATGGTATCAATCAATTATTACAGAATCTAATAGTTCTGGTTGAGATACCATGAAGCCTTCTCCCAGAAGATAGCCTTATTGTGAATGTTATAAAAAGAATGCTTTATTGCTGAAAAGGTATAATTTGTTTTTCTTGTTTATTTTCAAGGCTACTGGAAGTCGACTGGCCTTAATGACCATGACTTTCTCCACACTCGTGACAGCTCTTATCATTGCTTTTGCAAATGGTTGGCAATTAACGCTGCTCATCCTAGCTTGTATTCCCTTCATCCTTGTTGCAAAGACTTTTCAAATGAAATCGATGGCAGGTCATGCAGCTCAGGATCAAAA